>NC_134485.1:329704983-330319983 GCF_040206685.1 Ascaphus truei | reverse complement strand
TACACCCATACACTTGCTCCCATACACTTGCTCCCATACACCCATACACTTGCTCCCATACACCCATACACTTGCTCCCATACACTTTCTCCCATACACCCATATACTTGCTCTTATACACCCATACACTTGCTCCCATACACCCATACACTTGCTCCCATACACCCATACACTTACTCCCATACACCCATACACTTGCTACATACACTTGCTCCCATACACACACGGGGGGGGAGGGGTAAGGAAAGGCCGCGACCAGCACCACCACCACGCTCCTCCCCCACCCGCCCGCGCCCATCTCCCGCTCGTGGGGGGGGGGCAGGCCAACAACCCCCCCCCCCCATACCTCACGCAGGCGTATTGGAAGCTTTGGGGAGGCAGGGTGGGTGGGAGTCACGTGGCGAAGTATCCCCCAGCGGGCACCTCAGGGGACAGTCAGCCCCGCAGTGGCCGCCACTGCCCTGCTCCCCTCGCCGGCATGTCTTCACAGTGTGCGGCCAAGCAGCTTTCCAGGCTTCTTCTTTACCCCAGCCCGCGGCGGCATGAAGCTAGCTTGCGGGGAGGCGGCAGGGTAGGTGGGAGTCACGTGGTGAGGGCCGAGGCCCCCCCCCCGCACGCCAACCGGGCGGCAGCAGTGGGGACCTCCAGCCCCGGGCAGCGATCGGTGGATCGAGGGAGAAGGGGACAGGAGCAGGGGACAGGAGGAGGGGACAGGAGGAGGGGACAGGAGGAGGGGAAGGGGACAGGAGCAGGGGACAGGAGGAGGGGAAGGGAACAGGAGCAGGGGACAGGGACAGGAGCAGGGGACAGGAGGAGGAGAAGGGGACAAGAGGAGGGGAAGAGGACAGGAGCAGGGGACAGGAGAGCTGCCGCTGTGGGGAGTAGGGAGTCATGTGGGGACCAGGGGGATCGCAGGGAAGGAGCAGAGGGGCCGCAGCATGGCAAGTACTTACTCTTGATGTCCGGGCAGAAAGAATGGCCGCTCGTTGGGGGCGGGCTCATATAGAGCCTGGCCGCGTGCCCACAAAGCCTGGGAGCGCGCGCCAATCAGCAGTCAGGTAGGGGGAGTTTTTTTATTTATCTTTTTTTCAGCGCGAGCAGGGAAAATTTGAGCGCGAACGGGGGAAATTTGAAAAAAAAACACGTGTGCTGCTTCGGCCAATATTTACTCGCCCGGGGGTTAAATCCACACGCCCCGGACGTGTAAATGTATAGGATTGTCGAACACTGTATATATATATTGTGACAAACAGCTTACTCCGGGGCTCCGCTGCTTGTCCGGGACGGTTAGAACACGGTCTTTTGGGGTAGGTTAAATGAGGAGGCGTCACGTACTGTTCCTTTAAACAGGCTGTGCCTGGTTTATTCAGTCCCAGGCACTGAGACTGCCACAGTGCATACAACAAAACACATCAAAACAAAAGCTGCTCACCTGAGCGATAACTTAACTTAGATTTCCCTAACTCAGGGTGGAAGTGGCTTTTCCACTTTCCAACAACAAAACAAGGTACTTTTGCAGAGTTAGCCAAATGAACAGAACAATTGAACCTGTGTGGGGAAGGGGCTTCTCCCCACTGTGTTCAGCAGCCTTCCAGGCTCTGGAGAAGAGACAAGAGCAAACAGGAAATCAGTCTTACATACCTGATTTCTAATTAGCATGACAGGTGACAGAAATCCCTCAGTTCCAGCGCTTGCCCAAAACTGTGGGATGGAGTGCATGTATTATAAGGCTGCACTCCCAGGCCAGACAGGATAGAAACTGTTCAGTATCCTGGGAGCCCTATATATGGAATTTATTACCATCCCCTGGTTTCTGTCACATATCCTCCCCCCCAGCTCAGACCCTGAGGGATGAGCGACCATGGATATTAGGGAGTGCATCCTTGACAACCCGTCAGCATTGCCATGTTTGTGCCCTGACCTGTGTTCCACAGAAAATTTAAAGGGTTGTAGGCTTAGGAACCACCTGGTCACTCTAGCATTCTTTTCCCTGTTTTGACACATCCAGGTAAGGGGTGCATGATCTGTGACCAACCGGAATTTTCTCCCCAACAGGTAGTATTTGAGCGTCTCTACAGCCCACTTTATTGCGAGACACTCTTTCTCTACTATGGAGTAATTTTTCTCCTGGGGATTTAGTTTCCTACTTAAATAAAGGATGGGGTGTTCCTCCCCTTGAGACTCCTGGGAGAGTACCGCCCCCAGCCCTACCTCAGATGCGTCGGTTTGGACTACGAACTCTTTGGAGAAGTCAGGTGTGACCAACACTGGTTGGGCACAGAGAGCTTCTTTCAGGCTTCTAAAGGCCTGTTCGGTTTCGGGGGACCACTTTACCATAAGTGGTCCTCTTGCTTTTGTGAGGTCAGTTAGTGGGGTTGCCTTAGTCGCAAAATTGGGAATAAACCTTCTATAGTACCCAATTAACCCCAAAAAGGTCCTTACTTGTTTTTTTGTAACTGGCCTTGGCCAACCTTGTATCGCCTCCACTTTGAGTGTTTGGGGTTTGAGTAAACCTCTGCCAATAGAATACCCCAGATACTTGGCCTCCTCCAGACCAATGGTGCATTTAGCGGGGTTAGCAGTTAGTCCAGCAGACCGAACTGCGTCGAGCACAGCTTGGACCTTTGGAAGGTGGGATTGCCAATCTTCACTATGGATTACCACATCATCCAGGTAGGCAGCAGCATACCGAGCATGTGGTTTTAAAATTTTATCCATCATTCTTTGGAATGTGGCGGGAGCTCCATGTAAGCCAAAAGGCAGCACCCTATACTGAAAGAGGCCGTCTGGGGTTGAGAAGGCTGTCTTTTCTTTTGCCCTTTCTGTGAGGGGAACCTGCCAGTACCCTTTTGTTAGGTCTAGGGTTGTGAGATATCGGGCTTTGCCCAGTCTCTCTACAAGTTCATCTACCCTGGGCATAGGGTAAGTATCAAATTTTGACACCGCGTTTAGTTTCCGGTAGTCATTACAAAACCTTGTTGTACCATCTGGCTTTGGGACTAAGACTATAGGGCTGTTCCACCCACTTTGGGATTCCTCAATTACGCCTAGTTTTAGCATTTTTTTAACCTCTAAACTTATAGCCTCTCTTTTGGCCTCTGGGATTCGGTACGGTTTAAGGTTAACTCGGACCCCCGGTTCAGAGACTAGGTCATGTTCAATTACGCTAGTTCTACCTGGCTGTGTAGAGAAGATTTCTTTGTTTCTGCTCACTAAATTCTGAACCTCTTGTTTCTGATGAACAGACAGGGTTTCAGCTATGCTAACCTCTGGGTCAGTTTCTTGACTCTGTGACGGACCTGGGGTTACTAGGGTTGACAAGACTTCTCTATCTTTCCAGGGCTTGAGTAGGTTTATATGGTAAATTTGCTCAGGTTTCCTCCTACCTGGCTGTCTTACCTTATAATTTACTTCTCCCACTCTTTCCAAGACCTCATATGGCCCATGCCATTTAGCAAGGAATTTACTTTCCACGGTGGGAACCAGAACTAGTACCCTATCACCTGGAAAAAAATTTCTGACCCTAGCACCCTTATTATACGTATTCCTCTGTGCTTCTTGAGCTTTCTCCATGTGTTCCCTCACTATGGGTAGGACTGCAGCAATGCGGTCCTGCATCTGGGCAACATGCTCTATTACACTTCTGTAAGGGGTAACCTCGTGTTCCCAAGTCTCTTTGGCTATATCCAGTAAGCCCCTTGGGTGTCGGCCATACAATAGTTCAAACGGGGAGAAGCCTGTGGATGATTGGGGAACTTCCCTAATGGCAAATAACAGGTACGGTAACAAACAATCCCAGTTTTTCCCATCTTTATCGACCGCCCGCCGTAACATGCTCTTTAAGGTTTTATTGAACCTTTCCACTAAACCATCTGTTTGTGGATGATAGACTGAGGTTCTGAGATGCTTGATTTTTAGGAGTTTACATAACTCTTTTGTTACTTGGGACATAAACGGTGTTCCCTGGTCAGATAGAATCTCTTTAGGAATTCCAACCCGGGAAAACAGAACTACTAACTCTTTTGCTATGTTTTTGGCCGAGGTGCTACGTAGGGGAACTGCCTCCGGATATCGGGTGGCATAATCTAATATTACCAATATATGCTGATGTCCCCTAGCAGACTTTATTAGGGGTCCTACTAGATCCATAGCAATCCGGTCAAATGGTACCTCTATTATGGGAAGGGGTACCAATGGGCTGCGGTACGCCTTGAACGGGGCGGTGATCTGACATGCTGGGCATGAGGAACAATAATTCGTAATTTCTGCCAGAACCCCAGGCCAATAGAAGCTTCGGAGAACCTTTTCTTTTGTCTTTTCCACCCCTAGGTGTCCCCCCAATGGATGACTATGTGCGAGGTGTAACACTACATTACGGAATGTCCGTGGTACCAACAATTGTTTAGTTGTAACTGATTTTCTTTTATCAACCCGATATACTAGGTCGTTCTCTACCTCGAAGTAGGGGTAAGCAAGCGACCTATCTGGTTGGCCAAGAGTACTATTCAGGTCCCGTATATTTCCCCTTGCTACCTCTAATGTGGGGTCCTCCCACTGGGCCTTCTTAAAACTCCCAGGACTGACCTCTAGGTCAGCGAGGGTCTTATCCGGTTCTGGGGTGGTAAGTGTCTGATCAACATCCTGATTTGGGGTATTCCCTACCAAAGTAGTGATGGGGAAGGGAATTTTACAGCACTCCTCCTTTTCCCCCTTCTTATTTGGGCCCTCGTCAACCTCCATTTCTGAAAACGGGAAAGGATTTATTTCTTCTAATACTTCGTTATGGTCCGCTATTGAACTCTGGGCGCTATTCTGAGCGGGGGACCACATTTTTAGAAAATGGGGAAAGTCGGTCCCTATTAACACATCATGTGCCAGTTTGGGTACAATACCCACCTTGAAATCTAAAGAACCAAACTCTGTTTAAAAAAAAACATCAACAGTGGAATATTCATGATTATCCCCATGTATACAACAAATTGCCATTCTTTGTGAACTGTTTCCCTGTTTCTTCTTAATGGGCAAGAGGTATTCGGACACTAGTGTGACCATGCTCCCAGAGTCCAGAAGTGCCCGAACCCTCCTACCATTAACCTTTACAAATGCCCACAGATGGTTATTCAAGGGGTCCTCTGGGATAGGGCGCATACATTGGGACAACAGCGAATAAGGTTCCACGCTGTTGCATTGCATGGGCTCATCATTTAGTGGGCAGATTTTTGCTGTGTGGCCCCTCTCATGACAATTTACACATTTAGGTACATAGTCTGTGTCCCACTTAGAGCCTTTTCCCGGCTCCCCATGTTGGCTATTGCCCTTAGTGTGCGAACCACTGTTGCTGGTGCTGCGTGAAGGTGGTCGCCGCTCTTCAGCTCCCCTTAACCCCGGTACCCTTTTACCGTCTCTGGAAGAGTCCTGGAACCTCGGGTAGTGGGGTTGCTCCACGACTGGGGGTTGCGGGTGCTCTCCTGCTGCATTGTACCTTTCTACGAGGGCCACAAGCTCATCCGCATTGTGGGGGTCACTCCGACTGACCCAATGGCGTAAGGCAGAGGGAAGTTTCCTCAAGAACTGGTCCATGACCAACCGTTCCACGATGTGGCTTGCTGAGTTGATCTCGGGTTGTAGCCACTTCCGGGCGAGGTGGATGAGGTCATACATCTGGCTTCGGGTGGCTTTATCCATCGTGAAGGACCATGCGTGAAACCTTTGGGCGCGAACAGCCGTGGTTACGCCGAGGCGGGCGAGGATCTCGAACTTCAATTTTGCATAGACGTTAGCTTCGGCTGGCTCTAGATCAAAGTAAGCCTTCTGGGGTTCGCCGCTTAGGAAGGGTGCGATTAGACCAGCCCACTCAGCTTCTGGCCATCCCTCTCTCTGTGCCGTGCGTTCAAACGTGAGAAGATAGGCTTCCACATCATCCGAGGGTCCCATCTTCTGAAGGTAGTGGCTTGCCCTGGTCATTTTCAGAACTGGGGCTGCCGCTGCCAGTGGAAGGTTACTGATAGTCCCCCTCAGGATCTCGAGTTCCTGCTGTAAGCCCTGAGCGAACCGCTGTTGCTCCTCTCTCAGCAAGCGGTTTGTCTCTTGCTGGTTTGCATTCGCCTGTTGCAGGGCTTCATTCGCGTCTTTCTGGACAGCGACATTGCGTACCAGCGCACTCACCACGTCTTCCATCTTGTTTGGAGAGAGAGAAAAAAAACTTTTTTTTTTTTTTTTTTTTTTTTTTTTTTAAAGTTCTTTAACCCCCAGACCTTTTAGTGTTCTGCCCGCATTCTCCACCATATGTGACAAACAGCTTACTCCGGGGCTCCGCTGCTTGTCCGGGACGGTTAGAACACGGTCTTTTGGGGTAGGTTAAATGAGGAGGCGTCACGTACTGTTCCTTTAAACAGGCTGTGCCTGGTTTATTCAGTCCCAGGCACTGAGACTGCCACAGTGCATACAACAAAACACATCAAAACAAAAGCTGCTCACCTGAGCGATAACTTAACTTAGATTTCCCTAACTCAGGGTGGAAGTGGCTTTTCCACTTTCCAACAACAAAACAAGGTACTTTTGCAGAGTTAGCCAAATGAACAGAACAATTGAACCTGTGTGGGGAAGGGGCTTCTCCCCACTGTGTTCAGCAGCCTTCCAGGCTCTGGAGAAGAGACAAGAGCAAACAGGAAATCAGTCTTACATACCTGATTTCTAATTAGCATGACAGGTGACAGAAATCCCTCAGTTCCAGCGCTTGCCCAAAACTGTGGGATGGAGTGCATGTATTATAAGGCTGCACTCCCAGGCCAGACAGGATAGAAACTGTTCAGTATCCTGGGAGCCCTATATATGGAATTTATTACCATCCCCTGGTTTCTGTCACAATATATATATGTATATATATATGTATATGTATATATATATGTATATGTGTATGTATATGTATATGTATATATATATATATATATATATATATATATATATATATATATATATATATATATATATATATGTATATGTTGTATATGTAAATGTATATATATGTATATGTATATCATGTATATCATGTAGGGATATATATATACACACTGTATATATATATATATATATATATATATATATATATATATATATATATACACACTGTATATATATATATATATATATATACACACTATATATATATATATATATACACACTATATATATATATATATATATATATATATATATATATATATATATATATATATATAATCACCACTGTCATTAAGGTTATGGTGGGTAAAAAAACATACAGTAATATTTACAGTTGCTTTATGCTTTACTGTGGAGGGTTTTTGTCACTTTTTTTACCCACCATAACCTTAATGACAGTGGTGATTACCTAGTCTAGTCTCAAACCTGCAAGCCATTAAGACCAGCCTCACACTGATGATACCCATCAAGGTTGAAACATGTATGTGAGTAGGTCTAATGGCTTTGCATCTCATCCCAGCCTCTGTTTAAAAGCTGTGTTTAAAACAGCATGCAGTGGCTTGAGGATTGGCTTGTGTAATACGAGCTTGAGACAAAAGGTGGCACTGAGTGCTCATTTGCATGTCATTTCCCAGAATCCCTTGCTGCAGTGGAAGCGCTGTATGCTGGGTGACAATGGGGAAAGACAGGGTTGCAGACCTGTCTAAGACATGCAAATGAACATACAGTAATATTTACAGTTGCTTTATGCTTTACTGTGGAGGGTTTTTGTCACTTTTTTTACCCACCATAACCTTAATGACAGTGGTGATTACCTAGTCTAGTCTCAAACCTGCAAGCCATTAAGACCAGCCTCACACTGATGATACCCATCAAGGTTGAAACATGTATGTGAGTAGGTCTAATGGCTTTGCATCTCATCCCAGCCTCTGTTTAAAAGCTGTGTTTAAAACAGCATGCAGTGGCTTGAGGATTGGCTTGTGTAATACGAGCTTGAGACAAAAGGTGGCACTGAGTGCTCATTTGCATGTCATTTCCCAGAATCCCTTGCTGCAGTGGAAGCGCTGTATGCTGGGTGACAATGGGGAAAGACAGGGTTGCAGACCTGTCTAAGACATGCAAATGAACATACAGTAATATTTACAGTTGCTTTATGCTTTACTGTGGAGGGTTTTTGTCACTTTTTTTACCTACCATAACCTTAATGACAGTGGTGATTACCTAGTCTAGTCTCAAACCTGCAAGCCATTAAGACCAGCCTCACACTGATGATACCCATCAAGGTTGAAACATGTATGTGAGTAGGTCTAATGGCTTTGCATCTCATCCCAGCCTCTGTTTAAAAGCTGTGTTTAAAACAGCATGCAGTGGCTTGAGGATTGGCTTGTGTAATACGAGCTTGAGACAAAAGGTGGCACTGAGTGCTCATTTGCATGTCATTTCCCAGAATCCCTTGCTGCAGTGGAAGCGCTGTATGCTGGGTGACAATGGGGAAAGACAGGGTTGCAGACCTGTCTAAGACATGCAAATGAACATACAGTAATATTTACAGTTGCTTTATGCTTTACTGTGGAGGGTTTTTGTCACTTTTTTTACCTACCATAACCTTAATGACAGTGGTGATTACCTAGTCTAGTCTCAAACCTGCAAGCCATTAAGACCAGCCTCACACTGATGATACCCATCAAGGTTGAAACATGTATGTGAGTAGGTCTAATGGCTTTGCATCTCATCCCAGCCTCTGTTTAAAAGCTGTGTTTAAAACAGCATGCAGTGGCTTGAGGATTGGCTTGTGTAATACGAGCTTGAGACAAAAGGTGGCACTGAGTGCTCATTTGCATGTCATTTCCCAGAATCCCTTGCTGCAGTGGAAGCGCTGTATGCTGGGTGACAATGGGGAAAGACAGGGTTGCAGACCTGTCTAAGACATGCAAATGAACATACAGTAATATTTACAGTTGCTATATATATATATATATATATATGTACACACAGTATGTATATATATATACAGTGATATATATATATATATAATATATATATTGTGACAAACGGCTTACTCTGGGGCTCCGTCGTTTGTCCGGGACTGTTTAGATCACGGTCTTTTAGGGTAGGTTAAATGATGAGGCGTCACGTACTGTTCCTTTAAACAGGCTATGCCTGGTTTATTCAGTCCCAGGCACTGAGACTGCCACAGTGCATACAACAGAAAACAGATCAAAACAAAAGCTGCTCACCTGAGCGATAACTTAACTTAGATATCCCTGACTCAGGGTTGGAAGTGGCTTTTCCACTCCCAACAACAAAACAAGGTACTTTTGCAGTCTTATACAAATGAACAGACAGATTGAACCTGTTTGGGGAAGAGGCTTCTCCCCCCTGTAGTTCAGCAGCCTTCCAGCCTCCTGGCTCTTGTGGGGAGACCAGAGCAAACAGGAAAACAGTCTTACATACTGTACCTGATTCCTAATTAGCATGACAGGTGACAGAAATCAGGCAGCAGACAAACTCTGGTCTGGATCTCTCATCCCTCAGTTCCAGCGCTTGCCAAACTGTGGGATGGAGTGTATGTATTATAAGGCTGCACTCCCAGGCCAAACAGGATAGAAACTGTTTAGTATCCTGGGAGCCCTATATACGGAATTTATTACCATCCCCTGGTTTCTGTCACATATCCTCCCCCCCAGCTCAGACCTCGAGGGATGAGCGACCATGGATATTAGGGAGTGCATCCTTGACAACCCGTCAGCATTGCCATGTTTGTGCCCTGACCTGTGTTCCACAGAAAATTTAAAGGGTTGTAGGCTTAGGAACCACCTGGTCACTCTAGCATTCTTTTCCCTGTTTTGACACATCCAGGTAAGGGGTGCATGATCTGTGACCAACCGGAATTTTCTCCCCAACAGGTAGTATTTGAGCGTCTCTACAGCCCACTTTATTGCGAGACACTCTTTCTCTACTATGGAGTAATTTTTTTCCTGGGGATTTAGTTTCCTACTTAAATAAAGGATGGGGTGCTCCTCACCTTGAGACTCCTGGGAGAGTACCGCCCCCAGCCCTACCTCAGATGCGTCGGTTTGGACTACGAACTCTTTGGAGAAGTCAGGTGTGACCAACACTGGTTGGGCACAGAGAGCTTCTTTCAGGCTTCTAAAGGCTTGTTCGGTTTCGGGGGACCACTTTACCATTAGCGGTCCTCTTGCTTTTGTGAGGTCAGTTAGTGGGGTTGCCTTAGTTGCAAAATTGGGAATAAACCTTCTATAGTACCCAATTAACCCCAAAAAGGTCCTTACTTGTTTTTTTGTAACTGGCCTTGGCCAATTTTGTATCGCCTCCACTTTGAGTGTTTGGGGTTTGAGTAAACCTCTGCCAATAGAATATCCCAGATACTTGGCCTCCTCCAGACCAATAGTGCATTTAGCGGGGTTGAGAAGGCTGTCTTTTCTTTTGCCCTTTCTGTGAGGGGAACCTGCCAGTACCCTTTTGTTAGGTCTAGGGTTGTGAGATATCGGGCTTTGCCCAGTCTCTCTACAAGTTCATCTACCCTGGGCATAGGATAAGTATCAAATTTTGACACCGCGTTTAGTTTCCGGTAGTCATTACAAAACCTTGTTGTACCATCTGGCTTTGGGACTAAGACTATAGGGCTGTTCCACCCACTTTGGGATTCCTCAATTACACCTAGTTTTAGCATTTTTTTAACCTCTAAACTTATAGCCTTTCTTTTGGCCTCTGGGATTCGGTACGGTTTAAGGTTAACTCGGACCCCCGGTTCAGAGACTAGGTCATGTTCAATTACGCTAGTTCTACCTGGCTGTATAGAGAAGATTTCTTTGTTTCTTCTCACTAAATTCTGAACCTCTCGTTTCTGATGAACAGACAGGGTTTCAGCTATGCTAACCTCTGGGTCAGTTTCTTGATTCTCTGACGGACCTGGGGGTACTAGGGTTAACAAGACTTCTCTATCTTTCCAGGGCTTGAGTAGGTTTATATGGTAAATTTGCTCAGGTTTCCTCCTACCTGGCTGTCTTACCTTATAATTTACTTCTCCCACTCTTTCCAAGACCTCATATGGCCCATGCCATTTAGCAAGGAATTTACTCTCCACGGTGGGAACCAGAACTAGTACCCTATCACCTGGAAAAAAAATTCTGACCCTAGCACCCTTATTATACGTATTCCTCTGTGCTTCTTGAGCTTTCTCCATGTGTTCCCTCACTATGGGTAGGACTGCAGCAATGCGGTCCTGCATCTGGGCAACATGCTCTATTACACTTCTGTAAGGGGTAACCTCATGTTCCCAAGTCTCTTTGGCTATATCCAATAAGCCCCTTGGGTGTCGGCCATACAATAGTTCAAACGGGGAGAAGCCTGTGGATGATTGGGGAACTTCCCTAATGGCAAATAACAGGTACGGTAACAAACAATCCCAGTTTTTCCCATCTTTATCAACCGCCCGCCGTAACATGCTCTTTAAGGTTTTATTGAACCTTTCCACTAAACCATCTATTTGTGGATGATAGACTGAGGTTCTGAGATGCTTGATTTTTAGGAGTTTACATAGCTCTTTTGTTACTTGGGACATAAACGGTGTTCCCTGGTCAGATAGAATCTCTTTAGGAATTCCGACCCGGGAAAACAGAACTACTAACTCTTTTGCTATGTTTTTAGCAGATGTGCTACGTAGGGGAACTGCCTCCGGATATCGGGTGGCATAATCCAATATTACCAATATATGCTGATGTCCCCTAGCAGACTTTATTAGGGGTCCTACTAGATCCATAGCAATCCGGTCAAATGGTACCTCTATTATGGGAAGGGGTACCAATGGGCTGCGGTACGCCTTGAACGGGGCGGTGATCTGACATTCTGGGCATGAGGAACAATAATTCGTAATTTCTGCCAGAACCCCAGGCCAATAGAAGCTTCGGAGAACCTTTTCTTTTGTCTTTTCCACCCCTAGGTGTCCCCCCAATGGATGACTATGTGCGAGGTGTAATACTACGTTACGGAATGTCCGTGGTACCAACAATTGTTTAGTTGTAACTGATTTCCTTTTATCAACCCGATATACTAGGTCGTTCTCTACCTCGAAGTAGGGGTAAGCAAGTTACCTATCTGGTTGGCCAGGAGTACTATTCTGGTCCCGTATATTTCCCCTTGCTACCGCTAATGTGGGGTCCTCCCACTGGGCCTTCTTAAAACTCCCAGGACTGACCTCTAGGTCAGCGAGGGTCTTATCCGGTTCTGGGGTGGTAAGTGTCTGATCAACATCTTGATTTGGGGTATTCCCTACCAAAGTAGTGATGGGGAAGGGAATTTTACAGCACTCCTCCTTTTCCCCCTTCTTATTTGGGCCCTCGTCAACCTCCATTTCTGAAAAAGGGAAAGGATTTGTTTCTTCTAATACTTCGTTATGGTCCGCTATTGAACTCTGGGCGCTATTCTGAGCGGGGGACCACCTTTTTAGAAAATGGGGAAAGTCGGTCCCTATTAACACATCATGTGCCAGTTTGGGTACAATACCCACCTTGAAATCTAAAGAACCAATCTCTGTTTCAAAAAAAACATCAACAGTGGAATATTCATGATTATCCCCATGTATACAACAAATTGCCACTCTTTGTGAACTGTTTCCCTGTTTCTTCTTAATGGGCAAGAGGTATTCGGACACTAGTGTGACCATGCTCCCAGAGTCAAGAAGTGCCCGAACCCTCCTACCATTAACCTTTACAAATGCCCACAAATGGTTATTCAAGGGGTCCTCTGGGCTAGGGCCCATACATTGGGACAACAGCGCATAAGGTTCCACGCTGTTGCATTGCATGGGCTCATCATTTAGTGGGCAGATTTTTGCTGTGTGGCCCCTCTCATGACAATTTACACATTTAGGTACATAGTCTGTGTCCCACTTAGAGCCTTTTCCCGGCTCCCCATGTTGGCTATTGCCCTTAGTGTGCGAACCACTGTTGCTGGTGCTGCGTGAAGGTGGTCGCCGCTCTTGAGCGCCCCTTAACCCCGGTACCCTTTTACCGTCTCTGGAAGAGTCCTGGAACCTTGGGTAGTGGGGTTGCTCCACGACTGTGGGTTGCGGGTGCTCTTCTGCTGCATTGTACCTTTCTACGAGGGCCACAAGCTCATCCGCATTGTGGGGGTCACTCCGACTGACCCAACGGCGTAAGGCAGAGGGAAGTTTTCTCAAGAACTGGTCCATGACCAACCGTTCCACGATGTGGCTGGCTGAGTTGATCTCGGGTTGTAGCTACTTCCGGGCGAGGTGGATGAGGTCATACATCTGGCTTCGGGTGGCTTTATCCATCGTGAAGGACCATGCGTGAAACCTTTGGGCGCGAACAGCCGTGGTTACGCCGAGGCGGGCGAGGATCTCGAACTTCAATTTTGCATAGACGTTAGCTTCGGCTGGCTCTAGATCAAAGTAAGCCTTCTGGGGTTCGCCGCTTAGGAAGGGTGCGATTAGACCAGCCCACTCAGCTTCTGGCCATCCCTCTCTCTGTGCCGTGCGTTCAAACGTGAGAAGATAGGCTTCCACATCATCCGAGGGTCCCATCTTCTGAAGGTAGTGGCTGGCCCTGGTCATTTTTGGAACTGGGGCTGCCTCTGCCCGTGGAAGGTTACTGATAGTCTCCCTCAGGATCTCGAGTTCCTGCTGTAAGCCCTGAGCGAACCGCTGTTGCTCCTCTCTCATCAAGCGGTTTGTCTCTTGCTGGTTTTCATTCGTGTCTTTCTGGGCAGCGACATTGCGTACCAGCGCACTCACCACGTCTTCCATCTTGTTTGCAGAGGATGAGAAAAAAAAACTTTTTTTTTTTTTTTCCAAAGTTCTTTAACCCGCAGACCTTTTAGTGTGCTGCCCGCATTCTCCACCATATGTGACAAACGGCTTACTCTGGGGCTCCGTCGTTTGTCCGGGACTGTTTAGAACACGGTCTTTTAGGGTAGGTTAAATGATGAGGCGTCACGTACTGTTCCTTTAAACAGGCTATGCCTGGTTTATTCAGTCCCAGGCACTGAGACTGCCACAGTGCATACAACAGAAAACAGATCAAAACAAAAGCTGCTCACCTGAGCGATAACTTAACTTAGATATCCCTGACTCAGGGTTGGAAGTGGCTTTTCCACTCCCAACAACAAAACAAGGTACTTTTGCAGTCTTATACAAATGAACAGAAAGATTGAACCTGTTTGGGGAAGAGGCTTCTCCCCCCTGTAGTTCAGCAGCCTTCCAGCCTCCTGGCTCTTGTGGGGAGACCAGAGCAAACAGGAAAACAGTCTTACATACCTGATTCCTAATTAGCATGACAGGTGACAGAAATCAGGCAGCAGACAAACTCTGGTCTGGATCTCTCATCCCTCAGTTCCAGCGCTTGCCAAACTGTGGGATGGAGTGTATGTATTATAAGGCTGCACTCCCAGGCCAAACAGGATAGAAACTGTTTAGTATCCTGGGAGCCCTATATACGGAATTTATTACCATCCCCTGGTTTCTGTCACAATATATCTTAATATATAAAATCGAATGGTTAGTGAGGTTAGTGCTATCTGCGGTGAATCTGATTGGTCCGTGACTCATTGGCCAAGAGGTACGCCCCACTGTGACATCACCTCCTTCACTCTCACACACTTGCAGTCACACCACACGGCCAGAACCTCTGAGGACTCCTTGGTACACAGTCACCCCCTCACACTCACACACTCAGTGTCACACTCAACACTGTACACACACTCACACTCAACCCTGTACACACACACACACAGTCACCCCTGTGTACACACACATTCACACTCACCCCTGTGAAACAACAACCTGTACACACACACACACACACACACACACACACACACACACACACACACACACACACACACACACACACACACACACACACACACACACACACACACTCTCAGCCCTGTGTACACACACACACTGTCAGGCCTGTGTACACACACACACACTCTCACCCCTGTGTACACACACACACCTCCTCCGCTCACCTCTCCCGGCGCTCCCGCTCCCCTCATCTCCATCCCCGGCGGGGGAACAGGCAGCGGACCTCGCGGCGCCTCATCTCCATCCCCGCGCAGCGGACCCCCTTCCTCCCTCGCGATGCGCCTAAGATGGCGGCGGCGCCGAGTGACAAGATGTCCCTGTGCACACGCGCGCACATTACACCCCCTCCGCTCACCTCTCCCGGCGCTCCCGCTCCCCTCATCTCCATCCCCGGCGGGGGAACAGGCAGCGGACCTCGCGGCGCCTCATCTCCATCCCCGCGCAGCGGACCCCCTTCCTCCCTCGCGATGCGCCTAAGATGGCGGCGGCGCCGAGTTAGATGTCCCTGTGCTCACGCGCGCACATTACACCCCCTCCGCTCACCTCTCCCGGCGCTCCCGCTCCCCTCATCTCCATCCCCGGCGGGGGAACAGGCAGCGGACCTCGCGGCGCCTCATCTCCATCCCCGGCGGGGGAACAGGCAGCGGACCCCCTTCCTCCCTCGCGATGCGCCTAAGATGGCGGCGGCGCCGACTGAGAAGATGGCGGCGGCCGGAAGTAGTTCCCTCGCGGCGCCGAGTGACAAGATGGCGGCGGCCTGAACTACAGCTAGGTGTCGCGTGTGTGTCGCTCTAGGTGACGTGTGTGTGTGTGTCTCACTTTGTGTCTGTGTGACAGTGTGTGTGTGTGTGTGACACTGTGTGTGTGTGTGACACTGTGTGTGTGTGTGTGTGTGACACTGTGTGTGTGTGTCACACTGTGTGTGTGTCTTGCCCCCCCTGCCTTTCATGCCCCCCCCGCCTTTCACGCCCCCCCCGCCTTTCACGCCCCCCCCGCCTTTCACGCCCCCCCCCGCCTTTCACGCCCCCCCCGCCTTTTACGCCCCCCCCCCGCCTTTCACGCCCCCCCGCCTTTCAGGCCCCCCCCCTGCCTTTCACGCCCCCCCCCGCCTTTCACCCCCCCCCGCCTTTCACGCCCCCCCCGCCTTTCACGCCCCCCCCCGCCTTTCACGCCCCCCCTCCTGCCTTTCACGCCCCCCCTGCCTTTCACGCCCCCCCTGCCTTTCACGCCCCCCCTGCCTTTCACGCCCCCCCCTGCCTTTCACGCCCCCCCTCACGGCCTCCGGGCAACGCCGGGTATATCAGCTAGTATATATATATATGTGTGTGTGTGTGTGTGTGTGTGTGTGTGTGTGTGTGTGTGTGTGTATATATATATATATATATATATATATATATATATATATATCTCGTAACTAAACTAAATGCTTTTATTTGTGCGAGCTTTCGAGATACACTGATATCTTCTTCGGGCGTTGTTACAATGGATAAAGCAAGAAACGTTTTACTTTAAAACAGCCTGGAATGTTATGTGGATGAAACCTAGCCCCCTGTGCAGTATGCGATTTAGGACTTTAATTGTTAAATGGTCTCTGAATGTTTAATGTAAGAGTATGTGTGTAAATATAAATTTATAAAGCGCCTACAGTGTATACAGCGCTTTACAAAAGTTGTGTGTGGAGGGGGACTGTATACCAATGGTGTGGGTGTTGAAATGCAAGAGGATGTTGCATTAATTTAAATGTTTGTGGATACATAAGTGCCTAATGGTATATAGGAATAGAGTTGCATTGTACATTTGTATGTGTAAGAAGTAGGTGTGTGTGCATTCATATAGCACAGTATTTATAGATATGGGATTTAGCACTCTTGGGAAGAGTTCTCTTGTGTAGTGGCTCATGAAACTGCGGTCTCAGTTTAGGCCACCGGTAAGTGTCCCCAACAGTTTCACAAATTTTGTATTCATGCAACTGTCTCTCTTACAGTGTTCTAAGATTACCTTTGAGTATGGCCACCTTCTGATCTTTCACTTATGGCCAGAGTCAGAGAAATGTTCGCCGGCAAGACTGTTTCTTGTTCCACGTGTGATACTGTGGCGATGCAGATTCATTCTCTTGTTTAGCCCCTGTCCCGTCTCACCTATGTAGTAGCAGCCCCCTGGGCATTTCATGCACATGATAAGGTACATGACATTGCTGGAGGAACAGGTGAACCTTCCTTTGATTTTGTACTCCAGATTCCTGTGTGGTATTTGTATTGTGCCCGCTGTGTAGAGCATTGTGCAGGTTTTGCATCTTGCGTCCTAGCATGGTCTTGTCCTGCATTCAGTTGTATTGTTGAATACTTTACTCCTCACCATCATTTCCTTGCGATTATGAGGTTGTCTGTATGATAATAAGGGTGTTTCAGGGGAGACCTGTTGCAGTCTTGTATCTTCCTGAAGAATGGGTTCCTGGCGATCTTGCGTAGGGCTTCCAGGTGTGGGTTATATGTGACCACCAAAGGTACCCGGTTACTTGTCTCTTTCTTTCTTGGTATTCTGGTGGCTTTGTGGATTTGCTGGTCTACAATTCTGTGGTTGTACCACGGTTTATGTAATACGATCTCAAAGCTGTTATCCGCTTGCCTCTGTCTGCTGTGTCATAACATATCCGGTTGTATCGTATGGCTTGACTGTAGATGTTTGCATGGTTAATATGTGTGGGGTGGAAGCTGTTGTCCCTCAAATAGCTGGCTCTGTCTGTAGGTTTGCGATATTTAGAGGTCTGTAGTTGGCTGTTCTTTATAGTAATGGTGGTGTATAGGAAATGTATTCAATTGTACTATGTACTTTGTCTGGGGAATGGATGAGTTTGAGGTTGATGGCCAGGTGGAATGTATTGAAGTTGTCATGGAACTTTATGAGGACCTGTTCTCTCTTTCTTCTCTCTCTCTTCTCTCTCTCTTCTACCTCTCTTCTCTCTCACAAATGTGTAGTGTTACAATTTAATAAACATTTTATCTGACATACGGTAGGACATTTTTTTTCTTATTACTCTACTTAAATGCAGAAATAGTATTTCTAAGTTCATACCGCAGTATAAGGCTACGCTTATAGTGCTGGCGACGGTCGCTGAAAAATCAAAAAGAGATGACTTCCAGCAATCGCGACCAATCCGTCGCGCCATCGCGTTGCGCTTACTATAAGCGCACGCAACGGCAGCAATGCTTTTTTTTTTGTCGTCGCCGGCACTATAAGCGCAGCCTTAGGAGGCTTTGGTCCCCTAGTCCAAAGAAATGCTGGATGGGCATTAAAAAAGTGACTAAATACACTGATGTAAAGGGGCGCAAAATTTAAATATTCTTGCCCTGCATTTGCTTTAAACTTGCATTTAAACATCCTTAGTTTCCGTTTCAGCTGAGATGTACAGTAATCATGCTCTGTCCCATGCCCAGTAGTCAACGACTTCCTCCTACACTCTTCTTTAGATAACTTGCAATGTATCTGCATAGCTTTGCAATCTAACACTTAGGTTTTTTTTAAATATGTTTCACCATGAAAGACAAATATAACACTATATCTATATCTATATCTATCTCTATATATATATATTCTCAAGCCAGGGTTACGTGGGAAGTGTGAATAGCCCCAGATAGCTTAACTCAGCCCCCTTTCCAAATCACGCCAAGTCCTATAATATTTCCTTCACTTTATTGGAAAAGCAGCAGTAAATACAGGCTCTTGTGGATGGTGTGTAGTAGTGAGTTTGTAGTTAAGGGCAGGTAGAAAGAGATGGCCTTGCCATGGGAGTGTAACAGAGATGGGTACTGTACTCACTGTGTCCTGGGTGGAAAAGGAAGTGAGGAGCAAGGGTCACACTAGAAGTGAGATGGGACAAACTACTGTCAGCAAAGACAGGGGGGAGGGCAGAATAGCCCATTCCGAGAAGAATCTCAGAGGTTGCTATAGCAATCCACTGATTAAGGCTGTGTAAACAAAATGTAACAATAATGTTGCCTTTTCACATGCAGCTAGCTGCTGGGACAGGGAAAATGACAAGCAGCTAAATTTAGGGAGACATGAATCCTATGAGCTGCAAAGGGAGGCAGAGAAATATGAAATCCTGTCCCATGACAATATATATGTGTGTGTATATATATATATATATATATATATATATATATATATATATATATATATATATATATATCTTAATATATAAAATCGAATGGTTAGTGAGGTTAGTGCTATCTGCGGTGAATCTGATTGGTCCGTGACTCAATGGCCAAGAGGTACGCCCCACTGTGACATCACCTCCTTCACTCTCACACACTTGCAGTCACACCACACGGCCAGAACCTCTGAGGACTCCTTGGTACACAGTCACCCCCTCACACTCACACACTCAGTGTCACACTCAACACTGTACACACACTCACACTCAACCCTGTACACACACACACACAGTCACCCCTGTGTACACACACATTCACACTCACCCCTGTGAAACAACAACCTGTACACACACACACACACACACACACACACACACACACACACACACACACACACACACACACACACACACACACACACACACACTCTCAGCCCAGTGTACACACACACACTGTCAGGCCTGTGTACACACACACACACTCTCACCCCTGTGTACACACACACACCTCCTCCGCTCACCTCTCCCGGCGCTCCCGCTCCCCTCATCTCCATCCCCGGCGGGGGAACAGGCAGCGGACCTCGCGGCGCCTCATCTCCATCCCCGCGCAGCGGACCCCCTTCCTCCCTCGCGATGCGCCTAAGATGGCGGCGGCGCCGAGTGACAAGATGTCCCTGTGCACACGCGCGCACATTACACCCCCTCCGCTCACCTCTCCCGGCGCTCCCGCTCCCCTCATCTCCATCCCCGGCGGGGGAACAGGCAGCGGACCTCGCGGCGCCTCATCTCCATCCCCGCGCAGCGGACCCCCTTCCTCCCTCGCGATGCGCCTAAGATGGCGGCGGCGCCGAGTGACAAGATGTCCCTGTGCACACGCGCGCACATTACACCCCCTCCGCTCACCTCTCCCGGCGCTCCCGCTCCCCTCATCTCCATCCCCGGCGGGGGAACAGGCAGCGGACCTCGCGGCGCCTCATCTCCATCCCCGGCGGGGGAACAGGCAGCGGACCCCCTTCCTCCCTCGCGATGCGCCTAAGATGGCGGCGGCGCCGACTGAGAAGATGGCGGCGGCCGGAAGTAGTTCCCTCGCGGCGCCGAGTGACAAGATGGCGGCGGCCTGAACTACAGCTAGGTGTCGCGTGTGTGTCGCTCTAGGTGACGTGTGTGTGTGTGTCTCACTGTGTGTCTGTGTGACAGTGTGTGTGTGTGTGTGACACTGTGTGTGTGTGTGACACTGTGTGTGTGTGTGTGTGTGTGTGACACTGTGTGTGTGTGTCACACTGTGTGTGTGTCTTGCCCCCCCTGCCTTTCATGCCCCCCCCGCCTTTCACGCCCCCCCCGCCTTTCACGCCCCCCCCGCCTTTCACGCCCCCCCCCCGCCTTTCACGCCCCCCCCGCCTTTTACGCCCCCCCCCCCGCCTTTCACGCCCCCCCCGCCTTTCAGGCCCCCCCCGCCTTTCACGCCCCCCCCCGCCTTTCACCCCCCCCCCGCCTTTCACGCCCCCCCCGCCTTTCACGCCCCCCCCCGCCTTTCACGCCCCCCCTCCTGCCTTTCACGCCCCCCCTGCCTTTCACGCCCCCCCTGCCTTTCACGCCCCCCCTGCCTTTCACGCCCCCCCCTGCCTTTCACGCCCCCCCTCACGGCCTCCGGGCAACGCCGGGTATATCAGCTAGTATATATATATATGTGTGTGTGTGTGTATTTATGTATGTGTAACACCCCTTCCCTCCTCAGGGAGATATGCACGTTATGGGTGTTATGGTGCTGCCTGTTTGGCTCACAAGAGGCCTAAGCCTCTGCGTTTTGGGAGCCTGGGGTGGCAGTGCAGAGGATCCCTGCATTGGCTGGATAGCCCCTCACGGGAACGGGTATAACTCCAATAACCACAATCACAAGAAACATGTACAACCGTTTTACTATGGTCCCATAGTGTCAACAGTATAGCATACACAGAATACATTAGACTTCCCCCCCAAAGTACTGATGGTGCTCTGGGCACCAGAAACCCAATGTCCGTTTGAACAGTCTCACCCAGATATATGTGAGTCCTACCCTCCCGGTGTGGTGTTGGTGCACGTGATGGTACCTTCCTGGTTTACTCAGATAAACCAGGGGATTTGTAGACAGGCTGCAAACGTTGTCCCACAATGCAGGGCATCCAACACAATCCCCTTCTCGCCTTACAGCCGGTAGTACTGCGGAATCGATTCCACCAGGCCTGGGGAATCTTCTGCTGTGTCTCTGTCAACTTCGCAGAGTCGTCAATATACTAAGGGGGCAATTCCCTTACTATGGGTTGACCCTACAATACACTCTACTATAATTCCCTTACTATGGGTTGACCTCTACTGCGGTGTAGGGGAAACTACCTGGGGCCTACAGGGAATGGGTCTGGCCTAGTCCAGGGGGCTTGACTAGCACCCCTGGCACACCATCTCCTTTCAACAGCTCCGTCAGGACTGACACATGGTCTCCAGTCTGCGGAGGATATCCTAAACGACAGTCCGTTGCTGTACACATAGTCCATAGGTATGTGGCTGTGCCAACCATAACATGGCCAGCACAGCTCACTAAACCCTGCCACGCAACGGGACCACTGTAAGGGAGGAGGCAAGGGAGGCTACGCACTAAACTCTCCCTCTAGCAGAAACCTCATCGTTCCCGCATGAGAAAACATATTCTCACAATGCTCATACACAGCACTTATATAATGGAAAATATACCGTTGCATAACAATATAATTCAACTTTTTTTTACAACATAACTTAAATGGCATGATATACTTCCGTCGGGACATAATAGATGCAAATCTGTCCCTAGATGTCTGCTGAAACTCATAGTGAGGCTGCCCTATTGAATCATATGACATTCTATCTGGGGGCCGCGTTGTTCTCTGACTTCACTGCTGCGGGTAAGAGACGCAGACCAAGGGAACCCATGTATACAAACACACGCACCACTAGGAGTGGCCAAGTCTAAAGTGGGGTTGAAGTGCGCCCGAAGTCACTCTCTGCTTTTAACCAGCGGGGAAAGTGTGAGTTGCCTTTTTTCGCCCCTGTGTTGTCTGTCCATTGGAAGTTAAAGTTAATTCACCATATTGCATGGAATTGTGCTTTTTCTTCATATGAGGTTTCCAAGGAGCATCCACTTCAGAGGATCCTGTGCCATGGAGTTGCATTGCACATGTGATATCAGTGTCTTATTAATTTATTCACTGGGTTTATTGCACATTTAATGCACTTATTATTCACTTTCAATTTGCGCTATGAACACACGGTTGTTTTGTATGGTCTAATTGCGGTTTTGGACACCGCAGGTTTTTGAGCAGCATTTGATTTAGTTTTTTTTGTCCACCTATAGCAATAGCAATTATATTTGTTTGTGCCTTATTTTTGTTCATTCTGTTCATTTAAGTATATAGTGGTCAGGTCTGGCCCTAGTGCAGCATAGGAGGAAGCATCACCCAGTTGGCGTAAAGCTTCCCTATAGTAGTCCCTCCTATGCTGCACCTTTATCGCCCTGCCCTTATCTGCACCCTTTATGATCAAGTAGAAAAAACGAATGGCGCACAGCCAGGGAGCCAGGTGTGGAATAAAAAACTTTTCTTTTATTGCAGCATGGTGAGAGACAAATTCACCCCCTTGGGGGACACAGACAGGGACCTCCTACGCGTTTTGGACCAACGGGTCCTTTATCAAGGATCCACTTTATCAAGGATAAAGGACCCGTTGGTCCGAAACGCGTAGGAGGTCCCTGTCTGTGTCCCCCAAGGGGGTGAATTTGTCTCTCACCATGCTGCAATAAAAGAAAAGTTTTTTATTCCACACCTGGCTCCCTGGCTGTGCGCCATTCGTTTTTTCTACTGGATACATCTGGATTCTGGATCCTTCATGGCTGGCACGCCGGCAGAAGAACCCTGGAGGTGACATGAGTGGGGCTTATTGGTTAAGACTGTTATAGTTAAGTTTGGCTGTTGTCACTGTGATGCTTACAAAGTCTATATTTACCTACCCACTCCCACTGGTATCTCCAGGGTTAATATTTAATCACCCATGTTATTGGATGGAGTTGCTGCGGGTTTGAGCACCCCAATCCCTTCATCCCTTTATGAACAAATGCAGGATTTTTTTGTAGCGATAGTAATGCGGATTTCCCCACGTTTGTCAAATTACTCTGTTTGTAATTATGTACAAGGTCTATGATGTCAGAATTGTAACCTCTAAACAATAACAGAAGGTCTCTTTCAACAAGTTTTTCAAAACTTGAAATATAATTCCCTTTCACAAAGGTGGGATAAAATATGGATCTGTTTTTTAAGCCAGAGTCCCTTCTATCAAAAAAGGATGACAAATCAACATAATCTAGCTGGTCATTTAAAAATTCATTGAGATCTTGTAACCTGCAAAGATCCTCAAAACTGAAGTTTTCTTCAACAATCTGTGGACCCTGTGGGTTCGGAGTATCAACAGATCAAGTTTCAGGTTCGTTATCTTTATTGGCAAAAACATTTTTAAAGTTATTTTTCTCCCAAACTTGTGAAGATCTACAGTATCACCGTCTCGAGCACCCTAAAGTTCATGGTAGGCGCAAATTTTAGATCTTTGTTCAGGACAGAGAGTTTAGTTTCGGATAGTTCTATATTAGAAATATTAATGACCCCACTAGTATCTTTTAGAAAATTTTCTTCCGTTTTTGAGGATTTATTTGCCGACCTCCTCTTTCTCCCCTGCCGAATTCTCTTATGTTTTTTGATGGTTATTGTGAGGTACTTGCTCTCTCTCTCTCTGTCACCCAATTCTCTAGAACATTTTGGGGCCCTTGTAACTATCTGATTTAGAATGATCACCATCCAAGCGGTCTGAGCTATGGAAGGAAACAGAGTGGAAGGAAGGGTCAGCATCAGAATTGTCCGAATCTCCACTTGCCGACTCAGTAAAGGATTGTTTTTTCTTAAGGATTGATTGTTACACTAGAGTCTTCTGGGAATTCTTATTATTGGTTCTGGAGGGAGTAGAAAAATGGTTTCTTCTATTTAAAGACAGTCTTTGCCAATTATATATTTGTTTTTTTTATAATCAAGTCTGTCCCTCTCGAAATGTCACTTGTTTTATTGACATAATATCATGTTCCAATTTATTAATGTTGGATGCTAGGTTTTTTTTTTAGATCACTAAAACCTTCTATTGTTATGTATTGTTTCATTTTTGCTTGTAGGTTTTTGATTTCTTTTTACAAAACACTTTTTTCTTTAGTTTTGAATTGCGTGATTAACCCCAATCATTTTAAAGGAACAGTCGTCCAAAATTACTTTCCAGTTCTTTCAAAGTCAGCATCCTGGAAACCAAAAGTTGGGGTCGTTTTAACTCTTAATCCTCTTGGTATGCATTTCACTTTTATATAATTATCCAAGGTTATAATGTCCCACCAAGTTCGAATGTCCTGGGACTTGGCTGCAGTCACATGGTACTTCAGCCAATCAGATTGTGAGAACTATATCCCCAAATTGATTGGTTGTAGTAGACCATGTGACGGGAGCCAATTTGGATTTTGTGACGTCATGTTAAAGGGAAATGAAGCACAGCCATTCGGATTGGCTGGCTTCAGTCCCTTTACATGACGTCACATTAAAAAAAAAAAAAGGCACATGGTTTCCACAGCCAATCAGATGGCGGGTGAACCATTTGCCGCCCAAATGTGACATCACAGGATACTCAATTTTTAGGAGAGATAGGTCAAAGAGAGGAGGAGGGGTGTTATTTTACATTGCAGACACATTACAATTTACAGTGTTAAATTGCCAACCAAGCCCACCCTCTTTTGAAATTCTAGTTGACAAAATCTGCCACCCCTTTTCTAAGCCCATCTTGCTTGCTGTTATCTACAGCCCCCCTAAAGCCATGGCACAGAATCGATTTCATTCCCGACCCTGATTCTGCGCTCGACTATTTCCAATCTGAGTTCTTAAAACTCTGCGATACCCATGCTCCACTACGCAAAATAAGGGTACGGGGTGCCCACCTTCCATGGGTTACACCTGACCTTATCGCACTCTACCAGTTCAGGGATGCCTTGTGGAAAAGCTACAAAGTAACTGGCACTACCAAGGATCTCAATCACTACAGATGCATGCGGAACATGTGCAAAAGGCAAACAAGGCATGCTAAAGCACAATATTACTCTGACAATCTCCACCAAAATACATCAAACCCAGCTAACTTCTGGAAGGTTATCAACAATATATTCAAGCCTCCTAACCATCAACAACCAAGTAATATCACTAAGGGGGATATTACTCTGACAAACCCCACTGACATTGCAAATGCATTCAATGATTACTTTGTGGGGTGTGCCACTAACTTATTAGCGAAACGCAGCCCAAACCACAAACCTGAATCTCATCCTGGGAGTACCCCTATAGTCCCACCCCCTCCCAACACTGCCCACAATTTTCAATTTGGCCCAGTATCTGAAGAGGAGATTATACAAGCGCTCCTCAAACTTAAACTAAGCAGCCAATGTGGACCGGACTTGGTGCCCCAGCCATTGCCAAACCAATTGCATCCATAGTCAACTCTATCCTGTCTGCAGGCCATATCCCTAAGACCTGGAAAACTGCCAGAGTTGTCCCAATCTTCAAAAGTGGGGACAAAAACACTGTCTCAAACTACAGGCCAATCTCACTTCTCCCAATTCTATCCAAAGTCATGGAAAAATGTGTCCACTCTCAATTAAGCGATTTCTATAGCAAGACAAATTTCCCTAGCCAATTCCAATCTGGGTTTCGTCCCAAACACTCCACCGTAACTACCCTGCTAAAAGTTTGCAATGAAATCCTGTGTGGAATGGAACGGGGACAACTCACTGGTGCAGTATTCCTAGATTTTGCAAAGGCTTTTGACACAGTTGATCATGATATTCTGCTTAACAAACTCAAGAGCTCTGGAATAGGGAAGCTTGCTTTAAACTGGTTTCAGTCCTACCTATCAGGAAGATCCCAACATGTGTCCATCTCAGGCTCTAACTCCAACCCCCTGGATATCACCTGTGGTGTCCCGCAAGGCTCTGTTCTGGGGCGACAAAATAAGAAAAAGGCGCACAATGCACATAGTGAAGTACAGTATAAAAAGTGTGCTTTACTAAGGAAGAATAAGTTCTGCGTACATCAAAATGGATAAAATCAGACAAGGGATAAGTGGGGTTACCACACGGCAGGACAGCTGAAGTCGTCGCTCATCACCCGATGTGAAGGGAAGAACAGCAGACCAGCAATCATCAAACCCGGTGGGGGAGCCCTCTGGATCGATAGATCACACTCACTCCGTCTTTAAGTTGTAAAGTGATTAGTCCATGGTTTGAATCAATACATACAAGTCCCAGAGTAGTGAACAGCAATCCCCGTCAGTGACTCCGCTGTATCATGCCGATAGCACGCCGCTGTGCCATGTGGGGATGCCCGCTGATGACGTCACTGGCTTCGCTACCAGTGCAGGGCTCACGGCTGTCTCCGCAATTGTGCGTGGCACCGCTCGGCTCACAGGGAGACACAGGCTGACAGAACGGGAATCAGCTGCCACAGGGGACAACAGGGGTTCAGAGTCCCAGAATAGTATACAGCAGTCCCGGTCAGTGACTCTACTGTGTTAGGCCGATAGCGTGCCGCTGTGCCACGTGGGGACGCCCGCTGATGACGTCACTGGCTTCGCTACCAGTGCAGGACTCACAGCTGTCACAGCAAAGGCGCACGGCACCACTCGGCTCACAGGGAGACACAGGTTGTCAGATCGGCTGCCACAGGGGACAACGGGGGTTCAAATAAAGATAATAAAACGCAATATGGGGATAAGAATTGAGCATGAAACACAGTCCAACGCGTTTCGTAACACTAAGTTACTTCATCAGGGAATAAATGCAGCTGGGGGAGAGAGTACTTATTTATTTGTCAGCCATCCAATAAACATTAAGGTGTCATAATTGCTGCACCAATCAGCGAAGGTTCATCAAAAGCTCATTCACAAAGCTGCAAACACAGTGTTATTAAAAGAAACAGAACCTATACACAATAAAATACAATCTATTAAAAACAGTGTTATAAAAAATATATCTACTATATATTTGTGAAAGCACTGTATGTCTGCATCCCTAGCGGCAATCTCATTGGTCCCTTGGCCTGCCTGCCCCCGCACCTCTCATTGGCCTGAAGCAGAGTGACGGGCAAAAAAACACACACACACACACACACACACACACACACACACACACACACACACACACACACACACACACACACACACACACACACACCCTCACTCTCCCCCGTCAGTTGGACCGCAGCTCACCTTCCACACACCCCCCCCCCTCCTCTCCCGGTGCCCCTCACTCTCTCCCCCCACCTCACCCAAATCCCCACGCTCCGCAACATCCCCAGCCGCACCATCACCCTCACCGTGCGCCGCGGCCCTCCTGCTCAGCAGCAAACTCCAGGCTCCTCCCCCCTCGCGGCGCGGCCCGGGCCTCCTGCTCTCCCCCTCACGTGCGCCGCTACCGGAGAGGGGAAGTGCGGCGCGGGATTCCCCCTCACGTGCGCCGCTACCGGAGAGGGGAAGCGCGGCGCGGGACTCCCCCTCACGTGCGCCGCTACCGGAGAGGGGAAGCGCGGCGCGAGACTCCCCATCACGTGCACCGCTACCGGAGAGGGGAAGCGCGGTGCGAGACTCCCCATCACGTGCGCCGGCTCCGGGTCTCCTGCCACTCTTGCCCCCCCAGCTTCCCGAACTCACCTCCTGCCCCAGCCAGATGCCACGGGGTCAAGGTAAGTCACCCACCATCTCCCACCCACGCACTGTCACCCAGTCACCCACCCAGTCACCCACACACCCACCCAGTCACTTTCACCCAGTCAACCACCCACTCACTCAGTCACCCACCCACTCAGTCACCCACCCACTCAGTCACCCACCCACTCAGTCACCCACCCACTCAGTCACCCACCCACTCACCCACTCACCCACCCACTCACCCACTCACCCACCCACTCAGTCACCCACCCACTCAGTCACCCACCCAGTCACTTTCACCCAGTCACCCACCCACCCACTCAGTCACCCACCCACTCAGTCACCCACCCACTCTCTCAGTCAAGTCACCCACCCATCCAGTCACCCACCCAGTCACCCACCCAGTCACCCACCCAGTCAGTCAGTCACCCACCCACTCACCCACCCAGTCACCCACCCACTCAGTCAACTCAGTCACCCACCCACTCAGTCACCCACCCACTCAGTCACCCACCCAGTCACTCAGTCACCCACCCATTCAGTCAGTCAGTCACCCACTCACCCACCCAGTCACCCACTCACCCACCCAGTCAGTCACCCACTCACCCACCCAGTCAGTCACCCACTCACCCACCCAGTCAGTCACCCACTCACCCACCCAGTCAGTCACCCACTCACCCACCCAGTCAGTCTCCCACTCACCCACCCAGTCAGTCTCCCACTCACCCACCCAGTCAGTCTCCCACCCAGTCAGTCTCCCACTCACCCACCCATTCAGTTTCCCACTCATCCACCCATTCAGTTTCCCACTCATCCACCCATTCAGTTTCCCACTCATCCACCCATTCAGTTTCCCACTCATCCACCCATTCAGTTTCCCTCTCATCCACCCATTCAGTTTCCCACTCACCCACCCATTCAGTCTCCCACTCACCCTCCCATTCAGTCTCCCACTCACCCACCCATTCAGTCTCCCACTCACCCACCCATTCAGTCTCACACTCACCCACCCATTCAGTCTCACACTCACCCACCTATTCAGTCTCACACTCACCCACCCAGTCTCACCCAAAACCACCCACCCAGTCACTGACCCCACCCACCCACTCACCGACCCCACCCACCCACTCACCGACCCCACCTACCCACTCACTGACCCACCCAGTCACCGACCCCAGTCACTGACCCACCCAGTCACCGATCCTGAAAAAGTCACCCAGTCACCGACCCACCCACCGACCTAAAGTCACCCACCCACCCACCCACCCAACCAATTTAATACCCTTAAACCAAAGTTTAGAGGGATCTTTATTATGGTGTGATGCATAATGACGGGAGAGACTATGTTTCTCATAACCATTTTTGATATTTCTTATATGCTCCTGTATGCGAATCTTTAGGCATCTTTTAGTGCGACCTATATATTGAAGGCCGCACTCACAGTTCACCAAATAGATAACATAAGTCGAATTACAGTTGATAAAGGAATCAATAACAAAGCTCTCACCATTAGCGAAAGACCTGAATGTTTTCCTTTCTGGGTGTAAGTTTTTACAAACTGAACAGTTACCACACTGGAAATTACCAGCTGGTTTGTCTCCAATCCAAGTAACAGGGGCTGGATTGACACAATTAAAACCCACATCACTGGGAGCCAGTGAGTTTTTTAGGGTACTGGCCCTCCTATAAATGAATTTAGGGGTATTTGAAAGGCGATCACTTAAAACTGGATCATTGCATAAAATGGCCCAATGTCTATGAATAATTTTCTCTATTTTCTTACTCACTGAGTTAAACGTGGTAATAAATGGTACTAAAACCAGAGACATAACATAAAACACAGACAAAGCTCAGTTTTTAGCACATCTAGTGAGACTCATACACGGTACAGTGCCTAAATATATATGGATAAATATCTCATAAGTAAATGGTCTTTTAGTTTGACATTTTTGGCCAAAATTGTTGTAAGCCCCTGAGCCAACGCCAAGGCAGACCACATATCAGGGGTCCCTAACGCTAATATAAATTCTTAATGACCTGTTTAATAACAGGAAGAATGATTTATAGTAAATCTGTCAATATTAGCTGCAAAGTTCTGTCTGACTGAAGCTTTTATTAACCTGTACATTACCAGGAAAAGCACTCTGTATTAGAGATGTCACAGCCAAACTGCAAGCAGGCAAGTTCCCCTGAGTGGAAGATGCTATGGAGTGAGCCCATAACCATTTAAATGTGGGAGGGGGTGCTCAGTAGCACTCCTCTGACACTCATATGCTTATATATATGTTGTGGGTATTTTGGGGGTTTAATAGGAGCTTGTTAGGTGTCCAGTATGTTTTACAATAAATGGTACTTCTAACAAATTTGTTTGGTCACATTTTTGTTCCTTAGTTTTGGGGACTAACATGGTCTGCCTATCCATACCTCTTACTAAATCAAGATCCCTGCATAAATCAACGCTTGGGTAGCCTCTTTCGATGAATTTGTCAAATAGCAACTTTGATTGCTCCTCAAACTCATGTTCTCCACTACAGTTGCGTTTAATTCTGATATATTGCCCTCTAGGGATGTTGCTGATCCACGATCTTTTGTGGTTGCTCGTTGCCATCAACAAATTGTTGGCATCAATCTCTTTAAAGAAGACTTTAGTGGAAATACTACCATCATTCAACGCAGTCAATTGTAGATCCAAAAAATTAATAGTAGTGGAGTCAGAAACATGTGTGAACACCAAGTTTTTATCATTGGTGTTCAAATATGCAAGGAAAGAGCAAACGGACAAATCATCCCCCTCCCAGACACACAAAATATCGTCAATATAGCGACGCCAAATCACGATATGGTGTCCGAAGGGGTTGTTGTTCCAGGTGCTCTGTGACTCCAACTGACCCATATACAGGTTTGCGAAACTTGGAGAAAATCTTGTGCCCATTGCAGAACCGCAAACCTGTAAGAAGAACTCTTTGAGAAACATAAAGTAATTATGGGTCAGGATGAATTCTATCGATTTAAGGATAAAATCAGTATTGAGATAATGTAAGGAGGTATCTGCCTCCAAGAAAGATCTAACAGCTTGGAGTCCTTTGTCATGTGGGATATGGGTGTAGAGCGCCTGTACATCACAGGAAATCCATTTATAGGTGCTCTTCCACTCAAATTCCTGAAAAGTTTGTATGGCAGAGGATGTATCCTTAAGATACGAGGGCAACTGGCTAACATACACTTGTAGAAAAAAATCTACATACTGAGAAAGATTCGCAGTAAGAGAATCAATTCCCGAAATGATGGGATGACCAGGTGGATTAGAAATAGATTTATGGACTTTGGGCAAATGATAAAAAATTGGAATTTTGGGGGAGGCATTAAACAGAAAATCAAACTCGACTTTTGTGATAACTAAGTCCTCTAATGCTTCATTCAATAATTCTTTAAGTAGAATGATAAAATCACCAGTAGGATCTTTCTTACGTAATTTATAAAAGGAGGCATCATAGAGAAGACGGTGAGCCTCCAGTTAGTAATCTTTCCGATTCTGGAGAACTACACCGCCTCCCTTATCCGCCTGTCTGATGATAAGATCTGGATTAGCTTTCAAATGTTTCAGAGCTAGACTTTCCTGCATACTCATATTATGCTTAATATTACCCGGTTTATGTGTCTTTACCAATTTAGTAAAATCATTATGAACCATATTAAAAAACGTGTCAATATGATGCCCCTTGGATTGCGCAGGGTAAAATTTGGACCTCATTTTAAATGGAGTATGTTTACACTCTGAGGTCTCCATATTGGAATCTAAGGTCACTGTTTAACATTCTATATCATTAATTAACGGTGGAGCTTCAAGTTCATTCTTTGCAAAATGTCTTTTAAGGGTCATGTTTCTCACAAACTTGTGTAGGTCCGTGTACAGTTGGAAGCCATTAGGGCCACTTGACCTAGAAAAATTCAAACCCTTATTTAAGACAGTTTTCTGATCTTCTGTGAGGATGACCTGAAGACAAATTAAAAATTCCTTTATCTACGGGGATCCTAGATCTACACTTGAGTCCCTTCTCTTTGACCCTGGATCCTGCTTTCGTTCCTCGTCTGGTAACGATCTTTTTGTTTTCGCTCTCCTCACGGGACTGTCTACTAGCTCCTGTCTCCTCTCTTTCTTCTCTATAGCTGGGGAGAATCTGCCCCTCAGTAATTCTAAAAAACGAGAGCCAGACGGGGAATCACTGGCATATTTGGTGCTATATTGTTCTTTAGAAGAATTCTCTTCCTTTCTTGGACCAGATTTATTGGTGGAAGATTGGGTTTTGGGTTTGTGGTCTCTGCCTTTATCATAGTTATTCTGCTTGTTATTTGTGGCATGATCTGTGTATCTATAATCCTCTTTTCTATCTTTTGATCTACTTTGATAGTTTTGATAGTTATCCTGTCACCTATTATTCGACCAGCCACGGTGTCTAGGGGGTCCCCTTCGGCCGGATCTTCTATTCCCGGATGTGTGGGGGTTCCTTTTGGCACCGTGGTGAGGAATATAGATTTTATCTACCACTCTACCCCTTTCACCTTTTTTAGACCAATCTCTCTCTCTACCATTATCGTAGTCCGCTTTATCTCTTAAAAACTTTTCATGTTTGTTTTTAACAATTTCATCACCTGTATTTTCTAATTTATTGAGTAATTCTACTTCCAATTTGGAGCAATCTTTATCAATTACTATGGGCTCCATGATTTTTATTTCTTTGAGAATTTCTTTCTCTATTAGTAAAATAGATTTGCTGCGTTCAAATATAATCAAACGCATCAGATCTACAGAGCATTCATCTAAAATGCGGTTCCATTCCTTCATGAAGTGCTCATTTTCTTTACCAGATGTTGGTGGCTTGAGAACACGCAACCCCCTAGGGATTCTCTTACAATCAATGTATTTTTGTAGGGTGGTTTTCTCAAGCCATAGTTTATTATCTTTTAACAGCAGATCTTCAAGAATTTTGAAGTGTTCATCTACTGATACATCAAGCTCTGTTTCCTCTCTGGAACTACTGAGTTTTTCAGAGAACAGACGATCGAATTGCTCTTGTCTTTTCTCTCTAAGGTTTAATAACCCCCACACCATTTTGTATGATAACCACAGAACGAATAAACACAAATTAATTAAATGTGAACAATATTACCAGTGAAAAAGTGCAGCACCTAGAGACAACACAGGGAAATGACAAAAAGAAAAAAAGTACGCAGCTAATGGCTTGTGTAAAGGTATTAAGACACAATAGTGAAAATCATGTGCAATACAACAAATGAAATGACCTTATAGGACACTGATGATGCGTCTGCAGCCTTTCTTGAGAGGTGGCTCAACACCCCCGGAACTAGAAAAAGACAAAATAAGAAAAAGGCGCACAACGCACATAGTGAAGTATAGTATAAAAAGTGTGCTTTACTAAGGAAGATTGTGTATAGGTTCTGTTTCTTTTAATAACACTGTGTTTGCAGCTTTGTGAATGAGCTTTTGATGAACCTTCGCTGATTGGTGCAGCAATTATGACACCTTAATGTTTATTGGATGGCTGACATATAAATATGTACTCCCTCCCCCAGCTGCATTTATTCCCTGATGAAGTAACTTAGTGTTACGAAACGCGTTGGACTGTGTTTCATGCTCAATTCTTATCCCCATATTGCGTTTTATTATCTTTATTTGAACCCCCGTTGGAGCCCCTACTCTTCTCAGTGTTCATTAATGATCTTCCCACAGCTTGTAAGGAAGCCTCAATACACATGTATGCAGATGACACAATCCTATATGGACACAGTCATAGCCTCTCTGACCTTCAACACTTACTTCAGTCTGACTTTTTGAGACTAGAAAACTGGATTTCCCAAAACAAACTGTTTTTAAACACTGACAAGACTGTAACAATGGTATTTGGGACCAAGACTAAATTTGTAAAGCTTTCAGTGACTGAGCTCTTGATTAGAACCAACGCTAACACCACCCTAACACCTGTCACTAGTTTTAAATACCTGGGCTTATGGTTTGACTCCCACTTAACATTCGGGATGCACATTGATACCCTGACAACCAAGACCTATGCCAAACTAGGGGTACTTTACAGGAACAAATCCTCCCTAAGTCTCCTGGTCAGAAAGCGTATCGCACAGCAGATGCTAATGCCAATTATTGACTATGGAGACATAGTATATGGCTCGGCACCTCAAACCCACCTTAGCAAACTTGACACCCTCTACAATTCAATTTGTCGTTTTGTTTTCCAATGGAACTACAACACACATCACTGCGAAATGCTCAAAGAACTAGATTGGTCAACACTAGAGTCTAGGCGCAAAGTTCACCTTTCCTGTATTGCCTTTAAATTCTTCATGGGCAAGCTACCCAGCTACCTGAACAAGCTCCTCACCCCTACCACTTGCAGCACTTATCACCTGAGATCAGACTCCAAAAGACTGTTCATGGTCCCAAGGCTCAACAAAGTATCCGGACGTTCCTCCTTCTCCTACCGTGCACCCCAAAACTGGAACAACCTACCAGAGACTCTCACATCCACCACCAGTTTAAGTTCTTTCAAATCTAAGGCTGTCTCACATTTTAACCTGGTCTGTAACTGTTTCATACGCTTATAATATATATATTCTTTAACTGTGCATGCAATGTATTGTTTATAATGTATACCCTGTTCATTTATGTAACTGTACTTGTAACCATGTATTATTTGTTTTACTTTGTGCCCAGGACATACTTGAAAACGACAGGTAACTCTCAATGTATTACTTCCTGGTAAAATATTTTATAAATAAATAATAATAAATAAATAATATTTAAGGCTGTGACGTCTCATTTGAGCTCAAGAAGCCGACGGGTCAATATCGTGGATTTAACATGGGGTTATTGGATTAACAGATGAAGACAGAAGATAAAGAAAATAAAGAAATAATCACAGATGAAGAAAGAAGAAGACGATAGAAGATTAAAGAAAGAAGAATTTGGTTACCTGTTCCAGACCTTCATGGTTTATGACGTTGGATTGAGTTTATGACGTCAGGGTACGAGAGCTTGCTGATTCCCTCAACGCTTCTAAAGGTAAGATAAATATTGAATGTATGTACTTTTATTTTTACAGGTTTTTTTTTTGGAATTTTTGTTTTTTTATGTTTTTCATTGCCCATTGACTGCTATTGTATTAATCTGTGCCTGTTTAGGGTACAGATTAATACAATGGTAGCCAATGTATTTTTGGCCAAATGCATTTCTTCTATTGACTGTTACTGTATATTCTCTATTTCTGTTTATTGTTTAAATTACATTGTTTTGAATTGTGATGGATTGTGTATTTTTTGGGGACAGATTTGGTTAGCGTTTTGCCCAGGGCTGCCAACAGAAATCGTGGGGCCCAGGACAAACATTTTAAGCATGCCTCCACCCCCTCATTTCACACCTCACGAGCCCCTTCTCTCCCCCCCTCTTCCCATGTTTTTCTCACCATTCCGTCTCACCCCCTCTCACTCTCCCACCTCGCATGTACTGTATGTCTCTCCCCTGCGTTTCAATCGTACTCCCTCTTTTCCTCACTCACCCCCTCTCTCCTCTCCCTCCGTTAATTACCCCACACTCTCTCCATTCCTTACCCCTTCACACAATTGCCCCCACAAGATATAGACCAAAAAACTTCCCATCCCCAAATACATACAAAAAAATCCCCACCCCCAAATATATACAACCTCCCCCACCCCCAAATGCATACATATACAAATATATATATACAGTATATACAGTAAGTATATATATATATATATATATATATATATATATATATATATATATATAACACATTCCCAGCATGCTCTAACTCCAACACCCTACCACATTATATATATATATATATATATATATATTATTATTATTATTATTGAAGTTTTTAAACTTTATACTTATTACTTTATATGTTTTGTCAATTGGATGTAGCATTGGGCACTCCTGTCTTTTGTTTGTATACATTGGCCCTGCTCAGTAGCACTCTTTTTGACACATACAGTATATATATATATATATATATATATATATATATATATATATATATATATATATATATATATATATACAGTGTTCGACAAACCTATACATTTGCTCGCCCAGTGGATTTAACCACCAGGCGAGTAAATATTGGCCCAAGCAGCACACGTTTGGTACTAGGTGGCGAGTAGATTTTTTTGTGTGGCGAGTAGATTTTTTGGTGATTTGTCAACCACTGTATATATATATATATATATATATATATATATATATATATATATATATATATATATATACATTGCTGTGGAGGGTTTTTGTCACTTTTTTTACCCACCATAACTTAACTAAATATGGTAAAACCTATCCTTGCTTCATTTTTGCATAGCCAGTATAATCAACCCCACACTGATGAGACCCATTAATGTCAAAACGACTGTCTGTGGGTGGGTTTACTGGCTATGTATCTTAACCCTGGCTGTACTCAAAGCTGTGACCATGCAGCAAGCTTAAGCCTATAGGGAACCATGTTAATGGTTTTGAAGCAAAAGGTGGCACTGTGTGCTCATTTGCATGTCATTTCCCAGAATACCTTGCTGCAGTGGAAGTGCTTGTGCTGGGTGATAATGGTGAAAGGCACGTTTGCAGACCTGTCTAAGACATGCAAATGAGCATACAGTAATATTTCCATTTGCTATACGCTTGTAACGGACGTGCTCGCCACAAACCGGGACCGGACCGCAGGGCTGAGGTGGGGATGTGAATACACTGGCCTTAGACCACGAAGTCGGTTCTGGATTGTGCAGTTCGTAGTCATTTGTAACAGGGTCATGGTTGGAGAGGCCAGGGTAATCCATTGACACGCCAGGGTCAGGGATGGAGACGATAGGGTAGTCGATATCCAGGCTGGAGTTCGGCAATAGGAAGTCAGGTGCACACTGCTTCAGTGTAGGAGCTGAAGTGCGGGAATGGCCTCTGCGCGAGGAGCAGGAGTGGCCCATGATAAGGTCTCTGTGAAGGGAGAATGCAGGTCACAGGAACAAGGCAAGGCTGGCACTGGGAATCCAGCGCTTCAGCACAGGTATCAGGAAGCAGACCTCTGCCTGGGGTGAATGCAGGAGGTCTCAGGAACAGGATAAGACTAGCACTGGGGATCCAGTGCTTCAGTACAGGAACCAAATAGCATTTCACCTGGGGTGAATGTAGTAGGTCTCATGAACAAGGCAAGGCTAAGGCAAAGTAGCTTGTGGCAAACACAGTTACATCCAAGAGAACCTTGGGTTATGCTCAGCAATGAGTCACAGAGAGAGGCCAGTATAAGAAGGGCAGATCGTCAATTCCAGGACAGGGGTGTGTGGGAATTCCTCCAATGCCAGAGCAGAGAGTCAGAGTTGCAGTGATTGCAACCACAGGTGATAGTGCTTGCAAAACCAAGGGAAGGTCTGTGTAAGAGCTCATCAACTCTGCAAGAGAGAGCTCCAACCAAAACCAGGAACGGATTCCTTACAATGCTTTGCTGTGGAGGGTTTTTGTCACTTTTCTTACCCACCATAACTTAAACTATATATATATATATATATATATATATATATATATATATATATATTAACAGTGTTCGACAAACCTATACATTTGCACGCCCCGGGCGAGTGGCTTTAACATCGTGGCGAGCTCCTATTGGCCCAAGCAGCACACGTGTGGTACTAGGGGGCGAGTAGAATTTTTTGTTCGGCGAGTAGATTTTTTGGTGATTTGTTGACCACTGTGTGTGTGTATATATATATATATATAGTGTAGAATAAATGAGTTCTTCAGTATTAGGTGATACCTTTTTTATTGGACTAACAATTTATGTCATAGGACAAGCTTTCGAGAGTTCTCCTCTCTTCTTCAGGTCATGCAATACTGATATACACAGGAATCAATGCTAAAACAGTGTAGAGAAAAAAAAAAAAAAAAACAGATATTTACTGTAGATAAGGTTGGGTGTTAAGTGTTTGAAGCCAAGGGACAGTGTCAAAGAAAGGTGGGGAAGGGATGCTGGGGGGGGGGGGGGGGAAGAGAAAGTGTGGATAAGAATAGAGGCAAGCAGGATAATTACAGACAATTTTGGTAGGGTGTGAGAAACACACCCTACCAAAATTGTCTGTAATTATCCTGCTTGCCTCTATTCTTATCCACACTTTCTCTCCCCCCCCCCCAGCATCCCTTCCCCACCTTTCTTTGACACTGTCCCTTGGCTTCAAACACTTAACACCCAACCTTATCTACAGTAAATATCTGTTTTTTTTTTTTTTTCTCTACACTGTTTTAGCATTGATTCCTGTGTAAATCAGTATTGCTTGACCTGAAGAAGAGAGGAGAACTCTCGAAAGCTTGTCCTATGACATAAATTGTTAGTCCAATAAAAAAGGTATCACCTAATACTGAAGAACTCATTTATTCTACACTATCGCAACTGGACTAACACGGCTACTTTCTGCTTTATATATATATATATATATATATATATATATATATATATATATATATATATATATATATAGTGGTCGACAAATCACCAAAAAATCTACTCGCCGAACAAAAAAATCTACTATATATATACATACATACATATCTATACACACATCATATAAAAAAAATACCCCCAAGCCCCCCAATACATTATCAAATCCCCCCAATATATATAAAATGCCCCCATGCCTCCCAATACATATAGAAATTATCCCAAGCCCCTCTATACATATAAACATTCCCCCATGCCCCCCAATACATATAAAAAGACTCCCAACCACAAATACATATAAAAATTTGAAACATTTTCTATAACACATTCTGCTGATGATATCTGTGTGTTCTTTTTAATCCTCTGATCAAATAGTTTCCCCCCTGTGTTGAATTATGATTCTTTACTTGGTTTAGTATAGTTGAGATTACAATATCATGGATCATAAGATATGGTTATGTTTTCTATCAGACTATATTTTCATTATATTAGCTAGGAGATGATTGTGATATAACTATGAGTTCAATTTCAATCAAGCTCCTCTCTATGATAAGCAAAATGATATTAGAATTGTCCTTAAATATATATTAAGATGTAAGATTATGCTATATATATATTATCTATCTCCGTTTGAAAATATTAATCATAAATTCCTTTAATCAGCTATACATATGTTTACATTGTAGTTTTCTTGAATAACTAGCCGAATATAGATGTTTCAATAATACATTTATTTTTTGTAACATTATACTGTATGCAAGAGTAGGATATATTAATTTATGAGCTTTCATAACTCCTTTTGTCATGTTGCTACATTGTTGCCACTAACTACTCAATACCACAAGATGGCGATAGTTGGTTGTATATGCCTGGTTAGTGACCTAAGTCTCTGAGTTTATCTGGATACCTTATTCAGGGGTGCACAAACTTTTGCAGCTGCGCCCCCCCCTGCCTGCTGCCCCTGGTGCTCTCGCCCCCCTTACCTCAGTTCCCGCTGCCAAATGGTGACGCGTTGCCATGGCGACGCGTCAACAGCCGTCTGAATCTCGGTAAGTAGTAGGTTGCAGAGGCCTCACGCGATCCCCCGGCATTTATTTTAAATGCCGTGGGGAAGAGCATGGGGCCTCTGCAACTATCGCGCCCCCCTAAAAAAAATCTTGCGCCTCCGCAGTCTGCTCACCACTGCCTTATATAATGGAATTATTTCATCGTTACCTTATTTGGTCCAATAGATTACACTGATACTGTACTTCAGTTTGATCATCTGGTGGAATGTGAATTTCATGTTAAACATATTTCATTGATTAAGGTAAAGTCTAGTTCAATTCCATTGAGTTTAAATAACTCTCTGTCTCATTGTTACATTGTTGCTATTAATTATTCCGTATCACAAGGTAACGATAGTTGGTTGCTACTATGATCTGTCAGTGACTTAGGTCTCTGATTTAACAAGATACTTTATAGAATATAATTATGAATCCTTGCCCTTATTTGGTTAAATGGATTATATTTATACTATGCTTCAGCTTGATCTATTAGTGGAATGGGAATTCCTTGTTATATTTATAGTTCATTAATTTAAGTAAAGTTTTGTTCTATTTACTTTCAACCACTATAATACTGTTTTGAGAATTGCATACAGTATCTCTCCATGTATATTTAGGTTTTGTATTGTGAACTTTGGTTAAACCATATTTATTTATGTTTATGTTATGATGCTTTTTTCTTGACGGGGTAGTGGCAGCAGCCCTGCTGCTCTCTGTTTGTGCCGGTTTTGTTTTCACACCGGCTGCAGGATGAGCACAGCGATTGCAACTCTTCCACTGGATATATCCCTATAAAAGGTTGATTTTAACCTGTGGGAAATACTCTTTGATAAAGCGCCAGCTACGGCGGTAAACGCGTCAGAGTTATCCTATTTTTGTCTTCGTTTTGGCATGATGCGTCAATACATTTTTATTTTTAGTATCTAGCCCCCAGTTCTCCTGCTTTTATGCTGCGCTCCTTTGCTTCATTTTTGCTCACCAACCTCAAGATGGCCGCTGCTTTACACATAGTCCATATGTATGTGGCTGTGCCAACCACAACATAGCCAAAACAGCTCACTAAACGCTCCCAGGTGACGGGACCACTATCAGGGAGGAGGCAAGGGAGGGTAACCTGCTACATATGTATGTATGTGTAGCTCTTGTACCCCCTAGTACAGAACTACCGTGCTGCTGTCACCTGTTTGGCCACCAGGAGGCCTGAGCCTCCGCTAATGGGAGCCTGGGATACACTTACTTCATGGTGCAGTGCCTCCACCGGTAAGGATCCTAGCGTATTGGGAGCAGCCCCTCACCGGAACCAATATACACATTAATTACACACGTTTGTATAAGAACAGTATTTACAAAACATACCTTATGCATATACTAGATCATAACATAACCCACAGTACTGAAGGTCTGGCGGGCACTTAACCCCTGAGTGTCTCTTTCCTAAAAGTGTGTTGGGGATAGCGCACTTCCCTGTGTTGGGGCCCGGTGGTGCACTTAGAAATACCTTCCTGGTCTCAGTCCAGACCAGAACAAATGGTAGAACTCCTTCATGTCAGCGACGTGGTCCCACGCCACGATCTGCAGCTCCGTTGCTGGGTGAATCCTGAGGCGGGCGCCTCTGTAGGGGTCTCCGGCCGGAGTATAACCCTATAAATAGTCTCTGTCAAGGAGTCTAGAACTACTCCTTTGCAATAGGCTGTGCTCCTCTTTCAGGCAATGTTCTGCAGCATATTCCTCACTAATGCTAATGTGGAAAGATCCCTATATGTGGCCTTTCCCTACAGCATACACATATCAGTTCCTCTACTGTGGCTCAGGAGACTATCTGGGACTTTGGGGGAAATTCTGGCCTAGCCCAACAGAGCACAGCTTCTTGGACCCTACCTTCTCCCTGTCTGTCCAGATCTTGACTGCCCCTTCCTGTCCCAGCATGCAATACTCTTTCCCTTTCCTTTCCAGGGGAATCAGCCTTCATTGGCTCCCTGGCGTCAGGTAGTAATCAGCCCCTAAGCACTATGGGACTTGTAGTCCCCACAGGGACTATACTGCATTGGGGCTGCGTGCGTATAGTGTCCTGCGCCTGCGCGACTCTTAATGGCCGCCGACTGCCTCTGCGCATGCGCGAACTTCCGGGAGTGCGCGCGCAACAAACAATGGCGGCACCTGCGAAGGGAGCCGCCGACGAGCCCATCGCCCTGCCTGCAATACCCCCTACAGCAGCAGAGGGTACACACACATACACACATACACACACACGCACACATATAATAAGGAGGAGCCTTGGACAGAGCACAGATACCTTGTAGATGGTCTGAATCTCTTGATTTTTGTTTTACATTTCAGCATCTACTGCATTGTCTGTCCAGTCAATTCACTTTTGAAAACTCACACTCAACTCAAAACAGCTACAGTACCTGACTAGCCTTAACCTACTGTGGCCCGGTTCCTCTTGGTCCCCCTTCATCCCCTTACCTTCCGCTGCGGCTGCGACTGACAGCGGAGGATGGGGAGAGTGTGGGGAGGTTGCGGGTGGCGCGCGGCAGCTGTGGAGGCGATAGAATCGCCGGCGGCTCCCGTGGCAAGGTGCCGCCATCTTAGTAGTGTCCGCGCATATGTGAGATGCCGCGCATGCTTAGTGTTAGGCGTGCAAGGCGGCTATTAAGGGAATAGCTCCATGTGGGGAACTACAGCCCCCAGAAGGCAAAGGGGTTGCCGGTCACATGGTGCAGCAGAGCCAATAGGGCTTTAGGATTCACCTGCTCCCAATATTGATACTATTCGCACGCTGCAGACCATGCCTGTTGGAGCTAGGGCAGGACAAGGGTAGGGTGTGTCTGGGGCACCTGCACTAGGCCAGAGACTCCCTTATGCCCCAGCTCGGTCCCAACTCCCTTTTCAGCTTGTGGTTGCTGCAGGGACAGGCCCATGAGATAGGGACACTGACCCTGTAGCGCAAGTGATAGGGATCTGGCCAGGACGCGGCTGTGCTGGCCTTAGGTGATCTGGGACCAGATCACCCATCTACTGCAGAGACTATCAAAGGTGGTACAGTCCATATGGGACCCACCCACCGTAGAGGCAGAGGCGCTGTGGTTCACTCCTTTGGATCCGTTGATCCCATCTTGTTGCATCACCTGCACCAACTCTACACCTTAGTGGGGCAGCGCTGTCTCACACAATTGGGCGGGTGGCTTTGTGTGGACACTAGGGTGGTTGGGAGCCAAGGGCCCCTAGGTACTTTGGGCGGACTGTGTATCAGGCGGAGGGGAACCGAGTGTCGGAGGGTACGCCCGTGCGTGGCTGAATTTGTGGGGCTGGTACGGCATATCGTTATTGTGTGTATAGTAAACCGTTATCTTATACCAAGTGTGTATTTCTTATGTGTCCTGTAATGGGCTCATTCCACATAGTAGAATCTCGCTACAGGTGGAGGCGCTACCGAACATTGACTCAGGTACACCCCAGGTTTCCAGCAGCGGATACTCGGATCTCCTGTGCGCCACAGGTATTGCACCGCACACACACACCGTAGCCACACATCTCCCAGGGGGTGGGGGAAAGTGCGCTACACTACTAAGGTTCTTTTTTTATTGTGGTATGTTGCCTCAGCAATCCCTCACTGGGTATCTCACCATCACCCAAATCCAGCATTCTAAAGTAGGTCTTATTATTTTTATTTAATTTTTTTTTGTTTAGCAGCCTTTTCATTTTTTTTTAGCACTCTGAGACATTGCATACATTCTCTGTGGATATAGAATTCAACACAAGTTATGTAGCAAATTGGCCAGGGATTAGTCAATGTTCATAAGGGACGCAAAATATTCAACAATATCTAAAATAATCGGGGTTCATTTCCCAGTGGCTTCCTTTTACTTTTAGGTAGCCCTTTGAGGCTGTGACCTTGGGTCATTTGTCAGCCGAGTGCGTTAAGATTGTGCTTATCTCAGTAGGGGGTTTGTATTTATAAGAGTTAGAGAAAGGTGTCTGATTTGGATTGCATGTGGATAGCATCAATTTAAGATAATAGCGCATTCCCTGCCTGCCTGCAGTGGCTTGTAAATAGTGAAATCAGGGAAACCCCATCAGCATATAAATATCTCACATAATATGAGTTAACTTTCTACAGAGGCACTGAACAGTTGATAGAATATTTGCCAACTTTTTCCTCCTTGTATTTTGAATGCGGATTCATTGTGGATTGATTTGCAACTTTTAGAATAATAAAAAAAAATATTGCACTTTATTTCATGTGCTTCTTGAAGTATTTTATGTGCTTCTTATTTTATGTAGTTTTTAAGACTAGAGCACCCGTTGTGGTCAATGATAAAGCTACTCGCAGCTCTAAATAGAGAGTACAAAAAAATATAATGAGTGATAATAATGTAGGACTGCTGAGGTTAGCAACGAGGGGATTTCACAACGTGGGTGTAACAGGAACGTTAGGTAGATGGAAAAGACACTGTGGACTGCGTGTAAAGGGAAGGGGAGTTCCAATGGAAACCGCTACCTGAGATCCTTCGGATATAGAGAGCCTATGTCGGTGCCTCTATGGATCCCTCTTGTAGCACTCCTCCTGCGCAGCCTTGTCTGCAGAAAAGACGAAGTCGTCCTGGATATCCACTGCACGGTCTCTCATCTCTGGCGTGGAGTTCCCGAGTGCCGGAAGTGCGTCATAGCACGTCCGGTCCGTCCGGTTGAATCTTCCTCTCCCTGTAGACACGTGATTTATAGTACACGCCAACACCCACATACCCTCAGATCCTCAGCGCATCACTCCAATCCAGCAACAACAGTACAGTATGTAAGGTAAAGATTGGAAAACAGAATCGCCAGAGTCCAAAAAATGCACCATCAGCTCACCAAGTTGGGGGCTAAAAAGGTTTTATTAAGACTACATAAGTAGGGTTGTTATGTATTACATACGCGTAGGGTTGTTATGTATTAGTTTTTTGTTTGTTTCCTTATTTTCATTTTATGTAGTCTTAATAAAACCTTTTTAGCCCCCAACTTGGTGAGCTGATGGTGCATTTTTTGGACTCTGGCGATTCTGTTTTCCAATCTTTACCTTACATACTAGAGCACCAGTTGGTATGAATATTTTCACCACCCAAACATCCTACTAATGATGTATTGGTATTTGTTCTAAGAGGTAACTTCAGCAATACTCGTTATATAAGGACATGGGAAATGAAACGCATCAGTATTTTGAACACCAGGGAAAATGGCTTGAATGAGGACGGTACCTCAGTATACTTATCCTCTACACCCCAACCATGGACAAAGTACAATACACCAGATACAGTATGCTAATATTCTGAGCCCATCATTCACAGATAAAGACTTCTGCTGTGATGAACCTTATGCACTATGGGGGCTATGCACTAAGCTCCGAGCTTTCGCGCCGGCCTGAAAAAAATTAGCACGTCTGATAAAAAATTAAGCCGGCGGCGCGATTCACTAAGGCCCTCAGCCCATTTTCTAACGGACGTGCCCAAAACTGGCTTATCGTGCGTGCAATGTTTTTTCCCTCTGCTAGTGCACTGAAACTTCCCGTACGCTAGCTGATAGAAAAAATAAGCCGCCTGTGACATTTGCATGGAGATTCTGCATCTCCATGCAAGGCTGTTACAGGCGATCGTACACGAAATAAATACATTTTAATAATAGTATACATGAGCAGAGGGTCTCCGGAGCTGAACAGCAATGGTTTCAGGTCCGAGGACCCCCTACTTCAGGAAGTACAGGCCCCGTTATGGGGTGCCGGTATCCCCTGCAGAATTTCAATGTCCCGGTCACGTGACGCGGACGCTTGAAAGTGCAGAGGATACCGGCACCCCATAAAGGGGTATATTAACAGTCAATGTGCCTCCCCAAAAAATCAAAAAACACATCCAATGAAGAAACCTGTAAAAAGAGACATTTACAAACATTCAATATATTACTTACCATTAGAAGCGGTGGCCCTCCGACTCCCGGGGTAACAGGAAGCACACGTACCTTGAAGGCCTCCAACAGCATCCGATGCCACCCACCATGAAGATCCGGATCAGGTACCCAAATCTTCTTTTTTCTTTCTTTAATCACCTTCTTCTATCTTCATCTGTCACCATTTCTTGATCTGCTTTATCTTCTATCTTCATCTGTCAATCCAAAAAAAACCATGGTAAATCCCAACCGATGTTGTCTCGTCATCTTCTTGGGCTCAAATGAGGTGTCACGACCTTAAATAGGGCTTGTGATGTCACATTTAGCGTCAAAATGGTTAACAGCCATCTGATTCGCTGTTCAAACCATGTTCCGACTTTATTTTTATTTTTTTACATGACGTCACTTAAAGGGAATGATGCCAGCTAATCAGAATGGCTGTGCTTCATTTGCCTTTAAGATGACGTGACGAAGCCGGCGTCACATGGTATTTCAGCCAATCAGATCGTGGGAACCAATTCCACACTCTGATTGGCTGAAATACCATGTGACGCCAGCCATCTTGGATTTAGTGAAGTCATCTACTAACTGATTGGCGGGCATCAATTTGTCGTTTTGTTCTCCAATGCAACTACAACACACATCACTGCGAAATGCTCAAAGAACTAGATTGGTCAACACTAGAGTCTAGGCGCAAAGTTCACCTTTCCTGTCTTGCATTTAATATGCAGCAATATAAAAAATATACATATACCGTTGCTATACTGTATAAATATACCAAAATAACTATAAAATTAGATACAGTAGATCTACAGTACACAATATATTGTTCTATTAATATGCAGCAATATAAACAATATACAGTATATACTGTTGCTATATAAATATACCACAATAACTATAAAATTAGATACAGTAGATCTACAGTACACAATATATTGTTCTATTAATATGCAGCAATATAAACAATATACATATACCGTTGCTATACTGTATAAATATACCGAAATAACTATAAAATTACATACAGTAGATCTACAGTACACAATATATTGTTCTATTAATATGCAGCAATATAAACAATATATAGCACATACTGTTGCTATATAAATATACCACAATAACTATAAAATTAGATACAGTAGATCTACAGTACAAAATATATTGTTCTATTAATATGCAGCAATATAAACAATATACATATACCGTTGCTATACTGTATAAATATACCGAAATAACTATAAAATTAGATACAGTAGATCTACAGTACACAATATATTGTTCTATTAATATGCAGCAATATAAACAATATACAGTATATACTGTTGCTATATAAATATACCGCAATAACTATAAAATTAGATACAGTAGATCTACAGTACACAATATTGTTCTATTAATATGCAGCAATATAAAAAATATACATATACTGTTGCTATACTGTATAAATATACCGAAATAACTATAAAATTAGATATAGTAGATCTACAGTACACTATTACAGTACACTAATAGATCTACAGTACAATATTTTATAAAAAAAAAATTTAGTTATATAAATATACTTACGCATTAGTTACAGTTGGTATCCTTTTGCGTTCTCTGGTTTTTCAGTGTGCATGATAGCTCACGGTGGTTGCTGGCACAGCGAGGCCAGAAGTAGCTAACAAGCGTTGGATATCAGCAATTCGGTTTCCGCTCGATACTGCATTGTGCCATCTGCTTCCATGGATCAACCCCGATTCTACGGACGCAAGAAGCCACTCGCCTCTGCCGTGCCTGTCACGCAGAAAAAGCGAAAGGCGGCAGCCGTTTTCAAGCCAAGGCCAAAGCGACAGGCTAAGGCCAATAAAGAAAACCTTCTGCTGACTCCAAAGGCTAATGGTTTTAACAGACGTCAGCCTTATTATGTCAGGAAGGAATACGGTGATGTACACTCAACGCAAAACAAATGGCAGCCAACCCATCGAACCAGCAGACCACTTCCTCCAATACGCTTAGATGACTCTGCCGCCGCTCTCCCGGATATCTTCAGCCCGTCTTCTCCACTACTCGTCCTCGACACTGCCGCCGCCCTCCCGGAAACCCACAGGCCATCTTCGCCACTGCTCTTCGACGACGCTGCCGCTGGTGCCTCTGAAATCCACGGGTCACTTTCTCCTTTGCGCTTAGACGACTCTGCCGCTTCTCGCCCGGAAATCCAGAGGTCACTTTCTCCATCCCTCTTCGACGACGCTGCCGCTTCTCCTCTCCCGGATATCCACAGGTCACCTCCTCCACCCTTCTTCGATGATGCTGCCGCTTCTCTCCATGGAACCCCTATCTCATCCTCCGTAGCACCCATCCACCCAGATGTCCACAGAACGCCATGCACAAGAAGCAGCTCGTTAGACCGGATGCTGAATGGGATAAGTGTGGATATCCCCGGGAACTCTATTGTGCTGGCAAAGATAGATCTGCTTCTGGAGACCATGCTAAATATGGATCAACGGATGCTAAATATGGATCAACGGATGAAGAAGATAGATCAACGGATGGAGAAGATGGATGGACGGATGGAGAAGATAGAGACTGACATAGCGGGGATACATAATTTGCTCATGTCCCTGTATCCCCGACGCCGGAGCAGAAGGGTGGCATGGATGTGATGAATTTGAGCATTGACCACCTTCCATTACTAAGCGCACCCCCTCCACCAGAAGAATTTGTGTACATGTATGCCATTGACGAGGATAACATGACAGCCCCGTCAAGATCACGCCAGGAGACAACACGGCGACCAAGACAGGAGGAAAGCTTCCTCCTAGACAACCTACCCTCGCCCACCGCCACAAGCACACCAGCTCACAGAAGAACACCTACATTCGCTTGCATCGATATGGTGCCCGACATCATCCTGCGCGATATGCCACCGGCACTCAGGGAGAAGTATAGGGTGAAGAGTGCTGGTGTACCCCACAAGTATGCCTTGTTACTTTTTAAGCACCACGTGTCCTACTTGATGTACTGCGAGTGGGCCTTCAAAGTGAACTACGAAGGAAATCGCGAAAAAAAGGCGCTTCCTGACAATTTAAGAAAGACCATTCTGGATGAATTGCGGCGCTATTTTTCAATTACAGATCCTGTAATGAAAGGCATTCGAGACTCCATTAATGGCATTTTGCGCCATGCAAGGCATCGGCCATGGAAGGACAATCTGGTGGGGTACGCATTTGCGTGAGTGTTCAACTGTTGTAAATGTTTTGTAAATGTTTTGTTCCAGTCCCAAAGGGCCGCAAACAGGCCCGGTTTTCAAAGGTTATCCTGAAAACCGGGCCTGTTTGTGGCCTTCGAGGACTGTAGTTGTGCAGGCCTGACTGACTGTTCTGCACACCATCCCACTGTAAATGTTTTGACTAGCCGTTCTTTAATAAAGGAGATGTTGCGTTTTGTATATTTTATGAATAAAGATTTTTTTTTAATAACAACATGTGACTGTAAACCAGGCCTGCACAATATACGGCCTGCGGGCCGCATGCGGCCCGCCTGGCCTCTCTGTGCGGCCCGCGATGACTCCGGCCGGGCGCAAGTTAATTAATTAAATAAATAAATAATTAAAAAAAAAAGCTTTAAAAAATGGCGGCGATTTATCCCCCCCCCTCTCCCTCCCCCGGGTTTTGCAGTGCTCGGGGGCATCAGCAGCATAAGGAGGATGCGGCAGCCGTGAGTATTTTTTTTTCAATAGCAGGATGCCGGGGGGGGCAGGTTGGAGGTCAGAGCATGCCGGGGGCGGGGCTTAGTGCCGGGGAGGATGTGTGTGTGTGTGTGTGTGTGTGTGTGTGTGTGTGTGTGTGTGTAAAAAACGGGCTTTGTGAAAAACGGGCTGGTGGGGGGGTGGGTGTGAAAAACGGGCTTTGTGAAAAACGGGCTGGTTGGGGGGTGGGTGTGAAAAACGGGCTGGTGGGGGGTGGGTGTGAAAAACGGGCTGGTGCAGGGGTGGCTGGGAAAAACGGCTGGTGGGGGGGTGGGTGTTTTAAAACTGGCTGGTGGGGGGGGGTGGGTGTGAAAAACGGGCTGGTGCAGGGGTGGGCTGCTGACATGTGAGGGGGGGGGCTGCTGACATGTGAGGGGGGGTGGGCTGCTGACATGTGAGGGGGGGTGGGCTGCTGACATGTGAGGGGGGCTGCTGACATGTGAGGTGCAGGGGGGGGAAGTGATGTGAGGTGCAGGGGGGGAGGGAGTGATGTGAGTTGCAGGGGGGGGGAGAGTGATGTTTGTTGCAGGGTGGGGGAGAGTGATGTGAGTTGCAGGGGGGGAGAGTGATGTGAGTTGTGGGGGGAGGGAGTGATGTGAGTTGCAGGGGGGGAGAGTGATGTGAGTTGCAGGGAGGGGGGAAAGAGTGATGTGAGTTGCAGGGGGGAGAGTGATGTGAGTTGCGGGGGGGGGAGAGAGATGTGAGTTGCAGGGGGAGGGTGTGATGTGAGTTGCAGGGGGGGAGAGAGTGTCATTGTAGGCGGACGCTCACAGAGATATGCAAGGGAGACTGGTTATAGTGAAATTAAATAAGCCTTTTATTGCGCCTGTTTCCTTAACATCAGGAAACCATCCAAACAAGGGGTAAACAAAGCTTCTATTCACTTGGGAGTATTTCTAGTGAAATACTATGCAGTTCACAACTCCCTTAGATAAGCATGTCTCCCAGCCCCAAACATATAGCATGAAATAAGCAGATATAGAAAGTCTCATAAATGAAAGTCTTATCTGTTCCTTGTGGTTTGGAGGGGAAATCTTCTCTGTCCCTGGTTCAGCTCCCTTTTCCTCAGGGTGTGTCAGCATTCAGGTTTAGAAGTTTCCCCTTTGTCTTGAAAGCAGCTCTGCTGTTTCTTCTGGCAGGGCTCAAGACAAGTGTCTCCATTTTCAGCTCAGGTGTGAGCTAAGGAGTCTCTCTTCCTGTCTCAAAAGACAGGCTTTTCTAAGCCATCTAATCAGGCAGGTGGTGTTTGTTAATTGACTACCAGCAGTTAACCACCACACTGCTGGATTAGAGGTACATTACCTGAACAGGGATAACTCCCCTGTTACAGTCAAATTGAGGGGAGGGGGAAAGAGTGCCATATTGAGAGGAGGGGGAGAGTGTCATATTGAGGAGAGGGGGAGAGTGTCATATTGAGGAGAGGGGGAGAGTGTGTCATATTGAGGGGAGGGGGAGAGTGTGTCATATTGAGGGGAGGGGGAGAGTGTCATATCGAGGGGAGGGGGAGAGAGTGTCATATTGAGAGGAGGGGGAGAGAGTGTCATATTGAGGGGAGGGGGAGAGAGTGTCATATTGAGGGGAGGGGGAGAGTGTGTCATATTGAGGGGAGGGGGAGAGCGTGTCATATTGAGGGGAGGGGGAGAGAGTGTCATTTAGGGGAGGGGGAGAGTGTCATATTGAGGGGAGGGAGAGAGAGTGTGTCATATTGAGGGGAGGGAGAGAGAGAGTGTCATATTGAGGGCAGGGAGAGAGAGTGTTATATTGAGGGGAGGGGGAGAGAGTGTCATATTGAGGGGAGGGGGAGAGTGTGTTATATTGAGGGGAGGGGGAGAGAGTCATATTGAGAGGAGGGGGAGAGTCATTTAGGGGAGGGGGAGAGAGTGTCATATTGAGGGAAGAGAGACATGGGGGGATGCTGACTTGTGGGGGGGGGGATGCTGACTTGGGGGGGGTAGATGCTGACTTGGGGGGGATGCTGACTTGGGGAGGGCTGCTGACATGGAATGGGCTGGGGGGATGTGGAGGGGGTATTGTGTGTTTGATGTGGAGGGGGGTATTGTGTGGGTGAGGGGGAGAGATGGGGGTATGAGAGATAGATGGGGAGTATCGTAAAGGTTGATAGTGAGGGGTTCTGGGGGAGATATAAGGATGATGATAATGAGAGGTGCTGGAGGAGAGATGATGATGATGATTTAACCGGTGCGGCCCAAATTTTTTTTCCTTGGAGCAGTTCGGCCCTTCTCACTTTACAAGTTGGGCAGGCCTGCTGTAAACCATACTGACTGACTGTAAATGTTTTTACTTTCTGTACATAAATGTTTTCACTACTGTAGCAGTAAACCATACACCTGTTGATGTTTTGAATTGCTGGCACTTAAAATGTTTTTACATTGTACAGTATTTGTAAATAAATGTTTTTGTACTTACTCAACCAATAAAAGAACATGTTGATTTGTTTTAAATTGTTCCATTGGCTCCTTTGATACTGTAACAAAATACAGTGTTTCTGCAATGTACACTACTGTCCAGGCATACTGTACTGTATACTGTAGGCATGCTCAGTACTGCACATCACAAGAGTATTAAAAAAAATAGAAGACACATACTGTACTGTACATTATGTACTGGTACTGTATAGAAGACACATACTGTATGTACTGTAATACATGTAGAATAAATGCATACTTTTTATTTTTTCGGGTTTATTATACAGTATATATAAAAAATATTGTATACTGTACGGTCTGAAAACATCAGCATACTGTTTCAGGTATTTTATCCTAATCAATAACAACGGCCACTAAACTGTAGACTCCGGTATGTGGTTTTTTAAATCTGATTCAGCAATGTGCAGGCATTGTTACACAAAGCGATATTATCCATCGAAATCCCTCCATTTGCCGTTTTCTTTTCTGAGGAAAAACAAAAAGAAAAGTTTTACTGTAATGGTCAGTCCCCTAAAGAAGTTCCCAGTCAGTCCCACCAATAATTTTCTCTGGGGGCGTCTCCTGTTCACATGCGCATGCGCCTACCGTCGATGTGATGACACGCATATGCGTTTCAATAAGGTTCCAATGCGCATGCGCCTAGCGTTCCACCAATTGTTCAGTATCTGCAGTACTGTAGAAGCCGCTCAGCCAATGATATTGCTTACAGGAGAATCGAAAAAAGAAGGGAACAGCGCAAAGAAAAACCTCATAGTGTATTAAATTCAAAAAATCAATTTATAATTAAAGGGTGAGTATTGCACGTACATCAAATATAAAATCACACAGCATGACATGTTTGGGACATGTTACCCATCTGTAGACAGCCGATCACTCTCGCGATGCAGAACTTGCAGGTCTTTTCCTCTCACAGCAGTGGTAGAGGTTCGCGTGGTTCAGCTTGGCTGCAGATCACTCAGCTGTTGCAGAGGCACGCCTGGATCACTCAGCTGTTGCAGAGGCACGCCTGGATCACTCAGCTGTTGCAGAGGCACGCCTGGATCAGCTTACTGGTGGGGATCCCTCCTAGTACCTGGCAATGTCACTGCAGACTTGGCGGAGCTCCTTCGCTTCCTGACACATGCACGTGCACAGTGGCGTCTGACGTCATCAGCTGGCGTCCGGTGGTGTCTCAGTGTCTTAGTTCCTTCTCGTTAGATGGCGCCAAAACCGGCGAAAAGGCACAGAGGGAAAACAGCTCCCCAGCAAATAGTGTGATAGAAAATACCCCAATGGGTATACAGAGCATAAGTAGGGAATGCGCCCACTCCTACGCGTTTCGTTATGGAAAACTTCTTCAGGGAATGACTGTAAGCTGATCCAGGCGTGCCTCTGCAACAGCTGAGTGATCCAGGCGTGCCTCTGCAACAGCTGAGTGATCCAGGCGTGCCTCTGCAACAGCTGAGTGATCTGCAGCCAAGCTGAACCACGCGAACCTCTACCACTGCTGTGAGAGGAAAAGACCTGCAAGTTCTGCATCGCGAGAGTGATCGGCTGTCTACAGATGGGTAACATGTCCCAAACATGTCATGCTGTGTGATTTTATATTTGATGTACGTGCAATACTCACCCTTTAATTATAAATTGATTTTTTGAATTTAATACACTATGAGGTTTTTCTTTGCGCTGTTCCCTTCTTTTTTCTGTACTAGCTTGGAGTGCTGAGCCCTCTATTTTGAACAGCTGCATCAAACCTCATCTTTACAAGGTTGTATTCACTTTATTATGTTTTGAGTCACTTCACTTTTATTTATCAATTCCATATATGAGCGCAGTTTTTTTTTTGTGTTTTCACTTTACAGGAGAATCGCTTGACTTTTGAATCGCACCGATATTGATATTTTCAAAATAAAAAAAAAACAGAAAAAAATACAGCAACATTACTCACCATAGAATTTCCCATTCAGCTGGCACCGGCGCCGGGCCACTGCCAGTCCAGTATTCTAGATCATACACGTTGACAGTTGGCAGCGGGACTACTACACCTGTAGTCAGCTGATGAGGCTGGAAATCGCTTAGGTACATACAAGCTTGCTCGAAACTGCACGCAAAATCCGGCTCAGGCTGCAGGTATCCGTGCGTGGACAGACAGCAATGGTTGTCACTGACGGTGGGACCGTTATTGGAAGCTGGTGCTGGTGCTGGTGCTGGCGCATTGCTTGCCAGCGACTGTCGTTTCTTAGTTGGTTTTAACACGACCTTTCGCCTTTTGCCGTCTGCATGATCATAGATACAGGAAAAACCCGGTGATACACACCAATACCCTCCAATAAATTCGGAATCAATACGATAAAAACATGGATCGCTACATAACTTTTTCCTTATTGCACGCTTCCACAAATGAGGAGCTGGCGAAAATTTGTAAAAGTCATAGTTTTCGATTAAATACTGATAAATTTGAACAACTGTTGCCATCTTATCATCTGTTGCATTAATCGCGGCCCATATGAAATATGCGTACGTTCTGTCGGGTTTTTGCATTTGTGCACTCATGGCGGGACTCTCTGGACAATAACCAGAAACTGTGTTTGTCATTCTTTAATATGAAAAGCCTAAATTGATACATTATTGTTACCTCTTCCTTCAGTCCCAAGGCCAAGTTACAATAGCCCACGGTGGTATCTTTTTTAAACGAAACACCTGCAAGTCGACACATTACTGAAGCACATGCGTATTACAATTCATGAATATCTGCCATCTGGCGGACACGCGAAAAATTGCAACCTATTAAATCCGAACCATTCTCAATAAAAGCATCAACCGCGCATGACCCGCGGCTGAGAACGCAACATGAATGCGGCATGCACCCGGTGAAGTGCGTAGCATTTGAAAAAAAATCCAGGAAAAATGAGGTGATGTTTTAGAATAAAAGGGGCCGCGGCTGTATTATCCATATCTGAATAATAGTTATTTTGCACATTATTGTACTGTATGTGTTATGGGGTTGTATTTAGTTAGAAATAATATTTAGTGTTTTTGTAGGCACAACATTGGTACCGCAGGCCCTTGGGGACCCCGGGACTCCCGCGGGGACCCCGGGACCCCCGCGGGGTCAGCCGGGGACACCCGCCGGCCTGTTGTATGGGTTTTTGCGCCTGCAAAAATGTAAACAAAGAATTTTTTCTAAGTCCTGCTTTTTTTATCACCTGCCTTTAGCTGATGAGCTTTATTCAGCGCAACTTTCACGTACGATAAGTTTGCGTTGCTTAGTGAATCCCGCAGAAGGGCAGGATTCAGCGCAAACAGCTCATCGTACGAGCAAAGTTGGACTTTGAAAAATTTCCAGGAAAAAGTCTGTTTTAGAGCGCAAAGTGCCTGTTTGCGCTGCTTAGTGAATAGTGCTCGGCGGAACTTCACGTTCTAAGAGCACTTTGCGCTCTTAAAATGACTTATCACTGCTTAGTGCATAGCCCCCTATGTATTTAAAGGGGCAGATCAACTAAGCAGGTCAAATTTATTTTATAATTTATCAGTGCAATTGGCTTCCGTATAAATATTCAATAACCCTAAAGTAAGGGTCTTATTTGCTTATTTATTGTAAAAATGTAATATGTATAGCTTCTTACCAGGAACACTGGTTTCAAGCTACTTATGTTTATATCATTGACCAATGATGGTACCACAATTAATTTGTAAACAAAGTAACTAAGCTAACAATTTTGATCACTGAAATGTGTCTTTTAGGGATAAAATAAATTGCCATTTTACACACATCATTTAGTTAGTGCATAATATATAACATATCATGGTAACTGTTAGAAACATGTCCCACATTAACTTTAAACAAATAAATACATTGTGCAGTTTATTACATAACCTAAATTATACTTTATCAGATAATATATATCTTGGTCTAACATAACAATTTCAATGGAAAGTGCTAAGTACCATACCAAAATAATATATTAGGGTACCACTTTTTGCATCCCTTTGTAATAATATAGCCTATTCACCGAATTAACATTAGGATAATCATGGTTTGGCTGTGATTAATTGCAAGTTTAATGGTGACCTATATACAGTATTAGTGTTGTACCGCATCCTGCTGGGTACCCGGGGGAAAAAAATATATTACCCGCCGGATAGTTTTGACTTACCTGCAGCCGGTGGTGGAGGGTGAGGAGGACCATGGCGAAAACCTGGTGGCGGTTGGAGCGGGGCAAAACATCCTGGTGGTGGTGGCAGCAGAGGAAGACATTCTCCAGCCGGTGGGAGCAGCAGAAGACATCCTTCACAGCCGGTGTCGGTGGGAGCAGAGGAACATGTGGCCTGAGCAGGAGCCTTACTATTGGACAGCCGGGAGGAGCTGGCTGTCCCATAGTAATGCTCCTGCTCCGGTCACATGTTCCTCTGCTCCCACCGGCACTGCCTGTGAAGGATGTCTTCCGCTGCTCCCACCGCCACCAGAATGTCGCCATGATCCTCCTCACCCTCTGCAGCGGTCCTCCTCACCCTCTGCTGCTGACTGCAGGTAAGCCTTCTGCTGCTCTGCTACTGCCGTTCTCCAAGAGGAGGACCAAGGGAGCAGACCAGAACGGAAATTACCCGGCACTGGGTTCGAGCAATTTCCGGGTACTGAAAATAATGCCATATATGCCGGGTACTGGGTAATTTCTGGGTACACGGTACATCACTACTATATATCATAACATTATTTCCTGGCAGTAACCTTAATGGAGTTTAGTGGATCTGCGATGTTAGGCTAATTGGTTATTAACATCTTATTTACATATTTTCTCTTTACATACTCTCACGGTGACCTTATCACATCTCTTGGGTTCAAATATCACCTCTATGCTGATGACACACAAATTTACTTTTCTATTCCTGATCGTACACCAGCTGTACAAAGCAACGTTTCTGAATGTTTCTCTGCTATATCATCCTGTATGGCACACTGCCAACTCAAACTTAAAATGTCAAAAACAGAGCTCTTCATACATCTTCCCAAACCTGGCCCTACTACCTCCTTCTACATTGCTGTTGGATGCACTATCATACACCCAGAATCACAAGCACATTGCCTAGTTGTTACATTTGACTCCTTCATATTCTCTTACATTCAAAATGTAGCTAAAACCTGTCATGTTGTTTCTCCGCAATATTGCAAAGATATACCCTTTCCTCCTTTGCTCTACTGTTAAAACTCTGACGCAGACCCTCATTCTCTCCCGTCTTGACTATTGGAACCTCCTGCTTTCTGACCTTCCTGCCTTTCACCTGTCCCCCCCTACAATATATCCTAAACGCTGCTGCCAGAATCACTATACTCTCGCCTAAATCTGTCTCAGCATCTCTCCTGCTGAAATCCCTCTCCTGGCTTCCTATAATATCCTGTATCACCCACAATTTTTGTCTCGCTTTAAAGGCTATACACTCTTCTGCTCCTCCTTACATCTCAGCCCTAATTTCTCGCTATACACCATCCCGACTCTTGTGTTCTGCTCACGGATGTTTCCTCTCAACCCCTTTTGAATCTAAAGTCCTCTTTCGCCTTAAATCTGTTACTCACTGACCCACACCTTAGGAATGTTCTTCCCCTCAAAAAGGTTTGTGCCCTACCAGTAGAATAAACATTGAGCGGACAGGATAGGGGAGGGGAGTCCCTATTGAGTCAGCCTGAGGTTGTGTCTCCTCGCTATCCACAACCTCAGGACAACAACCTCTACTCTCACCTCCCCTATCCTGTCTACTCACTGTTTATCCTATTGGTAGGGCACAGACCAGTTTAGTCAGCAGCAGATAGTGTTTCAGTTTTGAAGGGAAAACTCTGATTGGGTCGTCTGCCGTGTTAATTTGCACCATTGCCCCTTCACTATTGCCAAACCAACTCCGATGAGTATCGTGCTGAGAAAGGGCTTTTTTGTTGACATCATATTGTCAATAGTTCCCTGTTGAATCCAGATGCGCACCATATTTGTCGACTTTCGGAGCTGTTGACTGAAGGTAGTTCCTTATACAGTCACATACACCGCTCTGTTACTGCCCTGTGTTTCGAGTACCTATCCTATCTTCACACAGGGATACCTCACAGTAAACGGAGGTTTCTGAAAGAGGGACCAATGTGCCTCTCCCAAGCCCTGTAGGCTCCCTGCTTATCCTTACTATAGGGTATCTAACAGTGTCAACAGCACTACACAGCCTAATCTTTGACTGTGGTGTTGTGGCAATACATTTGGTCCCTCTCTGTTTTCTTTGTACTGCTCCCTGCCAATTACCAATACTACTATTCAGAGGTGAGCATTGTGCAGCATTATCCCCTGAGGTATTACCTTCATTATTTTTAGTATTCCCCACTGTTACGTATTTGCACCTTTCGTATTTTTCATTGTTGTTAGTCCCCATTTATTTTAGATACACATAATAAAGGCTTGCATTTTAGCATTTATTTATCATACTTCATTTACCATAACCCTTGTTGGGGCCGCAACTCCTCATCTTTGCATATATTGGTACGACCTACCTGTCGGCAGATATCCTTTGCACGTCTAGTTTTTGTTCCGCTAACATAACGTTTGGCCCCTTTTCTGATATACATGCAAGGGCACCTTTTGGGGGCTTTTCACTGCCTACTCTCCTTAGGAGAGATCTCTTGGTGTGGTAATCCTTTCCTTGTTAACTCTAGGTTATCGTACCATTGTTGTCTTTACTGCATAGGCATTATAATTAATATGCTGTTCATTTTAGTAAATGTTATGTTAAACAGACCAATGGAGCTTTGTGCATCTGGGCCGAAGTGTCTTATTCTTTCTTGGCCCCATATGGCTACTAACACACTTTAATGTGCTTCTTTTAAAACACTGTGGGGCCTATTTAGGTAGCTTCAATGTTATCACTGCAACATCGAACATGTTTGCATGTTACTTCTTACGGTATTCAGTCAGATATATCACATGTTAGATTCCATTTGTGACAAAAATGACATACCGCCTGAGATAGTAGTTGCTTTACTAGCAAAATGCCTGTAACATTGAATTTACCTCCATCATTCTGGAAGAGCTGCGCAGAGAGTGCAGAGAGAAACGGCATCTCCCTGCACAGCTCTTACAGGCGATCACACTGTTTTTATTTTAATTTTAATAACATAGGATTGAAGCAGGGGGTCTCCGGAGCTGAACCGCATTCATTTCAGTTCCAGGGTCCCCCTGCTTCCCGAGGAACAGGCCTCCTTATTGGGTGCTGGTATCTCCTGCAAGTTTAAATGTCCCGCGTCACAGACCACGTGGGTGGTCTGGCCTCCCTGGAGGGCTGCAGGAGGAGTTAATCCCTTCATTACCTTAGTGGTTACTACTGCTAAGGTAAGGACGGGGTTAACCCCTCTCACTATCCCCCCGGGAGACCTAATCATCCACTCCGGAGAAACTACCCCCATTCACCTACCCGCTCTAACAACAACAAACACCCGCCCCCCACATTTCCACAGGAATGAGCAAAAGCCCTCTAAGCCAAATATGGCTAATAAGGCTTTTACCCATTTGTGAAACACAGTTGTATAAAATACACATTACAATACAAGAAATCCATTGATTGTCACTGTGGTTACCTATGCCCTAAATGGGGGCACAGATAGCTACATTGGCAAGCAATGGGCACTATATTGTCAATCAGTGTGTATCTTACCATTGCCGGGATGAAGGGTCATCCTCCTCATCCAACTGCGACACCAATCAACTCTTGACCCACAAAACAATGATCCTCAGCTTGAAGTACAGCTTGATGTGCAGAAGTCCATGATCCTACGTTGCTTGAAGAGAAGTCACTGGTGTGTAGATGTTTTTTTCTTCTTTCTTCATGCCCAGCAGATGTTGACACGCTGTCTTTTTCGTTTCAAATGAGACATGACAGGCCTTATATAGGGCTTATGATGTCACATTTGACAGACACATGGTACATCCACCAATCAGTGGTGGATGTACCATGTGTCTAGGCATCAGGTTTGGCAGGGAATGAGTTCTCTACCAAACTTGATGTAATCACATGAGTGGTGGATCATCAATGAGATTGGTGCCTTCCCTTTTTTGGGTGATGTGATGTCACCTTAAAGGGAGAGAAGAACAACCAATCAGGTACCATATGCTTCCCTCCCTTTAAGGTAATGTCACATCACCCAAAAAGGGAACGCATCACATGGTACATCCACCAATCTGATTGGTGGATGTACCATGTAATTCCATTAAGTTTTTTAGAGAAGTCATTCCCTGCCAAACTTGATGCCTGGACACATGGTACATCCACCAATCGGATTGATGGATATACCATGTGGCTGTCAAATATGACGTCACAGGCCTTATGTCTTATTTAAGGCCTTATATAAGGCCTGTCACATCACATTTGACAGGAAGAAGACGGCGAGGCAACATCTGCTAGACCTGTTCAAGAAAGAAGAAAATATCTACTCACCGGTGACTTCTCTTCAAGCAAAGGAGAATCGTGGACTTCTGCACATCAAGCTATACTTCAAGCTGAGGATCATTGCTTCGTGGGTCAAGAGTTGATTGGTGCCCCAGCTGGTTGAGGAGGATCAGCTTCCGGATTGCCAATGTGGCTATCTGTGCCGTCGTTGAGGTCATATGTAACCACAGTGATAATCAATGGATTTCTTGTATTGTAATGTGTATTTTATGTATTTGTGTTTATTTAATTTTTTCCATAACAAAGGGGCAAAAGCGCTATTAGCCATATTTGGCTAATAGGGCTATTGTCCATTTGTGCTTGTGGGGATGGGGTAAATGGGGTGGAACATGGGGGTAGTTGTCCTGGGGAGGGTGGTTAGGCTTCCTGGGTGGGTAGCGAGGGTGAGGGGGGAGGTTAGCTTCTTAATTACCATAGCAGTTACTACCCGCTAAGGTAATTAAGGGGTTACTAGCCAGTAGCTACTGTAGTGTTTTAATCTAAATGTTGGTGTCACTGAAGATGAGGATGACCTTCATCCTGGCAGGGGTAAGTACAACTTTTGAGTGTTACTATAGAGCGGCTGGCTATTGATAGATTTTGAATGGGCAAAAACGCTGTTAGCCGAATCTGGCTAATAAGGCTTTTGCCCATTGCTGTGTGGGGAGGTGGGGGTGGGGGGATATGGTTGGAAGTAGGTTGCCCATTGGTTGTCAATGTGGCTATCTGTGCCCCCGTTGAGGGCATAGATCACCACAGTGATAATCAATGGAATAAATATCTAGCTTTTTTTTTTAATAGTATTGTATTTGGTATTTTATTGTAATGTGCAGTATTGTATATTTAAATGGGCAAAAGCGCTATTAGCCATATTTCTAACCTCAGACCCTGGCTAAATTCCCACACGCGCATGCTGCGTTCCTCCACTCATTCCTCTGAACGCCTCTGGAGGAAATCTCATACTCACGCAGACTTCCTTCACTACAAATTTAGTCTATCCTGTTTCAACTCTGCCCTCTCGCAAGCTAAACAAGCCTACTTTTCTTCACTAATCAACATGCACAAGTCTAACCCACGCCGACTGTTCTCTGTCTTTGATACTCTACTCAAACCACCCTCAGCTGCCTCTCCTTCCGCCATCTCCGTTCAGGACTTTGCTGACTATTTTAATGAAAAGGTGGAATCCATACGTCAGAACATCCCCTCTGTTTCTTCCTCCCATCCTACATCTCTTCCTAACTCTCCTCCTGCCTTCCTTGACTCTTTTTCCACTGTCTCAGAGGAGGATGTGTCGCTGTTGATCGCTTCTTCTCCCTCTACCACTTGCTCTCTTGACCCCATTCCCTCCCATCTCCTAAAACCTCTGTAACGCTCGGCCTGCCCACAAGCCAGATGAGACCCCGGGACTGAGGTGGAAAGGACAAATACCACACACCTAACAGTAAATGGAGGCACGGCCGGAGTGTGGAAGTAGCGTAGCTGATCCGGGAACAAAAATAAAAGTGGTTCGGTACTTGCCAAATCCGACGTAGAAGGGTTGGGTACGTGAGCCAATGGTCCTGGAGTAGAGAAGGGAGCGTGGTAGAGTGTCCGTAAACCTGGGTCGAGGAGAGGAGAGAGCTGTGTCGTTGAGGGTCTGTTTGCCGAGTCCAAGGGGTATAGAAGACAGCGTGGTAGAGTGTCCAATAACCAAGTCCGAGGGGTTCAGAAAGCAGCGTGGTCAAAGTCCAAAGCCAAGGTCGAAATCCAGGGAGGTCAGCAGAGAATAAAGGGGCAGGAACAGGGACTGAAAAACAAGAGAGCCAAGCAGAAGCAGACAGCACCAAGGTACAGTAGCTATGCCGAGCATTGAGGGAATGGGGAGACCAGACTAAATAGTGGGCTGGGACCTAACCGGGGAAAGGGAGGAGCGGAGGTGCGGTCCAGGGGTTAACCCTGATAGGAGAGAGAAGCCTGGGGGCATACCTGGTCTAGCTGGGACTGGGGAGTGCACCAGTGCGCATGCCCGCAAGGAGGAGGCAGGACCAGGCTCAGGGTGCCAGGTAAGAGAGGCTTGGGTCCGCGCGCGCCTGTAAGGATGACGCGCGCGACCCGGAAGAGAGAGAAGCCGTGGGGGTGATGCCGACGGCAGGGGAATGCCGCCGGGGATTCGGGGCAGCGGAAGAGCAAGGTAAGGGGACGCTGGGAGCGGGAGTCCCCGCAGCGCGGGAAAATACAACCTCTTGGTCCTACTATAATCCCTACGCTCACACACATTTTTAACTCCGTCCTCTGCTCTGGAACCTTTCCATCCTCCTTCAAACATGCAACAGTTATACCATTACTCAAGAACAGCAAGCGTGACCATACCTGTCTTTCTAACTATCGACCTGTCTCCCTCCTGCCTTTTGCCTCTAAACTCCTTGAACGTCTTGTATTCTCTCGCTTGCTCCATTTTCTCAACACCTATTCTCTCCTAGACCCTCTACAATCTGGCTTCCGCACTGCTCACTCCGCGGAAACAGCCCTCACTAAAATAACTGACGACCTTCATGCTGCCAAAGACAGAGGTCATTACACTCTGCTCATATTACTCGACCTCTCTGCAGCATTTGACACCGTGGACCACCCTCTTCTCCTTCACATTCTCCATACTCTTGGTATTCAGAACAAAGCTCTATCCTGGATCTCATCCTACCTCTCCCATCGTACATTCAGTGTCTCTTCTGCTAACACCTCCTCCTGCTCTATTGATCTCTCTGTGGGGGTACCCCAGGGCTTTGTACTGGGACCTCTTCTCTTTTCTCTGTACACACTCTCTCTAGGTGACTTAAAAACATCTTTTGGGTTTAAATATCACCTCTATGCTGATGACACACAAATTTACCTTTCAACCCCTGACCTTACACCTGCTGTACAAACCAAAGTTTCTGAATGTCTCTCTGCTATATCATCCTGGATGGCCCTCCGCCGCCTTAAACTCAACATGGCTAAAACAGAGCTCCTCATACTTCCTCCCAAACCTGGCCCTACTACCTCCTTCCACATTACTGTTGGAACTACGATCATTCACCCAGTAGCCCAAGCACGCTGCCTAGGGGTCACACTCGACTCCTCTCTCACATTCGCCCCTCACATTCAAAACATATCTAAAACCTGTCGCTTTTTCCTCCGCAATATAACAAAGATACACCCTTTCCTTTGTTGCTCGACTGCTAAAACTCTGACTCAGGCCCTCATTCTCTCCAGTCTTGATTACTGTAACCTCCTGCTATCCGGCCTTCCTGCCTCTCACCTGTCTCCCCTACAATCTATCCTAAACGCTGCTGCCAGAATCACTCTACTCTTTCCTAGATCTGTCTCAGCATCTCCCCTCATGAAATCCCTCTCCTGACTTCCGATCAAATCCCTCATCTCCCACTCCATTCTTCTCCTCACTTTTAAAGCTTTACACTCTTCTGCCCCTCCTTACATCTCAGCCCTAATTTCTCGTTATGCACCACCCAGAGTCTTGCGTTCTTCTCAAGGATGTCTTCTTTCTACCCCCTTTGTATCTAAAGCCCTCTCCCGCCTTAAACCTTTTTCACTGACTGCCCCACACCTCTGGAATGCCCTTCCCCTCAATACCCAACTAGCACCCTCTCTATCCACCTTTAAGACCCAACTTAAGACACACTTGCTTAAAGAAGCATATGAATAGCACTATGGATATTCTGAACACATGATACATAAAGCTTGGCCCCCTGCAGACGCACTTACCAGAACTCCCTCCTACTGTCTCTGTACGTTCTCCCTACCTACCAATTAGACTGTAAGCTCCTCGGGGCAGGGACTCCTCTTCCTTAATGTTACTTTTATGTCTAAATCACTTATTCCTATGATCTGTTATTTATATTATCTGTTATTTATTTGATTACCACATGTATTACTACTGTGAAGCACTATGTACATTAATGGCGCTATATAAATAAAGACATATAATACAATATTTGGCTAATAGGGCTTTTGCCCATTCCTGTGTGATGGTGGTGGTAGAGGGTAGCATGTGCCCATTCATCGAATGACTAAGGGAAACTGCGCGGATGCCGGATACTAACAGAGGATCACCTACACCTGGGGATTTTTTCTTTATCTTTGGATATATAAAGGATATATATATTTTCCAGAAACTCTCCTAGCTCTGCAAGTAATATATTATCCGTTGTAATAGAGGTGCAAAAATGGAATCTTATAGCGATAATTTACAGAAGAAAAGGGATCTCTGTATACTGCACTCTGATACATTAAATTGAAAGTGATTAATAATAATAATAATAATAATAATAGTTAATTAATATTTAACCTTTATTAGGTATATGTTAAAAATATAGCCAGATTACTTAATAAAACACGAACATATAGTGAAAATAATATAAACAGTATTTCACAATATAAAAATGTGATTGAACCGAGGCTAAGTATTTAAATTATAGTATTCTTTAGTTTAAGGGTGTTAATGTATTGTGCCTTTCACTGTCTGAGCTGTTTAGACTCAAGCAGCTACCCTTATAATAACCTGGTATCTAATTTAAATTGGTAGACAAGGGCTTTAATGATGGTGTTTTAGTATCTCCTATAGGATTCAAATAGCAATGTCTATATATATATATATATATATATATATATTATATATATTATATATATATATATATATATATATATATATATATATATATATATATATATATATAAAATATATGTTGCCAGCAATCTATATTATGACCACATTTTTGTATAAGCGTAATAATTAGTGTTTAAGCGTATACCGGTATATAGTCCATTTTATATATTGCTGTATAATATATTTGACTCTGCAACTGTTTAGCAAGTGTAACGGATTTTCTGGCCTAGCCTGACCCACCCAATCTCACATTGGCCCCTGTGGTCTAACCAGTCCCCATTACAGTGTAGTGTCTGGTGGTGCACCTGTTGGCAACAGGACTCCTGAGTCTCCCGCATGATGTTGTGTGGGGATTGCCAACCCAGACAGGCAGCTGAGGTAGTGTGCTTGAGTCCTACCTATATCAAGTGCAGCGCCTCCACCTCATCATATATACAGTATATATATCCATTGTAACACGCCAGAAGAAGAGATCAGTGTATCTCGCAAAGCTCGCACAAATAAAAGCATTTCGTTAGCCACAGAACGGTATCATCTATTCATTTTTGATTTTATAGATAGATAAAGAATATATATATATATAAATAAAACAAATGTTATATATTTAAATAAATTGTAGCATTAAGTGATATATTGCTGTTTCAACGATGTTTGTGAGCTCTATCTTTTTATTCTCTATAACATTTGTACTTCTGTACTAATATTGGCTGTGCACAGTTTCTAAAGGTTTTTACGAACTGTCACTGCTACTTAAGATGTAATATTATTGATAGCAGTAATAACCTGGGTACTGGTACATGATTGCGTGTCTGACAATGAGTATTGAGGGCAAGTGTGGCTCAGCCATGACTCAGAGTTTGACATTCATCTGCTTTTTTTTGTCTTAATTGTATCTTCTAATTAGCCCAGGCAGCCACTGTGTTAAAGATGGCCAGAGGGACCTGTCTTTTCAGAGATTGCGTTTGATACTGTAGCCATGAGGTCCGTGTGACTAGTGTGCGAGGTGATTTCCCCTTCTGGCTGCCATCTTGACATTGTGTAGGGGTTGCTACAGCTACTCTTATCCACAAGGGCTGAACATCGGATTAAACATTACCGCTAGGATTGCATTTCTAGCAGCAAAGGGGTAGCTGATACTGTAGCTTATAAGAGATATGTATTAACTTTCTTCATTATTGAGTTGTATAGTCATGTTGCACTGCAGGAGTTATGTGATCGTCAGGTCCCCATTAGAGAGTATGGTATGCAAGGTTTTCCAGCAAATCTTCAACACTTTCTGTTTCTTTGGTGCAGCATTATAGGAATTTCATACCAATTCTTCATGGATACAGACTACCTACTATGTTGTTATTCATATATAATGTAGTATTACAGACTAGAAAAGGGATGCCAGGTTATATTCATATATCTTGAATATTAATTTATTTGGAAGGCTGCTGAAATACTATCTGGGGATAGATACATGCATTGCCTACCCCATTTATTTATGTAAAGCTGAATTATTCATTGTAGTTTAGACATTGAAATTAAATATCTCTTTGCGTAGGGTTGTGTCACCTTTTTGCCTCACACAAACACCACTGGTGCAATTGGAAGGGTGTAATGGAATTACAATCTGCTACGTTTACGCAAGTATTAAGCATATTGAATGGTGATAGTGGAATTGAAGTCAGAGTCAGAACTCTATGTTTTATTATTGCTGTTCAATTGGTTCAAGTGAAGCAATCATTTTACTTCCTATTAAAGGGTGACATATTTGTGCTATGAGCAATAGTCTGCGTGTACTAGTTTGATCACCTAAGACCCATTCTGAGAGCCATTTCTGTTCCACCTGATGCACATGAAAATGATTACTCCCAATTAGAATCAGATATTTTTCACAGAATGCCAGGGTTTGAACCCAGCACATGGGTGGTGAGAGGCTCTGCATATCCTTCTGGTCAGTTTTAGACCTCTTAATTTAAAAATGGATCATGCCCTCCCCATCCCCAGACATCGTCCACTCTAACCTGCTCTTTGCTGTGCTTACCAACCCCCCCTCCAAAGGATCTAAAAAACAAAAAAAACAAACACTGCCCAAATCGCAGTCCTTTACCACCTCCATCAGCCCTTAAAACCCAATTGCCAAAGCAAATATGGGCAATTCAACCCCACTGATGCTGCTCCCAGAAACAGCTGCCAAAATAAAGAAAAATGTCTAGAAAAAGCATCTATTATTGTGTTCCCCCCCTCCGGTTTTTCCGGTTCCCTTCTATTTTTATGATCTCCTAAACAATAAAAGATTTTTTTGCCAGACCAGCTTCTATATTCCTTGGCTGTGCGCTGCACACATATACTACATTGGACTCCCACTAAAGTTCAACTGCCTCCCCCACCGGGAACAACTCTAGGAACATCATTGTCTTAGCCAATGCTACAGAATTCGTGAAGAGCTCTACGTCCTGATTGAACACATCTCCTAAATTCTATGTTCTCCCATTGTATTTCCACAGAAACTCTCCCCATACCTGCAAATCATCTTGCATGTCCTTCAACACCCTCCATTGCTCCTCTACCCTCCATTGCTCTTCCGAGACACCAGAAAAACACCAACACATAGATATCACCCGACAGGCAGATGCCAAGTGCCCCAAAAAAGACTGAAGCTCCCCTCAAAGCCTTACTTTAACCTTGAGCTCCCCACGCTTTCCCCCCAAAACTCAACACTTTATCCAAACCCTTAATCTTTTCTGTTGCTTAGGGACCCCAAATCACTCCGTGGTTGCCTGAAAAAGCACTAGAAAAGACCCACACACCCCAGTACCTTCTGGCCCTACAAACAAAAAGTACTGTAATTCAGGTAATGAATTATGCCCTTACTCCCCGAGTCCCTATTCACCACCCAATCCAGAAATTAGTTAAAATATTCAAAATACAAGTATGAACTAGAGAAACCCATGGGCAAGCACAAATCCACAAAGAATTCTTCCTAAAAAAAACCCCAACTCAATAGATGAAAACACCCGGGGTGCACCGGCAATAAGCAGAAGACCAATTGAATGTCGACTATGGCCATCAATGAGTCCCGACTGCAATCCCTACCCAGAATCACCGCCCTACCAGAGGATGCATAAGTAACACGACATAATTGAAAACGAGAGGTAACTCTCATACTTCCTGGTAAAACATTTTATAAATTAAATCCCTATCAATTGTGCCATTTACTGACGTTCCCTCTTGGTAACACAGGTGGTGGATGAACCAAAATGCCCCTGGTTCTTTCTTGGGCACCCTCAGCATTGACAATGGAGAAGATTTAAAGGGGCCCACCATACACCCCAACACCATCTCATTCCTGAGCTTAGCCCTGACTACCAGCGTATGCTCCCTCACGATCTTAAATTGATAAGGGAAGACTGCTCGCACTCTTCCCTGAACAGAATCCAAAACCGGTTGAAAACCCACCTCACAACAGCTCATCCACCACCCTATAAAGATAGCAGTCAAGCGAATAGCCCATCGCGTCTACCCTTACCGGAGTTGCACCATTCCTAGCAGCCTCTTTCCTGCCAGTCCTCCCCGATTAACCTTCCCATTCCTGGAGCATCTGGGTGTGCCGTGTCCTTCCCCTCCATATGATAAGCACTTATGTTTGAAATAGTAGGATGCTCCCCATTTGCATTTCCCTTCATTAAACACAATTCATGTATAAGAGCCACTGACTGCCCTGTGTTCCCTGCACTCTGAAAGGAGGAGGACGCTGTGGTGCTATAATCAACAGTCCATGTGCTTTAGATCCCACTACCTAGGTGTCCAAAACGATATCCTCTGCCTAAAACCCTCATCCACCAGGCGACACCCTCGTAAACTTTGTAAGCCTCACAGATTGTGTCCAAATATTTTAAAAGTGCCAAACATATTCCCCCACAACGTTTATCAAGAACGAGAATGCCTCTAACTTATTGTTGAACGTCTTTAGTATTTGTTTCATCCCTTTTCTTCACCACTTTCTCCACCAACTCTTTATACTCTGGCAATGTTCACACTTCCACATATTCACCTGCCCAAACAAGTACTTTTTCTCCCGTGGCTTCAGCTTCGACTGCCCTACTGCCTTGCCACCCTCCAATGCTACTCTGCTTTTCTCACTACATCCCACAAGCACCCCCCACCATGAGAACCCCTGCTCTACCCCACTCCTACAGACCCTAATCCCCCCTCCCTGCCACACCTCCGAATACAACACCCCCAACTCACTGACGCAGCCCCAAATCCAAATTTACCACTATCTGCCGCCCTTGCCCCCTCTCCATCCGCTACCCTAAAGGGGATGAAGCTACCAATCCCCACTCCCAGCTGGATTATTCAGTCTCCCTAACACCTCCTTTAAAGAAGCCAAAACCTCAGTCAATCCTATCCCTCTCTACTCACCCCTTGCCTTCCCGTCCGATCCTGCTGAACTCCCTCACCTCCATTTCAACAGCCCCCCTTATACTTGTACCTACCAGACTGAGTACAGGCCTTGCCACCACCAGCTCCACCAAGCTGCTGATCTCAATAGATCGTTTTGCTGCTCCACCAATGCACTGATCGCACCAATGCACTGATCGCTCCGATTAAGGACTTGATAAAGTGCTTGGTGCACGAAACATGTAGGAGGGTTTTTTGCACCTCCATTACTCTTTTATGGATCAATAAAGAATATTTTGAAACTAGCTTTTTTTGACCCACTCTCCTTGCTGTGCGCCTTCACCTCTATGGATGCATATTTGGATTTTCAAGCTAAGTTGCAGCATGCTTCATACACCATTTCGATTGGGGATGCTCCAGCGATGTGAGTAAGAGACTTTATTGTATGCAAATGACATGCAATGTGGTGCTATAGTGTTCCAGGGCCCATCCCAATGAGGTTCTGCGCAGGGGGTTGCTCATTTGCTCAGTTCCTTCAGGGAATTTAGGTCCCCATCAAGGATACCACACCACAGAATTTATCATCATATCATTACCACTATGGTGTTTTTTGGAATCTCATTTAAAATTGTGTACTTACAGCAGACCCGGCATTGAAGCGCAGGTTCCACACAAAGAATTCTAAATATTATCACGAAGACTGGTCGCAGGATGCTCATGAACTTTTGCTGCTTAGTATCTCTGCTTTTAAATATCTCATGTTACACGGATAACTGTGATTTCCTTGTTCTACGTCTATTTTAACATGTTTTCCATGGTTATTAAATAGTTAGGAGTTTCTATCAAATTTAATTAGACCGGTTCTTGAGTAAATCTTTCAGCATAATTACAATATGTAAACTAATTCAAACCTATTTACAGCAAAGTCTCAGATTTATGCCTTCTAATAATAAAATCCCAGGTACCTGTGGATTGTCCTATAAATAGAGCTTTTTTAGAGCTAAATACAAACCTTCTCAGTGCTCAAAGGTGCATATTCTTGTTAATTACAGGAAATAAAACTGACAGGTAGGAAGGAAGCGGAATGCATTATGTAGCAGGAGGTTGCATCTGTTAAATGTGCGATCCGTGATACATTTTTGTTGAGTTGAGTTGTCAGGGGCAAAAAAAACTTTGATTTTATTTAGCTATTATGGTATCACTGAAGTAGCAGTGGACTGTGCTTTACAACAGGTAAACATAATCATTTCAAGTATAGAGATACACTGCAGTTCTTTAGATACAATCTTTACAACGCTTGTTATTTGTATAACCTATACAAATATCACATGTGAGCATGGCAAAAAGAAAGGAATCCACACGTCTGCTTCTTGTATGGTATATGTTGTGAAATCTGAGCCCCTTGCAGCTGTACGCCTGGAGATACTCCCAATAGCTCCTATGTGAGATCTCCCGAGGGAGGTCTCACCGATAAACAACAAGAAAAGTGCAAACAGCGCACCGGGGGTCAATAAAATGAGTTTACATTTATTAAATAATAATTGCACATAGTCCATATGATGGACCTAAAAACCAAGGTATCAAATACCAATCACATGAAATAAAATAAAATAGAACACTAAGGGGACAATGCACTAAGCAGTGATAAGTCGTTTTAAGAGCGCAAAGTGCTCATAGAACGTGAAGTTCCACCGCTATTCACTAAGCCGCGCAAACAGGCACTTTGCGCTCTAAAACGGACTTTTTCCTGGAAATTTTTCTAAGTCCAACTTTGCTCGTACGATGAGCTGTTTGCGCTGAATCCTGCCCTTCTGCGGGATTCACTAAGCAACACAAACTTATCGTACGTGAAAGTTGCGCTGAATAAAGCTCACCAGCTAAAGGCAGGTGATAAAAAAAGCAGGACTTGGAAAAAAATCTTTGTTTACCTTTTTGAAGGTGGAAAACCCATACAACAGGCCGGCGGGTGTCCCCGGCTGACCCCGTGGGGGTACCCGAGGGAGGCCGGGGTCCCCGCGGGAGTACCCACGTCCACGTACCCACGTCCTGTGGTACCAATGTTGTGCCTACAAAAATACTAAACATTATTTCTAACAAAATATACCCCCCTAACACATACAGTACAATAATGTGCAAAATAACTGTTATCCAGATATGGATAATAGATTATTTGCCCATTATTAAACACTGCATTAGTATACCTAAATAAAGTAAATAAAAACAGTAGCCAGCTAATCCAATGAATACAAGCAGTAACAACATCAACAATGAATTAATTAAACCATTAACCAATGAAACCAATTAATTCCTAAACCAACTCAAAATGAATAGTAACACTAACCAATCAAACCAATGAATTACTACAAAATTAATGAATGTAAACATTAAAATACAAAGAAATAAATTCAAACAATATCTGAAATAACCATAAAACGCATATAAAGAAGCGTAGTAAAAACGGGTAATTGGCAAATTGACAACTTTATGTGAATATAAAACACAAAATGAATAATATACAACAATTGTTATATTAAAAACAGTATTTAGAATAGTGTCCATATGATTGGAATCACTGGTGAGCGGTGATCATAGCTGGCTGCTGCAAGCAGAGAGTCAAAAGGATAAACACAGGTGAGTAAAGCTGGTGCAAAATTGAATTATGGTGCAAGGTTGAAAATTCCCTAGGTCTTTGCAAAATCTTTGCTTTAATCCGTGGTTTCTTATTTTTCCAAATAAATTTGAAGATCTGTGATTGCATAGCCCTTATATCTGATATTACCACGGGTATCAGGAGAGTCTGAAACAGATATAATAACCGGGGCAGGAGATTCATTTTAATACTATAGATTCTCCCGATCCATGAGATTACGTATGAGGACCATTCCTCAAGGTCTGCTCTCAGGGATCGTAAGAGTCTGGGATAATTTGCCTGATATAAAGATTTGACATCCTTTGTGATGTTTATTCCGAGGTACTTTATAGGTTTATGTTGCCAGTTAAAATTGAAGTTGAGCTCTATTAATTTCTCTGACTCTTTAGGAATATTCAGGCTAAGAGCTTCTGACTTGGATTGATTAATTTTAAAGCCTGATATGTTGTTAAATTTGTCTAAGAGATCAAAAAGGTTGGGTAGCGAGATCAAGGGTTTTGAGAGGGTCAAAATGACATCATCTGCATATAATGCTACTTTGTGAGCTTGTGACAAAATTTGGATGCCGGTGATGTCCTTGTTTCTTCTAATGTGTGTCGCTAGTGGTTCAATTCATAGGGCGAACAACAGGGGCAGCCCTGTCTTGTACCACTTTTGATGCTGAACAGCTCTGAGGGGAAGCCCTGATATAGGACCCTCGCTCTCGCTGTCGGCTTTGTATATAACGCTTTGATTGCCCTTAAGATCTTTTCTCCAAGACCAAAAGCTCCAAGCGTGGCCCCTAGATATGTCCAGTCTATTCTGTCGAAGGCCTTTTCTGCATCTAAGCTTAACACTATCCCCGGGATCTTGTCGGCATTGATAAAATCAATTATGTCTATGACCCTTCTGGTGTTGTCGGCCGCTTGTCTATCTCTAATAAAACCAACTTGATCCGGGTGAATCAGCCTCGGCAGAACAGCACTCAGTCTATTGGCCAATAATTTTGCGTATATTTTGACATCCGAATTTATTAGGGATATCGGCCTGTAACTCTGACAATTTGAGGGGTCTTTATCTATTTTATGGATTAAAGAGATTGACGCCTGGAGCATCTGGCTCGAGAATGACTCCACTTCTAGGACTGCGTTGAACATCCTTAACATGTGTGGAGCCAAGATCTTACTAAATCTTTTATAATAAAGGTTGGAGAAGCCGTCCGGGCCTGGAGCCTTTGATGGTTTTAAGTGTTTTATCACCTCTTCCAGCTCCTCTATTGAAAACTCAACCTGAAGTGTCTCGCGCTCCAATCCTTCCAACCTAGGGAAAGCCGAGTCTGCTAGGAAACTCTTAAGGGCATTACTCGTCTTTATGTTATGGCTCACCTTCTCCCCGTCATATAGCTTTTCATAATATGACTTAAACTCTCTTTGGAGGTTAACTCTCCTTTTTGATTCCGAATTGAGTGAATATTATAATTTGTCTGCCTATTCCTGATCTTGTTAGCTAGCAAGGTGTCCGGCTTGTTCGCCTTTTCATAGAATTTCCTCTTAGTCCAACTCAGTGCTTTCTCGGCCTGGGAGGTAAGGAGTAGGTTAAGTTCAGTTCTTACATCCCTTAGCTCCCGTAGTGTGTCTTTCCTACCTGTCCTGCTATGTAGGATAGAGAGCTCATGTAGCCTGGACCTGAGTTGGGATCATTTAGATTCTTTCCTTTGTTTCCTACCTGCTGCTATGCCAATTAGTGTTCCTCTCAATGTGGCCTTATGAGCCTCCCACAAGGTGACGTGGGATTCCACACTGCTTTGTTGATTTTGAAGAATTGTGTTAATTCTTCAGATACTGACTGTATTACTTCTGGAATCTTAATCATTGCCTCGTTAATTTTCCAATTTGCTCCTGGACTGTCCACTCTAATTTGGGAGCACCCCAGCTCAACTGATGCATGATTTGACCATGAAATATCATGGATCATGGTTTATGTGATCTGCGGAATCATTCTATTTGACACAAAGATGTAGTCGATTCTGCTGTAACTGTCGTGTGGGTGCGAGTAGAACGTGTAGAACGTGTAGCCTTTCTCTCCTGGGTGATGCTCCCTCCAGATGTCCACTAAATTCCTTTCTTGAAGGCCTCTCAGGAGAGCTACTGTATTTTTATCGTGCCCTTTCTTTTTCCTATGTGTTGTCCTATCTATGGAGGGGTATAAGGTTGTGTTAAAATCGCCTGCCAGTATTATATTTCCTTCCGCCATTTTTTCTAGAGTTGCGAAGAATCTCGTGTAAAACTGTGGCTCACTCTCACAAGGTGCATGCACATTTGCTAATGTAATCCTACAGTTTTGGATTACTCCAACTAAAATGATGTATCTGCCATTTGTGTCTTTCTTTATTTTTTCAACGTGGAAAGGCATTTTGTTGCTGAATAAGATAGCAACCCTCCTCTTTTTTACCTTCGCAGAGGCCACGTAGAACTACCTATAATTTTTATCTAAGTATTTGGGACTGCTACTTGCGCTAAGGTGTGTCTCCTGCACAAACAGAATATCTGGCCTCGTTCTCCTGAACTCCGCAAAGGCAATCCGTCTCTTCCTGGGGCTATTGAACCCCTGTACATTTTGTGTAAGAAGTGTCACAGGCATTTGTGTGTCGTGTGTGTGTAGCTGCTCTTGCTCACCCTTAGCCAGCTTTGGTACTGATGCCAACTGCTATTCCAGGTCTGATGGCGCTGATTCTGCTGTATGTTCTTCTCGTCGCCCTTCCGGGAGGAACACAGGGAGGGGAAAGGGACACACAATAGGGATAACATTGGGAAACATATATGTATAACAGTTAACTCTGTGCCTTTACTAGCCTGTGCAGACCTTGGCACAGCTGCCCTGGGGTATCCACTGAACCCTGGAACCTCTTCCTCCTGTCCAAAGCTAGGGCTAGCTAGCAGCCCCTTCCCCTCAGGGACTTGGGCAGCAGGACCTGTTGTACCCTGCCTGCTGCCTTGTCGGTACATGCCTACCGGTGGAGACCTGGCCACACTTCTCCTCCACTGGCCTATTTATAGTTTAAAGTGCACTACTATTAACTTAACCTTTTATAACTTTTGTAACTGTCTGTATTTAAACCTGCGTAGCTAATTCTGGGTGTCAACAGTTTCCCCAACTCTCTATATATCTTTTTTACCCTTCTCAAAATTCTCCTGACTCCTCTAATCTGCTCCCTGTGCTATGCTGCTAAACTTGATGTTATGTTTGTGAGCCCACTGTCTCCTCCCCTCCTCCATATGTGGCTCTTATCCCCTCATTCTCCCTTCGGGCCATCTTTCCCCACTCTCTAGCTATCTTTCCTTCTCTTTCCCCCCCTCCCTTCTCTTTCCCCCCCCTCTCTTCTCTTTCCCCCCTCCCTTCTCTTTCCCCCCATCCCTTCTCTTTCCCCCCTTCCCTTCTCTTTCCCCCCTTCCGAGGCCCTCATCCCTTCTTTCAGCCGTGGCCCCGGTGGCAGAATTCGCGCACCTCCACCAGGGCTCCCCTGTTCCCGGCCGCTGGCTCTGTCGTCTGCATGATTGTAGACCGGCGCCATCTTCTGGTGTATCTCCTCTTCTCGCGGCACTTCCGCGTTGACGTCACGTCCGCTGACGTCACTTCCGGTGTCATCCCGCCTCCGTCCGCGTCACTTCCGGAATGACGTAATCGTGGGCGGGTTCGTCACTACCAGGCTGGCAGTGCACTTCCAGTCTCTGCTGCTGCCGCCATTCTGGGGTGCGCACCTTTTCCCTCTTCTTGGCAGGAAGGACTTCGGCCGCCATTTTCTCCACCATTTTACAGGTTTGCGTGGATTTATTTTTGTAAAGCCAGAACCACCAACAGTTTGCAGGAGAGTCTTCAGGGGTCTCAGCAGCAGTTTTTTGGGTTCTCTTCTGTCTCTCTCGAGTCCAGGCGATGTCTCCTCTACGGGTATTCTTTCAACTGATTAGCAACTTTTTACATTATAACAGTGAACTGGCCCCTTTAAGGCTTAATTGGATGGTTGTTGCCATTCACTCCCCTGCTTTTTCCCTTCTCTTGTCCGCGGCATGCCTCACTGTCTGCCAGCTCGCCGTGGGGGAAGGACGTTCCGCATATTCTTCCAGGTATGTAATTTTTTCTTTAATATCCAATTTTTTCAGGAACTCTTCATTGTCAGCTATACAGTATGTTTAATGGTTATTGCTCGACCATTTTTTATCACTGCTAGACCAAAGGGAAAGGTCCATCGATATCTTATCCCTCTGTCTCTCAGTAGGCTGGTGACAGGCTGTAAGACCCTTTTTTTATTGAGAGTAATAGGGGAGATATCTTGGAATATCTGCATTTTTATGCCTTCGAAGTTCACTGTAGGAGAGGACCGTGTGATCTTGCAAGGTTCTTACTTTACTTTAAAGTAATGGAGGCAGAGGATTACATCCCTCGGGGGGTTCTGTGGCAGGGGTGTAGCCCTGAGGGCACGATGACAACGGTCCATTATTAATTCAGCCTCCATTTTCCCTGGCAAGAGGGAAGTCATCCAGCGGCTCAGGAAATCTTCGCAGTCCTGTACCTCTTCAGGGATCCCTCTTATCCGCAAGTTGTTTCTCCTGTCCCTGTTCTCTCCGTCCTCCTGTTTGTCCTATACTGTATGTCGGTCACCCTTTGTTCCAGTCGCTGCAGTCTTTTGTTGGTGTCTGCCTGTGTTCTGATCATGTTATCCATTTGCTCCTCCAGGGCTTTGGTGCGGTTCCCAATGCTTAAAATGTCTTTTCTGAGATTTTCAATTTCTCCATGAAAGAAAGTTTTAAGTTCCGAGAGAAGTTTAGCCAGCTCCCCCTTAAGCTCGGTCCGCTCCCCTGAGCTCCCCCCCTGCTCATTTGTGGTATCTGTATCGGACATTTCTTGTTCTTCACTCTCCTGTGCTGCTTCTGTGTGCAAGAAATACAACCTTAAATCCAGTGCTTTTTATTGTTTTTTTTGTTTGTGCCCTTGTTGGCATCGTATTCACTGGGCTTCCTTTGATATTTTGGGGCTTTTATTAGTGCACTTATCTGCTGTTTTTTTGCGTTAAATGCCGGCGGGTGGTGGAGCTCTCAACCTGAGCTGCCATCTCCTATCCCGTCGCGCATGCTCCTCCTTTTTTCTTTCTTTATTCACCTTCTTCTATCTTCATCTGTCACCATTTCTTGGCTGAAATACCATGTGACACCGGCTTCGTCACGTCATCTTAAAGGCAAATGAAGCACAGCCATTCTGATTGGCTGGCATCATTCCCTTTAAGTGACTTCATGTAAAAAAAAAAATTAAAGTCGGAACATGGTTTGAACAGCCAATCAGGTGGCTGTTAACAATTTTGAGGCTAAATGTGACGTCACAAGCCCTATTTAAGGCCGTGACGCCTCATTTGAGCCCAAGAAGATGATGAGACAACATTGTTGGGATTTACCATGGGGTTTTTTGGATTGACAGATGAAGATAGAAGATAAAGAAGATCAAGAAATGGTGACAGATGAAGATAGAAGAAGGTGATTAAAGAAAGAAAAAAGAAGATTTGGGTACTTGATCCGGATCTTCATGGTGGATGGCATCGGATGCTGTTGGAGGCCTTCAAGGTACGTGAGCTTCCTGTTTCCCCAGGAGTCGGAGGGCCACCGTTTCTAATGGTAGGTAATATATTGAATGTTTGTAAATGTCTCTTTTTACAGGTTTCTTCATTGGATGTGATTTTTGATTTTTTGGGGGAGGCACTGTCACGGTGAGATGATGGCAGGCTGTATAAGGTCACATAAATATATATAACAGATGATATATATTTATCACTGGGTCTGAACTGAAACGAGTCTTAGATATAATAAAGTGATTTTATTCCTTAGGATAGGTGAACACATGAATAATACAGTAACAGACAAGAAGTACACTTACTTAGGGGTTGGGGAATGAGAAGTTTGATGTAGCATTTCTTTTCAGCAATCAGGTAATCATCAGATGATAAATTGAAGACTAACACAGACTAACCAACTAACAAAGGATATATGGGGAACAGCAGTTTATAAACCTTTTGTCCCTCTATCCTTAACCTTAAGTACCTGTGATTGGTTTTCAATTATCTCCAGCCAATCTTTGATGGGGGAACACATTTTAGGACAGGCCCCCCTGCTAGCTGGCACATGCGCAGTAGAACTCTGGGGTCTCATTTCTGTAACCCCCCATAGGCAAATGGAATGCCAGCCAGTCTACCCATCTAGATCTCTAGCAAGATAACCTTTGTTGGAAGGTGATAACTGGGACACTTGGAGACTGCTCTGGTTTGAGCCTCCTCCACCCTTAAATCATCAGGGAGGGTGACAAGACCCTTTGAACAACACTTAAATCCTAGACATTGGGGCGCCTCTGGGGCCATCTGCTATCCTGGTATGCAAAGGAATTCCTCTGAGTCTTTGTCCATACCTTGGGACACAGTATTAAACATAAAACATAAACGTATTAAAATATCCGGTTGGATTCTAGTGTGTGTGATGCAGACACTGATTAAACCAGACATTACAATGGAACAGGGGAATACACATGCACATGTCATTACAGGGGTTAAATCACTGTTCTGGGTCTTAGCCCAGTTAACCCTTTGACTCCCAGGTGAGGTCAGGGAATGGCCAAATGGGGTGTAACCCTTTTAATCCCGGGCCACCCCCTTTCTCCCTCTACAGGCACATTGACTGATAATATATTAATCTGTACCACTTTAAGGTACAGATGAATACATTATTATGACAATATTTGGGGGGCATTTGTGGCTTGGTATTGCTGTTGGTTTTTTAATGTCAGTTTCTTATGTGGATGTGATTGTTTGTTTTTTTCCTGCTTAGTGTAATAAAATGTTTGTGATTGGTGTTCATTTGTAGTTAATGTTGTATTATGTTAGCTTATGCGTTTTATGGTTATTTCAGATATTGTTTGAATGTATTTCTTTGTCTTTTAATGTTTACATTCATTAATGTTGTAGTAATTAATTGGTTTGATTGGTTAGTGTTACTATTCATTTCTAGTTGGTTTAGGAATTAATTGGTTTCATTGGTTAATGGTTTAATTAAATCATTGTTGATGTTGTTTCTGCTTGTATTCATTGGATTAGCTGGCTGCTGTTTTTATTTACTTTAGTTAGGTATGCTAATGCAGTGTTTAATAATGGGCAAATAATCTATTATCCATATCTGGATAATAGTTATTTTGCACATTATTGTACTGTATGTGTTAGGGCGGAGGGGGGTGGGGGTCGTGTATTGATGTTTGTTAAATCTTTTTTTAATATACATGTGTTTCATAGTGTAGATGTGCATGGGGTTTCCAGAGCTGAACAGCATTGGTTTCAGGTCCGAGGACCCCCTACTTCAGGAGATACAGGCCCCGTTATGGGGTGCCGGTATCCCCTGCACTTTCAAGCGTCCGCGTCACGTGACCGGGACTTTGAAATTCTGCAGGGGATATGCAATGCAATGCTGTTCAGCTCCGGAGACCCCCTGCTCATGTACACTATTATTATAATGTATTTATTTAGTATACGATCGCCTGTAACAGCCTTGCATGTAGATGCAGAATCTCCATGCAAATGTCACAGGCAGCTTATTGTTTCTATCAGCTAGCGTACGGGAAGTTTCAGTGGTCTAGCAGAGGGAAAAAACATTGCACGCACGATAAGCCAGTTTTGGGCACGTCCGTTAGAAAATGGTCTGAGGGCCTTAGTGAATCGCGCCGCCGGCTTCATTTTTTATCGGATGTGCTAATTTTTTTCAGGCCGGCGCGAAAGCTCGGAGCTTAGTGCATAGCCCCCTAAGTCATCAAAAGATCTATAAAAAGTGATAAACTAAATACTATAATATGACCAACCAATAATCATAAACAAAGACTACATGAAATCAGATAGCAAATGCCACTGACATAACAACTAAATAAAGTGCATATAGACCACCAAAAATAACTAACTAAACTGCATAGTGCAAACAAAACCACAAAGGGGGATGCGTGCTAACCAGGAGTTCCAGAGCAGAGCTGCCATCAGGACGTGCTATTGATGCGTCCGGACTGCATTTTCCAATAGCTGATGTCTCGTCCACCCGAACTTCCTGGTTGCACCACACCAACCAATGGGAAGACGTGCAGAACAGCCTCATGTGATCACTACGCGTTTCGCAACTGCGTGCTTCGTCAGGGGTTCACATTAGAGGCTGTCCAAGCGCATTTATAAATCCCCTTTAAGCCAATGAAACCGGCTGCTCCAAGTGCAATTACAGATACAATTACAGAGTAACTGCACCATACTTGTTTGATAAGTAACAATACAAAGATTTAAAGACCAAATTTGCCATTAGTAAAAGCCCAAAAAGCTAACTATCAAACCTATAGTGAGTCTAACAGATAATGACTAGCATTAGTATTACATAACAAATTTATTTTTCATAGTAACTTTATATTTTTCTTAGCAACTTGGTATACTCAATTGCAAACACCATGTATTATAATAATTCTTCTTCCGTGTATCATCAAATGGAGGAAGAAACAGGAACCGTAGCCAGTAGTCTCCACAGCGCAGGGATTCTGATCACGCCTTACGCATTTCACTCCCTGAGCTTAGAGCTCCATGAGATATCCCCTGAGGAAACTCGTGGAGTGAAACGTGTTGGGCGTGATCAGCGTTTGGAGCATCCCTGTGCTGTGCTGTAGAGATTAAGTTGGTTACTTGATCATCCGCAACATGTTATTCCTTCACCTACTGTCCCGGCCAGCTTTATTCTAAAGCTTGCCGGGATAAATGCAGAGATTTTTTTTTTTTTTGAACGCGGTTTCACGCGCGACGGCCGCTTCAACAGATAAGCGCTACTGGCGCTTATCATTGAAAGCGCCCGCAGCGCGGGAAAACTAAAAAAAAAAAAGCAGCGCGCCGCCGTTTTAAAAAAAAAAAAACAGGGGAGAAGCCGCATGCGAGTAAAGGCGGCCGCGACTGTAACATGTGAGTGAGATACCTCTACATCTGGTTTACATTAAAGCGACTCCACAGAGTTACACTATATTTTCTCTGTTGTTTCTTTCCTTATACCCTTGGAGAGTACTTGTGCTACATCTGTTCTAAAATGATATCTTACATTTGCACATTTGTCAATGGGTATGTGTAACAGGGTCTTAAGCCCTGTCTAAAAGGGCTTCAATAGAAAGTATGTATTGGTCTACGGAATCCAGCAAGGAACTGGTTAATTGCAGCTACAGACAATTAACCAGTCTCCACCTGACTCATCAGACAGGTAGAAAAGCCTCCTGCTTGAACTCCAGGAGATCTCTTGAGCACAAAATGACTGTGCTGCCACAAAGAGACTCACAGAAACATTGTCTTGAGCACTGAAGAACTGTGCTGCCAGCAAGACATCAGGAACCAGACTTCTATTCCAGGGCACAGCGGACCCTGGAATCCGCCAGAGTGTGGCCCCTGAACGGACACCAACTCAGGCCTAGAGACTGACATAAAGGGCACCCTGCTTCCATTTACCTCTTTGGACTTTAAGGTTATAGGTTGTAAAGAGGCTTATCCTCCAAGTCCTGCAGAGAGGGACTGGGAAAGTAAGTTAGCCCTTACAAAGGGATAGGATGTTTGTTTATTTGTGTGCTTCCATTAAATGTATTGCTTAAAGTGACGGGCTGAAAAAAAGCCATAATACTGTATGTACAAAAGGCCCCCAGCACACAAATGAGGATTGGCTGCCTCGGTCACCACGTCAGAAACTCCTCCCACACATGGTATAGAAGCACCATGATTGGCTATACCACTTGCCTCCCGCTTCACCAGGAACATTTAAAACTGCTCAGTTTTCTGTGAGTTGTTACAGGGAACACTGCAGACAGCCTTAAGAGAGCCACCGACATTCACTGCATAGCTAAGGATTCGTATTCATTACTGCTTTATTTACCTTATGTGTTTCTCATGATAGTTGATACACAGTGAGCTTAGTTGCTATTGCATAGTGATTCATCATTAATTGCTGTCAGTCTGCCCATACTATCTGCATATTTTTGATACAGTTTAGTCAATGTTTTAGGTGATAGGGTGACTGTATAGACCAGGTTTAGTCAGGTTCACCCACCTCACTTCAGTGGAGAGCTATATAGGTAGGAGGTGTATTCATTAGGGAAGTACCATAGACTGTTATAGTCTGTGGGAACAGGCTTGAGAAAGGGGCTTTATAGGCTCCGAAACGTTGCCCCCCTATATCACATCGATTTTTTTTTGTGTGTTTTTTGTTACGTTTCCTTTTGTTTTCCCTCCTTTCCTCCTCTCCCTTCATTGTTGTTAGCTTGTTCCATGAGATGTACTCTCCTTGCCTTTGCTGGGATTGACTTTGTAGCTGCTTTATTCACAAATATATCATTAGATTCTATTTTTGACAAGTTTGTCTGCTTTTCCTCATTTGTGTGCTGGGGGCCTTTTGTACATATTATTGCTTCCTTTTGGGAGGATATGGGGTGCCTCCTTGCTCCCGTGCACCACTCATTTTTCTTCTAGTTGCTATTTAGCAATATATTTTTTTGGTGGAGTGCTACCTAACACACATACTTTTTGAAAAAAAGCCATGTTTTAATTTCCCCAAATATGTCTCTCTGGTTGTACCTCTGCACATGTCTCTTACAGTATGTGTAACGTCTCTGTTGCAAACATACAACATATTCTAATATTGTTTTTTGGCTCTAGGGGAATCTGAATAAGATCTAACATTTCTATGGTAATATGGGGTGTGAGGCAATATCTATAAAGTACCTCATTGTATTGTATTGTATGTCTTTATTTATATAGCACCAAAAGTGTACTCAGCACTTCACAAAGAATACAGTTCAGGGAATTATAATTATACAATAAGTGCAGCAAAATCAGACAATAGGCAAGGAAATCCCTTCCCCGAGAGCTTACAATCTAAGAGGTTTAATAGGAAACTTACAGAGACAGTAGGTGAGGGAGTAAGTGCTGTAGATGGCAGTGCTTGGTCACAATGTGTGGTAGGAGTGACTGAGTGTGGGACAATAGTCATGAGTGCAGGCTATTGGGATACTTGATTGGTGGGGTGAGATTTAAGGCTGGTCAGTATTAAATGAAAAGGTTAACACCATTTACAGGGGAAGAGTTGGCAGGGATGCATGAGTGAGATCAGGTGTGTATGTCTGACTTCAGGCTATGGGGAGATCCCCAGCAGTGGGAAGGAGTAGATAGAGGGCGTGAATAGAGGATTTATGTGGGTGTTTTTTATTGAGGGGTATAGAAGTTGTTGGGAGAGGGGTGTATAAATAATGGTGCAGTGGGGAGTGGGGAAGTTGGAGAGAACAGACACATTCACAAAGGGGTGAGGAAACAGTAACCAGAAAAAGCAGTAGGGAGGGCATAGTAAGATGCAGGAGGAGAGACTTCACAGGTAACGGAGGATAAAAATGAACAAATAATCACAGATGTTAAAAGAGAATGTCTCACAGTGGCAAAGTTGTAATGCAGAGTCCAAATCTTCCTCCAATCTTTACCTCCAATTTCAACTTCAAAATTAACTCTTGTATACACTTTAGATATGACACTTAAGATGTGACTCTTTTGATGTTACGCAGCCACACCTCATCATCAAACATCCCAAACAAACTCACCCGAGAACTATACATTCTTTCCCTTTTGCTCCTACCCCTTGGTCTATTATCCTGCAATGCTTTCTGCTCCTCTGCAACAATACAGCTCCCAAAGCAGTCACAATTCATCAATATCCATGGTGAAATTCATGTGTTCCTATAGTGTAGAAGGATTTACACTGGGTCCTCACTGCATAGGAGCACAATTACCATGCCTTCATAAATTACCAAGAAAAATAACTAAGGTGCCCTAGTGAAGAGTTTGATAGTGCAATAATAGTGCAAAAATAGTGAACTAATAATTTGTTGTGAATATGATATAAAATATAAATTGAGTGACAGCTAAGCCACTGAAACTCAATTAAGTGGAAAAAAACACAATAAACACAGGGATAAGTGCTTAGTGAATAAAGTGATTATATGCAGCTCAAAAAACCCATGATGGATGGTTTCAAACTTCTCCTCTGTTGATATATGCAGCAGAAAGATTTGGGGAGCGCAGTGGTCATCACATATGAAAAATAAAGTTAAAACAACCTAGTGCAATAATGTAAGGGAAATGTGGTAACTTGAAGATATCTATGAGGTGGGAACTCACACTTTTCCCAAATAAAATCAGCCTTTTCCAAATCTCCGGTGTGACAGTTGATGTGTAACTGACTCTTGTGATGATGTTCTATGAGTTCCGTGTCGTGTTGGTCTCAAAGAATAAAGAAACAGGCCATAGCATGAACTATACCTAATTAGGTTTAAATAGCATAAAAGAAAACACTACAGTGTCATTAAAGCATAGGTACATAGAACTACTGTATAGATGCCACGATATCTGCAGCACTACCGCCCGTCTGTAGTCCTGCGCCTCCTCTCCAACCACATTCCCAGATGTCATCACTTCTGATCTCGTGGGGCAGAGAAGGAGACTGAAAGGATTCCTGGATCTAAGACAGGTCTCGGCAAGCACCCGGCATAGCACTATCTCAGCAACTCAATGCATTTCGCCTAGTAATCGGCTTCGTCTGGCGTTATGATTCCTAAATTACCAACTGCACTTGGTAAAGAATTGACTTGATACCCGACCCTGATTATGCACCTGATTATTTCCAAACAGAGTCCTTAAAACTCTGTGACACCCACGCTCCGCTACGCAGAATAAGAGTATGGGGGGGGCCACCTTCAATGGGTTTCAACCGACCTTATTGCGCTTTACCATTTCAGGGGTACATTGTGTAAAAGCTACAAAGTAACTGGCATGACCAAGGATCTCAATCAGTACAGATGCCTGCGGAACATGTGTACAAGGCAAACAAGACACGCAAAAGCCCAATATTACTCTGACAATCTTCACCCGAATACATCAAATCCAGCTAACTTCTGGAAGGTCATCAACAATATATTCCAGCCTTCTAGCCAGCAACAACCATCTTATATCAAAAAGGATGATACTACTCTGACAAATCCCACTGACATCACAAATAGGAATATTTTGTGGGGTGTGCTACTTCCTTATTAGCAATGCGCCACCCAAACTACAAACATGAAGCTCAATCTGGGAAAATAATCTCTCCCAACACTGCCCAAAATTTTCAATGTGTCCCAGTATCTGAAAAGGAGATTACAGAAGCACTCCTCAAATTAAAACTAAGCAGTCAATGTGGACCTGACCTACTGCAATCAATGGTCCTATGACTTTGTGCCCCAGCCATTGCCATACTACTTGCTTCCCTAATCAACTATATTTTGTCTGCAGGTCATATCCAAAAGATTTGGAAAACTGCCAGAGTTGTCCCAATCTTCAAAAGTGGGGACAAAAACACTGTTTAAAACTACAGGCCAATCTCTCTTCTCCCAATACTATCCAAAGTCATGGAAAAATGTGTCCACTCCCAATTAAGAGATTACTATACCAAGACAAATTTCCTTACCAAACTCCAATCTGGCTTTCGCCCAAAACACTTCACATTAATTACCCTCCTAAAAGTTTGCAATGAGATCCAATGTGGAATAGAATTGGGACGACTTACTGGTGCAAAATTCCTAGATTTTGCAAAGGCTTTTGATACTGTTGATCATATTATCTTGCTAAACAAACTCCAGTGCTCTGGAATAAGGGAACATGCTTTTAACTGGTTTCCCTCCTACCTATCAGGTAGATCCCAACATGTATCTATCTCAGACTCTAACTCCAACCTTTTGTATATCCCCTGCGGGGTCCCGCGTGGCTCTGTTCTGGGGCCCCTACTCTTTTCAGTCATCATCAATGCTCTACAGCTTGTAAGGGAGCTTTAATGCACATGTATGCGAATGACACAATCTTATACAGTATGCACACAGCCCTAAGCTCTCTGACCTTGGACACATATTTGATTTTTCGTTCCTTGAAAACTGGATTTCCAAAACAAACTGTTTTTAAACACTGATAAGACTGGAACAAAGGTATTTTGGACCGATGCTATATTTCTAAAGCTACCAATGATGGATCTACAGATCAAAATCAACTCTAATACAATCCTAGCCCCTGCCACTAGTTTTAAATATCTGGGCATATGGTTTGACTCCCATTTAACATTTGGGTTGCACATTAATACACTGACATCCGAAACCTCTGCCAAACTAGGTGTACTTTATAGGAACAAACCCTCCCTAAGCCAGCTGGTCAGAAAGCGCATTGCACAGCAGCTGCTAATGCCAATTATAGACTATGGGGACATAGTATGTGGTACAGCACCCCAAACTCACCTTAGCTAACTAGACACCTACAACTCAATATGTCACTTTATCTTCCAATGTAACTAAAACACCCATCACTGTGAAATGTTCAAAGAACTAGTTTGAACATCCCTTGAGTCTAGGCGCAAAGTTCATTTTATCCTGTCTTGTCTTCAAATACTTCCTGGGCAAGTTACTCGCCTATCTGACAAACTCATAACCCCTACCACATATCTCCTGAGATTTGACTCCAAACGCTTGTTCGCGGTCTCAAGGTTCAATAAAGAATCCGGACGCTCCTCCTTCTCTTACCGTGCACGTCATAACTGGAACAATCTACTCTCAAAGCCGCCATCAGTCTAAGTTCTTTCAAAACTAAAGCTGTCTCACATTTTAATCTGATCTCCAACTGTTCCATGTGCCTATAACATATACTATCTTTAACTGTTCATGCAATGTCTTTATATATAATGTATAACACTATACATTTAATTTTACCATGTATTTGTAACCATGTATTTGTCATCTTAACTCTGTGCCCAGGACATACTGTACTTGAAAATGAGAGGTAACTCTCAATGTATTCCCGGTTAAACATTTTATAAATAAATAAATTAAGCAGCAGTTAAATATAATCAAAATTGGACGCTGATGCAACAAGGGTGCGTTTTAATATGTGTATACCCATGTTTAACTTAAATAAATTAGTCATAGACATGCATGTGTTAAGTTATAATTTAACTTGTAATGTGCTTTGAACATCTATTTCTTAGGTCTAAATGATTTATATGTTCAAAATGATTTTGCCCTACGACCCCACAATGGTTCCATAACTGTAAATTGGCCTCCTTCTGTCCTGAAAGACACTTTACAATATCATTAAAAAAGGACCATATTTATTAAGCAGTGTCACTTCATATACAGAGGAAACCTTTGAATTCAGACTGTCAGAAATTCCCCAATTACACCCCAGGTTATGATAAGTACTGGTGCTTAGTAAAAATAATATAGTGGGAAGAGTAGGTGCAGTGAATGATGAACCATGGCAGAGTAGAAAGGTATACCTAAGTGGCTACAAATGTATTCCAGTCAAAAAGCAACCCTGTTACCCAATTAGTTTAGTCAATGAGTTTCTGTACAGCCTGGTAAGAGTTAAATTACCTTAAAAGAAGACAGTTAAATAGAATTATTTGTGTTTAGGTTGCAACTCCGCTGACACCTAACTGTGCATATGCTAATTTGTCTAATGGCGTGCAATTGCACTTCCGTTTTCCAATATGACATTAAAACAATGACAGAATAATTTGTGTCATTAAATACAGCTGTTTGTTGTTCTCACTTTCTGTTCTCTTCTGGTTTAAATTGCAACACATCCATATATATCTGTATTAGCATATTTTTACTAAATGATTGCCACAACCAGCATATGATTAGATAGGATATTGAAGGCAAATGAGTGTTAAAATTGCTTTCTAGTGAGTGAGTGAAGGGCCAAAGGCTCTTGACCACAAAACATTGCTACGCTCTGAAACCATGCATTGACCTTTAAGTGGTCTCAAAAATGTTTTAGGCATAGATTCAATATATGGTTATTAAATTGACAGTAATATACGCCATTATGGAAAAAATATAACAATATTTTTTTTTTTCTCATTTAAGACACCTATAAAAATTCCTATGCAAATATACTACATGTCTAGCGACACGAAACGCGTTGTGGTGAGGTCATACACAGTAACGTGACGCCAGTGACGACGGACAACCGGAAGCTGCAATCCATGCACACCACAAGAATGCTGATGGAAATTTGGATATAGCTATTTATACCATCTTCAGCAGGACTTTTCTCTTCAAGACCTGAGGACTTTCAGATCACGGGGTTCTGGATAACGGAGCCGACCCTCTGTGGATATGCAGATGTCAGGATCATTTTGATCCACCTCTTTTTATGTAAGTGTTATATGGTCCATATTTGACATATAAAATATATTGTGTTAATAATTTAGTTTTTTGTTTCTCCTATTGTGCCTATTTTTGTTTTTTCTATGTCTACCATAGTGTAATGTATTAAAAAAAATATTTACATTATGCTATGGTAGGCAAGTGTTTTAACAACATTAATACCTGCTGGCTTCCAATGCATAGCGAAGAAAGGCTTTTAAGCACCATGGGGTGTAATAGATTACATAAGCATTCTTGCCATTACACCCCTCCCTACACCTTGCATTCAAAATAGGCTAATAGGGCCTTGCATGGCGATGGCATATTAACCCGTATGGCACACAAGTGGTTAACCCACATCTCCAGAAAACTTCCCTTATTGCGTAGCCCAATGCACCTAATATCCTTCATCTTTATGAAAGTGTTTAAACCCTTGAGATGTGGTCTGCCGTGCAGTGGCTCAGGGGCTTACAACAATTTGGCCAAAATGTTAAACTAAAAGACCGTTTTATTTAATAGATATCTATACATGTATATTTAGGCACTGTACCGTGTATAAAGTTTCGCTGGATGTGCATTGAGCTTTGTCTGTGTTTCATGTTCGTCTCTGGTTTTAAATGTATATTGCCATGCTCAGTAGCACTCCTGTGACACGTATACGCTTATATATATGTTGTGGTTATTTTGGGTGTTCAGTATGAGCTTGTGGGTGCTCTATATGTTTTACAATTCTTGTTCAGCTGGTCTTAGCTGATTGGAGGGTGGTAACCTCCTACCTAATTTAAGTTCACCCCCTCCCACTTTTAAATGGTTAAAAGCTCCCTCCATAGCATCTCCCACTCTCAGGGGAACTTGCTTGCTTGCAATGTGATTGTGACAAATCTAATACAGAGTGTTTTTCCTGGTAATGTACAGGTTAATAAAAGCTTCAATCAGACTTAGAACTTTGCAACTAATTTTGACAGATTTATTATAAATCATTCTTCCTGGCAATGCACAGGTTATTAAGAATTTATATTAGTGTAGGGACCCTTGAGATGTGGTCTGCCGTGCAGTGGCTGAGGGGCTTACAACAATTTGGCCAAAATGTTAAACTAAAAGACCATTTTATTTAATAGATATCTATACATGTATATTTAGGCACTGCACCGTTTATAAAGTTTCGCTGGATGTGCATTGAGCTTTGTCTGTGTTTCATGTTCGTCTCTGGTTTTAAACCCTATTAGCCATATATTAAAATATTCTTATTTTCTTATCTTGCCTACTGTATATACGTAGTGGCCATTATATAGATAGTTAAGATAGTCCTAGGATAGGTGACAACATTGAGCAATAGTTTTTTGGCAGTAGCTCGATATTGTCAGGTATCAGAGTTTAGTGTATAGCATCTAAATACGTAATGTGATGTCACAGATGCAGCGGCCGTTATCCGACCATTTAACGGGTTTATTCCCGTGGCTCACCCGGGCTTGGTGCGTGATTTCTTGAAATTTTCCTGCGTTAAGATGTGAGTTTACTAGTGTTTTGATCAAGTGCAGAAAATGGAATTTTAGCGTTCTCTGCAATATCGTCGAAAGACTCAATTGGGCGATCACGAGTTGTTGTCTTAAAAATCTAATTGCAATGCAACATATCTTTTATTCCCAACAGTTCTTCAAGTGTGTGTAATTGTAATTTGAATATTAAAAATATGGGGGGACACACCAAAAATGAATTAAATGTTTTATTTGTACAGGATAATAAAGTTAAAATGAATAATACAAAGATAAAACATCGCCTCTTCTTCCGAATGTAAAATGTTTATTCTGCACATGCGTGTATGTCCCAATGGAACCTGGTTGAAACGCATACTGTATGCGTTTCATCACATTTCTGCGCATGCGTGTTATTATGAAACCTTATTCAGAATAAAATTACTGTACAGTAAGATACAGTACATTTCTTCACGGAGTCGCTAGATATCTACTGTAAAGTAGTACTGCTGTAAGTGTATCTAAATAGTAAAAACAACTTTTATTTTCTAGATTTATACAGTATACTGTATGAATACAATGGTAAAAGTGGGGAATGAATCCCCAGACCTGAGGCTACAACCAAGGCTGTGAATATATATATCAGTCCGTGAAGCAAGGAGAAAGACACAACTTCTTCAAAGGTATTTTGCTATATAAGCTGTAGAACTTTCATGCGTCTCTGGACTAATTTAGGGTGGGGGCTGGGAAGCATATATGAACTGGTGGAAGTATAGAAAGGCACATCGCCAGAAATGCCCAAAGGTAAGTCCCAATGTCCAGTATCCGTTGGCCTCACCTACACCCTGTGTCCCGTGATGAACAAATCAGCTGGTCAGTACTCACAGTGAGATGTACAGTCTGACGGATATTGCTGATAGATGGCAGCGTGGTTCCAGGCTGCTTGTAGTGTTGGCGTGCTCCAGCCCGTAATCAATGTGGAAAAGGGAAACAAGCAGCTCGGCGGTCACAGCTTCTCCTCAATCAACCAGACGCATTGAAAAAAAATAAAATTTTTATTTTTCAATGCGTCTGGTTGATTGAGGAGAAGCTGTGACCGCCAAGCCGTTTGTTTCCCTTTTCCATACTGTATGTATACTGTATGTCAATGAGATATTTATATATTTAAATGACATTAGTACTTTACTGTATGTATAGTACTACTAACAGTAAAAGCAATTTATTTTCAAGATGTATATTTATATATGTCAATGAGATATTATACACAGTATACAGCATTTAAATGGCATTAGTACTTTAGAAACACTTACAGTAGTACTATATATAAACACTAAAAGAAACTTAATTTCAATATTTATATATGCAGTATGTCAATTAGATATTTATAAATATTTAAGACGACCTCAGGAAGCACGGGGTCCCCGGACCTGAAATTAATGCGGTTCAGCTCTAGAGACCCCCTGCTTCACTCCTACTGTACTGGATGTATGAAAAATAACAATATATATATTTAAATGCATTTAGTACTTTACATTACAGTACAGTATATATCGTGCTATTGTAAGTGTATCTACACTGGCGACACACTTTATTCGAGCTCGGCTAGTCCCACGAATTCGGGTATACCCGGGTGTATTGAGGTTTGTGACTGTTTTCTGCCCGAGTGCATTGAGGTATTTTCCAGCAAGGGATTGAAGCATTTTATTCCCGCTGGCTGCAATACTGCACAGTATATATATATATATATATATATATATACTGCATTACAATTCATGAATTTATGCCATCTGGTAGACACGCGAAGCATTGCAGCCTATTAAATCCTAATCATTATCATTTAACAGATCAGCCGCCCGTCAGCCAGGCATGAACCCAGGCTGGGAAGGCAAACGCAACGGGGCTTGTCAGAGGTGCGGAGCGGCGCATTCCAGGTATCTGCCAGGTACATACTGGGTATTTGCTCGAATAAAGTGTGTCGGTGCAGTAAACAGTAAATGCAACTTATTTTCAAGATGTTTATACTTTACAGTATATGTTAATGAGATATATTTATATGCAGTATACAGTATTTAAATGCCTTTAGTGCTGTATGTATAGTACTACTATAAGTGTATCTACAGTAAACAGTAAAAACATGAATACACCAAAAAGTATTTTTAAAGAATGAAATGTTTTATTTTTACAGGATAATAAAGTTAAAAAGAATACAAAAATACAATGTCGCCTCTTCTTCCAAATTTACAATCTTCTTGTCTTTTTCTTCTTCACACTGGCTGATTCTTCTTGGACATCTTGGTCTGTAAAGAAAGAGTCAATATTAACATTCGCACCATACATTATGCAATCCTGAGTTTTTGGGGGTTTGGGGAGGTAGGACATGACATGGCGTACAGTACTTTACTGTACATTATGACAAGACATCGCTAAACATGAAAAAATTATGACACCATGACTACAGTACAATCCATTATTAAATCCTCAGGTTTTTTGGGGGGTTGGGGGTGACAATGCATGCATGTCATGGGGTACAGCACTTTACATTAGGACTAGGGGTTTACATTAGTTTTGGGGGTTTGGGGGTAAAGGACATGGCATGCATGGTGTCACAGGAGACCAGGTTTATGGTACACCTTAACCAGGATCATTCACTGAGCAAGACAAGATAATGAAATAAATTGTAGTTTATTCATAGAAATATACATACACACAGTGAAACAGAAAATACAGATGAAAAACATACTTACTGGGGGTCGAAATCAAACTGTTATAGGTGCAGGGAACTCTAAATAAGAGTTTTCCCCTGACCGAGATTTGTCCCGAAATCCTCTGGTTCCCAAATCGGTGTGAAGTTCCACACGCCACCACTCCATTCTCTTCTGAGAGCTTGGACATTTTCTTGACCGGGTGTTACAGTAGTCCCAAACTCCTGGAACTAATATCGGCTTGCAATCCCAGTCGCAACTGCTATGTTCGATTATTAGAACTTGGCTGCAAAAAGTGGGACTTAGAAACTTTTCCGGGCAGACTTTTCTGTAGCCGGTGCACTGCTATTCCCGCAAGAGCACTTTTGAAAAGCCCGCCCGCACTTCTGGCGCTGAGAATCTCAAACCTGATTGGCTCAGGGGTTTCTTATAGTATTTTGGGCTCCATTTATAAAATATTACAGCCAATCAGCACGTGGGAACATTCTCAGTAGCCAACCAGAGTCAAGCTGGTCTACATTAGGAAGCCGGGTCAGCCAATTGCCAAGGGACATGCGCACGGTTGCCACCTCTGTCCCTGGCTATCTCATCCCACCCGTTGGATCAGGCTCCTCCAGGTCTGGCAGAACAAATGGCAGCCCGGATGACTGCCATTGTTCCCAGGACGTGAGTACTTGAGCTGTTCCCTGCTACCCAAATGGCTTTGACACCTCTGGCATCCTCTGGCTACTTTGAACTCCAATGTCAACTTGTGAGGAATCAACTCCTGGATTTTCTCGTAGCCTTGCAGGGTGCTGTTGTTCTCACTAATTCCCTCTTTGCAATCAACAGCAGCTGTGCGGGCTTTCACTGCAACCTAGCCTTGTACTCAGTCATTGGAGCAGTGCCCTCACACCCTCCTCCTGGGATTGGCCCGCTAGCCTTTAAATACTGCATTCCCACAATCCCTCTCTGCCGAGCATAATCCTTCTTGGTTACCTGTGTTTTGCCACAAGCCTCCTGGCTTGTTATCTCTCGTTACTAATCTCTGTTGATTATTGTTCCAGTTCCTTGTTCTCGTTCCTGTTTCCTTGTAGCCTGCAGCTACTTCGCTGAGGCCTGTGTTCTGGTTTCCCGGAGTCCTGCTGTTCCCCTCTTCACAGAGGCCGGTCGCCTGCCTGGACTCAGCAACCTGCTGCATACACCTCTTGCAGAGGTTGCTGTTTTGACCCCGTGGCATACTGCTCTTTCTCCCTTCACAGAGGCCAGCTTAAACTCCTGTGCTGAAGCACCCTGGAGACCTGCTGTGTGCTATCTCGCTGGAGCCCGCAACCTGCTGCTTCTACCCTTAGCAGAGGTTGCTGTTTGGACCTTGTGGCCTGCTGCCCTTTCTCCCTTCGCAGAGGCCAGCTTGAACTCTTGCTGGTTTATCGGTGCTGCCTGGTGGTGTGCCCACGCCGTCTTCCCTCTCCTAGACCGGCACCACGGGCCGTGGATGCCACTTGTGTTCCCGTCCGTTCCCGACCTGCAGCGATTACGCTGAAGCAGGAGGACCTGCTTGATTTCCTGTTGCCGACTCCCTGCTTGGACTATGACTACCCGGACATCTCCTATCCCGACTCTGGCTCGTCCAATGACTACGCTGCTCTCTCCAGTCCTGAACCCGGCCTGTTTGACTGTGAACTTCGCACTCCGGACCAGTCTGCGCGGTCTAAAGTCGGTGATTTTGTAACCCAGCCTCAGCCACGCGGTCCGGCCCGGTTTATGGCGAGCACAACCGTAACACAACTAGACTTACTAGCACCAACTTGGTAGCCCTGACAGTCTATGCGGCATCGGTTCCGAACGTCCCAGCTCGTACAGTGCACAACAGTCCATACCAGCACTATTACAGTATTAAATAAAATACACTTTTAATACTTTCCTGTCTCTGGGCATGGGAAATAGAATAGAAAGCTGCACTTTATTTTTCTACTAGCCTTGGACTCTAAGATTCCCCTCACAACCTCATATATGGTTGGAGCACCCATGAACCCCAATATAGATGCTGGGCTCCCTGGGCATTAACTGGGTATCCCCCTTAACCTAGGGACCCCTCATAGTTACAGGGACACTTTGCATCCCTTTGCCCCACTTACCTTTCTGGACTATGCTAAAGCAGGGAACCCAAGCGGTTAGTCTCGCAAGCATTTTCAAGGGGAGATATTGCTGGGACAATGTGCCTAAATGTATCAGAGAATAGAGCATGATTTCCGAGTACATTTTTAGGGGAACCGACAACTCTAGACCCCAACTACCTAGGCAAATTCTGACAACAATTTCTCTGCAAAACCCCCCTTGAAACTCATGCCCTAGAAATCCTTGCTTGCTGGCATCACTGGAAAGGCAAAAACACATACAATCTTTATTGTCACAAATTACAAGTTATGCATGTACAGTTGCTGGGCTCAAGAGCTAACACTCTTGAACCCTTATATACGGATCAGGGGTAACCATTCATGAACTTGACCTTTATTGAGAGCCTGGTTACCCCCCTACCATCACAAATGGATTTTAGCACAGTGCCTTACTTGGCAGTATTGCTGGGAGTGGTTCCTGCATCAAGGGGGGTCTTTCCTGCGGGTTGTCTCCACCCAGCACCAGACATGCACATGCAAAGCAGAAATTAAACAAAATATTATATGATGAGTACAGTACAGTCCATTATTAAATCCTCAGGTTTTTTTTTTGTGGGGGAGGGGGGAGTGGTCGGATGAGACAAAGCATGCATGGCATGGGGTACAGCACATTACAATAGGACTAGGGGTTTACATTAGGTTTCTTGGGGTTTGGGGGTAAAGGACATGACATGCATGGATTTTAGCACAGTGCCTTACCTGGCAGTATTGCTGGGAGAGTTTTCTGCACCAAGGGGGGAGGGGGGTCTTTCCTGTGCGTTGTCTTCACCCCACTCCAGATATGCAAAATAGAAAAGAAGCATTAAACAATGAAATAATTTAAAAACAATCAACTTTTTAAAAATTATATTAAAAACATTTGTGACACATCTTTATTTGTAAATAAATTTAACACGTGTAGTCGTCCAGCAAGTCGATGGACCTCCAGGGAAGAGCCCTTTTATGCCTCAAAAGGTCATTGATGCTGTCTCTCACGGTTCTCACAAGCTGCCCGTTCACATTGAAATAGCGCTTCACTTCGTCCATAATAGCTCTCCTTAAATTTGCAGGAAGCCGCTTCTTGGTCTTATTGCCTTCATAATTTACATTTTGGCTCCACATGCTGTACATCTCAAAACTGACGTGGTGTGTAAAAATAAACTGGGCAAATTTCTGTGGGTATCCACCACATCTGGTCTTGTATTTCTCCCAGATGCTCTGCGGGAGGTCATACAGCGGGATGAGTTGTACAATCCTGGGTGCTGGACCGGGTGTGCTTCTGGCAGTGGGAGGATGCTTTCCTCTTGTTGCCGTCCTCTTACCAGGGTTGTCATCGACTCCAACAGAAGGATATATCCTGGAGATGGAGGGGTTCCCGTGGTGCTTCCATGGTGTGCTTGGTGTTGGTGGTGGTTCCTTCATGGGAGAATAAGGCACCTCCAGAAAATGTGACGTCACATTTATCTCAAGAAGCCGACGAGACACCATTGTGTTGTGGATTTACCGTGGGGCTGTGGATTGACAGATGAAGATAGAAGATTAAAGAAAAGAAAGAAATAATGACAGATGAAGAAAAAAGATGGTGATTGAAGATAAAAGAAAGGAGAATTTTGTTACCTGTTCCGGATCTTCAAGGTGGATGGCGTTGGATTGACTTTCATGACGTCGCAGTACGAGAGCTTGCAGATTCGCCGGGATTCGGAGGGCAAACTCTTCTAAAGGTAAGAAAAATATTGAGTATATGTAAATGTCTTTTTTTCAGGTTTTTGGATTGTATATTTTTAATTTTTATTATTTTCATTGCCCTTTGACTGATAATGTATTAATCTGTACCCGTTTAGGGTACAGATCAATACATTGGTTGCCAATGCATTTTTTGGCAAATGCTTTTTTTCTATTGATTGTTGTTTTGTATTTTTCGATTTATTGTTTGGCTTAAATAGTTTATTATTTTGATGGCTTGTTTAAATTTGATTTTCCGATTGTTTAGCATTTTTATTTAACGATTTCATTTGTTGGCTACTGGTTTTAATTGATGTGTTGCCTAGTGGTTTTTATTAATTAATTGATTTATTGGCTAGTGTTTAAAATTCATTGATTGGTTGGCTAGTGCTTTTATTTATTTAATTGGTTGGTTGGCTAGTGCTTTTATGTCTTGAATTGTGGTGTTTAGGTACTTGTGTATATGTTTTATTGTGTATTTTTGGCCTTGACTCTTTTTTATTAGGGTGACCATTGACTGCTATAGTGGCTTATCATGCCCATATTATATGGGTATGATGTATCAATATGCCAATCAATGGGTAAATGGTGGGTTTAGTGAGCCCAGGGTGGGTGGTTAGGCCTCCCGGTTGGGTAGCGGGGGAGGGTGGGTTAACCGCTTAATTACTATAGCGGTTATACTATAGGGGTTAGGGGCCATTCTCTCTCTATAAATATATATACAGTCATGTGAAAAAGAAAGTTCACCCTCTTTGAATTCCATGGTTTTACATATCAGGACATAATAACAATCATCATACTAATTCTTAGCAGGTCTAAAAATTAGGTAAATATAACCTCAGATGAACAACAACACATTTCATATTACACCGTGTCATGATTTATTTAACAAAAATAAAGCCAAAATGGAGAAGCTATGTGTGATCCCTCTGCTTTGTTTACATCCCGCGGTCACGTGATTGGGACATTTAAATGCAGAGGTATACCGGCACCCCATAACGGGGCCTGTATCTCAGGAACCAACGCGGTTCAACTCCAGAGATCCCCTGCACACTATGAATAAAATTTTGATTAAAAATATTTTGTTTATTGTCGGTATTTGCGCAGAGAGAGTGGTGGATCTCTCTGCTGCAGATTGATCTCGGCAGGGGAGCCCTTCTCGCCAGGCAGACTGTCTCGCCACTGGCTACTCGCCATGTTTGGAAATGCTGCTCTCGCAGGGATTCGCCAGGGATTCGGCCATTCCTGCATACTGCGAGGCCAACACGGAAAAAACATGGCGAGTTCAAACCCCTGCCGAAAGCACTTTTTTTGCTGCTTAGTGCATGACCCCCATAAAGTTTTCCTTAAGTGTGAGATTTTTCTCTTATTTGTTTACTTGTTGATGCTGCCCCACAAAGTGAGGATACCCCTCCTCTAGTTTAGAGATTACCTCAAAAGAGAAAAAAAGAATTGTAAAGGGCGCAATACAATTGTTTATAAACTTGATATATCACCTTAAGTGACCATAGATACAAACATATACAATGTTATGTACTCACACAATGAAAAAACATTTTTTATAAAAAATAAATAAAGAAATAAGGTTTTTTAAAAAAAGGATAATTGTCTGAGAACAGTGTTCAGTCTCGCTCCTCCTGTGTTTATATTGTTGGCTGGGAACTGTGAGGACAGCGCTTTCTCCTGGGGTGTATGCCGAACTGCTCAGCTATTTGGTTTATACCAGCAGATATCCGCTTGAAGACTTGACTTCATTCTTAAAAAATATAAAAGATAAAATAGCAACAATAGCAACTTGTTTCTCCTATACAGAGAGCTTTTTCAAGGACAATAGCACATAGAACAATCTCCTCCTCCTCCATAAATACATCACCTGGAAGTGAGGCAATTAAGGAATCTTTAAACGCCTTATTTTCTAAAATTGAAAACACTTAGAAAAATTGTACACATTATATGTAGCCATCTCTGGTTTTGGCTACTAACCTACCTTCCCTAACATTTAAGTCCTGGTATCAGTGCAAGCAGTGATAGGCCCAATCCGGGTTTGCCCTACAGTAAGCAGCTCCCTTTAGTGACAGGTGGGGCGGGACTAAGGCCTGTGTTCTGCCCAATCCTTGGCTCAGACCTTGGACCCTCCTCCTGGGTACTTAAGGGGCTGCATCAGCCAAATTTAGTTTTGCTCTCTCCCATGAGAGAGAGTCATTAATGGAAGCTTGGAGGCAGGGCTCTGACCACTTCCATCCCCTCCCTTAGGGAAGTGGGAAAGTTACCCCTCATCCCATCATGGGTGAGGGAAGAGCAGAAGACAAGCACTGGAGGCCTCAAGCCCCAGCATTGAGTCCAGGGACCATCCGGAGGAAGGGACAGAGAGTTGTACCAGTTATATGCTGATACCCTGTTGGTGTGAGAATAAAGTTCCAGATCTTTTATAAAATACACTTCTGCCTGAGACTACAATCTATCGGGGGGAGTATCCGAGGGTTCTCCTGCAGAGATTGTCTCCAGCATCCATAGAGCTTGCACGAGATGGAGGGCGCTGAACCACCGAGAGAAGGACTAACCATTACCCCAAAAGCCTTTCCTGTCTTCCCCATACCACTGGCGGAAAGCTCAGCATCCTGTGAACCAGCAGGTAAACAACAGTACACCCTGTAATATGCAGATCTCCCAGAGGGTGGGGGAAAACCTGTTACATAAACAATTAACACACACACATTCCCAGCTAGCTCAAACTCCTACACCCACCACATCATGAATATATATTTATACCAAAATGAGTGCTACTGAGCATGGCAAATGTATACAACAAAAGACAGGGGTGCCCAATGCTACATCAAATTGACAAAACATATATGGTAATAAGTATAAAGTTTAAATACTTCAATAATAATAGTAATTACTTGGTTATTTAGTTAAACCCTTTGGCCAAAACGTCGTAAGCCTGCATATCACGTCAAGGTAAACCAAATTAATGCAGGTCCTAACACTAAAACTGTGAACCCTTCCTTTTACCTCTGTATGAGGGGAAGCAACCACAGTGAGTCTTGTTCATTCAGCAGAAGAACTCCTCCCACAGGAGGCAAGAAACAGCGCACAGCCGTAGGACAAACGGAGCGATAGCTTCTGATGGTGACTAAAAAAAGTTTATTTGGTGCAAGTATACAGCTGATGGATCCTCTGACGCGTTTCAGCCCTCAGGCCTTTGTCAAAGAGTGATCCGTCAGTATAACCGGAAGCCTAAATATACAGGACACAACCTGGAACACCTGTGCATGCCACTGATCAATGATAAGTAGCAGGTGAACAGGATGGTAGGTATAACAGGCATGAGTAGAACATATACAATAGTTAAAAAATTGCGACCACACATAAAGACTCTGTGGACTAAATGAATCAATTAATACATCACTCTAATGAATAACCAAAATGGGAGTATTAATCAAGGGTCTGCAAGTCAATAAAAACACAAGCAAAAATCACAATGCATACAGTATACTAACAATGCACAAATAGGTATTAAATATTATACAACTTAAATAAGATACCCAATCATATGGAGAATATTAATGTACCATAGTTGATCATGTATGAAATTGAACAAAATGCTGACAAATGTATGAGTCTCAATACATGAGAAAGGATGGGGGGTAGGGTGGGAAGAGAGGCGTGGGGGGAGGGAGGGGAGGTGGGGGGGGGGGGGAGAGGGGGGAAGGGGAAGGGGGGGGAGGAAAAGGGGGGGAGGGGGGAGTGGGGGGAAAGGGTGAGGGGGGGGAATAAAAATGGTAATGAATGAACTAATCAGCAAGAAAGTTTTGTAAGGCCCATTCCACATTCAAACTATGTGGTTGTAGTGTGTTAAGGCTAAAGATCCATTTAATTTCTGTTTTAGTAAGGCGATTAAGCCTATTGCCGCCTCTGATAATGGAAGGAACGTGTTCAACACCAAAGAAACGAAAATTGGTAAGACCACCAAAGGGACATTGACTAAAGTGTTTTGACACCGGATGTAGAATGTCCTTTTTGTTAATTAATCTAATGTGCTCTAATGTGTAACGGGCGTATCGTTCTGCATACATATTTAAGATTACAACCACAGATGATAACATAGACCACATAATTCGTGTGGCAATTAATTAAAGTGCTAATCTTATACCTGTTAATGGGATATAGTGTATGAACCTTTTTCGTTGGTAAGGCATATAGGCAGTATCTACAAAACCCACATTTATGGAAACCTTTTGGTATATTGGTAATGCGTGGTTGATGTTTTGATAGATAAAGACTTTTAGAGATGGAGGAAGCTAAAGTCTTAGCCTTTTTGAAAGCAAATTTGGGCCCATGTTTGGTAATGTTTTTTAGGTCAGGGTCAAGTTCTAATACACCCCAATGTTTAGACACTATCTTTTGAATCTGTGATGCCTGTCTGCTGTATTTAGTGATGAATAAAGGACTATCACAGAAACGATTCGTCTTGGGTTTATTATATTTGATCAAACTAGTACGATCTACCATGCCCGCATTCAAAAAGGCCGAGTTAATGTCCCGTTTAGAGTAACCTCTATCCAAGAATTTGGAACTTAATGTTTGTGAGTGTTGGAGAAAAGTGTCCTGGTTTGAGCATAGCCTTTTATACCTAAGGCATTGACCCTTTGGGATCCCCCGAATCAGGGATCTGGGGTGGCTGCTCTTGGCATGGAGATAGGAGTTCCTTGAGTGTGGTTTGGAAAAAATATCAGTGTAAATAGTAGTTTCAGGGTCACCATGGAGTGTCACATCCAAATAATTAATCTTATGAGTGTCAGTTTGATAAGTGAAGTGTAAATGAATTGTGTTATTATTAAGGGTGTGAATAAAGGTGTGCAAACTATCTAAATCACCATGCCAGATGAAAATCAAATCATCAATGTATCTCTTATAGAAAATGTTATTAGAACGAAAAATATTAGTGCTACCAAAAATGTGAACAGATTCCCACAAGCCCATAAAGAGATTGGCATATGAGGGTGCAAAGGAAGTCCCCATAGCCGTGCCCTGTTTTTTAAGATAACATTGTGCATTGAAAAGGAAATAGTTATGTGTTAGCAAAAATAAAATTGAATCATTAATGAAAGTGGTTTGTGCCGTGGATAGAGAAGAATTTTGAAGATAGTGATAAATGGCTTGGAGGCCGTGTTCGTGCTCTATGATTGTGTAAAGTGATGTGACATCCATGGTGACCCATCTGTACCCATCCTTCCATATAATGTTTTGTAAAGCAATCATTAATGCAGTAGTGTCCTGTATGAAGGATGGCAATGTGCGTACAATAGGTTGTAGGTAGTTATCAACATACCGGGAGACACCATCTCCCAAAGATCCAATACTAGAGACAATGGGTCGCCCCGGAGGACTCTCCATTGACTTGTGGATCTTTGGGAGATGGTGAAACACCGGTATGACCGGAAACTCACATTTCAAAAATGATCTCTCTTTATTACTTAATACATGTAAAATATCACCAAGTTCTAATAGTGTATGCAGTTCACCAAGGTACCTATCAGTGGGATCAGATCTAAGTTTTATATAAAAGTTGGTATCACTTAGTAATCTCAAGGCTTCCTCTCTATATTTAACTGAAGATTGCACCACTATGCCCCCCCCCTTATCCGCATTTTTGATGGTAATTGAAGTATTATTCTTTAATAAGTCTAAATCTCTTCTTTCACATTGAGTAAATTTATCAGGTGTTGGGAAGGAGCCAGAGATAGAAAAGCCCCTGGCCAATAGTTTAAGGTCTCTATCAATTAGTTTTTCAAATATAGATATACATGGCCCCATGGAACTATGGGGAATGAATGATGAGCGTTTTCTTAGACCAGAATCTATGTGGCCAAAGAAGGGAGGGTCAGTGGGAGTTTCAGTACAACATTCATAGGCCAATGTTTGCATTTCAAAGTTAAAAACATTTTCTTCAAAGGAACAAATATCACTCTTTAGTGGTTCATTATTACGTTCACTGGTATCAATATTAGAGTCCTGAATAACATTCACATTTTTGGAATACAACTTTTTGAGGGACAATTTCCTCGTATACTTTTGAAGGTCTATAATAGTTGAAAATAAATCAAAATTTTCTTGAGGCGCGAAATTAAGACCTTTGTCCAAAAGTAGGATTTGTTGTGGTGTCAAAACCGTGTCAGAGATGTTGATAACGTTGCTTAGATTAGGGTTTAAAAGTATTTTTTCCTCTTGTTCTCTGATCCATAACGTTTCTCGTTTCTTTTTTCCCCTTCTACACCTTTTCCGTTTTTTTGTTGGAATTATGTCTGTATTTGTAGGAATAGATCTTGACCGATCCTCTCTAGAGCTCATATAGGTTTTATTATAGTATCCCCCTTCTGAATCTCTATTGGTGTCTTGATTCTGTTTAAGGAAAGATACTGATGGCCTATCACCAGCATCAGATGAATCTGTGTCGAAGCTCGATCTTCGATCAGAATGGGGTGACTTTAAGATGGACCTTGTAGAAGGTTTATGGGTAACATTATCCATCTCTGAGAACCCTTTTGTGGGGTGTGGAGTGAGAGGGGGTTCTAGACTTAGCAAATTCTCGAGTGGGAATTGGTCTTTCCCAAAAATAAACCTGACTCCTCTCATAGTCAGATTTATCCCTGAAAATGTTTTCTTGTTTTTTTGCTACCACCCCTTTCTCCATCTTCTCAATATTTTGTAAGAGGATCTTATCATTATGTGAGAAACGTTCCATTTCTTTTAATTTAAACAATTCATTTTTCAAAGTATCAATATCAGTGGTTAATGATTTCTTCTCATTTGTTTTGAAATTTACAATCAATGCCATGAGTTGTGTAGAGCACTCATCTAGTATCTTTCTCCAATGGGTTTCAAAAACCTTATTGGGAAATCCAAAAGATGGCATTTTTTTAATGCGTAGACCCCTGGGAATGCGTTTTACTCTTATATAGTTCTCCACGGTGGTAATGTCCCAAAAAATGCGTATGTCATTGGTTAGGAGTTTCTCCAATTTCACAAAATGATCTATAAGATCTGTGGGGTTCTTGCACATGATATCGTTTGGAATTTCATCAAATATATGTTGTGCTCTTTTGGTTCTTCCAGTGTTTTTACCGCACTTCTGTACAAAGGTGGTAACATGTTCAACTAACGGTTCATTTTCCTCATCCATGATTGAATAAACATTTATTTAGGAAAAATATATATGCAAAAAAGCTCAATAAAAAAGCTCAATAACAAGAGTGGGTATCATATGAACAGTATCAAAATCAATAAAAAGTCACCATCAGCTATCTCATAAATCAGGAACAGTAGTGCATCATATATCAACAATGTATAAGTATTTTTGATTCTCCTCAATTCTTTATATATATATATGTGTCTGTATCCTTGATGTATATAGCCTCGGGCAACCTGTATAGCAATCTGGCATAGAGAAACGGGAGAACAGCTGTTCACCCACCAGGTGCTCAAGAGGTTAACAGTCACTGGATTGTATGGCAATCAATAAGCGTGGTAGGTCAGGGCAACACTCTCGTGTAATGATGTAAAGTCTCTCCCAGCAATTGGCTCCGTGTAGGGCACAAATAAACATTGAGTTAGAGAGACTCACGGTTATTTAATACCTATTTGTGCATTGTTAGTATACTGTATGCATTGTGATTTTTGCTTGTGTTTTTATTGACTTGCAGACCCTTGATTAATACTCCCCTTTTGGTTATTCATTAGAGTGATGTATTAATTGATTCATTTAGTCCACAGAGTCTTTATGTGTGGTCACAATTTTTTAACTATTGTATATGTTCTACTCATGCCTGTTATACCTACCATCCTGTTCACCTGCTACTTATCATTGATCAGTGGCATGCACAGGTGTTCCAGGTTGAGTCCTGTATATTTAGGCTTCCGGTTGTACTGACGGATCACTCTTTGACAAAGGCCTGAGGGCTGAAACGCGTCAGAGGATCCGTCAGCTGTATACTTGCACCAAATAAACTTTTTTTAGTCACCATCAGAAGCTATCTCTCCGTTTGTCCTACGGCTGTGCGCTGTTTCTTGCCTCCTGTGGGAGGAGTTCTTCTGCTGTCTCCAACGGATCGCACGCCGGGTTGCTGCTTTGTTGCCCTGAGGACGTCATCACCGCCGGTCAGGTGACCACCCTGTGCGACGGATACGTTGCTAGACAGGTTGGCGGTGCAACAAGGATCCATGAGGCTCGGCATTAACCACTCTGCTAACCGTGAGTCTCTCTAACCCAATGTTTATTTGTGCCCTACACGGAGCCAATTGCTGGGAGAGACTTTACATCATTACACGAGAGTGTTGCCCTGACGTACCACGCTTATTGATTGCCAAACAATCCAGTGACTGTTAACCTCTTGAGCACCTGGTGGGTGAACAGCTGTTCTCCCGTTTCTCTTGTCCATTCAGCAAAATGCCAGAACCTCCCAAATTAAAAAGGTGGGGAAGGGTGAGCTCGGGGGGGGGGGGGGGGCGGGGGGGGGGGCAAAGGGTTTAACTAAATAACCAAGTAATTTCTATTATTATTGAAGTATTTAAACTTTATACATATTACCATATATGTTTTGTCAATTTGATGTAGCATTGGGCACCTCTGTCTTTTGTTGTATACATATACAATTAGCAATAATATCACAAATTGATAATAAAAAAATGATCTTTCAATTTTATCTACCATGAAATCCATAATTACAGATCAGATTGAAATCCCAAATCTTTATTTAAACCATGTGGGTCAGGAGTTTTCAACATTACAATCTAAAAGGATTCCCTTTGTTTTCAATCTATTGTTTCCTCTTGGTCCACATGAAACGTCCTCTAAACCAAAGATTTTCCACCTTTTCTGATGAACCCTAGGATTATAATGTGAAATTCTGGGGAACCCCAACCCACTCTTCACCCGTCTCTCTCTCTCTCCCGATCCGTCCGTCCTCCCTCCCCCACCATCCATCCCTCTTCTCCTCTTACACTCCCTCGCTTTATCTTAATCTGTCTCAGGCACCAATATTACAAAGTAGCCCTTTGGGGCAAGGACTAATTGTGCCTGAAACATTATATGTATGTAGCCTTGTGTAGTTTTGGGGTTACATGTCTTTCTCCTCCTGTGCAATAATCCCTGTTAAGGGCAGGTTGCCAGGAGTAATCATGGGGTTTGCCCACACACTCCTGTGCTGTGTTGTATCTGGTGAAGGTAGTGTCATCAGGCTCTGTGTCCAATTACAGTGACACAGGGGTGGTGCCTACTGAATCTATTTAATATGCAGCATATCCTGTATTTAGGTAGTGTCGCACCCCATCTGAGTGAGACTGGTCTGACCCAGCAAACTGTCAAGGTTTTGGCAGCTTTTGTGGTCCTCCCTTTGGGGGAGAGGTGTGGGCAGGCTATTCCTCTTACTCCACCAGGGAGTAAGGGAAGAGCAAGGACAGCTTCTAGGGCCCTGACTAGGAGTGAGTGTCCAGGGACTTCCTTTGGGTTGGCAACCTGAAATGAGCGGTTAGAAGACCATGTCCATGTCTGATGATAATAAAGGATGCCAAAGATAAAGAACACTTCTGTCCTGATTTTGGAGTCATTTGGGTGCACAAAGAGGTTCTCTTTCAGAGACTCCTCCCTACTACACTGGGGGTCTGGAAGAGATGGAGGCGCTGTACCATGAGTGAGTATAACTCAGCACTACCTCATAAGCCAGTCCTGATGCCATCCCCCATAATACCATCAAGCGGGAGACTCAGGGATTCTGTAAGCCAGCAGGTGCACCACACTACACTTCATGTAACAGGGGTCAGTTTCCACATAAGGGGGTTAATATGAGAGTGGCCCAGGCAAACACCATTACATTTACATCACAGTTCAGACACATTAATCAGTGCTAAGAAGATAATATGGAAGCTGCTTCTTCAAAAGTAACGGCTGAAATGTTGAGCATGATGTTCTGCTTTGAATTTTTGTTATTGTTACTATCTTTCATTGTGCTGGACATAGCCTATTAATAGCCTTTATATGTTATACATATTGCTGTTTTGACCCTGCACTTATGTGTCTGTTGTACATCACAAGTTACTTTTTGCACCCCGAATAACTAGGATATTACAGTTGGGGTTTTGCATTTCTACATTTCATGAGAATGCAAGCAAACTTTGAAAAACTCTTCTGTTAATAATGAATTGGAGTCAGAGGCTATAAACCACAATTTCTATTAACTTCCCCTTGGTTACATGTATACTGCTTGGTAATATTGGTGGGGGGAGGGCAGTTGCGATTCTGACAGGTCAACAGGCTCTCGTTACTTGAACTGCATTAATTTGACCAAAGGGCTAATAATGACACGGCTGCTGCAGTAAGTAATTCTAAGCTGTCTTCTGATTTCAAAGCCAATACAGAAAACACTAATTAAGCTGGAAAACGTGTGTGGTCAGCCTGACAGTGTTAAAAGAATGAATAAACCTTTTAACAACAGGGAAATTATGATTTAAAAGAGTCCAGATGGGATCCTATGCCCATAGTACTTAGCTTCTCACTCAGTTTTCTCTCACAATTATTGTTCATAGCCTGAAAGAAGTCTTTCATAAATAAGGACCACTTAGTCTATGCTTGCTGCTTATGTTTCCTATATACAGTACTATAAAGTGATACTTTACGTTTGACTTTACTATCATTGCCTTAACGATTGTGCCCCTCAAGCCGCTGTCCTAGGCATTGTTATTCCATATCTTTCTAGGTGTACACCATCACAACTTGAAGGCGATTCAACACACCCAAAACTCTTTCCCTAAAATAAGTATTTCCTCACGTCTGCATCCCCATTGCATTGACCCATGATTTTCCTTTAATCATGGATGTTTTACTTTATTTCTTCTAAGATAAACATGGTAAGATGCTACAGGCACTTGTTATATGCGTTTCTAGAGATTCAGTCTCATTTAGCTTTATATAATAGGAGCTTGTATGTGCAACTACTGTATATTTTACCCTGCTTTTCCCTACATGCAATTATCTATTACTATATTTCATGTAACCCCCCCCCTGCCTTGCTTCTAGGGAGATTACATCAGTTTGTTATGTATGGCTCCTCCGCATGGGTTACCTTGACTCAGGTGGCTGGGCAATGAGGTAGCAAGGTTGTAGAATAATGGGCGCCAGGAACTTTGTCATACAACAGTCTTTTATTCAGGTCCCCAAGCACGGGGACCGCACACCACACTTTATACAACGTTGTAATGTCTCTTTATTTCTTTATTGTAATCGATGCTTTATACGCTTCCATGAATGGCCACTCAACACTGAGAGTGAGGTATGTCACTTAGTTGCTTAACTGTTCTGAGATCCAGGCCCTATAAGCATATAAGGTACTACAAAAGATATATTGATGATATCTTAATGATTTGCTCTTGTTCTCTGGTAGATCTAAACTCCAACTCTGGTTATCTCAACTCCAACAATAAAACATTGTGCTCAGTGGTGATAATCATGGGAGTGACATCAACTTTCTTGACCTTAACCTAACCATAGTGGAGGGCAGGATTGAAACAAAACACTTTTTTAACCCGGTTGATGTCAACTTATACCTTAACTACCATAGTAACCACTCTGCAAATTGGCTCAAAAATATACCCTATGGGCAGTTTCTAAGAGTCTGAAGAAACGGTTCCCAGATGGTGGATTTTGAGGAGCAGGCAAAAATCCTTACAAATAGATTCATTGATACAGTCAACAACTAATAGACAGATCCCTTAATAAAAATAGAAAGGCATCGAGGGATTCACTACTGATCCCTAAAACACCTCAATCCAGTGGTGATCATCCAACTGTTCCTTTGTTCGTAACAGACTTTTGCAGGCAGGAGACTAAAATCCGTAAAATAATATACCAGCATTCGGATGTCCTTAAAATGGATCAATTTTGCGGGACACTATCCCCGACAAACCTAAGTTGGCATTCAGGAAGGTCAAAAACCTGAAATGGATCCTGGCTCCCAGTGTGCTTAAAAAGTCTGATGCGAATAAAGGGCTTGATGGGTTCTTGAGGAGACCAAAGGGTAACTACTGCTGTGGCAGGTGCGCTGTGTGCAAATACATGTCTAAAGACAAGATCATATGTAAACACAAAACTAGGAAGGAGTATAAGATAGACCAATACATTAATCGCCTAACCAACTTTGTGATTTACAGTATTTGCCGCCCATGTAATCTTGTCTACATTGGCAAAACAATCCGTCCCCTTAAAATAAGAATAGGGGAACATATTAGTGGGATTAGGAATGCTAAACATATGACAGAAAGTGGTAAGAAAATTCATAATCTTGACCAGCATTTTTTTTTTGTTCTTGTATAACGCTACTAGTTTTATGTACTTTATGTGCTTTACAGAGACATTTTTTTGCAGATACAGTTCCTGGCCTGTGGAGCTTACAAGCTATTGTTTTTTGCTGCCTGAGGCACAGGGACTTGCCCAAGGTCACAAGGAGCTGACAGGTTCCCCTGCTTGAAGCACAGTGCCAGTTAGTGTCTTTACTCACTGAGCAACTCCTTCTCCTCCAATTTTCTAGACTATCATGATGGCCAACATGGGAATCTTAATTTCAGGGGGTTGGAGGTGATCCCTAAAAACCCGAGGGGGGGGGAGATTGGGAGTTGCGTCACCTTCAAAGAGAAAAGTTCTGGAACTTTACGCTCCATACCAAATCCCCATCAGGATTAAATGAACTCAATGAGTTAGCACCCTTCCTGTAATATGTTTGGTCGCTTAAGCATATTAGATCAAACTAACTATGATAGTCCATCTATAATATTAATCTGGTATGAGATACCCATTGAGGAGCTTCACATAATAGAATATTGGGATACTATATTTGTGTATATCCCTTCTCTTTTCTCCTAGCCCCCCCTATCCCTCCCTATTTTCCAATTACAAATGATATGCTCATTTGCAAACATATGGTATGGGCTAGCCTATATTGGATCATGTTGCAAAATGAGTTGCCTTTGTCTATATGTAATTGTTTATAGTGGTCAATTATGATGCAAAAGGTGGTTCACATACTGCAATTTATTAACCACTTGGGACAACAATTAATAAGTTATGAAGTTAATTATGTATATAATGGAGTGTGCTTTATATATTTATATATGAGTAATGCTTATTTGGTACACTATATATATATATATATATATATATATATATATATATATATATATATATAAAACAATGCATTCGGAGCAATGAGATACATATATTAATAAGTAATGGTGTATATATATATATATATATATATATATATATATATATATATATATATATATATATATATATACATACACTATATACTTGTGGACTTTCTGGGTTCTGCACTATATTGAATATGTTGTTTGAAATGATTATTATCTACTCCTTATATACTGTGGCCAAACAATGCTTAAGAACACTGGTTAATCCTTTCCTTTGATTAATTGGAACAGATGGTTATTGACTATAAACAGCAATAGAAGGTTTATATTGCTATACATATCTATATACATATCTATATATCTATCTATATATGTACACCCTCTTTGAATTCCATGGGTTTACATATCAGGACATAATAACAATCATCTGTTCCTTAGCAGGTCTTAAAATTAGGTAAATACAACCTCAGATGAACAACAACACATGACATGACTGTGTCATGATTTATTTAACAAAAATGAAGCCAAAATGGAGAAGCCATGTGTGAAAAACTAAGTATACCTTATAATTCAATAGCTTGTAGAACCACATTTAGCAGCAATAACTTGAAGTAATCATTTTCTGTATGACTTTATCAGTCTCTCACATCGTTGTGGAGGAATTTTGGCCCACTCTTCTATACAACGTTGCTTCAGTTCATTGAGGTTTGTGGGCATTTGTTTATGCACAGCTCTCTTAAGGTTCCGCCAAAGCATTTCAATCGGGTTGAGGGCTGGACTTTGACTGGGCCATTGCAACACCTTGATTCTTTTCTTTTTCAGCCATTCTGCTGTAGATTTGCTGGTGTGCTTGGGATCATTGTTCTGTTGCATGACCCAATTTCGGCCAAGCCTTAGCTGTCAGAGATGGCCTCACATTTAAATCTCGAGTAAATTTGGTATACAGAGGAGTTCATGGTTGACTCAATGACTGCAAGGTTCCCAGGTCCTGATGCTGCAAAACAAGCCCAAAGCCCAAACAAGCCCAAATCATGACCCCTCCACCACCGTGCTTGACAGTTGGTATGAGGTGTTTGTGCTGATATGCTGTGTTTGGTTTTCGCCAAATGTGGTGCCCGTGCTTTATAGCCAAATATCTCAACTTTGGTCTTGTCTGTCAAGGAGGCAGGAATTGCAGTAAGCACTTCGCACAAGGAAATGATTATGCTCAGCCAATTTGTCAAAGGGCAGGCTGAGCATATATAGGGAGTAAGGTCCATCGAGGAGCAGGCTGAAGGGACACGTCAGTAAGCCTGACTGTGATTGGCTGTCCGGATGGAAGAGAAAGGGTTGGATAGTATCCTTGATGAGGAAAGGTGATGCGGCGCATGCTGACTGTGCACTGCATGTGTGCGCTCCGCGCCAGTGACATCACCATGCGGGTGCAACCTGGAGGCAGGACCAGTAGAAGCTATATTTACAGCAGCGCGGGATGCGTTCGTGCCCCAAAGATGGCGGCTGGTACCGGCAGTGGTGAGAGGAGCGTCACAGGCGGAAGAAGCTGCCGGGCACCCAATCGCGGGTTGGAGAGAACTCTTAATGCAGATCCACAGTTAGAGCCACTCCCCCAGCACCCAAAAGTCCTTGTTACTGAGGCCCTCTCTGGCATGTCATTTGCACACTTGAAAGTTTATATTTGACTCCCCTAATCTTCTTATGGGATTCTGACTTATACGGTACTATCTCTATCTACAACATAATAAACAGGAGGGGGGGGGGGGCGTGGTCTGCGCTATTACTTTATAAACATTACTTATCCTCTCTCCCAGAGGCTCCTCTACTCTTGTCCTCCTGGAACCTGAATTCTCGAACTTTCCCTTCCCCTTATATACTCTCCGTGATGTCATGATACCATGACAACACAGGGTGGGGCCCTGAGCCCTCTAACCATACTAGTAACCCTTTACAGGGGGTGTTACATATACAAAAAGCATTGCTATTTCCTCCACTGAGATAAATAGTTACCTATATAAAGCTCACTGCAAAATACACTGATCCGTATAACCCTGCCCTTCTCTTTGTGTTATATGTCATCCTTCTCTAGCCCCACAACAGGATATACAACTACCACACTGCTCCTCACTCACTATAATAAGAGCAGCTATTCTTGATTTTCATTCATTATTTTACTCTGGTCTTTTCGTACTTTAAAACACATATACTTGTCTTCTAATTAATTAAGATTGCTTCTAATGTGAATGTTTTTTTTCTATATAAATAGCCTGACCATTGACCCAACTTTACTCATAGTTATCAACAGTAAGGCTGGAAGGTATTCCTTGTCTATTCCTTTAATATGAATAATGAATTGCAGTACTTGTGACACTTAAATAGGCTGTTCTGTGTTTGCCTGCCTGGAAACACATTCCCCACCTGCGGTGCAGCTAGAACTTATTTTTCAAGCTGTTAATAAAAATATTTCTTAATGTCAACAGTTTTATTCTGGCGATAGGTTTGTACTAGTGCTGTGAAGGTGCTGTAACTGTGCATTTTGCAGTGAAACATAGTTTTACATCCTACGTGGAAAGACATAATTAGGCAGCTGTGCCTGTACCACTTATTTTGATAGAGGAATAAAATTAAAGGTAACTATGCATATTATAAATTCTGAGTAGAAAAATGAGACATACTGTACTTCGGCATTTTTAGAGTGAAAAAACATAATTTGACATAGCTGCACACAGTATGTGAGGGGTTTATTGATAGGTAGAAGTGCATTTTACAGAAATAGGAAAGCAGAAGTGATAGTTGTGCATCTTCAAAAGCAGTTAAATAATGCAACACACTAACCTACTGTACTGCAAAATGCAAACAGAGACAGCTGTAACAGGTAGTGAGCCCATGTATTCATCCTATATTTTACAAATAGAGAAATGTATCAGCTAATAAGTGTAGGATTGTGTGTAAAGAGACACTGTAAATGAGCTTTCTCTCATGTAATTGAAGAGACAGTACAATGTGTCAACTCAGGCTCCTGTCTTGTACACAACCAGAAAGAAACTTCCTAATGCTGAAGAACGCAGTTTAAAAATGCAATGTAGACATATAGTTTGGTTTTCAAATGTGATAGAGATCTTAATATTTGTAGGAGCCAAGTAGGAAGGTGCATATGCTTTTAGTACACCATGGGGCCTATTCACTAAACTTCAATACGTGACTTAATACTTGTAAAGTGCACATTACAAGCGATTTTGCGTGTGTAACTATTCACAAAGCTGTGATAACATGTCAAAATCGCCTGTAAACAGCTTGTCATTCCTGTCACAAATAGTGTGGTAGCTCAAAAAATGCTGAAACTCGCATTTTGTGCCAGTGACTGCTATTCACGTAGCACCGAGATGCAAATCGCGGCTGATATACTTGCATTTTTTTAACATCACCTAAAGGGTGACGAGATCGGATTAGCGATTTTGCATCAGATGGAGTACATTTCATTTTTTCTACATAGGATTGAAGCCGGGGGGAGCTGGTTCACATTAATATCATCTCCGCAGACACCCTGCTACAATCCTATGTAATAAAAATAAAATTACAGCCCAGCTTCATATACCTTAGTGCAGGGGTGCGCAAACTGGGGGGGCACAAGATTTTTTAGGGGTGTGTGGCAGTTACAGAGGCCCCACGCCCTTCCCCAAGTCATTTAAATTAAATGCCAGGGGAGGCATGAGGCCTCTGTAACATCCCTTACCTGCTGCCAGCCGGGCCTTCGGCGACGCGTCGCCATGGCAACGCGCATCAAATAACACTGCGTGGTAACGTGACCACATGACGATGGGTCGTAGTAGAGGGGAGGCACGAACGCTGGGGCTGCGAGGCAGGGGGGGGCGCAGGTCAAAAACTTTGCGCACCCCTGCCTTAGTGGCTAACCGCTAGGTAATGAAGGGGTTAAATAGCAGTAGCTGCTTTGTTGGTGATAGAGGGGATGGGTGAAGTTTATAATTGCCCCAAGGTTGGTGTTTAGGCTTCCTGGAAGGGTTGTGGGAGGTGTTAACCCCTTCATTATCTCAGTGGTTACTACCGCTAAAGTAATGAAGGGGTTAACCCCTCCTGCTACCCAACTGAGGGCCTAAACACCCACCCTGGGGCAAATAACCCCATCACCCACCCCCTATATCACCAACACCACACACAGGAATGAGCAATAGCCATATTAGCCAAGACTGCCTGGGTGGGTGACTGACCTTGATCGGGTGGGTGCTGCTTCCTGCCCTGCCAGACACTTCCCCCCCTGCCCCCGATATCCCTGCGGCTCCTGTGAGGGGTGGGAGGTAGGCTCGTGGGGCATGGGAGGTGGGCAACTGGGGGGGCGGGAGGTGGGCGGCTGGGGGACGACATGGGAGGTGGGCGGATGGGGGTGGGGGGGCAAGACTGCGGATTCCGTGGCTTGAGGCGGGCGCGTGGGGGAAGCTGGGTTGGTGCGCATAGGCCCGCCATGGTGTTTTCCCTCCGTCCCATGTTGGGAGCACGGGAAGGAGCGGGGATGGAGCGGGCCCACAGGCACAGGCCGGACACCCTGCTTTCCCTGCGCATGTGTGCCGCCGCCATTTTTTTAATACTTTTCTTTTAATGAAACGGACACGGCCGCACAGGAGGCCGGCAGCTGAGCCCCCTTATTCACGGGGCCCGGGACGCCAGCACCAGCTGTCCCCCCCTGTTGGCAGCCCTGGTTGTAACCACTAAGGTAAGGGAGTGTTCAACCCCTTCTGGGAGTCCTAAAATGCACCAAGGTGAAACTAGAACCTTCACCCACACACTCTACTACCAACAAACCGGGTACTGCTGTTTAACCCCTTTATTACCTTAGCTGTTAATCACTAAGGTAATGAAGCTCACTTTTTTTAAAAAATTGTACAAGTATTGAAGCAGGGGGTGTTCTGAGCTGAAATGCATGTCTTTCAGTTCTGGGGACCCCCTTCTTTCAGAGGTACATGCCCCAGTATGAGGTGCCAGTATCTTCTGCTTGGCCCGTCCAATACATTTAAACTTGCAGGATACCGGCACCCCATACGGAGACCTGTACCTCGGGAATGCGGTTCAGCTCCGGAGACCCCTGATCCGATACTATGTACGAAAAGAAATAAATTAAACAGCACGCTCGCCTGTAAGAGCTGTGCAGAGAGACGCAGGTTCTCTCTGTGCAGCTGTTCTAGACTGCTGGAGTGAAATCCAACATTATGTTCATTTGCTTGTTAAGCAACTACAAACTAGTGCGAATAGTAAAGAGAGGATTGGTGGTATGCGTAGAACCCAGACTATAAGGGAAAAGGAACTTGCCAGATTATGAAAAATGGAAAAACATACTTTATTGGATCATATTAAAAACAAGACATAAACAAAAAAGGGGAACATATTCTCCTCCCACGCGTTTCGCACCGATAGACGCTTTCTCAAGGAATAACAAAAGTTGGGAAGTGTGTACCTCTTATACTCTCCCCACATAATTAAACAACATGCAATTAAGACAGCTGTATAGAATCAGGTAAGTAAATACATTTAAAACAAGTTCTCAATGGTATCAATAAATATTGAAACACGTCAAAAAGTCTCCGTTATTTCAAATGGCAAAGCCATAACAATTCATAAAGTGAAAAAATGTGTATCATGGTTACTGCATTACCACATGAATGTACACTGCAATGTTTGTTTATGATAACCATCACGAACGTTTTTTTTATATATATATATAATATATATATATATAAAAGCAATACGATACCGTTTGAGCGAATATCAGAGGCAGCACTCCAAAAAGTAGTCAAAATTTTTTTTTGTATTTACTGTGACATATAAACCAACGTTTCGGTCCTCCACACGGGACCTTTCTCAAGGTGATGAACGTTCATCACCTTGAGAAAGGTCCCGTGTGGAGGACCGAAACGTTGGTTTATATGTCACACTAAATACAAAAAAAAATTTTGACTACTTTTTGGAGTGCTGCCTCTGATATTCGCTCAAATGGTATCGTATTGCTTATTTGATTTATATAGGATTTGCACCCACCTATATCTACCTGACGGAATGCCTTGTTCTCATTTATTCACTATATATATATACAAATGCACTTCCACTGCAACAAGGGATTCTGGGAAATGACATGCAAATGAGCACTCAGTGCCCATATATATATATATAAATAAAAGAAAAAGTATAAGGTGCGCAAAACTGATTTAAAATAGTGTTGCAATGATGTCTATGAGGGCTGCCACAATGTAATGGGTGTACACCACCCCAAAGAAAATACAAAATACAAAAAAACCACAAAAGGCGCAAATCAGAGACACAGGTGCATGGATATACAACACCTGAAGGATAAATACATGAACAAGTCCTATATTCGAATTCCACAACGAGATGTACCTATTGTAAGACCCAGAGGAACATCTCTCCCCAAGAGGTGTCCCCCCAGGCCACAACTCACCCGGCGCTCTCCGGCTCCTGCTCCACAGGAGCTCCGCCGCGTGCGGTCCTCTCCTTCCCCTTCCATGGCTCCCGCGGCTGCCATTGGAGGCACGCATGCGCGCGCACGTCCGCACACCTTTATTTTCTCCCGCGAACAGGCCTCTCCTTCCCCTTCCCTGGCCCTCGCGGCTGCCACTGGAAGCGCTCATGCGCGCGCACGTTCACGCATCTCCGTTTCCTCCCCCGAGAGGGACTCCCGGCCCCAGCTTAGGCCGCGCACATCTCCCCCGCACGGGGCACACGCCTGATGCGCGTGCACCGCTCACAAGCCGCAAATCAGCTGGGGCAATATTTCCTCCTATCCCTGTCTCCCATGGGATCGCGCCTCCGTTCCTCCCCCTCTTCCTATTGGTCTCCCTTCTTATATATACCCTGCTCAGCCATTCCTTCATTGGCTGAGCATAGTTCTGTATGACCAGTGTTAACCACGGTCGTGTCTGCCTTAGCTCTTGTCCCTTTGTCTTTTCCTGTGATCTTTTGTGTTCCGAACCGGCTTGGCTGTGGATTCGCTCTGGACGTCGACTTTTGGCTAGTATCCTGACCTCCTGAACTTTCCGACCTCTTTCCTCTGCTTACGGATCCTGATCTACCCCCCGGCTCTGGACCCCCAGGCTCTCGGTACCAACTATCTTCTGGAACCTCCCTTCTCGTCCGGCGAGTATCTTACTTTATCTTATACTCCCGTATGGTTCCAGACGCCTATTTTCCACTTTCCAGGCGTGTCCCCGTAGCTGTGGGTGCAGGTGTTACTCTTCTCACCTCAGTTTCGGGGTCCCTCCTTGTCCGTGGTGAGCACAGCGTTACATTATGCTCAGCCCCACAGACATGGACCCCGAAGAGGTGGAGCAACCAAGCCCCATGCAGCGACTTCTCCAGCTAGAGGCCCAGCTTGCCTCCATGACACTGGAGCTCTCAAGACTCTCCTCATTGCAGCATACCCCAGGCCCCTCTGCCATGGCAGCTGCGGCGTTTCCCTCTCCGGGTTCCTCCGTGGCTTTATATCCTCGTCTCTTGGCCCCCAATCGCTATGCAGGGGACCCCCACGAGTGCAGAGGGTTTCTTAATCAGTGTGAGATTCAATTTGAATTATCCCCATCGCGCTTTCCTACCGCACGCTCAAGGGTGGCTTATATTATATCCCTCTTGAACGGAAAGGCCCTAGCCTGGGCATCCCCCATCTGGGAGCGGGAACCTGCCATGACGCGTGACTACCCTCGCTTTCTTAAGGAATTCAGGCAAGTATTTGATGCACCTGGTCACCAGATTATGGCGGATTCCTCTCTTTTTCATATTTCCCAGGGTACTCGTCCTGTCGCTGAGTACGCTTTGGACTTACGGACCATCGCGGAGGAGACCTCCTGGAATGATAACGCACTCTCCGCAGATTTTTGGCAGGGTCTGTCTGATGCCATTAAAGACCAGCTGGCCACCATGGAGAGACCCACCAGATTGGAGGAGCTCATTGCAGTCTGCATCTGCGTGGACCAGCGGCTATGAGAAAGAAGACTTGAACGTGCTCTTCCTCGTACCACTTCCCCTCGGTCTACCAGCCACAACCTCGTCCCTTACGTTCCCCAACCCATGGATGAGCCCGAACCTATACAGCTTGGAGGTCATCGGCTATCCGCGTCTGAGAGACAGCGCCGACGAGCTGGTGGGCTTTGCCATTATTGCGGTCATTCCGGTCATCTTCTGGCAAGCTGTCCTCTGCGTCTGGGAAACGCCAAAATCCAATAAGGTATGAGAGGGTCTCGTTGGGTGTAATCTCTTCCTCTCTTTCTTCTCCTAAAAAACTTCCCACCAGAATAATGCTGCCCATCTCTCTGGCCTGGAATAATTCCCTGATCCCCACCTCCGCATTCATAGATTCTGAGTCTCAGGGAAACTTTATTGATCAGAGTTTTGCCCAGAGGAATAAGATTCCCTTCCGATCTAAAGCTTTTCCAGTTGGTCTGGAGGCCATAGACGGGCGTCCACTCCAACCAGCTTTTACTTCCCTGGAGACTTGTTCTCTATCCCTCTCCACGGAGGACGGTCACCAAGAGAAAATGATCTTGGACGTGATCCATACTCCATCAGTAGATGTAATTCTGGGACTCCCCTGGTTACAACTACACAACCCACAACTGGATTCGGTTAATAAAGAACCCGTACGTTGGAGCCCCCAATGCCTCAAGACCTGTCTTCCCCCCAAACAGATGTTAGCCAGAGTGGATTTATCCGCGGAGTCCAAAACTTCTCTCCCAGCCGTCTACTGGGACCTGGCGGACGTTTTTGATAAGGTGCGTTCCGAAGTGTTACCCTCCCATAGAGTCTTTGACTGTCCTATTGACCTTCTTCCCGGTGCTGCCCTACCCAAGAGCCGTTCTTACCCCCTATCCATACCCGAGACCAAGGCCATGGCCGAGTATATCCAGGATAACTTGAGGAAGGGGTTCATTCGCAATTCTTCAGCGCCAGCTGGAGCGGGATTTTTTTTTGTTAAGAAGAAGGATGGTTCCTTGCGTCCCTGTAGTGACTACAGAGGTCTTAACAAGATTACGATCAAGAATCGTTATCCCCTGCCACTTATTTCCAAACTCTTCGATCGCCTACAGGGGGCAACGATTTTTTCCCAAATTGATCTCCGCGGAGCCTATAACCTTGTCCGCATCCGTCAGGGCGACGAGTGGAAGACCGCCTTTAACACCCGGGATGGGCATTATGAATACCTAGTTATGCCTTTCGGCCTGTGCAATGCCCTGGCGGTGTTCCAGGAGTTTGTCAACGAAATCTTCCGCGATCTCCTCGACAGCTTCGATATCATATACCTTGACGATATCCTTATCTTTTCTAAATCTCTCTCTGACCACATTCAGCACACCAAGTTAGTCCTGTCCTGCCTTCGGGAGAACCATCTCTATGCTAAGCTAGAGAAATGTTCTTTTCATCTTTCTTCCATTCCCTTTCTTGGATACATCATCTCTAGCACTGGCTTCTCAATGGACCCAGTCAAACTCAAAGCTGTATTAGAATGGCCACAACCCACTTCCTTGAAAGCCATACAGCGATTCTTGGGATTTGCGAATTACTATCGTAAATTCATCAAGATTTTTTCTTCTATCGTGGCTCCCATTACTGCCCTTACCAAAAAAGGAGTTAACACAGCAGTTTTGTCTCCTGCAGCTCTCCAAGCTTTCGACTCCCTCAAAAAATCTTTCGCTTCTGCTCCTATTTTGCGTCATCCTGACCCCGGGCTTCCCTTTACTTTAGAGGTAGACGCATCCGACGTCGGTGCTGGCGCCATTCTCGCTCAGAGACAGTCCCCACAGGCCAAACTTCACCCCTGTGGGTTCTTTTCAAAAAAAAATTCTTCGGCAGAACGGAACTATGACGTCGGAAACAGAGAGCTCCTGGCGATTAAACTCGCCCTTCCGGAATGGAGACATCTTCTAGAGGGAACAGAGACCCCCATTTCAATCTTTACTGATCATAAAAATTTGCTTTACATTGAGAGTGCACGTCGCCTTGGGGCACGTCGGGCTCGATGGTCTCTTTTCTTTTCGAGATTTAATTATCTCATATCTTACATTCCTGGCTCAAAGAATCAAAAGGCAGATGCACTTTCACGTCAATTCCTGTCTGAGAACAATTCCGAAGTTATCTCCAAAACAATCTTACCCTCCAAATATATAATTTCGGCCAACTCTTTCGATATCCTGGATCAGGTCATGGCAGCACAATCTAACCTCCCAAGGGGCCTTAAGGTGCCGGTCGGCCGTCTGTATGCAGCTCCACGCTTCCTTAAGAAGATTCTTGAGTGGAGTCATTCTTCTAGGTCAGCTGGTCATCCAGGCATTGACAGGACTTCTGATCTCATTGGTCGTATCTTTTGGTGGCCAACCATGACATTTCGGAGTACGTAAAAACCTGTCCAATTTGCGCCCAGGTTAAGACCGCTCGCAAAAAGCTGTACGAGCTTCTACAACCCCTCCCTATACTAGAACGCCCATGGAGTCATCTGTCCAAGGACTTTGTGGTGGAACTTCCAACCTCTAAAGGGATGAACACCATTTTGGTTGTCGTGGATCGTTTTTCCAAACAGGCTCATTTCATTCCTCTCAAAGGCCTACCCAATTCCGTCACTTTGGCAGAGATTTTTGTTAGGGAAATATTCCGCATTCACGGAGTTCCTCTTTCCATCGTATCCGATCGAGGTACACAATTTGTCTTCAAATTTTTGGTGGGCCTTCGCTCGCAGGATGGATAACACCCTTCATTTTTCTTCCGGGTATCATCCCCAAACTAATGGGCAAACCGAGAGAACGAACCAGACGCTGGAGCAATACCTCCGATGCTTCATCGCGTACAGCCAGGATAATTGGGTAGATTTTCTTCAGTGGACAGAGTTCTCCCATAATTCTTTAAAGAACAGCTTCACGCTGAAATTCCCTTTTTTCATTAATTATGGTTTTCACCCAGGCCAGCTGCCCATCACCTCAGTTCCTTCTGGGGTTCCAGTGGCCGATGACCGAATCAAGGATCATCAGGAATCCTGGAGAAAGATCCAAGAGGCTTTGAGAAAGGCAACCCACAGACAAAAGGCACAGGCAGATCTTCACCGCCGTCAGGCACCAGTCTACAAAACAAGGGGATAAGGTCTGGCTCTCCTCCAGGAATATTAGACTGAAGACTCCAAGCCACAAGCTGGCTCCCAGGTACTTGGGCCAATTCTCAGTAGTGGAATGAATCAATCCTGTGGCATATCGTCTGGAACTTCCTCCATCCATGAAGATACCCTCCGTCTTCCACGTGTCACTACTGAAACCTGTGTTCCAGAGTCCGCGGTTCCACAGGACACTGATTGACCCTAAGCCAGTCATAGTTCAGGGGCAGGAGGAGTTTGAGATTCAGTCTATTCTGGACTCCAGGAGGACGAGGGGTTCGGTGCAGTATCTGGATCACTGGAAGGGCTTTGGGCCAGAGGAAAGATCTTGGGTGCCCCACCATCAAATACATGCTCCCAGACTGCTGAGACTCACTCTAAATTTCCCCAAAAACCATATTGGAGTCATCCTGAGGCCGCTCCTCAAGTGGGGGGGGAGGTACTGTAAGACCCTGAGGAACATCTCTCCCCAAGAGGGGTCACCCCAGGCCACAACTCACCCGGCGCTCCGGCTCCTGCTCCACAGGAGCTCCGCCGCGAGTGTTCCTCTCCTTCCCCTTCCATGGCTCCCGCGGCTGCCATTGGAGGCGCACATGCGCACGCACGTCCGCGCACCTTTATTTTCTCCCGCGAACAGGCCTCTCCTTCCCCTTCCCTGGCCCCCACGGCTGCCACTGGAAGCGCGCATGCGTGCGCATGTTCACACGTCTCCGTCTCCTCCCGCGAGAGGGACTCCCGGCCCCATCTTAGGCCGCGCACATCTCCCCTGCACGGGGCACACGCCTGATGCGCGTGCACCGCTCACAAGCAGCGCGTCAGGCAAATCAGCTGGGGCAATATTTCCTCCTTTCCCTGTCTCCCATGGGACCATGCCTCCGTTCCTCCCCCTCTTCCTATTGGTCTCCCTTCTTATATATACCCTGCTCAGCCATTCCTTCGTTGGCTGAGCATAGTTCTGTATGACCAGTGTTAACCACAGTCGTGTCTGCCTTAGCTCTTGTCCCTTTGTCTTTTCTAGTGATCTTTTGTGTACAGAACCGGCTTTGCTGTGGATCCGCTCTGGACGTCGACTTTTGGCTAGTATCCTGACCTCCTGAACTTTCCAAGCTCTTTCCTCTGCTTACGGATCCTGTTCTACCTCCCGACTCTGGACCCCCAGGCTCTCAGTGTCACGGTAGCTTGTGACAAGATATAATGAACACCAAATATCTGGGTTGAACTGAACGAGGCTTAGATACAATAAAATATAATTTATTCCTTAAATAAGGTGAACACATCAATATAGTACAATTAACAGACAAGAAGATAACACTTACTTAGGGCTGGGGAATGGAGAAGTATCCAATAGCAATTCTCCATCAATCCAGTGACATTCCAGGTGGAATCAGAAGCACAACTCCAGCAATCCAGTGACATTCAAGATGGTATCAGAAGCACAACTCCAGCACAACTAAAAACTGTAGGGTTGACACAGTTTATATACCTGTGCAACCCTATTCTTAACATTGAACACAGCCTATTGGTGAACAATTATCTGTATCCACTCTCTAATGTGGAGACACAGATGAACAGACTAACCCATGCCCTCAGGTAACAGAGTTTGTTGATTGATTAATACTTAATCCCTAGACATTGGGTAACAATCAAGGCAGTTAACTTTTGATCACCGTGCTTAGGCTACTCAGCCGTCTGCCCTTCATGACCTATTAGACTAGCAAATGGCGTCTGCATTTTCAGAACAGATCCAAAATAAAATACATATATACTTTAATATCTACACATATTAATAAGTTCCATTCTGGTGGGCTCAGTGGGTCGACATTTGCCAGTTTTTAATGCCTACAGTGACTCCACATATTGGCCAAATATGAACTCTCTGCGACCTCCAGAACTGGAGATACAGAAATGCACTTTAAAACATTAAAATACATGCTTATAATGAAACATGGGAACAGGGGAACATACATTTTCAAGGTACAACAAGGTGCAAACCTCATCCCTGGACCGTAGTCCAGTTAACCCCTTGTCTCTCGGGTGAGGTCAGGGGATGGCCATATGGGGTGCAACCTCTTTAATACCGGGCCACCCCCTTTCTCCCTCTACACTCTGTACCAACTATCTTCTGGAACCTCCCTTCTCGTCCGGCGAGTATCTTACTTTATCTTATACTCCCGTACGGTTCCAGACGCCTATTTTCCACTTTCCAGGCGTGTCCCCGTAGCTGTGGGTGCAGGTGTTACTCTTCTCACCTCAGTTTCGGGGTCCCTCCTTGTCCGTGGTGAGCACAGCGTTACACCTATAAATGAAAAAGATACCAATATGGTTAGGTACGTTCATGAATAAAATTATTGCGCAAGCAACAGAGGCTACTTACAATGCAGCAGAAATAACAGGCATATCAGTAAAATGCTTTCAGATCGCTGCATCAAAGGAGCTGATAATCTCAGGAACCGCTCACTCCGTCTGTGTGCTCGGACGCGGATGCGTCACTGCTCAGCTGTAATCAGAAGTTGCGCGGGTCCTCCGATGGTGACGTCACTCCCCTAAACGGGGATACCGCTGGCTCCATTCACTCGATGAGATTAGCCACAGGGCTCAATTCCGAGATTGATATAACAGTCCCAATAGCCTTTAAATAAGGCTTTGCAGCAAATAGAAAGACAGTTAAAAAGTCCTGAATATAACCGAAAATAGGGAGATCTACTAAGAGAACCTCACCCTACTAGTTTCGTCTGAGTTTACTGTAGCATGCCCCAGAAGTCTGGGCATGCCCCAGAAGAAGTCTAAACTCAGACGCTGATTACAGCTGAGCAATGAAGCTTCCGCGTCCGAGCACACAGACGGAGTGAGCGGTTCCTGAGATTATCAGCTCCTTTGATGCAGCGATCTGAAAGCATTTTACTGATATGCCTGTTATTTCTGCTACATTGTAAATAGCCTCTGTTGCTTGCGCAATAATTTTATTCATGAACGTACCTAACCATATTGGTATCTTTTATCTGACGTAGTACTTGGTACGAAACGCGTAGAGGTCACGACAGGTCATCCTGCGCGTGTATGCTGGTAAGCTGAGACGGAGCCTGCAGGAGACAGCAGCGGTTTTATCCATCTCCGCGGTGCCGAGATCCGGATCCTGTGCAGACACAGCGAGTCTGCTGACTGTCTCAGTGTGAGTGTCCGTTTCCCCTTGCCAGTGCCCAACCCTATGACGGTTTCTATACAAATCTGTTGATAGGTTGTTTTCATGTTTGTTTTTTTCTTTCATGTTTTTTATATAAATTTTACTGTATTTGTATACTGTGCAGCTTAGGGTTTAGTCTCCATTAGGTGTTCTCTTTGGTAGTACTTAGCCGTCCAGCTGCACAGCTGTTCTGAGGTGGGGTTGGATCCCCTCAGTTTTTGTGTATTTTTAATAAATTACCTTCCACTAATCCCTGGTGCGCATTTGTGCATTTTTTATTATCTTGTATTTCAGGGTGCCTTCCCCCCTTTCTAAGGGGGGTTCACCTAGATTTGAGAGTTTCTGTGGAGACGCTTTATGTACTTGCTGCAAAGAGATCATCCACACCATCACACAGCACGAGTGCTGAATATCCTGTTTTTTCTACCTTTTATATATAGAAATACTTAAGCAGTATACATGCTCACAACATGCCGTGCACATTAATTTATAATATAATATATAATATATATATTATATATATATATATATATATATATATATATATATAAAATATACTCTTTGCATTTAAAGCATCCATGCACAGTGAGACATGAAAAAAAAAAACAATTTTTATGTAGCTTAATATTACAAAATGTATACATCTGACCATATACAATAGAAAGAGGATAATAGATAGTAATTATAGATAATATTAAAGGAGAGTGTTTCCTCTGAGGGAGTCTTCCATTTTAATCGTGGTGAAATAATAACCATCCAATATTATTAAGTGAGAAAGGAAAGTGATAAAGTTATATCCTCAAATATAAAATGGAAACATATTATATTTATTTATTTTATTTATTTATTTATAAAATATTTTACCAGGAAGTAATACATTGAGAGTTACCTCTCGTTTTCAAGTATGTCCTGGGCACAGAGTAAAACAAATAATACATGGTTACAAGTACAGTTACATAAATGAACAAGGTATACATTATATACAAGACATTGCGTGCACAGTATAGTTATAGGTGTAACGGTTATCCACCCCCCCCCCCCAATTGCAGATAGGGACCATATGGGGAAATCTACATATGTTACAGTGTGGTGCAATACCTGTTAGGCTCACAGGAGGCCAGAACCTCCGCAACTGGGAGCCTGGGGTATATTCTGGAACGTATGCTTACAGCGCCTCCACCTGTGCAGGGATTCCAGGTGTAGAATGACCCCTGACACAGGACCCACAAATAGGAAACACATACAATGGAGTATATATATATGTAACTGTTTACTATATGGGCAAAACAATAACATCACATCGACACAATAGCAACACAACCGTGTCACCCTTAACCTGGCCTCACTGGACCACAACCCCACCGCTATACCCAAGTGTCCCTTTAAGGAAACCGGTATGTAGGGTACAGTTGGTGCACATGTAGAAATACCTGCCCGGGGCTCCTGCGCCCGAGTTCAGCAACAACAGAAAAGGACCCGTCTGCATCCAACGCTGAATCCGCAGCAATGGCGTCCTCTCCCAATCCAGATAGTCTCACCCACAGATAGTCTCTATCTTGAGTGTTGCAGGTCTGATCCCAGACACACTTGTCACACTGCTCCCTCCTTGACAGAGCACGCAGCAGCGTTTGTCTCACTGACTAGCTACTGCTAAAAGGGCAAAGTCCCTACCTTAGGGCCTTCCCTACACAGCAGCTACACATCTACTTGGAGTGGGGCCTAGCTGGGGCCTGGGGGTAACCTGGCCTAGTGTAAGAAGCCACTTGCTCCTTACACACTTCCTCCCCCTCCCTTCTCCCAGCTCCAACTGACTCTTCCTGTCTGCACACAACAATGTATCCATATGCAGAATGAGAATCTGTAAGCCTCAGTGGCTGTCTGACTGCATGTGACAGGGATCATAGGGCAGTCCCCAGAGGCTGCTGGGAGTTTTAGTCCACTCTGGGGCTTTTCCCTATGAGGACCGCATGGGCGCCTCTCTAATGGCCGCCTACCTCTCTCTGCGCCTGCGCTAGACTAATGGCCACCGCGCCACTTTCCTGCACATGCGCAACATCTAGGGGCTCCTGCACTACAGGTAATGGCCGCCGCGACTCCTCATAAGCACCACGCCTGCGCGAACACCGTGCCAGTCGCAACATGGCTGCCGGTATTCCTGGGGCTACACTGCGCATGCATGACTTCCCGCACATGTGCGAACGCACGTAAAATGGCAGCGCCCTGGCACTGATGTCGCCGGGAGCCCCTGCAACTGCCTGATATGGTGCGGGGGTACCCGCTACTCTGCGCAGGTGAGGAGGGCCAGAGGGGACCCTGCTACATAGGTATAGTGCCACCCCCTCTTCTACAGGGACGCAAATGTAATTCGATCCTCAGATACATAATGGAGGCATATTAAAGGTATATTGCCACAATGTTAAGGATAACAAAAATGCAACATCAAAAAAATACTGAATACAGCTATATGACTAAAAATGTTCATTGTAAACACAAATTGGAATTCATGTACATGAATATTACAAGATAACAACAGCAACATGCCAAGAAGTGTGAGGAAAAGATACATGGCTGCATAATATTGGATGCCCATCTGAGTCTGACCCAAATAGCAGGTTTCAAAGTGTCCGATCAACATCAAACATTATAGGAAAGCATAGTTAATGCAGCAATGTAACCACCCGCACTGTGCAAACTGGAATAAAAGGAGACCAGAAAAGACACAGAAATTATCTACTAGTAAATACAAGTCAGATATCATGTATGCAGATAGACACAACAACAAAGCACTTTTGGCTCTATTGGAGCAATGCATGGTTATATGAAGCCACATGATCCTCACCCTCTATATGGAGATATAACAAATCACAAAGTGTCTCATGAATATTTATAGACATAAGGAGAAAACATATTCAATGTAATCATGTGACAATCAACACAGTACAAAACGATTCATAGTAAAATCCTGAAAGATGGAAAGAGTTAGAGAATAATACATTGTAAAGCTACTGGACAATTTGGGTTAAAGAAAATATATGAGATCCCAGTCAGTATTGAGCCCTTTAGGTATCAATGTCCCCAGTGTAAAAATCCAGAATGTTTCTCTTTTATATAAAGTCTTAATTCTATCCCGTCACATTTGTTCGCTTTGACATGTTCAATGGCAATGTATGTTACATTCCCTAAAGTCCCTGTGGAACAAAAGGTAAAGTGTTTAGATATGGGAATTATGAGGTATCTGTTAGAGATCAGTCTGACATGTTCTATTAAGCGTGGTTTGAGTGGTCTTGTGGTAAACCCAACATCCCTTGGCAGTAATCGGCACAAAGCAGAACTGCTCTGGCACCACCACAGGAGAGATGCACCCAACACCCCCGGGGCAGTCGACTCAACCACCAGACGAGCTGATTCTGGTTCCAGTCCTGGAATCGTTGGCATTAGTACCGCTATGGTCATCTCAACTACCGGAACGTTGGAACCTTAGTGTCCAGGTATTTGAGTACACGGACCATCAGAGGCCCAGCTAGGTACACGTTTCCTCGGGCCACCTCCCAGTATAGTAGGGCCTGATCGGAGGCAGTCAGGAGTAAGGGTGGAGTGTGGTAGGCAGGAGCCGTACCCGCAGGCATAACAGTTCGATCACTCGGCAGTATCACCTCTGCAGTGGGCACAGGATTGGCAGGACGTGCCGTCGTACTGACCTCTCCCCCAGGTATTCTGCAGTGAGGACACACACTTCGGAGAAACTGTCTCCCATAGACTGTAGCCACCAGAAAGCCTCCTGATAGGGAATAGTTCGTGAGATCCAACTCTGACATGATGAGGTAGATAAAATAGGCACTGTAGCAAAGCAGAGGACTACCAGGCAGCTCTTTACTTGTCCACAGCTCGGCAGAAGTGAAGCTATACAGGGTGTGGCAAACTCCACCCATGGTTTTGAAAAAAAGTCCTAATTGGTACAAGGCATTGCTCCTCCCCCAGGTGAAACATAATGTTGGGGGGGGGGGGGGGTGGACCAAGTAGTGACAAGGCTCCGGATGAGCCATGTGGTCATGTCCTGGAACAAGAATCATATTTCTGTTTGACCCCTCTTGCAGCTTCTGCCAGTCAGTTTCTTATTTCAGCTGCACGTAGTTTTCTCACACACACACTGCGCCTGTGTGATATATTACATTGTTGCCATCCCTGCCTCTGGGGATGTAATCAGTGAGTTGCTACAGCAGCCTCTGAAATCTCTCCTAGAATGGGCTATTCTGAACTCCCCCCTGTTTTGCTGATAGATAGTCTGTCCCAAGACTATTCCTGTTACCCAGATTCCCCCACACTTCCTTTTCATTCCTGACTCTGGCTGAGTGAGTACCTTCATGTTACATTTCTATGGCAAGGCCATCTCTTTTGACCTGCTCTTAACTACAAACGCATCACTACATAACATCCACAAGTGCCTGTATTTATTTTGACACCTTTCCAATAAAGTGAAGAAAACATAGCAGGACTTGGTGTGCTTTGGAAAGAGGCTGAGTTAAAGCTAACTGGAGCTATTCATACATCACACGTGACCCTGGTTCCAGTATAGTTAAAAGAGGACCGTGTGCTTTGGGGAAACACAAAGAAGCTGCTACTCATAGCCTTTATGCTAGACACAGAGCAGTCTATGCACACTAACAAGCAGCAGCTTTACACTGCCTATACAAAGTCCAGCTTTACAGCAGTACAGCAAGCAGCCTTACACTGCCAACACAGAGCCCAGTGTCTACAGCAGTACAAGCAAGCAATTTACACTGTCAGATACAGAGCAGACTCTTCACCCCAAGACAAGCAAGCAGCCTCACACACAAGGCACCAGCACTGCAGTCAGACAGTGCACTATACACAGAACTTTGATTGCCCTTTCTGTTTTGAGTCCACCCTCTGCACAGCTTCACAGTGGGTGAGCTACCATCCCACCTAACCCTGGGCACGTCCCCACGGCTAGCGCCACCAAGGGCCATGCCACCGGACATCCGCCAGATCACAGGTCAGAGCCACCGGACACCTGTGAGTACAGCTACCCTATGCCGAATGCCGCAGGACACCGATCGGCATCATCTGAGACAGTCACCCATCGCTAATGCAGGTAACAGACCGAACGCCACACGCACTGGCTAAAGGCCTACATACACCTACAGCATGGCAGAACTCAGATCCCCACCAGACACCACGCAGGAGAGGGACCACTCAGACACAGAGACCGCTGCACAAATGCAACAGGCGCAGGCAGACGCAAGGCCTAAATGGAGAGTCACACTCACACAAAAGGCCCGCGAAAAATATGAAGCTGACATTGACGCGCACCGCGCCAATTTAGAAAGGGCCTGGGAGAACACGGAACTTGAAATGAGTAATGTCGCGGACGTTAGCGATCAGGAAAGGCAGATCAAGCAAGCTATTACTCAGATTAAGTCATGCCACAGATGTTACGTAGCGCTGTCACAAGCATATTTCCCCTATCTGACAAGGACTAACACGGAAGATAGTCTGCGGGAACGCGACCTGCAAAAGGCGATTGACCTAGAACATGATGGCATTGTGCAGACCGCCATCACGGACGCCCAAAGTGAGAGAAAAGAGCTCCTCCTGGAGACCGCATCGCAGCGCTCCAGCACATCCAGACATTCATCAAGGTCAGCAAGATCAGCCCAATCTAACGCGTCCAGCACAAGCGCTACCAAGGCGCGAGCCACCGCAGTGGCCGCACGCGCTAGGGACTTAAATAGTCAATAAAAGGCAGCCGTGAGGGCAGAGAGAGCACACATAGAAGAGCAGGAGCAGAACGCCACTGCTGCTGCTGCAGCAAATGCCGCCACGGCTGCAGCCACTGCCACCGCCAATGCCACCGCCGCCGCAGCCACCACCACTGCAGCCACTGTCGCTGCCACCGCAGCCACTGCCGCTGCGCGGTGGAAAGCCGAATTTGATGCGTAACTAGAGGCTCTAAATCAAGAGAGGGAAGCCGCCGCCGCCATAGCCCAAGCTGAAGTCCTAGATGCAGCCGCGCAACAGGATGGTGGGGAGCAACAATACAGATGGATAATCTCAGAGGACCCACTCCAACGCACTGAGGACTATGAAAGGAGCCTCTTCAGCATAAACACCAGCTCACCATCTCAAAACGATGGGAGTGACTCCACAGACACCGAAGACTTGCTAGGTCCACGTGGAGAAGAAGCTGTTCATTCAAGGGTACACGCTACCTGGGATATCCATAGCCGCAGCAGTGATCCACACTCCAGCGCACACACGGATGCACTACAACAGGCTCACAATCCAGGTACACCCACAAGGGAAAACACAGCCCCTCACTCCGACTGGCAGTCATCACACATCCACGCCAAGGAGGAGGCGACCGCAAGGACTCCCGGCAACTACCTCAGAACGCGACCAACACGCCGATGCCTCAGGCCTGACAGTCATGGGCAAGTACATGATCCGACGTGACATGGTGCAAACAGAACTTACCAACTTTGATGACCATCCTGAGTACTACCGAAAATGGAAGTCCACATTCAAAGATGCAATCAAGAGTCTGGACTTCTCCGCAAGGGAAGAACTCAGCCTGCTAACCAAATGGCTGGGGAAAGAATCCATAGAACATGCTAAGAGACTAAGGGCAGCGAACATGAACCACCCCCAAGTAGGTCTTGACTTGGTATGGGAAAGGCTAAAGGAGTGCTACAGTAGCCCCGAAGCGGTCGAAGACGCACTCTTCAAAAGAGTTGACGACTTTCCTAGAATCACTGCCAAAGACTACTCGAAGTTATGAGAATTCAGGGATCTGCTGCAGGAGCTGGAGTTTGCAAGAACAGACCAATCTCTGACAGGTCTCAACGTCCTAGACTCAGCTCGTGGAGTGAGACCCATCTTGGAAAAGCTACCCTACAACCTCCAAGAAAGATGGATGTCACAAGGCTCCAAATACAAAAGGGAGAAGCAAGTCGCCTTCCCTTCCTTCTCATTCTTCTCGAGCTTCATCCGCGAAGCGGCAAGGACAAGAAACGATCCCAGTTTCATCTTAGGTGCGCAGACCACACACAGTGCAAGCAACCTATCTCGGTCCACAGGACGGACGTGTCCCCCACGACCCAAACAACTCCCGACCAGTAGGTCGCCGGAGACAAGAAGCCAAGGGACCCAAACAGGGAATGTCCGATACACAAGAAGCCACACCAACTTAACAGGTGATTCGGGTTCAGGATGAAGTCCATAGAGGAACGCAAGAAGTTACTCGGAGAATTCGGAGTCTGCTTCAGGTGCTGCGATTCCACGACTCATCTAGCCAAAGACTGTAAAGAGGCCATCAAATGTGCCGTTTGCAAAAGTGACAAGTACATAACATCTCTACATCCAGAGGCGCTGACACTCCACCAACTCAACAACCAATCCTCCATAGTGGAGCATGGCAGGGAGGAAGGAAAAGGAGAGCCAACATCTGTCACGTCTCAGTGCACCGAGGTTTGCGGAAAAGGATGTTACAAAAAGTCCTGCTCCAAAATATGCCTTGTTGCGGTGCACCCCCAGGGACAACCTGAAAGAGCTAAAACGATGTATGCTATCATCGACGACCAGAGCAACCGGTCATTGGCCAGGTCAGAAATTCTTTGACATGTTATACATACAAGACAATGCCTCACCCTACACCAACAGAACTTGTGCAGGGTTAACTGAGACAACAGGGAGAAGAGCAAATGGCTACATCATACGTTCAGTGGACAACAGAGTGAAGATAGCTCTCCCCACACTTATCGAGTGCAACCACATGGCGGCAAACAGGGATGAGATTCCCACACCAGACGTGGCACGCCATCACCCACACCTCAGAGGAATAGCCAACTACATCCCGCCGGTAGAACAAGGCGCCAAGATCTTGCTGCTGCTCGGTAGGGACATCCTGAGGGTGCACAAAGTCTGTAAACAGCGCAACGGACCACAGAAAGCTCCATTCGCCCAAAGACTTGACCTAGGATGGGTGATAGTGGGCAACGTGTGCACCGACATAGGGCACAAACCAGACAATGTTGACGCCCGCAGAACGGTGATAACAGAATGCGGACACACATCCCTCTCCAAACCATGTCTTCGCCATCTCCAAGTTACAGGAAGGCCAAGTGAGGAGAAGAGACAAGGTCATCCATCTGAGAACAACAAAAACATCTTCGCATCAGGGAAATGTGACGATGGTCTAGGAGGCTCAGCAGTCCAGACCACTAAGGATGATGAGTCGACTCCACTGAAGGAAGAAAGTAACCTCCCGAAGGTGACCGACAAAAGGATCGTCCAAAGGAAAGGAAACAATCGTACAGTCCTCCTGCGAGCAATGGCACAGCTAAGACGTACAGCCATGCCTTTCCACAGAATACCAAGTGGCAAAGCAGCCAATCGCTACAGCTGGCATAGCCACAAAAGATTGCGCCCTGCAGGTGAAACTACAGGGGCAAAAAGACTGTCCTCTCGCATGCCTAAAAATAGACGGTCGCAGAGACATTTTATGAAAGTATTTACAAGGGCAAAAGAGATTGTTCTTCGTCATGTCCAGGGAGAAAACAACCTCCTGAGGGCAGTTAACAAAGAGACACAAAGACGTATCACCAAAATATGTGGAGACGTTCTCGTGCAAGAGGATTGCACCGATGACTTAGGGTGCACAGCGTTCCAGACAACAAGAGACGACAGCGCAATCGACCTTAGGAACTTGGATCTGGGGGGACACGCCTCCCATACAGCTTAGTCTGGGCATAAGCTGGAATCTCAAAACAGACGCATTCACATTTCAGGTGTCCATCGAGGGAAAACCCTACACCCGACGCGGGGTCCTGTCCATGGGCAATAGTCTTTACGACCCGTTGGGATTCATTGCTCCAGTCACCATACAAGGGAAGTCTCTTCTCAGAGAAATGTCCTTCGAGAAGCAGGACTGGGATACCCCACTACCTCCAGAAAGATGGAATGAGTGGGAAACGTGGGAGGATTCTTTGAAGATCCTAGAGCAGCTTCAGATCCCACGCCCTACTCACCCACATCTCTCACCGCTGCACACAGCAAAGAGCTTTGCGTGTTCCAAGGCGCCTCTACAAAGGCCATAGCAGCGGTAGCCTACTTAAAAACCACGGATGCGGATGGAGGCGACCATGTCAGGTTCATCCTCGGCAAGGCTAAAGTGGCGCCATAACGCGACCACACTATACCCAGACGAGCTATGTGGCACAGTATCAGCGATAGAAATGACAGAACTCATCAAAAATTAAATGTATTGCATACCAGATGCTGTCAGGCTCTACACAGATAACAAGGTGGTACTCTGTTGCATAAGCAATGAGAAAAGATGATTCTACGTATACGTGGCCAACCGAAAGAAAGAATCAGGAAGTCAACTCAACCAGAACAATGGTACCACGTACCCACAGACCAAAATCCTGCAGATCATGCCATCAGATCAGTGCCCGCAGCGCAACTACAGAAAACGTCGTGGCTCACAGGACCAACGTTTCTTACGCAGCCCGCGGAAACGCCATCAACCCCAGTTGACGACTTTGAACTTGTGGATCCTGAGAAGGACACGGAGATAAGGCCTCAGGTATGTTTGTATTTTACATATGTTCCACATAATTCAATATAGTGGTATCTCCTGATACCAGACGGGGAGTGTCCTGGAACAAGAATCATATGTCTGTTTGACCCCTCTTGCAGCTTCTGCCTGTCAGTTTCTTATTTCAGCTGCACATAGTTTGCTCACACACACACTGTGCCTGTGTGATACATGACATTGTTGCCATCCCTGCCTCTGGGCATGTAATCAGTGAGTTGCTACAGCAGCTTCTGAAATCTCTCCTAGAATGGGCTATTCTGCCATCCATCCCCCCTGTTTTGCTGACAGATAGTCTGTCCCAAGACTATTCCTGTTACCCAGATTCCCCACACTTCCTTTTCATTCCTGACTCTGGCTGAGTGAGTACCTTCATGTTACACTCCTATGGCAAGGCCATCTCTTTTTACCTGCTCTTAACTACAAACACACAACTACATAACATCCACAAATGCCTGTATATATTTTGAGACCTTTCAAATAAAGTGAAGAAAACATAGCAGGACTTGGTGTGCTTTGGAAAGAGGGCTGAGTTAAAGCTAACTGGAGCTATTCATACTACATCACACGTGACCCTGGTTCCAGTATAGGTCACACTGTTTTTGGCAGGAGCGCAATCTTAGCTTCTTTCATTACTCCATTTTGGGAGCACTGCAACGGAGCTAGAATACAATTACATGGTGTTCCCGGTGATGCGTCAGGGGCCCGCCTCATACTCTTTACAGACTTTACACAAGTCCAGAGCCTTGAAAGGTGCGCAAGATCTCCCACGGCACACTGTGAGAGGCCTGTCCCTTGTAGAACAGAATGTGGGGTAAACGCAATAATTTTCCTTCCGTGTATGCCCCCAGAAGCACAGTCCGTCGTGCTTGGTGCATGGGTTGCCCCAGTGTCTGAAAGGTCCCGTCCCATATACACAGTCTATGTGCATCGGTACCCAAGGGTCCTCACGGTCCACTGTGAAGGACCTGTCCCGATTTCCAGTAGTTGATGAAGGTTAGCACGCTCCTGGGATAATTTTCCCACCGTGTTCACCCCAACTAGCATACTCATGGTGCACAGGTGCACAGTGGTCCTCACGGTACACTGTGTGTGTTGTCCTATCCCTATCTTGGACTACGATGCTGGGTAACCACGCTCCCCAGTGTCGCATCAGGGTGTTCCCCAACAAAGTCTATGGCAGGGGCTTAGGCAGCCCCTTCCTGGTGTCACCTCGGGAGAGACATCCCCCCTTCCTTGTCCCAAAGTGGGTACCCGGGGTCCGTATTACACACCATCAGGGGCACGGCCCCGGCCTCTGTAATTACCACCAGCCAGTGCAAAGCGCTCTAAAGTCTGTCCTGCAACTTCCCATCTCAGCAGCGCCTCCATTTGAAGCACATGTTGCCCCCCCCACTCCCTCTGGGAGATTATGGCTATGCGACTGCTTGGTGTGGTGCTTGTTACCTGAGTGGTACAGGAGAGATGAGTTTCCCGCAATGGTGTGGGGGGTACAGGGCAGACACTTAGGGATCCCTCTGGCTCTTTCCTTCTCTGTGTCAGTGCCTCCAGACATAGGGGGCTCCTGCAAGGCTAAAGGCGGTCTCCGCTATGACAAGCCTTACTCTCAGTTACCTACCTCCATACAGACTGCAGCGAAGCCAGAAGTACAAATGAGGATGTTCTTTATTAAAGCAGCCACTGCTGATGATATTGCAGCGTATGCTCCAGTTGGTAAAGTTGATCCTTGGCTTCTGGATGGAACTGGTGAGGCCTGGCTGGATTAGATTAGTGCCTCAGCCCATGAGGGGCTGAGCACATGTCTCGCTCCCAGCCGGGAGGAGACATTTCCAACACATCCTAGCCCATGCAGGCTGGAACAATCTGAAGGTCTCACCCCTAAGGGGATGAACTTCAAGCTATAATTTAGGCACTTCCTTCCTGCAGCTCAAAGAGGGGGGGCCCAGTATCTGTACCACCATTGGCTATCACAGATCCATGTGTCAACTCCACTCCTGTCACTAAGGAATTCAGCATGAGGAGGGGGAAACCCCCATAGAATAGCCTGTCACTGTCTACATCTTATTAAAACTTACACGACAGGGGAAGGTAGAGAGATAGCTGGACCAGCCACCGCTATATATATCAAACAGGCAATACCTTTAAACTCTCGTTTCCTTCAGCACAATAAAGAGTAACCATTCTTGGTCTTGCTGGGAGCAAATGGGATAAATAAAATAAAAGATGGAAAAATTAAAAATGGTTTGTAAAAACCTAATGCCCAAGTAAAATAAAAATAGCTTATCAAATACTTTTAAAGCATGTCAAACCCTGGTTTCACAGTAGACGCCATGTCGCCTTTAGCATAAAGGGGGTTAAGAAAAACTATCCACATTTTTGCCCTGAATAGATTAACCAGGGCCCTTTCCTGGGCTCTTCTGCTGTGTCACAACCCCTCACCTCTCTCATTTCTACACTCTGAAAACAAGATTGCTTGCACAGAATCTCATCTGAAGTCTGATCGAATGGGACAGACACTTGTTCTCAGTTTTGCTCCTGAAATGGAGAGTTGCATTATCATTGATTTGTTCTCTCCACTTCCTCTGCTCCTTAATAACACCTACATGGCCAGAGAGTCCTGCACGAACTAAGCATACTATGAGTTACCAATGCTATACATTGTATATCTTAGCAGTATATGCAATTAACTGGTCCACAACACTCTCAATGTGGTGCCGGCAAATTGTTTAAAATATGTGTATGTAAGAGATGGCTGCATACAACCAAAGCATGACGACAGTCGCATGTATAATGTCACCTTGTGGGGGGGAATTTGGACTGACACTTTTATAATCCCTGGTACAAATACTATAAGATTATCAGTCCTTTAAAAATCTGAAAATGTGGTCTGGGCAATCAGCCCACAGGAATTGAGCTACCATTAGGCAACATCTTCTGGTGGACAGAAAGACCCTTTAAGTAGTACGACACTGGAGGTCTGCTAACCATCACACTCAAGAACCCTGATACACAATGCTGCTCAATTTGATTCATTTTCTATGGTTTTGCTGCAGAAAGACTTATTCCACTCTGTATTATTACAAAAAGAAAACGAAGCAATGTGTTTCTGAAAGTACATAATTGTTGTAAATTGTCAGTCTAGCAGTGGTAGGTACTGCATGCCAGTGTTTTAAGCAATTCAAATTTGGAGGACTTGTTATGATTTTGTAAGAAAACTGTTACAGGAATTGATTAGAAATAGAGATTCCGGTTTTCGGGGCTATATTATTTTGTAAAATCAGTGTTTATTTATGTAGCTGGGACCCCTTTTCCCCCAGTTGTTGTTGTGGGTTGGGAGATGCTGCACCTAGGGAACGCTCCGATAACGGAGGTTCCGCGTAGAGGGAGCCGCCATGTTTAGGTTGGTGCTGGCGCAGATCAGGCCTGGCAGAAGGTTGCGCATGCGCAGACAAGGGGAGAAAAGCCCGCGAAGGAGGAGAGCTCGGATAGGAGGGGAGTTAGGGAACTACAGGTCCCAGCAGCCCCGCGAGCCCCCGTGACACGCGAGGATCAATCAGGTACGAGGAAGGGAGGAAAAGGAAGTGATGGGGCGCACGTTGGTTCAGAGCTAGCTGTAGGAGGAAGGAGCTCCGGTGTAGGGAGGCAGTCCGCCCCCTACCTAGGCCGCATGCCCCAGGCCCAGTTAGGCCCTGAGCCCCAGTAGTGTGAAGCTGAGCTAGGGACTAGCCATAGACAGGTTCCAGATTCCCTTACTGTTACACGATCGCTACCGGGACAGTTCTAAGTCAGCGGGAGGTCTTGGATCAGGCCCCGCTACCAAGTTGCAGCGTCTGGGTGGGATCGCCCCGGACACCTATGGGTGACGTCATCTACGCCCACACCGATCCTTTGTGAAGATAGTTGCAGAACCGGGTATGGGAGTGCCCGGCAGGTAAACTCCAAGTGCACCAATGGTACCATCATTCACTCAGGACACGGTGGCTGCGCAGTCACATACATATACATTCACTGTCTCACTTGCGGGTGGGGGACGTATTCCAAGAGGGAACTGGACACGGGGTGGGATCACCCGTGAAGGGAAGGGGAGAGTGAGCGTTCGGCAGGACGCTGAGAGTAGTGTCTCCTCTAGGGAGGGACACCTGTTGATAAAGCTTATGGTTGCTACAAGTAGAGTATATTGGTTAAGGTATATTGCTGTGTGTGTGTATTAATGTACATAAGTTCCTGCGAAGACCCACTTCCCCTCGGGCGGAATCTGTCGCAGGTGGAGGCGCTGCACCAAGTTATAAGTATTGTGCGTACCCCAGGCTCTCCGTGGCAGAGGCTCAGGCCCTGTGAGTCTACAGGTAATACAGCATATGGTAGTGGTCTGTGTTCGCTAGGAACCAGGGCTACATTTAATTAATTTAAAAATATTTTTTCCATATGATTTTTTTTGTGTTTTCAGTGTTTAAATAATATTAAAATATAAAATAGCAAAACAATAGTATGTACTGTAGCCCATCTGCCCCCTCTCCTTCCCTTAAGGGAGATTCAGGCTGCTACCTGGTGCATGATGGTGCAGTGCATACCTGTTAGGTGGAACAGAAGGCCTGAGAACTCTGTGATTGTATGGGGACGCATCAGAACAGGCTCTCAGTGATGGTTCTTCTGTCAGCGCAGCGCCTTCATCTTATGAGGATCCTGGTGTAGCCAGGATAGTCCTCACAGGCAACTCTTTTCACGGATCACACAAAGGATAATTCAACTGGACTTTATTTGGATACAGCATAGCCATTTCATGCTCCATTCCCCGAAGGCAGTACCAGGGCTTGAGGCCCTAGGCACCCCTCCTCAGCACACCTTACCCCCTAACAGGGCAAGACCTCTGCCCACTCCTATCCAGGAGAGGCAATACTGGGGCTTCCTCCACGCAGGGAGGTGAGCACAGAACTAACTCCCAGAAAAATTTACTCTAACCTCTAGAGAAAACCCCCTCTTTCCCAGGGGAGTGACTTGTAAGGCGTCCACCTACCAGGCATAGGCCCCTATAGTACCAGGCTAATCCTGAAATGTATTACCTGACATTCTATACAATAACATAACCAGGCCCTGCACGATTTACTCCCAACACTGTCCACTCTTTACTGGGACTTACAGTGCTCGAGGGGCTAGAGCATTAGTAGCCCAGGGGGATTTGGCTAAACCCTCCCTCTGGTTTTGAAATCCCTCACGACCCCGCATAAGAGCATAACATCACACCACATTTTTATATAATAAAAAAACATTGGTACAACATTATAACATTGACATAACTGACTCCGCCCTTAATGGTGGAACCTTGACTTTGGTACAACAGTACTTATAACCGATTAGTAATAGTGAGCCGGATTTGGCTTGCACACAAGGTTCCCTTCACTATCTGGTGCTGTTACCGAATAGCAGCGCTTGCGTCCAGACTCCCCAATATACTCCACCTGGTCTAAGTGGATGTTGCGGCCTACCTGCCACACTTTCATTAGATAGCGGGCCCTATCTTCTCGGTAATGCATGCTGCAGCTGGTCCTTACCTTCATATAATATAATATGGCTGTGTGCACCTACTCATCCTGGTAAATCTCTGCTGACCTCATTAGAGATTCAGGAAGGTAGGGATAATCATATCCTTCCTGTCAAAATTTCTGGACCAGGACCCTATCAGCACAGCTGTTTTTGGTTAAATTATGCACATATGCTTCACATGGCAATACCCAGTATATGGGTCCCTCCCACAGAGACTCGCTAACCGGTTCCTCTCCCACTGGAGAAGAGAAGAAGCCTGCATCCATTTTAGCGCAACACTCCCGCATGATTTCAGCTTCCTGCTCAGGAGTGAACCGGCCATCCTCCCACCAGTGATCTGTCTGGCAACCCCTCTCAAGCACGAACCCACCACGGTAATGGATCCCACCACGGTAATGTGTCCATCCCTTCAGACACTTTAGCCTTCACATTTGGGGTAACCGTCACATAAGATGCGGCCACAGTCAGTACCGGGGACACAGGTCGAGAGGACCGAGGCCTGTATCGGTTGTCACAGTCAGCTCCTCAGGGACTTAGGTGAGGGCTGGGGAATGGTCAGAACGGGGTGATGGGGCAAAACGGAGTGAGTCCAGCACCTCAAAGTCTCGTTCAGGCGGGCATATAGTGTTCCATACCCCAACTTTGTTGGCAAACGGATAGGTCGCCCGTGTTAGGGTCAGCAACTGTTCTCGCCCGGGAGCAGGAACGACAGCCGGAGGCTTAGCAAGGCCTCCATGCTCCGAATGGCAGAAGGGCAATTCCGCTTGTCATGCTTCTGTTTCCGCACCCTGCCCTGCAACAAGAAAAGGTTCTCCGTATAGGTTCTCACCGACGCAGCAGGAGCGGTTGCAGGATCCGGAAGAGAAGCAATATCGGCCGGTACCATTAGCGAAGGACTTGCACTCATAATATTTGAGTTAAAAAATCTCATGTAGAGAATGTTCTCTTCAGGAATGGATGCCGGATATCACACGGAACATCAGCTGGAGGACATCAGCAGCAGCAGCCAGCCAGAGGAGGAATCCACAGAGAGCCTCCAGGAGATGCAGATACCCACAGAGAAAGGACCTGCGGACCCACTGGTATTGGCAGCCACACAGATTAAATAGAGTCCGTCCTTTCCTCGTGTGTCTATTCCAAGATGACGACTTCCGCATCAGCTGATATGGTGTCCGTGACAATCCTACTTGTTTCGTTACGATGTGACTTCATCAGGGCTTATCTATTACCCTGTTAATGCTGGTTAGCACAAGAAGTAACTCCAAAAATATCACATGCGTTAAAGAGTACACGTCACATTGCACTGTGTTAATAGGTGCAATATCATCTGTTACATTAAGAAACTGAAGTAAAATCCTTGATACTTGCAGGAGTAAATTCATATACTCTACCAGTACATATACCTTTCATCATGTATAATAAGAGTTCACTGTGAAAATAATAGATATGCTTTATTTCCTCTGGTACACTCATTGGTGTGATATCACTATGAAAGACAAAAATACTGTATGCAATGCTACATCAAATGTGACAAAATACTGTACATAGCTAAATACTTCAATGTTGGTATTCTCATGAGTAAGGGTCATTTAGTTAAACCATTTCGCCAAAGCGTTATAAGCCTGGAGCCACTTCATGGCATGACCAATTATGCAGGTCCTAACACCCCCTGTGAATATTCTCATTTACCTCTGCAGTGGAGGGAGAATGGCCACAATGGACCTGTCCTGCACAGGAAGATGGAAAAATCTGCTATTTAAAAAGTGGGGAGGGGTGAGCTTAAACCCTGGGAGGAGGGGCCGCTAACCACCAATCAACTGACACCAGTTGAAATTTACAATTAATAAACACACAATCCCAGCAGTGATATCATTTTGCACAGGCAAAGCTCCCCTTCTCTCTCTCTCTTCCTTCTTTCTCTTTGGCGGGCTAGAGGCGGAGCAATCAGTTGACTGACAAGCACTTCCCCATTAGGAAGCCCAGGAAAAAGATACTCTCCTAATTCCAATGGAACCAAAAACCAGTCAAATGTTTGCTTGAAGTATGATTACTTTTGTTTCAAGTTAAAAATTAAATACTTAAATACTTTTCAAAATGTATTATTTCTTTGTATACTAACGGAGAAAAAGACTGTATTGGCAACATTGTGTTTTTTTTTAACATATTGTTGTCCCCTATGTGCGAGAGAGACAGAGATAGTGAGCACAAGAGACAATTTAAATTTAAAAAATGTGAAATATGAAATGTGCAGGATGAGGTCACAAGTCAGTGTCCTCTCTACCCTCTCTGGGAATTGATAGAATTATTCTATAAGGAAGGTGAGGATATACCCCGAATAAAGTAGTTTGGTAATAATCCTTCTGCATTAATGTCTTGGGAACTCTTATACCCTGGGAAATTGAGCTAGAATCCAGCATTTAGCATTTAGCATTTTTATATGGAAGTTTTATTGGTATGAATCTGACCTGGTCTATGTTTGATCTTGTATATTAATATGTATTGCATTAGTAATTTTTTGTTGCGGTGCAGGTTAAAAAAGTTGTATACTGATATTTAGTGAGACATTACACTGTAACAGTGATGTTTTGTAGGGAAAGGGTACCAGAAACAAAAAATGGAGAAAAAATAAATTATACCCAAACTATATATAATACATCTTTTTTTTTTCAAACATTTTTTATTAGGTAGATGTTACAGACCAGGTAAAACAACATTGCAGATAATCTTCAATACCTAATACGAGCAAGTTTTTGTAATATAGAGAAAAAGGAAATAGAAACATTGACCGGTTGAGGAAAATCTTCATCCTATCACCTGAATCCTACGTTGGTGGGGGACAGTCCCCTCCAGTTAGACTGAGAAACTAATAAGCCCCTAACTGTGGGGATCAAGGTGGCCAGCCAGAAGTAAAAGAAGTGACCGAATAAAAGAAAAGGGTGGATAAGGGTGGGTCAAGGGGTTGGGGGAGGGGAAGATGCCAGGAAATGGACGGTGGAGGGGGGAGTAATGCCCCCCCTCCCCTCCCCACATGGCCGCCGGTCCTGGGCCACCCCGGCATCGGACATTAAACTACTTTTTGCTACTTGTGAAGAGATACCCATTCTTCTGGGGCTTGTAGCTACATTCTCACCCTTGTCTATCCTATATCGGAGGGGGTAGATGCGAGGCGGGTAAGTGTGGAGGATTATTGGCCTCAATTTAACCATCCCTTTATTTAAATAATCGTAGTTTGATCAGTGGGCCGGCCATATAATCCATCTCAAATAAGAAAAAGTGGTAAAAAATAAATAAAAAATAAGCACAGCGCCCTCCCAGTAAGTATTTTCTAATAATTTATACTTTTAGCACGGAGATATGTACAGTATTTTATCTATTCTATACCATGCACAGAAAGACAAAAACACATTCCTCCTGTTACATCTCTGTTATCCTATTACTGGAGCCCTGCTACAAGTTGAGATTGACATCTGAAGTCAATTTCATGTAATGACCCTGTGGGAATCAATATCCATCAGCTGTCCCCTGACACTGAAATGCATACAAATCTTTGTGTTACCCTCCATCCCCAGTGCCACTCTCAGATGCAGGAGGCAGCCTGATGTCACGCTTTAACTACTTCACTGCTATGCCATAGTATACAGTTAGGACAATCATCACATATTCGCCCTTTCTGCAGTAGGTATAAAGTGAAACAGAATCAGCAAGTCTTGCCTCTGTAGTGGCCAACTAGAATTAAGTACTAAATTGCACAGGTCAGTGGGACAACAAAAACCCACGTGCAGAATCTGTGGTCAAAGTGGCTTTTAAAAATAGTTGTACTGTGATTTCAGAAAATTCGAGAACAATATTACACAATGGGGAAAATCTCTCTAGAGGTGTGCAAACTTTTCACCAAAGGGTGGGAGAACGAGTTTTCTTTTTTATGTACTGGTGTCTCTATATGTGTTGTATAAAGGTGTGTTTGGGGTGGCATATAAACAACTTGGGTTTCTTCCCTCTCCGCCCTCTTTCAGATTCTGAATGAAGTTTAAAACTTCTGAAGCAAATCATGGTGGCCAAAGGCGAAATGTATTGCTTTTTTTTTTTAAGTTAAGTGACAAATTTCATTCCATGTGTCTCTCCACGTATTGTTCAATGGTATGTTTGGGAAAGGCGGGTCGAGGGGGGCTACTGTATACAAGTAACTTGTAACTCTAGTAAAATATGACTCTCTCATAATCCATATTTCAGTTTCTAGATGAACTTTTAAAATTCATTAAAACGAACCATCAGGTCGAAAGGTGGAATCGCATGCTTTCTTTCATGGGTTTGCAAAGAAAAAAAAAGTTTGTGTGAAAATTTGCGGCCGAATTTTGACACTTTCTCCCCCATCTCTATCTGGGACACCATGCCTAGTTGTGACCTCCTGTTTATGGTCCTGTATGATAGCAAGATTAATGTAACAGAAAAAAAACCCATACCGCATTTCAGGGGAAATTCCTCTTTGACAGCTACAATAAATTCCCTTTTGAAATTTCATTTTGACCACGATACAATTTGTATATGGAGTGCGGGGGAGATATAGTTTATAATCTATTGTATACCCGCAGTGGGCCCTGAGATTCTCCCACTACATCTCAACCATCATATATTCATATATATTAGAGTGAGTCCCTCTAATATATATATATACATGTAGCACATGTTTCCCCTCCCATGGAAGATTTAGTCATGGCTATTGCTAGGTGTAGTGCTGGTTACCTGTTTGGCACAGGAGAGCTGAAGTACCTGCGATGTTGTGGGGGAAGACAGGCAGAACTTTAGGGATTCCTCTGGTTTTTCTTCTTGGTGACAACGCCTCCAGACACAGAGGGCTTCAGCAAGGCTGAAGGGGGTCCCCGCTATGACAGTCCTAACTCACAATACTCCCTCCACACAGACTGCCGCGGAGCCAGAAGTATAAATGAAAATGATCTTTATTATAGCAGCCACTGCGATGTGCTACAGCAAATGCTTTAGTTGGTAAGGTAGATCCCTAACTTCTGGATGGTACTGGCCTTCTGGTAATAGTGAGGCCTCTCTGGATTAGGTTAGTGCCTCAGCCCATAAGGGACTGAGCATGTCTCTCTCTCCCAGCCGGGAGGAGAACTCAGAGCTCCTACTCCATGAGGAGATAGTATGAACCCCAATCACAGACTGAAGGACCCACCCCTAAGGGGCTAAACTTCATACTATCATTTAGGCACTTCCTTCCTGTAGCTCAAAGAGGGAGAGCTGAGCACAAGCACCACCACTCGAGTAACTCAGGAAGTCAGCATGAGGAGGGGGGAAACCCCATAGGACAGCCTGTCACTGTCTGTGTCTTACTAGAACTTACATGATAGGGTAGGTAGAGTGATAGCTGGATCAGTCATCACTATATATATATATAATAGCTGATATACCCGGCGTTGCCCGAGATGTAAATGTGTAATAGGTATGTAACACACTTTCCACCCCCCCCCCCCCATCCCAATCGCAGATAGGGACCATGTGGAGAAATGTACGTGTATTTTACCAGGTGTGGAACAATACCTGTTAGGCTCACAGGAGGTCTGAGCCTCCGCCAGTGAGAGCCTGGGGTGTATCCTGGAACGTATGCTTACAGCGCCTCCACCTGTGTAGGATTCTAGTAGTATAGAATGACCCATGACACAGAACCCACATATAGTAACCACATACACACCAGAGTATATATATATATATAAACACAGTTTACTATATGCAGTAGAATATAACAAGAACAATACAGTTACATCAACATCAATAGTGTCCCTCTATGACACTGACCTTCTAGAGCCATAAACCCCCACCCTACATCAATAGTCCCAAGTGTCCGCGACCCACCCCTTAGGCATGATCAGCTCCTGAAATGAACCGGTATGATGGTTAAAGTAGGTGCACTTGGTGACTTACCTGCCCGGGCTCCTGCACCCGGGTACAGCAAACAGGAAAGGACCCATCTGCGTCCAACGCTGAATCCGCAGCAATGGCGTCCTCTTCCAATTCGGATAGTCTCACCCACACAGTCTCTATCTTGAGTGATGCAGGTCTGATCCCAGACCACACTTGTCAGAAGCTCGCTGCACTGCAGCTGTGTCCCTGAACTAAGCTAGCTGCTAAAAGGGCAAAGTCCCTAACTGCAGGGGGCCTTCCCTACAGCAACATAATCTAAAAGTGAGTTGTGCCTAGCTGGGCCCTTGGGGGTAACCTGGCCTAATGGCAGGGCCTACTGCTCCCTGCACACACTACCTCCCCCTACCTTATCCCAGCACCAACTGAACTCCTGTCTGCACACAACAATGTATTTGGCCTCAGGAGAAGCTCCCTGCCCTATTGGCTCCCTGGCGTCAGGTGGCCTGTCTGCCAATAAGCATTCTGGGGGCTGTAGTTCTTCATGGTCCTCTTTATCATTTGGGACGCGTGCGCTATCTGCACTGCGCGTGCGCAACCCTATAATGGCCACCGCTAGGCCTACCTGTGCTTGCGCTACTTCTAGGGGTCCCTGCACTGCATGTAATGGCTGCCACGACTCCACATACGCACCGCGCATGCGCGAACTTCGCACCAGTTGCAACATGGCCGCCGGTACTCCTGAAGCTAATCTACGCATGCGCAACTTCCCGCGCATGCGCGAACACACGCAAGATGGCAGCGCCCTGCCTCCGATGTTGCCGGGGGCTCCCGGCGACGCGCTCGCCTGTTCAGCTCCCTGATATGGTGCGGGGGTACCCGCTACTCTGCGCAGGTGAGGGGGCCAGGGGGAACCCTGCTACAGGTACAATTACTTATATATAGCGTAATAATATGTTTTTGATTTGCAATAAATGTTGGCGAAGAAAGGTGATAAGAAATATGCCATGAAGCTTTAGTTCTTGTAATGTGGCACTATTATAAAGAGTGAAGTGAATGTGAATAAAATAAATAAAAGCAGGCACGTTTGAGCATCAAATTCCCCAGCATGTACTTTTTAATGACATACAGTAGGGCATACACATGGCATTAGCATAGACTTGAATTGCATAGTATTTGTTTAGTTGTATGTATGTGTATTTTGTGCTTACCTGTTGTCCCGGTATATGTGTTGTCTGTTTGGCCCCAACAGGCATTCCTGTCATGGTCCTGTGTGGGTGCAGCAGTGTGTCCTGTGTATTACAGGGCTGTTGTCTCCCTGTTGGGTAGGGTGGAGGGTGCGGGTGGAGGTGAGGAGCTGCCACTGATGGTGCGGTGTGGCTGGAGGGGAGGCGGGTGGGGGGCGGCGGCGATGCGGCGGGGTGAGTGACTGATGGAGCGGGGTGAGGGACTGAGTGAGGCGGGGGGTGCTGTGTCGATGCGGTGGGGTGAGGGACTGATGGAGCGGGATGAGTGTCACGGGAGACGCGCTTAATAACACATTTATATTTCGTGGGTCCTGATTGAGCAGAACAGGTTGAGCAAAATAAACTGAGATTTATTCCCTTGATAGGCAAACACACGACAACTGCAGAATAAACTTAATAATTACACTCACGGGTAGAGAAACAGAGGATAATGTCCAGAAAGGTGCCAAAAAAATCAGAAGATTGTTCTTTAAAATGTAGTCCATTTGCAAATTGCCAAATAAATAGCCCCAGTCCAATCCTTCTGTGAATGGGCAAAGTCTTTTCTGGTTCTCTGGGATTTGCTGGAATCCCCAGGGCTAACGAAATCCTGAAGCAGGGCAAGTTTCCTTGTTGCGATGTTTTTAACCCCTTGCGTTCTGGAATCGTAGCCGCTGTACTTAGGTCTTATCCGCTTGAAGAAATCAGGTAACAGCCACAGCAATAACACAGGAATCACACAGGAATGAGGGGTACAGGCCTTTTTAAGGACAAGGGCCTTTGAAGGGATACATTAGCCTCATCCCGTTGGCAAGGAATTATCTTCCTCCTATCAGAACCTGCCAGGTCACATGGGCCAGTCCTACAGCCAGCTCAGGTATCTCTGAGCATGCTCAGTAAGCAGCTTGGTAGCACTGCTAAGTAAAAAGGGGCCACTCATTTCTGGGGACGCAATATCTGGAGTTTGGGTCCCGAGGCGTGAAATATCCAGAAGGAGTAACAGGATCTGCTACTCAGAAACATCCTGATTAAGTGACTATTTACGAATCTGGGATCTTTCATCCCAACAGGGGGCTCCTGTATGCATAACATTTGGTCCTTACTGCCTTACAAAGGCAGGCAGACAAAAAAATAGCATCCTGCCTGTACATTTTAAAACAGCAACAGAAAGGCACTTCACTGCAGGTAGAGATTAGCCTGCAAAATGGGGACAGCCATGCATATAGAATTAACCCCTTCATCCCCAACGCGAAATAGGGGTAACCAGCTGAGCCCACTGCCTTTATTAATGCGCTGATTACCCCCATTTTCGCCACAGTGAGGGACTGAGTGAGGCAGTGGGGGGCTGCGTCGATGCGGCGGGGTGAGGGACTGATGGACTGATTGAGCGTGTTGAGGGACTGATGGACTGATGGAGTGGGGTCAGGGACTGAGTGCGATGCGGCTGGAGAGGGCGGGGGGGCTGCGGCGATTAAGCGGGGTGAGGGACTGATGGAGTGGGTTGAGGGAGTGATGGAGCGGGGTCAGAGACTGAGTGTGGTGGGGCTGGAGGGGAGGCAGGGGGCCGATGGCGATGCGGCGGAGTGAGTGAATGATGGAGCGGGGTGAGGAACTGCGTGTGGTGCGACTGGAGGGGAGGCATGGGGGCCTGTGGCGATGCGGCGGGGTGAGGGACTGATGGAGCGGGGTGAGGGACTGCATGCGGTGTGGCTGGAGGGGAGGCGGGGAGTCCCGCGGTGATGCGGCGGGTTGAGTGACTGATGGAGCGAGGTCAGGGAGTGAGTGAGGCAGGGGTGTTGCGGCGATGCGGCGGGGTGAAAATGGAGCGGTGTGAGGGACTGATGGTGCGGGGTGAGGGAGTGAGTGCAGTGCGGCTGGAGGGGAGGCGGGGGGGCTGCGGCGATGCAGCGGGGTGAGGCACTGATGGAGCGGGGTGAGAGAGTGATGGAGCGGGGTCAGGGACTGAGTGTGGTGGGCCTGGAGGGGAGTTGGGGGGCCAACGGCGGTGCGGCAGAGTGAGTGAATGATGGAGCGGGGTGAGGAACTGCGTGTGGTGCGGCTGGAGGGGAGGCGGGGGGGTGGCGGCGATGCGGGGGGGTGAGGGACTGGTGGAGCGGGGTGAGGGACTGAGTGAGGCGGGGGGTGGCGGCGATGCGGTGGGGTGAGGGACTGATGGTGGAGGGTGAGTGCGGTGCGGCTGTAAGGGAGGCAAGGGGGTGGTGGTGATGCGGTGGCCCAGCGGCGGGCCGGGTGTTGAGGCGGTGGTGTGAGGGACTGATGGTGCGGTGCGGCTGGAGCGGCTGTAGGTGTGCGAGTATGGGTTGAAGTGGCTGGCGGTGCTCGGTGAGGAGGAGAATAATTGTGTGGGTGCACTGCGTGTGTCTCTCGGTCTCTCGGTCAGAGGGGCACGTGGTGTGAGGAGCCTGTGAGGGAGAGGGCATGTGTGTTTGTGACCCCACCCCACCCCTTAGGCCAATCAAAGCGTCCACCAAGCACGTGAGCCGCTGCAACAAATGAGCAACCTCACAAACCCACACACAACCAAACATTCAGTTTTATATATGTAGATATGTATATATTTATTCTTAATAAAGAATAACAAGAATAATAATGAATGGACCCAGGGTCTGTTATATTTTGAGGGCTAAAGTGATGACTTGTAAGTAAACTCTGCGTACAAAACTGTCCTCAACGTAAGCCTTCCTCATCGTCTTAACTTTCATTCACTGTAGGTGATCCGAGCTTTGTTAGTCACTTCAATGTAGTCCAGAAATACACTGCTTTTATGATGTGCACTAGACCCCTCCACGGCAGATGGAAAGATACCTTCGCCCAGTTAGTATATGCTTTGGAAGTTAATGCCTCCTTCTCTCCCTCTATAAGTGATACGTAATTAAGTATCATCAGCTCTTACATTTATTTCCATCAACACAAGACAAATTAATCCAGTCATGTCTGGTTTCAACTTGTGTGGGCCATCTGCAAAAGGGACATGGAAAGTCACAGATCAATGCAAGAAAGAAAAGATAAATATATAGAGAAAGGGAGAAGGCAGGGAAGGAAAGAAAGAAAGAGAAATAAGTAAGGCATACACATGACACAAAAAGCAGTACCTTTAAAAATATATATATTTTACAAAGGAACACATTTGATTTGATTTTGCAGGTGGTCAAAGTGTGTGGCGAAATAACCAAAAAATAACGATTGAAGTCTTAATGAGAAAAAAGACAAATATTTGTTTTTCCTGCAAATAAAAGTACATTTTCTCTCTCTCCAAGCTCAACCCAAATTCACTTTATTGAAGGCATTGAAAAATGTAGCAATTTACTTGAACTTAAAGCAGCAGTTCAAGCTTTGTAAATGGTTGCTATAGAAAGACAAATTGCTTGTTACATTATAATACATTAAAAATGTCATTCAGACTTGTTTTTAAAAAAAATGCTACAAGTATTTTCTCACAGTACAGAACTGATTTATTTTAAAAAAAATCACACTTGCAGGATATTGCTTGGTCTGCAGCTTTAATGGCAGAAAAGTAAATCACAAAACAATAGGATAATGCTGCACTCCCCAAAATAATCAAATATAGTATTAATACCGGTGCTCCTGGTTCAGGAATCTCTGGGTGGTACTCCAAAATCTGATAGGAAGGAAAAAACCTGGGCACTACGGATTTCTGCTTTAGAAAATTTATTGTGAGCCAATGATGACATTTCGGCCTCAAGGGCCTTTCTCAAATGCAAATGGCCCTTTGCTCAACATTGGCTCACAATAAATTTTCTAAAGCAGAAATCCATAGAGCCCAGGTTTTTTCCTTCCTATCAGAAAAGTAAATCACTCCATTAAGTCTTGGGATTGATATCTAAACAATAAACAGAAATGTCACTCCGCGCTAGGGCTGTCCATACATATAGTCCCTCTTGATGCCGTCAGTCTGGGGACTCCACACACCCCCTATAAACGTGAGCTCGACAGGAAAAGAAATGACAGACAGGCGCACTAAGGGACAATGACTCTTTAATGATAATAATATGATATAAGGGAATACCAAAAAATAAACAAAAATGACAAATAAAGGATTAAAAAAAGGGTTAAAAATAAGAGGTTAAAAACAGGCTTTAACCAACATACAGCGGAGGGATGAGGCAGGAAAATACCGCATCCACACTAGTACAAAGAAAGGATCCGGAACCGATCTATGTACATACCCAGCCAGGCAAGTAGAAGCAAAGAGCCTGCACAACCTCCGCCTGCAAACTCCACGGGAACAGTCTCACGTAACCTCTACGCGTTTCACACGTAGTGCTTCGTCAGGAGATCACGTGATGACGCTGCCCCTGGAGTTAAATAACGAACCGCAGCCAATAAATACCTAGTGCATAACAATTGAAAACACTAGGCTACAATAATTCATTCTGATCTCCCAGCTGCCACACGAATAGCCAAGGCCATGATCTCAATTTAAAGTTAAACCCAATCAGGGTAACTATGTCCTGTGTGTTAACATAATACAAAAATCACAATTAAACATCTCTAAACATTTTAAGTTTAAAAATCCATAACATGTAACTGTCACGGTTGTGCTCGCCACAAACCTGGGTCGGACCACGAGGCTGAGGTGGGGTTGTAAAAGCACCGACCTTAGACCGCGCAGGCTGATCCGGATTGCGCAGTTCGTAGTCATACGTAGCAGGATCAGGATAGGAGAAGACAGCATCGTTGTTGTACAAGCCAGGGTCAGGACAGGAGACATCAGGATAAACATTGTTCAAGCAACAGTTCCGCAACAGATAGTCAGGAAGGCCCCGCTTCAGCTTAGGAGCGCGGGGTTGGCCTCTGCGCGTGCGGCGACCATGGCCCATGGTACTGGTCTCAGGAGGTGGTAGGCAGACCAGAGTAGCACACCGCCTAGCTGCACGGGTAAACCAGTGCACAGCGCAAGAGTCCTGAGCGGCCTGGGGAATCCTCTGTTTCAGCGCAGGAACCAGGACACGGCCTCTCTAGATTAGGGAAAGAGTAGGCCCCAGGAACCAGGAAGCTGAAGATACACAGGGAAAGTTCCGCTTCAGAGCAGGAAACCAGGAGTCTGAAGACGCAGGGAATCCTCCGTTGCAGCGCAGGAACCAGGACACGGCCTCTCTAGATTAGGGAAAGAGTAGGCCCCAGGAACCAGGAAGCTGAAGATGCAGGGGAAACCTTTGCTTCAGTGCAGGAAAGCAGGAAGCTGAAGACGTAGGGGATACCTTTGCTTCAGTGCAGGAAAGCAGGAAGCTGATGAACGCAGGGCGAAACCTCCGCTTCAGCACAGGAGAACAGGAAGCTGAAGAATGGAGGGCGAAACCTCCGCTTCAGCACAGGAGGACAGGAAGCTGAAGAACGCAGGGCGAAACCTCCGCGTCAGCACAGGAGAACAGGAAGCTGAAGAACGCAGGGCGAAACCTCTGCTTCAGCACAGGAGAACAAGCGAGAGCTTGTGGCAGAACAGGTAGTGACATCTGGTAAGGACTATGCTCGGCAGGGAGCATTGTGGGAACACAGTACTTAAAGGCCAGCGGGCCAATCCCGGGCGGGGGGTGTGAAGGTACTGCTCCAATGAGTAAATGCAAATCTAGGTTGCAGTGATAGGCTGCACAGCTGTAGTAGATACCAGAGGGAGTGTGTGGCAGTATAGCTTTGGTGAGTGAATCCAGGCTGCAGTAAATATCAGAGAGAGTGTGTGGCAGTATTGCTTTGGTGAGAGAATCCAGGCTGCAGTAAATAACAGGAGAAGTGTTCCAGAACTGCACCGGTCTGCAAGGTAAGGCAACCAGTAAACCGCGGAGCGGATTCTTTACAGTAACACTCTAAAAACTCATATTGAAGAACATCCTTTGCATAAAGATATAAAAAGCAATAATATAAACTCATTAAATAAGAAGACAGTGAAATGACCCTTTGTAAATTATCATAGAATATAATGTAATAACCAACTTGTATTCTATACTTTAAGGAAAGGAATCAATTCTATATAATCATTTAATCCCTCAGGGTGTCTGGATTGCATGGTATTTATCCAGTATTGTTCCCTTCTACTTAAACGTAGTTCCCTGTTGCCTAAACGCTTGTCAACAGTAATAACTTCAATACCCATAAAGGATATTCCACTAGGGTAACACTGATGACAATTTTTAAAATGTTTTTTTTTCCACAAAAAGGTTTTTATTAGATTACAGTTCAGCGCATACATTGTCCAATAACCCATTGTCTTCTCTTAATGTACCCATACCCCATTTTTGTTTTTCCTTCTTCCTCCGCCTAGTCAAAGACCTACAGGACAGACCGACTCACAAACCAGACGAACTACACAGACACGTAGGGGGGAAGCACAGAGCCTTTTTGGCGTTCCCAGTTTCTATCCTTGCCACGCCTATTCAATGCGGGTCCACCCCTAGGAGTGCCATCCCTGTTTGCTGTCATCCCTACCTGTACCCCGTCTGCGACTTGTCAGTACTGTCACTTCGCAGGAGACTGCATCTCGATTTATTAGGGCATTATGGTGGTGGTGTTCACCCCGGGAATGTCTTAATGGGCTAGCCACAAGGCCCAGACTTTGAGGAAATTTGTGCCGGTGTCGTTGACCAGAATTGTCAACTGTTCCATCCGGCAGATGTGCCAAATTCTGTTCCGAATTTTCGTAATTGTGGGTAAATCTGGTAGCTTCCACAATGCTGCGATTTCGCACCTCATGGCTGTTGCAAAATGTGCAATCAATTTTTGTGCCGGTCTGCCCAACCCCCGGGTGCGCCTGCCCAGCAGGAACAACCAGGGGTCCAGGTGGACCGGCTGCCCGAGAATACTCTGTAGCCAATCTTGGAGTTCCTCCCACAAAGGAGCCACTTTGGAGCAATGGGGGGGTAATCTTTTACAAACTTTGCCAATAATGTTGGGGTGAGATACCACCTCATTAGGACTTTATATGCATTCTCCTTCAAGGTGGTGCATATAGAGCTCTTAGCCGCTGCCAGTACTATTGTGGACCAGTCCTCGTCCTCTAATGTCTCCCCTAAGTCCGCTTCCTATTTGTTTCTGTAGTTAAGTTTGGTGTCGTCGTCATTCCCCGGACAAACCACCTCTCTGTAAATCCTAGATGTGAGTCCCGTGGTGTCCGTACCTTTGGAACACAACTGCTCAAAATTTGTTCGCCGGGGGCGTTTAGGAATTTTTGTGTAAAATGCTCTCAACTGGAGGTATCTAAAAAATTCAGAGTTAGGCATCTCTGTTTCTGATCTGATTCGTTCAAATGTTTTGATTGATTGGCATCCCTCCAGATGCAGTAGCCTTGTAAGGCCTTTTGCTTTCCAGACAGCTAAGTTCTTGCTCAACAGACCCGGAGCGAAATCAGGGTTCCCCATAACCGGGGTCATGAGTGTGTGCTGGGTTGTAAGGGCACACCTATGTCTAGTGTTCTCCCAAGTTGTTAACGAGCTATTCAGTGCGGCCAGCGGCTCTCTCATGGTCTTATATACCTTTTTTGGAAGCCAAATTAGATCTTGTAGATCAACTGGGGCGCAGCATGTTGTTTCTAGTTCCACCCATCTCCGCAAGCTAGGATGCATGTGCCACTGGATAATTTGGGTTAATTGTGCCGCTTTGAAGTACGATATCAAGCAAGGTACCCCATGTCCTCCTCTAACTGTTGGCCTAGTTAGGATGCTAGATTTTATGCGTGGCTTTTTATTACCCCAGACGAATTTCACCATGGAGGACTGTAAGCGGAGGATGTCATCTCTGACCACTTGTATCAGAAGGGTCTGGAAAAGATACAAGATTCTAGGGAGGAGATTCATCTTAAGGCTCTGGATCCTGCTGATCCATGAAATTGTGTGGCCTGACCAGATCCGCAGATCCTCCCTCAGAGTCCTAATCAGTCTGGGGTAATTGGCTTTGTATAGGGCACTATAGTCTTTGGTTATATTAATCCCTAAATATTTAATGGAGGAGGCTTGCCATTTGAAGTTAAAATTCAACTCAATTAGTTTTTCAGTGACCGTTGGCAGGTTTATGTTTAGAGCTTCTGATTTTGTTTGATTAATCTTGAAACCAGAGTTCTTGTTAAATTCATCTTGCAGGCTGAAGACATTCGGCAGGGAGGTAAGGGTTTTGACAACATTAGGATAATGTCATCTGCATACAGGGCCACTTTGTGTGACTGTTCTTTAATCTGTATACCTGCTATGTCAGGGCAGTTGCGGATATGTGTCGCCAGGGGTTCTATACATAATGCAAAAATAAGTGGGGACAGGGGACATCCCTGTCTGGTACCACTCCTTATTGGGAAATCTTCCAACGGGAAGCCCTGGTGTCTGACCCTCGCCCTCGGTTCCCGATAAAGAGCCAGAATGGCGCCCAACATTCTCCCTCCTATGCCAAACTCTCCCAGCGTCTCTTTGAGGTAGGGCCAGTCGATACGGTCAAAGGCCTTTTCAGCATCCAGACTCAATGCCATAGACGGGATATGTTTTCTATGTGCCAAATCAATTAGGTCTATGATCCGTCTAGTATTGTCTGCTGCTTGCCTCCCGCATATAAACCCTACTTGATCGGGGTGGACCAGCTTAGGCATAACTGTATTCAGACGGTTAGCCAATAGTTTGGAAAAAATTTTGGTGTCCGAGTTGATAAGGGATATCGGACGGTAGCTTTTACAATCAGCTGGGTCCTTCCCAGGTTTGGGGATCACTGATATTAGATGCTTGGAGCATCTGGCTGGGTATAGGGGCACCGTCTAAGAATGAGTTAAATAGTCGGACCAGGTGAGGTACTAGAATTTTTCTGAATTTTTTGTAATAGAGATTAGAGAAACCATCCGGGCCTGGGGCTTTGGATGGCTTCAGTGCTTTTATTACCTCTGATATCTCCTCACCTGAGAAATCTTCCTGTAATGCCTCCCTTTCCAACCTGCCCAGTCTGGGTAATTTTGCCCCCTTTAGAAATGTCTTCAACTGCCTATGAGTGTTCTCGCAATGAGATACCTTAGCCCCATCGTAGAGGGTCTCATAGTATTTTTTGAATTCGTCTACAATTAGTTTGGGATCAGAAGTGAGGTCACCTTTTTTGGTTCGAATTGCCTGGATGTGAAAATTACGGTTACTGTTTTTTAGTTTGTTGGCAAGCGGGGTATCTGGCTTGTTCGCTTTTTCGTAGAATTGCCGCCTGGACCAGGTCAACTCTTTCTCAGCTCGGGAGGACATCAGTAAATTTAGTTTTGTTTTAGTGTCACGCCAGGCCTGAAGGGTCTGCGCTTGTTTGTTAGTTTTGTGAAGGGCGGATAGGGCTGTCAGTTCTGATTGGAGAATCTTAATCTTATGTTCCCTTTCTTTTTTCCGCCTACTTGCTATCCCTATGAGCTCTCCGCGTAGAGTCGCCTTATGGGCCTCCCATAGAGTGGATTGAGATGCCACGCTACCGACATTCTCAGCAAAGTAGACCCTGATTTTATCCCCTACCGCTGTTTCAATTTCGGGGATTTTCAGTAATAACTCATTGAGTTTCCACGTCGCTCCTGGTCTGTCTAATCTGAAGTCTGTGCACCGCAGCTCTACAGGTGCGTGATCTGACCATGAAATATCATGGATACCCATGTGGGAGATCTGCGAAACCATTCTATTGGATACAAAGAGGTAGTCTATCCTGCTGTATCTGTCGTGTGGGTGTGAGTAAAATGTATATTCTTTGTCTCCCGGGTGCTGCTCGTGCCAAATGTCCACTAATCTATTTGCCTTGAGGCCCTGGGTCCACGCTGCTCTGCTCTGCGTGTGTTTTGTCCCGCTAGGTGTGCATCTGTCGGCCTTGGGGTCCAGCATGAGTTTAAAATCTCCTCCTAGCACTATGCCGCCTTGCGCGACTTTATGAAGGGTCGCGAAGAATCTAGTGAAAAAGGTGTCAGCCCCCTCATTGGGTGCGTAAATATTAGCTACTGTAATAGGTTGCCCTCTGACAACACCCACCAATATTATAAATCGCCCATTCTTATCTCTTTTCGTGAGCGTAATGTCAAACGCAAGGCGGTTATGTAGTAAGATTGCTACCCCTCTCTTCTTCTTGTTAGCCGTCGCTGAGACCCACGTTCTGTATCTACTGTCAAGGAATTTTGGGGAACTAGACCTAGAGAAATGTGTCTCCTGAAGTAAGATTATGTCGGGGTCGTGTCTTCTATAGTCAGTCATAGCTAACCGTCTTTTCAGGGGGCTATTAAATACTTTCACGTTGTGTGATATTATGGTAAAATCTCTACCCATTATTGTTGTCGGGGTGGAGTCCTGCGTTGCAGCCGTGCTTGCGAGCTAGGGTTCTCTCCGGTTCCTGGGACTGTGGTGTGCCGTGTACTCTTTTATCTGTGCATGGGGGAAACAAATGGATACACACAACGGGAACATAGGGGAAACAACATAAAAACAACTGTAACTTTCGGTGAACCTTAGGGACTGAATCCCTCGGGACACCTGAACTGCCCCTTCTGGGGGTCCGGCCCGGGTGAGCTCACCTCTGAGTATGTCGAGGTGTGCCTGGCCCATTTCTGCCAGCCCAGTGGGGTCTTGCATGGATCCCTTGGGGGCTGTCCCCCAAGTACCCATGAGGAGTCTCATGACGACGGTGAGTGGGCAGCTACCCCCTCCCCCGCCCTAATCAACAACTTTTAATGAACATTTACAGCCATTTTGACCGTGGAACGTCTCATAATTCGTGGGAACAACAAATCCAGATGTCTCTTTTGAGTGTAGGCTAAGACCCATACCTCCTCCTCACTGCGCTGCATGTTATTGCCGTTTACCCCCTCTGCGTGGGCAGCACTTGGCCCCCCACCTCCCCCTTATTTGTATAGCGCGTTATAGGACCGCGTGATCCCCCGGGGGTCCCCCCAGGGCCCTCAGTGTCCCCATCTGTCTCTGCTATGGAGCTTTCAGCTACTTAGCCTCCGTATCCCTTCCTCTATTTCCCTCCTTTGCGTGGGTCTGCCCCTCCTACTTCGTGACCGGACAGGGTGCTATATTTGATCTCCCAGCCTGCTGTAGTGAACCCGCTAAATGATGCCTATGTGGGGTACCATCGGGGTCTATCTCCCTTCCGGGTTTCGCGTTCCCTTTCCCTCCTATGTCCCCTGGTGTTAGCCCCCTACGTGTGTTGTGGTGCTAGGGGTTCCAGCTCGCGTTGTCTTTTTCGCCGAGAGAGAGCTGCCCTCCAGACCTCCGGGCTTAGCTTTCTTCCGGTGCCCTCTGGTGATGCACTTCCGGTCCCGGCTGTAACGTGCCCCGACCAAGATGGCCGCACGGCCATATCCGGTGACGTCTGTCCGGTTCCTGTCACTCGGCTGCCGGATGTCCTCGGAGGTGGACGTCTTCCCGCGCTGGGCTCTTCTTCATCCGGCGATGGGATTTTCAGCCCGCCAAAATTCGAGGCGCCTCCATCTTCCTGGGATGAGTGTCACGGGCCCCTTCCTGGTTGCGATCTGCCTTGCTTCGCCAAGATTTCTGGTAAGTCGTGTGGTTTTGCGGTTTGGCCGGGAACCCTGGGGTGTGATAGTCTTATTCCATAGCAGATAGGTGGTGTAGCGGCACTATAGGGGTCCGCCTACCCTCCTAGAGCAGTCTTTTAGAGATTATCTGGGCCCACGAACCATAAACTTTTGCCACAACTTTAGGCAACCGAACTCTGGCATGAAACTTTATTCCCCTCTTTAGTTACTTATTCATTCTTTTTCCGTTTCGTTTGTTGTGCGGGACTTCTTGGGGGTGCCGGCTTGACGCCATTCATTGTCCGGTTCTGCGTCTCTCCGGGGCCCCGGTGCCTCACTTTCTTTCACCCCCAGTCTTCGCAGGAAGTCATCCCCTTCCTCCAGGTGTTTCATCGAGATGGCCCTCCCGTTTTTAATGACTAGTAAGCCAAACGGGAAGGTCCATCTGTAGCGTATGGCTCTGTCCCTGAGGATTCTAGTGATTGGTTGGAGCTTCAGGCGCCGGGCAAGGGTCAAGGGAGACAAGTCCTGAAATAATTGTAGGGCGATTCCCTAAAACCGGCAGGCCTCTTCCCCTCGTGCCTTCAGAAAAATTGCTTGACGGGTGCGAAAGTAATGCAGGCGAGCAATAACATTTCGCGGTTGAGCATTTGCCAGCGGTTTGCTCCTCAGGGCCCTGTGGCACCTATCCATCATGAGCTCCGCCGCAGGGGTATCGGGGAGTAGGGTCGCCATCCAGCGGGTGATAAAGTCTTCCACCCCGGTTATTTCCTCGGGGATACCGCGTATGCGAACATTGTTGCGACGGTCCCGATTCTCGGAGTCTTCTTGGCGTTCAGCCAGTTCTGTGATCTGTGTTTGGAGATGTGAGGACCGCTTCTCTGCTTTTTTAACGGTTGCGGAGACAGACGCCATTTTATCCTCCAGGGCCCCTGTTCTTTCGCCGAGGCCCTGCACCTCTTTCTGGAGCTCCTGAATCTCTGCCCGAAAGAGCGATTTCATTCCATTGTATAGGCGGTCAAAATCGCAGCGCCGTACAGGTTGTTGCTCGGTGCCTCATCCATATCTTCCTCATGTTCTGATCCCGAGCCCGCGTTGGAGCCGGGCGCCATTTCTGTCCCTGCCTCCCTGGTTGCAGACCGGCTCAGATACCTCCGCAGATCTCCCGTATTTTTCTTTTTTGATGATGGCGGGGCCATCTCTATGTGTTCCCTGGTTAGCGTGGGGGAACTTCGGGTGAACAACTCGGTTTTTTTTCGGCTGTAAATGTGTTATTGCTTTGGCGGGGGTAGGAGCTTCTGCCTTAGGCAGCTATTCCCCTCACCATCGCGCATGCGCCTCGACAATTTTTAAAATGTTTTAAAAGGTGGGTTAAATGCATATTTTTATCAATTAATTTTTGCACATTTTTTATATTTCTCATATGTTCCATTACCCGGATTTTCATACTTCTTTTGGTTTTACCAATGTATTGAAACCCACATTTACATTGAAGCAAATAAACCACATGGGTGGTGGAACAATTAATAAAATGGTTAATTTTAAAACTTCGCTTCGTGGCAAAAGAAACTACCTCTTTTTTATTTAACATATTGGGACATACCTTGCATTAACTACACTTGTAATTACCCTTGAGTTCCAAATATGATCTAATCATACCCTTACGACTAGAATCAGACCGCAGTTGACTGGGAGCTATTAATCCTTTTAGGTTTTGAGCTTTTTTATAGACAATTTTTGGTTTGGATGAGATATGTACACCTAACACTGGGTCCAAAGATAAAACTAACCAGTGTTTATCAATGGCCTTATGTTGATCGTTAAATTGAGTAATAAACACTGGAAAATTACCACTCTTTGTTTGACTAACACGTGTGACCTCATCCAATATAGATGTAGTTTCTGTTGCAACATGTGTTGTCTGAGTGTCAACTCCCTTTCTAGAGTTATATCTCTTGGGCTTTTTATTCTTATTTTTTAATAAATTGTTTCTCTTGGCAAGGTTAACTTTATCCATGGCACAATCTATGAGATTTTTGTCATAACCTTTCTATAAAAATCTTTCTTTTAAGAATAACGCCTGAGTTTGAAATTGCCCTTCGTGGGTACAATTCCTTTTCAGTCGAGCAAATTGGTTGAAAGGTATATTTGCAATCCATGGTTTTAAATGACAACTTGAGGGATGAATGTATGAGTTTACATTAGTTTCCTTGAAATAGGTCTTAGTACAAATTTGTTCAGATTCAATGAAAATTTCAAGGTCAAGATAGTGTACTACTGAATCACTGTTTTCTCCACTGAAATGTAAATTGAATGTGTTAATATTCAATTGAGCAATGTAATCAAGGAGGGAAGTTTCATCACCATCCCAGATGATAATAATAGATGATAATAATATCACTACTACTTGTTACACTTGAAGAAAAACGATGAGAGTGCGTAATCCATAAAAAAAAGTATTTATTGGTTATATGAAAAAAAGCGACGGTATCGCCCCACCAACGCGTTTCATGCCGTAGCGCTTTGTCAAGGTATCTTGACAAACTGCTTCGTTTTCATCCACCATTGTTTCTACTCTACAACGGAAGGCACACCTAGGACCCTAGGACATGGGGAACAGCGTCAGGATGCTGCACTTTTCAAGTGAGTCCGTTTGATGACCAAACATCCCATTATCAACTGATGGGTTAAGGTAGGGTTGGATTTTCAAGTCACACTGCCCTTTCTGGACATTCCTTGTAATTTAGTCAAAAAATATTCAGTCCGCGCTCTTGCTTCCTATGAGTGCAGAAAAGTAATTTCTCCCCTTTCCTCTGGCAGCTTCTGTGGTTCGAAGTGTCTCCCCCCTCTCCAAAGATGGATCCCGGCGGAAGACTCCGTCGGCAGAACCAGGCAACCAAGAAAAAAAGCACAGGTGCGCACCATGGTAAGGGTGTAATAATATAATGTAACAACAATAATATAGAAACTTACATATAATTAAAACTTATTTCATCTCCAGGTCCAAGCGATGTCTTCATCTGTTAGGCTCCACCGTAGATCAGGTAAGGGGGCGATATCCAATTCCTTACAGATGACAGTCCCGCGCGCTGGGGCTGACTCTGAGGCACTCCCTGCAGTTTCACCTCCGCGTGTATCGGCGTGGTGTGTGATGCAGTGCGTATGAGTGGGAAAGAAGCCCCTTGTAGCTGTCCGAGGATGTCAGTTCGTTGAGGGATCGCGACCGGAGTGAATACACTTGAGTGTATGCCAGCCACCGAGATTAAGGTAAGCTGGTTACACAATTCGCGACGCGTTTTGTATAACTGGTATACTTCATCAGGCATTTCCTTGTAATTTACCTTTACATCTGTGTTTTTTGAGGTTTCAGGCAAGTGTGTTATACCACCTACCTATCCACATTCCATTATATATTGTGATTCCCGGGGTCAATACAATGGAACTCTGTTTTTTATATAATACAATTTTCATATCTGTTTATAGCACCACACAATTTTCTATTTCTGTAAGTGGTGAATCACCCTCTAGGGGTTCCTGAATATCACCCAGAGGAATAATTGGGACTGAGGAGTCCCTTGAAGTCAGATGCGCATGCAGCCCTATATATCCAGTTCCATCTTGTAGGTACCTTTTGGATATACTGCTACTCTGTCCAGGTATCCCCTGCACTAGCTTCCAGTAATTAGCTTCCCCATCTTTCCTAGAGGTGCTGACTACTTAAATTGTTCACTTTACTGTAACTAACAAATAATAAAAAAGGATGATATGGCCAACTCACAGAGCAACAAACACTTAAATTTCTAGAACTACAGTACTGTAGACATACTTAATAACTCCTATCACTAGGGGAATAAAGATGTAGCTATTTAAACTAACACCCTCCCCACGATGGCATCACTAAGCTGATAGGAGGGGCGGTATCTGATGGCTCCACAATGTAATCCCTTTTATTACTTTGACCCATTAATCCCATAGTAGTGAGGGGGCTAAATACCCACCTGGGAAAATAAATGTTGGTCCCCAAACATTTCCCCAAAAATAAACAATTTTTTTTTAACCGTTATTATTTATTTTTCTCAACCATTTAAATACACATGATAAACCTAAAATAATTTTCAGAAAACATTATAAAACTTTACACAATTATATCATAATAACTGTTGTACTACTGATTTCTAACATTAGAGTGCTTTTAATAATAATGTGTCGGATCAGGTTTTTTAACTAACCCCCCGTGAACAGCTAGTACTTCTAAAAAGTGCATTTGTTTAAACCCATCATTATCTACATACCCGTCTGGATGCAAGTATGGCATGACTGAGGTCAGTGATGTACTGTTCCACAACCCTTTTAATCAAACAATGTCTATATTGCATCACAACATTAATTACTTCTTCTAGTACATGAGGTTATGATTATCCTTAAGTGTCCAAAACCCTATCCCAGACACCCTTTTCAGCTTTCCTCAGCCAAGTCAGGTTTATTTCATCAAGCACTCCAGAGAGAACCCAACACAATGATTCCTTCTTTGTTGGTTTGGACACAATCAAGGCTTGTAACACACATCCTCACTGTAGAACATTTTATCATCTAACGAGTCCAAGTATTGTTGGTAAGCTTCTTCCCCTTCCACAGGATCCAATGGGCCCTCCCACCAATTAACAATCTTACCCCATACTGATGCAGCCATGGGTGTAAATTGAATATGGGTGCGCCAGTTCAACATCACTCCGGCCTTTCCTGCCTTGCCAGAAATAGCAAGGCTAGTGACAGTGTTCTGTAAAATCTGTTCTGGTGTTCTCAGCCCCTCTACGGCAATCACTGCTTGGCCGTGCAGGGGATGAAATCTCCGAGGTGGCATCTTGGACTGCATGCACCTCTGCACCTTCCATTACTCCAGCTATAGTAATCTCTGCAAAGCGTCACCTCCATCAGTTTTCGATTCAAGCGTATCGATAACTGGGTCAGGGTGATAACTCTCTGCTGCAAATTCAACGTCCTCCAGTGTCTCAATCCAGCTGATTTCCCTTCCAGGAGAAACTTCTGAATATTGGGTTTTAACTTCCTCAACACAGTGGTGCAGACCACTTTCCACCTTTCTGGTCAATCCAGCGACCACTGCCTAATCAGCATTAATCAGCATTAATAGAAGGTACAGATGTAGTAAGCCTGTCTTTGGTGCTGCTGCCACATGTGGTCAAGTGACCGTGGGACCGTGGGATGTGGTCAAGTGACCGTGACTCTGTACCAGAGGACTAACTTGTGGGGAGTGAAATTCAGGAGCAAGGAGCCCCCCGCAGCTCCATCGCGGCAGACACTGTCCCCGATTTTTACTTGTTTGACCACAGTGCCAATGACCACAAGTCTTGCTACATCTATTGTTCCAGATCACCCTGATGTTCCATCATCAACAGATATGTTACTTCTGCCACACTGGAAACTCCCCTATCCAAAGCAGATAAAGAGTCATCCAGAATGGATTTCAAATCCCGGAACTTTGACTTCTGTAAGTAGTACGTACCGCAATCCTCACAATTGGCATTCCTGAAAAACTCTTCACCAGGTCTTTTATAGAAAGCACATACTGTTTGTAAATACTTTCTCTTGCACAATAATCACAAACACTCCATCTGGGATATCATAGTAACGCAAGGTTAATGCTGGCACAGTGGTCAATAATGAGGTATCTCTGTTGTATAAAAACCTCACTCTCTTTTGGAGATACACAGACCAACTTTGACAACTTAAAGGACGAAGCAAGGTGGGGTCTGATCACACGTTTAAACACACGTGCTTGTGTTCTTGCAACATAATGTACGCCCATACCAAAATCAGTAGGGATGGGTCTTGGTCTCCTCCACCTTTCATTTATTAGTCTTAAACAGGCGTAGCATAACTTTCATGCCACTTGTGTGGATGGAACAACAAAGTGCTAGACAGCACTCAGAAACAAAAGAAAATAAATGACTAGGTGCAGGGAGGACCCAAACTCCCCCTAAATCAAAAATAAAACACAACTAATGTTTCAGCACTCACTGACTCTAAGGAAACCGTAAACCAGGGTATTTGCCAAAAAATCAAGATTTAATATAAGCACAAGACAATAATATACTTGGAGAAATGTCACACAAGCGGGTAATGTGTAAATGCACCCTAAATGGGTGATGTAGGGAAAAACCAGGGAAAGGGAGAGCAAAAGAGGGTAGATAGGGGATGGGGGAAAAAAGGGGGAACAAATGGGGAGGAGGGTAGTAGGGGGGCAAGGTTTCAGGGTGAAGACACCTTCCTCAGGTCTGTTTCCTCAGGTCCAAATGGACCAGAAGGTACTTCCCTGAACCCTACCGCAATGTATGTGTGTGTATGTGTGCACAATATTAATAAATAATTTATTCTCACAGCATTTTATTTTTAATATACACACACGCATATATATAACACACACACACACACACACACACACACACACACACACACACACACACACACACACACACACACACACACACACACACACACACACACACACACACACACACACACACACACACACACACACACACACACAGCTTCCCCAGTGACACACAAACACACAGTGACACACACACACACAGTGACACACACACACAGTGACACACACACACACACACACACAGTACCTTCCAAGCCTGTTGCTCACAGCAGCACAGACCGTACACACAAAAAGTGTGCGCCACGTGCACGAGCGTTAGCACAGGCACGCGTGCACGCCCACTATATTACGGGTCTTGGAGTAGATTTCCTGAACACCTAGTGGAAGGAGGCTTTAAGATGCATTATCCACAACTGTATTTCTTATTCAGAGAGCATGATGCCACCATTCAACTTTTCTGAGTAGGTGGCACTGATACTTTAGGATGCAGACTAAGTCTTCAGCGCAGACTGAGCTATATGGTAAACTCATCCTCCCCCCTGGGGAAGTCATTTGCAAAAAGATTGAGCAATTCACGTCTCAGGACACTGAGCTCCACCTAGCAATCCAGTTTTAACCATTATTCCACTTCATCAACACAACAAGAAGCTCATGCTGAGTATGAAAATGGTAACGTTTCTGTGAGGTTACAAAGAGGTTGGGTCCCAAAAGGATTTTGGGAGGAGTCTACTCTGCATTTTCAGCGAGTTTGAGCGTGGTGTTGAATTACAGAGTCTGACTGCCCATTCTCTGCAAATGAGACTGTCACCTCTTCTCTTTTTTTAATTTCTGAAAATGTGAGGTTTTTCATTAAGGGGAGAATTCTCATCAACATATAAATTGCCCTTGTTATCGGCACTGCTAGATCTAGCATGGTTTTATTTGCTGTTCTGTGTATAAGGAAACAAAGTCATATCAGTTTTAGGGAGCCCCCCATTCATTGTTTTATCATTATTGTTAGAAGAATGTAATACAACTTTTTTTTTTGACAGGTTACAGTGACGTCGGTTTTATAATTTTATACCATAATTGTATTTTTTCCTATTTTTTTTCAGCTAGGAAATCTGTTAGCCATGTATGGAAAGAGTGCACTGCGCCAGGAAATCAATTTCTCACCTAAAATCATTAGCAGCATACTGTATGTTGGTATATTTAATCCACATTTTTACATTTGGTACATGTTTTTCCTAGTCTTTGTACCATCTGCGTCATGTTCATACAATGAATGGATTAATGAACACACAATGCCAGCAAGCTCTAACCCCAGAACCCACCACATCATATATAATTGTGTGTCAAATGGAGTGCTACGGAGCATGGCCAAATGTATACAACAAAAGACAAAGATACCCAATGCTACATCCAATGTGACAAAATACATAGTTAAATACTTCAATGTTAGTATTCTCATGAGTAAAGGTAATTTAGTTAAATGAATGGATTAAGAATGGTTTGTGTCTACTTGCCTTGTGTCTACTTGTGTCTTTTATACCAAGAAAAAGTTGAAGCACAATTTTGATGCATTTCTGGCGCACAAAAGTGGGGCATGTTTGCAATTTCTTTATACAGATGCAACCAGACTCACCGTCTCCGGCACCGTGGTCGAAAAAGCAAAATCTGGCAGCACCGGAGACAGTGTGTGCCGCGATCACGCTGCGCGCGGGGGGGGGGGGGTTCCATGCATCTGTATTGGACCCCCACCACAGCATTAATCCACTGGTGCCCGGGCAACTGCGATTCACAGCTCTCCCCGGTGCTGGAGACAGTTTCTCTTGCTACATCTGCACATATCCAACAACAAACTCTCTGACAACATCCAAACTCTGCCTGTAACACCGTAGCGTATTTCTTTCACAGGCAAAAAAAGAAAAGATTGAATGCACGTGCCACACCAAATATCAATTTTGTTTGAATACATTGGCGCACCAAGACACCAACATTTGTTACTCTTCTGTGCGTCACAGGTCTATTGGCCCCAAGATGGTTTCCATTTCCATGCTGCATGCCATACTGTATTTCCATTTCTTGCGTTTTACTCTTCTAACATGTTTTATTTGGATTGCTGTTTAACCTCTTCACTGACAGAGGGGCCTGCGATGCATTGAAGCTTCATTTGTCATAGGTCGCGCTCCCACGTAGAATTTCAAGTAGCAATTATTTTTTACATTTGGTGCGGCATATGTTGGTGCTTTACAAATAAACGATAATAATAATAATAATCTCGTTTTCTTCTTTGGATTTACACTGGACTGAGGGAACATTTTTAAGGTAGAGACACATTTTTCAGATGACTAAGAGGGTATTTCCTTCCTACAGAGATCCAGTGAGTATAACTACTGTAACAGTACACACCTAACAGCCATGTACAGGCATATATTTAATGATTTAAGGAAGACTATGCCCTGAAATTACATATTATCTGTGGTAAACACATCGGGACACATTTATCAAGTGCTGGTATGGATTATCATACCCATTCTGGTGGTAACTCCCATTGACTTCAATGGGAGTTAACCACAGAACAGGTGCGATAACCCATACCTGCACTTGATAACTGTGCCACAACGGGTCATAAGGTACCTTACAACTTACTACTATTTAGTACATCTGGGCCATCGCATACACACAGCAGGAGTAAGTGTAAGTATGTTTGGAATATGCTGCTTACCTTTATCAGTTTATTCAATAATTTGTTAGGATACAAAAGACAAATGCATTAGAAATAAGTGAAACACTTTAAAATTGCATTATTTACCATAATCAGATTCAGTGAGAGGTGATCAGACTATTATGTTCATCCAGAGAAATGGGGAATGCCATGCAGAGCTATCATTTCTAGTTTAGGCCCCTAGATCTGCACAATAAATTAATGGTCTGATTTAAAATGAAAACAATACTCCTCAGTAACTGCTGCTAATATATTTATGAATTAATAGGCTTTTTATCCCATTTAATGCTGGAGGGACTTGTGACTTGTGTGTGGATTGAAGGCAAATCTCTTCAGTCCTTAAGGGGTTACTATAACCTCCACATTTATTTATCAGTACGGGAACCATAGACATTAGCAGGACATTGCTCAGTGATATGTTATATGACTGCCATTCCCACAGCCTGTGTAACCTCTTCAGTGTATAAGCAGGATATTGTATAACACCTTGCTACACTCTCCAGCACTAAATGGGTTATCTGTTTCACGATCTTACTGTACAGTGAGTTAAAAATGTGATGTTAAAGTTTATTCAAATGAATGCATGACATCTCAAAAGCTTTCAGGATCGCAGTAGATATGTCATCACATATCATGTCCAAATGAAGCCACTGATGCTGTCCCTAGCTGTGCTTAAGCTGTCATGCTGAGCAGGTACATGGGCTAGGCAGTACCCACCTCCTCACAGACTGGACGGGAATTTGATTTGAGGCTTTTTGTTCACAGGAATCAGCAGAAGACGCATCATCTCACCTCATCGCTTCCAGTGATAATAGGGCCATTACACATCCCAGCACTACCGGGGTGTGGTGAATAAGCACGTTTAATGGTTTAACGTCACTCTGTAGTGTTTCAAATTGGACGCATATCTTGTAGGGCTGATTGTGAAGAGACGGGGGAGGCATGTAGTGTTCTAACATTCACGTATCTCCATCCCACAATCTCCTTAGAGGAGTAATTCACTGTATATATCGATCCCAGGTTTGGCTCTTCATGTATACAGTTCATACACTGCTCAAAAATTAGTCAATAGACATATACATTACATACACTTATTAACGTTTTACGTGTCCTCACAGAACTGTGAACTCATAATTGCTGTTTCTCTCCCTTCACAGTCCGTGTTTGATGTGCCTTTAAAATAGATAGAAAAAATATGTAAGATAGAAGATAGAAGTATATTTGTAAACTAAAGTACCAAATTGTTTTGGAAAACATTACTAAAAAGTGTATGTAAACTTCTTTAAGGCAATATTAGTTCATTCTAAGATGTAAATGCTAGGTTCTTCCGACTTCCTCTAGTCCACCACTCCTATCCCTATCTATTCACCATATAAATGCGATCCAAGGGCCCTATTTTTCATAGAATTTATCTGAGGTTTCTTGTATTATTAGAGTAAACGTTTCCATCATGTGAACTTCTTATATCCTAGTCAACTGTATTTCTTTAGTAGAAATGATGGTCTCTTTCCAACAAAGTGGAATCAGCCCCTTAGCTGCATTCAGTAAGTGTTAAATCAGATACTTTTTTAAGGAGTACTCATGGATCACATCTGTATTTAATAAAATTAAGCAGGGATTCTCCAGGACCTCAACACCCGTTATTTTGTGAATTGTTTCTAGAACTTCTTTCTAGAGTTTGGGGCAATCCCACCAGATAGCATATTGCCTCTCCCACCACATCCCAACCAGCATCTGTCAGATGCATTTGTATACATGTGTTTCAACCTGGAAAATATTTTGTACAAGGTTTCCAAGACCTTCACAGAAATAGAGGCATTGCTAGTGATTTCCCACATTTTTCTCACTCCTCCTCGGTTATCTCTTCTTTTAATTCTTTTTCCAGGCTTTCGCATATCCAATATCTGTCAAATTTCTGTCGTTCAAAATGTAGTATGCTATGTAGTACGCATAGGTTATAGGTCTAGGTCATAGGTCTAAATTAAAGGGGATAATTAGAATCAGGTGTTTAAATAATATTGTAGATCTTACAATGTGAGTTTGGGAACCCCACCCTATATCAGATCAGAAACTCTGTAAGTTTGGTCTACACCAGGGGGGCACAAACTGGGGGGGTACAAGATTTTCTGGGGGGACGGGGGAGGCAGTTACAGAGGCCCTGAGCTCTTCCTCAAAGCATTTAAATTAAATGCCGGGGGACTGCGCAAGGCCTCTGTAAGTTCTTTTACCTTGTCTCCGATGGCGCGTCGCCATGGCAACATGACATCACATGATCCCGTGGCGTCATTTAAAAGTAAAGGGGGGGGTACGAGCAGGGGGGAAGAACAGTCAGGGGGCGCAGGGGGAAACATTTGTGCAACCCTGGTCTTCACCATACAAGTGTGTGGAAACACATCATGCCATGATCAAAAGAAATCTTTGAGGACCTCAGAAACGCAGTTATTGATGCCCATCAATCTAGAGAGGGTTACAAAACCACTGCTAAGGATTTGGGGCTACACCAATCCACTGTCAGGCAGATAGTGTACAATTGAAGAAGGTTCAAGGCGACTGTCACTCTAACCAGGAGCGGTCGTTCTACCAAAATCTTTCCAAGAATAAACCGGTAAATCACCCAGGAAGTCACAAAGAAACCCAGAGTAACATCCAAGGATTAACATTGGCTAATGTGAGTGTTTATGACTCAACTATCAGAAAAAGACTGAACAAGAAAGGTGTTCATGGAAGGATAGCCAGGAGGAAACCACAACTCTCTAAAAAGAACATTAATGCCCATCTGAAGTTCTCCATAGAGCACAGATGATCCACAAGACTTCTGAAACAATGTTCTCTTGACAGACAAGTCAAAGGTAGAACTTTTGGCCTCAATGAGAAACATTATGTTTGGGGAAAACCAAACACTGCATTTGAACCGAAGAACCTCATCCAAACTATCAAACATGCTGGTGGGAGTGTGATGGTTTGGGGCTGCTTTGCTGCCTTAGGACCTGGACGGCTTGCCATCATTGACACAACCATGAGTGCTACATTGTATCAGAAGATTCTAGAGGAGAATGTCAGGCCATCCATCCTTGAGCTGAAGCTGAAGTGAAAGTGGTCATGCAGCAAGACAATGATCCTAAACATACAAGCAGATCTACAAAAGAATTGCTGCACAAGCAGAAATTCTGTGTTTAGAATGGCCTAGTCAATGTCTGGTCCTAAACCCCATTAATATGTTGTGGCAGGACCTAAAGCGAGCTGTCCATGCAAGGAAGCCCTCAAATGTCACTATGCTGAAGCTGTTCTGTAAGGAGGAATGGGCCAAAATTACTCAAAAACAATGTGAGAGATTGACCAGCAGTTACAGGAAACACTTAGTTGAAGTCATTGCTACTCAAAGGGGCTACCATCAGGTACTGAATCTAAATGTTCTCATACTTATTCACACATGGATCTTGAATGTTGAATCATTTGTGGATAAATAAATGTTGAAAAAAATATCATGTTTTTGTGTCATTTGTTTGATCAGGTATCTATTTGTAGACCCCTTTCCCTATGCCTAAGGGAAATTACGCAAACGACTACGCGTGCTGCTATTCCTGTTGCTCACAGGAGGCCTAGGCCTATGCCACTGGGAGCCTGGGTTGAGCTCTTTCTCCTCGCAGGACCCTTTACCGTAATGAATACACACACACAAGGTATATACAGGCAGTCCTCGGTTATCCAACGGAATCCGTTCTGGAAGTAGCGTTTGATAGTGAAACCGTTATAAAGTGAGTCCCATGTTAATCAGTGGTGGTAAGTGTTGGATAACGCATTCGGGTGTTGGATAACGCATTCCAGCATCGGAAAACGGCCCTTAGGGTTGCATTGTAAAGCGTTGGCTATGCCATTCGTTGTAAAGTGAAACGTTGGCTAACGAGGACTACTTGTAATGAGCATTTACTGAACACACATAAATAACTATTAACTGTACCACACCGTATAACACATGTAACAATAATATTCCTGTAGCCACAGTGTACACCCAATGTCCCAACACTTGGTGAATTCCCCAAAGTTCTGAGGGTGCAGTGACACCAATAACCCTGGTGTCATTCCCAATGTCAGTCCCACCCAAGTGTGAGGTAGCGCTACCACTGTGGACCGTTGATGCACTGGTGAACTTATGGATACCTCCCTGGGCACTCCTGTACGCAGGTGTAGATTATGACAACAGAGGATCAGTCTGGTCCCACGACATGGGGCCTCCAATAATCCCCTCAGTACTTACGCGTCCGATCCGCCTTATGAAGTGCGAGCTCCAGCTAGAGGATCTCACACAATGTCTCTAGGGCCCTGGCCTGGTCCCAGGCTGGAGGGCACTGCGTGGCCATCTGGTCACCGTACAACAGCACCTCTATCTGGGGCCCTCCCTACAATACTCAGCTGTGGGGACTCAAGGCCTAGCTGGGGCCTAAGGGGCAAACCTAGGCCTAGTCCAGGGAAGCACTGCTCCCTAGACACTACCTTGCCTGTTGCCTTCCTCTGTCCGATTGGCGCGCGGTGTCTCCATGCCAAAGCTCTATCCTCCTCCTCCCTGCATTTCCCCTAAGGATGCTGGGACATGTAGTCACCTGTAGTGTCCATGCGGAGCCGCTTAGATGGCCGCCGCAACTACCGGCTCACTGTGCATGCACACCTCTTTTGCGCATGAGCGACCTTCCAAGATGGCCACCGCCTGTACCGCAGCAGCTCCCCAAACGCATGGGGCTCCGGTACCCAGCCGTCTGCTCCCCCGCACCTACGTTAGAAGAAAAGGTGCTCGGCTAAATTAAGATCTAATAACATTTTAGATTTAACATTTGATATATGTGAAAATCACAAGCTTTCTTGCCACTGTATGTATCAATGAGGGTAATTCTATATTGTCCAATTCGGCCGGTCGGGTTTTTCGACTGATTACAGCTTCGCACAATATACAGTACTGTAGAATTACCCACAAAGTCTCCTGGCTGCAAAACTGAAGTGAAAACAACTGCACCAGATTTATAAAATAATAAAGTCCCATAGGATACAACGGGATTGTTTCTTTTAATAAACATGATGCAGTTTTTTTGCCCTGGTTTTCACCCAGCCATGAGATACTTTGATACACAGCTCCCTATGTATTTATGATAGCTATATCTATGCATAAATACATTGAGTGATAATAACATTATCACCAAATTAAGCATCTTTGAAGGCAAATACGTTTTTGACGACTGGCATACTGAGACTATAAGGAGAAGTATGGTGTATAGGAGCCAAGAGGTGTATAACTGAGGGGGTGGAGGAGGGGAGGGGTTGATGGAGCAAGGTTCCTTACACTGGGGTGAAATAAACCCAGGTGTTTCTCCTCTCCCCCTCTCCCTAATACACCCAGGCATATTATTATCTTCATCTTGTCCAGATGTGCTTGAATTACTAAGTCCCTGTTGAGCCCTTCCACTGTCATTTGTGGGAAGTAGCTTGAATATTTGATAGCTTTAAACAAAGTAGTAAAATAGACCAATTCAGCAAAATGTAAATAACATAGGGGAGTTTTGTTAAGGAAGCAATGTGCATTTCCCATTCCCCCTCCCATCCCGCTTCATTTTTGTTGATGGAGACAATTGTAACCACTTTGCTGCTTACGTGGAACTGCAAAGCATAGAATCAAAAGGAGTTGCAGGTCCCTATGGTAGCACAATGGTTAAACAAAATTCGGTGAATTGCTTAAATGAGGACTGAAGGGAGCTGTTGCAAATACATTGCGAGACTGATCAGACTTGAAGATTCTGGGCTCAAAGACACACTGTCACTTAGTCATTATGCTGTTGGGCTAATGGCTTTTTGAAGATCTTTGCTTCCAAAGATACTGCTGCACCTGCCTCTCTCATGCTGCTGCTCTCTCATGCAGTGAGCATAGTTCTTTGGCTCTCTGCTCACCTTGCATTCACAGCTATCTCTCATGCTACCTCTCGGGTACTGTTTAATTCTGACATATGGACAAGCTCCAACTCTGCTTCTCTCTCATTGTGACGTGAACAGCTATTTCATTAGGGCCCCTTATGACTGGGAATGATACCTCTTATTCTGCTACACTCTGTCACATGCACAGCTACCTCTCGCCCTGCTCTTTCCTCTTAAGATAAGTCACTTTCTCTCTTTGTGACACGCGCTTTCTGCTCCCCAATCACTGTGACGTGAACTGATACCTTCGATTCGACTCCTCTCTCATTGTGACATAGCCATCTCTTCCCACTCTGATTGTGCAGCTTTATTTCACCTCCTACTATTGTGACACGCACAACTTCCTCTCATTCTGTTCTTTTTAATATTTCTACATGCACAACGATCTCATTCTGAAGTTATTGCCGTGTGACAGCCACAACTATCACTCATTCTGCTCTTTTCATATTGTGACATGTACAGCTATCTCTCATTCTGCTCTTCTCTCCTTGTGACATGCACAGATATCCCAAATTCTGCTGCTTTCTCACTGTTACCCGATGAAGGACCCTGAGATGTCCGAAATCTTGTAACAGATCAACTACTTGTTGGTCCAATAAAATGTATCATACCCCTTACCCCCTCTCCCTCCTTTGTTACTCACTGTAACAAGCACAGCTATCTCTCACTCTGCTGTTCTCTGACTGTCTCTTACCTGCTGTCCCTTTCTGTATAATTATGATATGTTGATGACTGTCACTTCACTAATACTCATGTTACCTCTTTCTGTCACACGCTCACATCTGTCGCCTTGCCCCTGATCCTTTCCTTTGCTGGAGTGCTGGGTAAAGAGGGCAGCTCTGCCATCCTTCCTTCCCTTTATCTTCAAAGGTGTTGTAGTGTAATTTTTTTTTCTGTGACCCAATTAACATTTCAAAAGAAAGAAGGATTTTCAAAGGCAGTTATCTGTCTTCGCATTATATCCTGTCCCAGCATGCACCTGCTCAAAACCCCTTGACACTTCTGGGGATGACATGAATTGATGTACACACCTATTTTGAACAAATGGTCATTAACCTTCCCTGATCCAAATGTAACAGGTTTTCCCCACCCCCTGGGAGATCTCACGATTACAGGGTGTGTTGTGCTGGTTACCTGCTGGCTCACAGAATCGCTGAGTTTCCACCGTTGTTAGTGGGGAAGACAGGACAGGCTTTTGGGGTGATGGTTGGTTCTTTCTCACAGGTGCGGCGCCTCCATCTCCAGCAGGCTCCAGCAGGCTCCAGCAGTACTGGCTGCAATCCCTGCACAAGAACTCTCTTTCTCTTACTTCCCCCTGATTAATTGCAGTCTCAGGCCAGAATATATTAAACTGGAACGGCAGTATTCTTCACACAACAGGGTAACAGCATACAGCCTACACTTCTCTTCCCTCCTCTGGATAGTCCCAGGAATCAGCCCAGGAGGCTTGAGACCCCAAGGGTCTATCCTCTGCTCTTCCCTCATCCCCTGGTGGGATGAAGGGTAGTTGTCCCACTCCGCTGATGGAGGGGATGGAAGGTGGTCAGAGCCCCGACTCCACGCTCCCTAGAACCAGACACCTACATTTGGCTGTGCAGCTCCTTTTGTACCCAGAGGGAGGATCCAAGGTCTGAGCCCCTGGTAGGGCAGAACACAGGCCTAGTGCCGCCTCCCCTGTCACTCAAGGGAGCTGTTCACTGCAGGGAAAACCTGGATTAACCCTAGGTATATTTTTATATTTTATGTTGCTAATATTGGTGCGGTTTTGCACTAGTGTTTCTAGGTTTTCGCATCAATGAACACTTTGATTTTTAATATTTATTTTTGTATTTAGATTTATTTATTTTTTGCAAATAGAGGATTTATACTTGTGATTATGCTAAATGAAACTTCGCTAGGTTTAACTAACAATGTGCTTGGGTATAGCAAAGCGTCCTTAAAGGATCAATCCCAACTATCGATTTTTTGGGTGATTTTGTTTCTACCATAGGTTTGAAGCAGGGGGTCTTCGGAGCTGAGCCCTATTAATTTCAGCTCCATGGACCTGCTGCTTTCAGATACTTACCTTCAAAGGGGGAGCCGGTATCTCTCTGCTTTTCAAAGCTCCCGCATCACACGAGCCAATAGAAAGCCACACCGATGAGGTCATGGCTTTCTATTGGTGCAGTTTATTGTGCCACCAAAGGTCCAACATTTCGGCAAATAGATTGCCTTTATCAAGGAGAGGGCAATCTATTTGCCGAAATGTTGGACCTTTGAAGGCACAATAAACTGCACCTTTAGAAAGACCGTGTGCCTGCTTCCATTCCTTTGCTCAAGTACCTCTGGGATGACTGGACCTCCCTGGATACAGCGCACCGGCAGATAAGTACCCCCCTCCAGCACCTACCAGCGGTGTGCATGTGCTTCTACATATGGCTTTCTATTGGCCCACTGGGTGTGGGAGCTAAAAAAAAAAAAACAGGCATTATGTGATCCCTGGTAGCCTAGCAGAGAGGCACCTACTACCGGAGGTAAGTATCTGAGGAAGCAGGGGGTCACCGGAGCTCAGGTTAACAGGGTTCAGTTCTGGAGACCCCCTGCTTCAATTCTATGGTAAAAAATCGCCGGCTTCAATTGCTGCTTTAAACCCTCCCCTCCTTTGCTACCAGGGAGTGCTTAGAAGCATTTTGCAGGAGTGACTGAAGGAGTTTAGTGTCCATGTTAAATCAACATGACAACAAGTCTGCTGCTCTGGCCTCTAATCAACATGTAGCGCATTCCCCAGCTGTGCGGTGCTGAGCATCGCTGGTAGGGATTGGAGGTGCCTTCTGCTGTCTAGTGTCAGAGGGCCCCTTGGTTATTCTGTGATGCCAAAACAGATTCCCCTGTATGTGTCCCAAACCCCCACCATCTCATATTACTACAATTACTCATGCAACTAGTCTCTGGGGGCTTTATATATACTGTAGGCACAATGCCATCATTGCATAAAATAATGTTGTTAGAAAGATCGAGACTGAGAGAGTGAGAGAGGAAAAACGAGACAGAGGGGGAGAAAACAGAGGGGAGGACATAGGTCTATGAGAAAAGGAGGTAATGAGGATGATCAGTAATGAAGTAAAGATAAGAAGAGGGTGACAAGATAAAAAAAAAGAGAATATGAATAAAGGGGGAAATAAGAATCTGGTTAAGGGAAAAACAAAGAAGAGAAGAGGAAGAAGAGTGAGGGGAGAAGGGAGGTGTACAGAAGAAAAGACATGAGAGAAAAGGGAATGGAAAAAAGAAAGAAGAGAAAGAGGGAGAGGAAAGATCGAGAATGAGAAAGATAGAGCAGAGAAGAAACTGAGCATTATATTTTGAGGGGTTCACTTTGGCTCTTGAATGAAATCATAGGTGGGACATGTTATGTGCATCACAATTTGTACTGTACTAAGTAAGCAGTTTTATGAGCTGCTGAAACAGTAACATATTAGTGTCTCTACAATGGTGAAGGCTATATGATTTCAAATGTCTTAGGCTTCCACTTAGCAGTTCTTCTTTGTACAGTACTCTGAGAGAAAAAACTTTGTATACAACTATTTTGTGCTTCAATGGGCTACTACAGTACCTATATTTTTAATGCTTTTCATTTTCACATTTTCTGTCCCAAGTAGTAAATTTAGGACACGCAAGTAGAGAAGGCAAATGTACCGCTTTTTGCAAATAAAACCCCAGCATGGTTTGCCCCCCAAAATTTACATGGTCACCGTGGTCATTTAAAGGAACAAACAATATCTTACATGTGTTTTTTTTTTTAAATGATTTAAAAAATTTTTTTTCAAAAATCAGCCCTGTAGTATTACAGTAGATAATACTTACTTTGTTTTTAAAAAAATCAACTCTTAATGCCATTTTAACATACTTTGATTTCTTTAGAAGGTTTTAAACACTTTCCCAGCAATGCAAGATCTTTACAATACTTTCCTGTTTGTGATAATTTGTTGCCAATATTCCCAGCAGTTTGAGCTGCAAACTGTAACAATAGATAATGTTACCGTAGTAATATACGATTACATTGTTGTTGCTGAGTTACATTGACTGATGGATTGATTTGAAACTGAAAGGCAGACATTTAGTGAACCCTAGGAAGCAGGATTTTGCTGATCGATCACGGGAGAACTAATCGATCGGCAGCTTAGGTAATTAGTTTTCAATAAAGGTAATTAAAGGCTTCATATATATTTTAAAAAATTGAATTTTTTTAAGGTGCTTGGATTGCCTCGTTAACCTTTTTGAACACAATTGTTGTTTAAATTAAGAAAATTGCAAAAGTTTGAAAATAAATTGCCATTTTTGTAAAAAAAATTCTCACAAAAAAAACTGGAGCTGCAACATGACCAGTTTGCACATCTCTACATGCAAGTGATCGTAATTCTAGGTTACATATTGTACCTTTCCCTTCTGCTTGCAGAAAACTGCTTTACTATTTATTATTAGTTTCCTGTTCCCTATGTGATACAGTGCAGCCAATTGTAGGGTATGGATAACAAATTAGGAATCCTTACTACTTACAGCTCTTTGCATTTATAAGCTTCCGACAGGTCGTACCTGATGCTGGGTAACAAAGTATGAATTTGAACCAGAAATCAGGAGATATTGTGAAACAATGATTCAATGGTTCGGTGTCCTGAGCAATGGGGTAATGTGGACCAGTCAAAACCACTCTTGTACAGAAGGTTAACCCAGATTGGTTTCACTGACAGACTTGTGAATCCCTCCTCCTGCTAGCAAAGTCTGCATCACATTTTTTTTTAATAGGTTTTGAAATGTACATGAGAGAAGTCATGTCAATTATGCACCAGGCGGAAGGATTTTCCAGCAAGGGAATCAGAAAGACCAGTTCTGCAATTTCTGCCACTTTTAACTCATTCTGCACTAGAGCTTCTGACAGAGGAATGCTTTGCAATCCACTGTAAGGTCCAAATGGGTTAACGGAGCAAGGGAGCACCATGCCATTTGTAGACACTTTGACTTTACCTCTCTGAGGGGCCTATTCACTAAACATCGATAAGTGCATTAATGCTGGTTAAGTGCCGTTTTAAAGCGATATTGTATGTGTTGCTATTCACAAAGCTTCGATAACAGGACAATATTGCACTAAAACGTTTTTTTTTTAATGAGCTTTAACACTCTGGCTATAAGTAGTGTGGTAGCTGAAAAATGTCCAAACTCGCATTTTTTTTGCCAGCAACTGCTATTTACTAAGCTCGGAGATGCATATTGCACAATAAAATCTCGCATTGTTTTCTCGCAATCTAAAGGGTGGCGAGATTGGAATCGCGATTTACTGTACACATCACAGAGTTTATTTTCTTTTTTAATGCATAGTATTGAATCCGGGGGTCTTTGTTGGTCTCCAGAGTTGACCTGCATATTCATTTCAGCTCTGGAGACCCCCGGATTCAAACCTAGGTAATAAAAATAAAACTACAGGCAGTTTCATTACCTTAGTGGCTAACTGCTAAGGTAATGAAGGTTTTAAATGCTTTGTTGTTAGTAAAAGGGGTGGGTGAAGGCAGTTGTTGCCCCAGGGTGGGTGCTTAAGTCTCCCGGGAGGGTTGCAGTAGGAGTTAACCCCTTGATTACCTTGGCGGTTACAACCGCCAAGGTAATGAAGGGGTTAACCCATCCTGCAAGGCCTAAACACCCACCCCGGGGCAACTACCATCTTCACCCACCGCCTCTACCAACAACGCCACACAGGAATGGGCAAAAATGCTATTATCCAAAGATGGTTAATAGCGCTTTTCCCCAATCAAGAAACCATTATAGTGGTTGGTATACCATGTGACAGCTTCCATTTTGTTTAGGATGTGACGTCATCTTAAAGGGAGGGAAGCCAGCCAATCAGGTAGCATATGCTTCCCTCCCTTTAAGATGATGTCACTTCAGCAAAAAAAACAAGGGAAGCCATCACATGGTACACCAACCAATTGGATTGGTAGCTATACCATGTGATGCCTTTCCTTTTTTGGAGTGATGTGACATCACCAAAAAGGGAGGAAAAATAGCCAATCAGGTAGCATTTTTAATAAAATTTTTAATAACAGTATTGAAGCAGGGGGTGCAGTATCTTGGGAAGCAGGGGGTCACCAAAGCTGAAATTAATGCGGTTCAGCTCCTGAAACCCTCTGCTTCAATACTGTGTTATTAAAATTTTAATTAAAACTCATGAAATCCTGGAAGAGCTGTGCACGGAGAGGCAGCGTCTTTGTGCATCTCTCTCCGTGCAGCTCTTCCAGACTGCTGGAGCGACATGTTGCTCATCAAACAACCACAAAGTAGTACAGTTTGGCATTTTTTTTAGCGCATGATAAAAAAAACTTTAGTGTAATAATTTACATAAATTTAATGTAGTGTAGTAATTTTTCTTAGTGAATACCATTTTCACACAACTTTCTTATAGTGCGGTAACAACATGAATCCCACTCAGTAATGCACTGAATTTATCGAAGTTTAGTGAATAGGCCCCTTAGTCTCTCATAATAGGCTATTTAGCAGCATGTGTTCTGACACAGTTACCAGCAAGGTTGTCTCTGGGACAAGACTGAACTATGTAGTAATGAAGCTTTCAAACAAATCCCCGCCACCCCTCTCCCCACTCCCAAATCTGCAAGCGGCTCGCCTACCTCCCATACTGTATCACACAAATAGATAGTCTCTGGAGCCTAACTAATACCTCACAACTCCCTATGGGAAACGGACCTTACACACCTCATCTGCACTCCAATCTCAATGAGATCCCAGTCTTCCAAAGGGTATTTTTAGAATAACAGTCTATCTCAGTGGTGCTCTTGTAGGTGTAGCTCCCCCGGCTAGGGGCTACTATTGGTTAAGGAGTGAATGACCCTAGAGGGTTAACTGTGTAAGATCACACAGAGCTACTTCCCTCCTTTCTACTTGGAGAAAGGATAGACACTCCCCAGTATGTCATGGGACCAGTAATGACACTATAAATTGCTGAGAGGATATATATCGTTCCCCATTGTTCTAGAATGAGGTTCCTCGGGAGCAGCAGTTGGAGAGGGCCTTACTGGAAGCTATGTTAATATGTTTAAGTGTATAGTTATGTGTAGTAAGAATGTACCTTCACCTTTATCGTTTTCAGTTAAGGAATGTGCCTTTTAGCAATAGAGCCCATAGTAATGAACAGAGATTGTTCTCTGACCAGAAGAGGTGCAGGCAAGTGCTGAGCAGAGAGTTCTCAGAGTAAAAATTTCAGAGCATAGTTGGATTGGGCCCACCGGAAGGTCCCTAGTATAGTCTCAATCCAAAAGGTATGGATGAGGTAGACGGCACACAGAGTGATGGGATTCTGAACCCTGACTGTAGAGTGTATTCCCACAGACAGGTCCTCAGTTATCTCCAGATCTGTTAAAGCGGCGATCCAAGCTCTTTTTTATTTTACATTTTTTACCCTGGATTGAAGTAAGGGGTCTGCGGAGCTGAACCCCATTCATTTCAGCTTCGGGGGACCCCCTGCTTCTGGAGATACTTACCTCCATAGTAGGCGCCGGTAGCCACTCTACTTTCAGAGCTCCCGCGCCATGGTGTAGGCCAATAGAAAGCCGTGACATCATCAGGTTTGGCTTCCTATTGGCCCGCATGACGATGGCATGTTAAACTTTAAAGCCCAGCACGGCTACTGGAAGCTACTATGGAGGTAAGTATCTCCGGAAGGAGGGTGTCCCCGGAGCTGAAATGAATGGGGTTCAGCGCTGGAGACCCCCTGCTTCAATTCTGGGTAAGAAAATAAAAAACATTAGGTTTACGTATAACGCTGTGAATAAAGCTCTTTGTTTGTACTATAAAACTTCCTGGCGCCCTTCATTCTAACATCTGCATAACTACACCCAGCCTGCTCTGATCTTGCACCCTGCAAAGCTATGAGACACTGAGCACAGCCATGTGAAATAGTCTATCATGGTGTAAACTCCATAAGAGCGGGGCAAGGAGGGTTACATAGGATAAAAGACAGAGGAAACCCCCAGCAAATAAAATGAATTTTTATCTAAGTGACAATAAATAATTCAAATTTTAAAGTTAAATGTAGCAGAGAAAGAATGTATCCACTTTCAGTCTATATTCCAGAGCCGTTCCTAATGATTCCATGAACACTGTGAGCTCGATTGTATATACTCCCAAGGGGCAGTTCCTGCTACATTAAAATGTATTGGATTTCTTAACCTGATCATTTTTTTTATATAGTTTTCAACAAATTCTGTACATTGTATAACATTTTTCAGGAAAATGATTGGGTAAGGAGGCAACTAAGAAAATAGCGAAGCTGAGTGAACATGCCTCCCCAAAAATCACAAATGTTCTCATTTCCTAATAGTTTTTGCTATTTTCTTTGACTACCGAAAATGCCAACGGCATATTGTTATGTAATATACAGTATAGTCGGCATAATCGATAATTAAATATTTCATTAACCCCTTAGTAACCCTAGTGTCATGAAGGCATGCATCATGCCATCAGGGTATTGGATTGTTTTATTATTTGTCATATATTTGGGGCTGGAGGTGAAAAGAACAATGCCACAGTTTGGAGTTGCGTTTATTTAGCCACCACAGTGTGAGTAGGCACCATACACGAGCCAAGATCTGCATTATTTCCCCATTGTACAGTACACCTGCACTTAGAGAGATATTTTTTGTCTTTTCATGTTCTCCTATGCTCCCCCTCGATTTGTGAATAAACATTCAGCCTTTTGGGACTAACCAAGAAAGTCCCTACCAGAGGATATGTATGAATGTATGTATGTATATGTATGTATTGCGCTTACCCCGCCCCCCTTTGAGATGTGTAACTACGGTGTGTGTGTGTGTGGGGTGCAATACTGTACCTGTGGCTCACAGGAAGCCTGAGTCTCAGCTGCTGGGAACTTGGTGTGTACCTGTATTTAAGCTCGGTAGCGGCTCCACCTGTATGGGATTCTATATGTAGAATAACCCCGTTACAGGACCCGCATGCAATAAAACACACACTTAGTAAAAAGATAACAGTTTTACTGCAGGCAACATAAGAAATATATGCAGTCCCAAACCAGGCCATGCACAGCCTTACCCTCTAACACGCCGTTCCCCACCCTGGAGTCGTAGTGCCCCAAAGTACCTGAGGGGCTATTGGACACCCACCACCCTGGTGTCCACAAGGTAATACCCCACCCAATGTGTGGTACAGTGCTGCCCACTAAAGTGTTTGTTGGTGCACGTGTTGCGATGGGTACCTGCCGTGTGATCCCACCCCCGGGCGCGCTGCAGCGGTAAGATGGGATCCACGGATTCAGATGGTTGGACCGTGACGACTCCGCCTCTATGTTGGGTGGGTCCCACGTGGAGTCTGTCTCTTTAGTAGCAAGTGTCTGGTCCCAGAGCACCTGAGGCCAGGATGCAGCTGCGTCCTGGCTATGTCCCTCACTCTAATACTACAGGGGCAGGGTCCCTATCTGTGGGCCTGTCCCTGCAGCAACCACAGGCTGAGGGGAGTCAGGGCCTAGCTGGGGCCTTAAAGTGGGTATCTGGCCTAGTGCAGGTGACACAGAAACCTGCACACATAACCTACCCCTTCCTTGTCCCAGCTCCGACTGGCATGGTCTGCAGCGAGCCACATGTATCAAGCCTCCTGCAGGGGATTGTTGCAGCCCTATTGGCTGTTGTGCATTATGGGGCTTGTAGTCCCCTGCGGATCTATAGCTATTGGCCACTGCTATATAGCACCCTCCTGCGCATGTGTGGGCATCTGTCATAGCCGCCGGCCCTCTGATGCTGCTGCACATGTGCAACTTGTATTGCGCATGCACGCGCAATCCAACCTGGCGGCGCCCTTGGCACTCCCTCCCCACTGAACTCCGGTGAGGCACTCGCCACTCCAATGCGCCCGGTCCCTTCTTGTATGCGGCGGTGGTTCCCCCGCTATACCGAAGGTAAGCAGGGAACCAAGGGGGCCACACGGGAATACCTCATAGGGAGACCTTGCCACATATATAAATATATATATATTTACCAGATTGGGGTCTAGCAATAAGAGACAGCACACTGCATGTAGTCTTCAGACAAAAAACTGTATTGGATCACAGGGCACTGCAACCAACGTTTCCCGTCACCCAGAGGGACCTTCATCAGGGTTGTGCGCACCACCCTCTTCACTTGCTTTATCACTATACATTTAAGTATTGGGCACATTATTGCTTATATACAGTATGTGTCTGCACGTTTTATCAGTGCTCTATGAGAGTGCCTAATTTAATCACTTTATGGTCTACATATGTTAGGGGGTGTCAGATAGACTTCATTAAATGAGGTGTTAACGGAACAAAATACAAGCAAACAAACAAATCAATATAAGCCCTCTAAAAAGCGTTGGCCTACACACTAATTAAAGTGAAGGTGGTTATATCAAAAAATGTGATTGACAATAATGTGATATAAATATAAATATAAAGCAGCCTAAGGAACAAAAAAACAGCAGATTATTCCAAATCTGTACAAACAATACTAATACACAAATTAATCGTTCCTGGCGCTGTGAATAAAGTCCAAAAATACCGTGAACCAACAAGGCAGTCTCTAGTATAGGCTTCCTTAGGCAGGTTGATGGTCTTGATAGTGATATTTCAGACAGGGGAGTTGTAGTCCTTATGAATGATGTTCAGCTGTTTCTGAAATAACAGAAAAGACAACAGGGCACACCAATTGCGTAGTGTGTTTCTTCAATTGTCTCCCTATCTAAAATCCTAGAATCCTACTTACAGGATATGGGCTAGCAACATTCAGTTGAGAGAATCTGTGACATCCGTCCCTTTCCTTCAGATCATCTCACGGATCCCACGTGGTCTGGTCTGCTGGAATCTCCCTCACTCAGTGTCGATTTTTCACTCCAACACTCCCACAGGTTCAAGAGTGGGAGGGGGGGGGGAGGGGGTGGAAATTAAACAATACTAGTGTGATATCGTACAGGATTTAATAGCTCAAGAAAAAACGTTAAAATCACACTTACATAAATACAGGGTATCAAATACCGCACAAACTGCCGTCCGCAACCTGCACTGCTCCTATAGACTGCTGAGGAGAGAATCGCCGCACACTACACTCGATACCGGAACCTCGAGTGACGTCCGCGATGCCGCAAACCGGAAACTGGAAACCGGAACTCTCCTCGCGTCAGGAACTACGGGTGCTCAGACGTTCCAAATCACTAAGCTCCTCCTCCCTACGCGTTTCGTGACCCGTTGTCACTTCATCAGGGGATAATGGAGCTTAGTGGATAGGTTATTTATATACAATCCTAAATGGAAGGACCTTCCTATAAAGGGATGGGCTAGGCATTTAAAGCTGTACACTATATGATTCTACAATTGATTGAAAAGTAAAACGGGATCAAATAATGGTGCCTACAACTACTATACCTAAAATTCATCAGAACAACGAGAGTATAGAGAACACCCGAATGGGCAGCATACCATGGGTCATCAAGTTAGAGATAGATCCCCCATTGGCAAATCCCGTGTGGGCCAGCATTACCGTGATAGATCCCCAGTTGATAGGTCTTATGGGGGCCGTCATGAGACTGATAATTCTAACCGAACTTCTTTTTTGGACCAGCGCCAGGGCAGAGCACCATTACAGGAAAGATGGAGAGGAGAAAGGGCTCACCCAGCCAGACAAGATCCAATAAGGGTAGAAAAGAAAAGATCGAGATTGGAAGATACAGAGGAAAAAGAGGAGGGACAAGGAAGAGAAAGAAGAAGGTTAGACCAAGGGAGAGATTGGTAAAAAGCAATGTGTTCAACATTAGTGATGTACCCCTCAAAAAAGCAGAGTTAGATGTTTTATCACGAGGTCTAAATTTTGCCCCTGTTAGTGGACCCAATATGTTTAATACATTTGTGGATGTCCATCGTTTTTTGAGAAAATTTCTCTTAAAAAATATTACATCAGGGATGCAGTTAGCAGAGCGGTCATTTCACCCAATCTCAACCCTGTGGCCAACAAGCCTCCCTTAACACCTTTTAAAAAACCCTCCACTTTCTACCCTAAAGGAATGAAGGGGAATTTTGTTGACACATTCGCCGAGATGGTGATCTCGGATTTAGAAGCAGCAAGTGTAGATTTTAAATGCCGAAAACAAAATCTTAGTCAGGAAGAGAAAGAGGCAGTTAAATCCCTAGAATCAAACGCCAACATAGTGATCAAGGCGGCAGATAAAGGGGGGGGGGTGGTCGTTATGAACTCTTCTTATTATGAGGAAGAATCACTCAGAATTCTGGGTGATAGTAGTACTTACTTAAAGCTAGACACAAATCCGACCATTCCATTTAGAGAAGAACTGATGGCGCTTTTGGATCAAGGCATCCGGGATGAGATTATCACTACTAGGGAAATGGAATTTATAGCCATTGAACAGCCCAGAATCCCGATGTTATTTCATCCCGAAATTACATAAAAGCCTCACTAGACCCCCGGGCCGCCCGATAATATCTGGGATCCGTTCCCTCACCTCTAACCTGTCCCAGTTTTTAGATTATCTTCTTCAAAAATATGTTGTGCAGGTCCCATCTTATCTAAGGGACACGTCTCAGGTGCTAACCCTTATACAAGATTTGGTATGGACAGAAGATATGTGTTGGGTGACATGTGACGTAGTGTCCCTTTACACAATAATTGACCATAAGATGGGTTTAGACGCTATCAGGAGGGTTTTAGAACGTGATGTTGGGATAGATGACAGATTGAGGAATTTCATTCTGGATGGAATCAATTTTATTTTGACCCATAACTTTTTTAGTTATAAACAAGAGTTTTTTCTCCAGACATGCGGCACCGCAATGGGCACCAGGTTTGCCCCTAGTTACGCGAACTTATTCATGTCCGCATGGGAGGAGGACTATATATGGTCCTCCAACCAATTTGGGGCAAGCCTGGTGCTCTGGAAGAGATATATCGATGATGTGCTGTGTGTCTGGAGAGGGTCTATTGATCAATTAGAACAATTTAAAATCTATCTGAATACAAACACAAGGAATCTAAAATTCACGTTTAACCATAATAAAACCAACATTAATTTCCTTGACCTATCTCTGTATGTGGTGAATAATACGGTCCATACTAAGACTTTCCATAAAGAAGTGGATGCCAACACATACCTTTTGGCATCTAGTCACCACCATTCTCAGTGGCTGCGCAATATTCCTAAAGGTCAGGCACTGAGAATAAAGAGAAACTGCTCAGAAGATGTTATGTATCAGCAGCAGGTCAAGGAGTTAAAAACAAAGTTTATAGAAAGAGGATATAAAAATCAGGAATTAGACAGGGCAATTTCAGAGGTTAATGTCATAGATAGAGCTTCTTTACTTTGCCAAAAAGATAATAATATTCCTAAATCACAGACACAAGAGAAGTTCCCTTTTTTTATCACTCAATATAGTGGCCTGGCCACGGCCATAACAAAAACGTTAAATAAGCATTGGGGTATTCTCCATAGAGATCCCATTTTGAAAACCATTCTCCCAAGCAAACCTAAAATTGTTTACAAGAGGGCCAGGAATTTAAAATCCACCCTTTCTCCTAGTTGTCCCATTGATGGCCTTAGAGATCGCCATGTAACATGGTTGAATGGTCTTAAGGGCTATTACACGTGCACAAATTGCATTGGATGTAAACATAGTAAAAAAAACAAAATTTTTAAATCCAATGTAACAGGGGTCAGTTTTGATATTAGAACATTTATTAATTGTAGGACCAATTTTTGTGTGTATTTATTAGAATGTCCATGCGGCCTGCAATATGTAGGCCGGACAGGGAGACCCCTCAAAAGACGGTTCGCAGAACACGTCTATAACATCAAGAGGGGCCTCGAGACCCACAGTGTCTCCAATCATTTTAAAATACACCATGGTCAGAATCCAGAAGGTCTGGTATGTGTAGGAATTGACAATCCTAAAGGTAGCTGGCGTGGGGGAGACAGACTAAATCTGGTATCCAAAAAAGAAAGTTATTGGATTTATGTCCTTAAAACATTGTCCCCCCACGGCCTGAATATCGATTTTGACTTAGCGGCCTTTTTAAAAGATTCCTAAAAACAGGCCATTAATAATGTTTTAGCGATTTACTGGTGTCTTTTAACCTTTTTTAATAACCTTTATAAATGTCTTAGTATATAGGTAATAGTGTGCAATTCCATATAACTGTTTTTGAATTGTTTAAATGTTATTGACAATAATGTACAATTCTCCATATCTACATTCAATATTATCAATTAATTTTTAATTTTTCTATGTATATGTAATGTTTTAATTTAGTTGATATATTTGTCCAAATTAAGTGTAACTTTTTAATTATTTATTCATTTTAAGGCCACAGGAGTAATTTAGGGTATCCCTCCTTAATATTCCTCCCCCCTTTTGTTTATACTATTGATGAATTTTAGGTATAGTAGTTGTAGGCACCATTATTTGATCCCGTTTTACTTTTCAATCAATTGTAGAATCATATAGTGTACAGCTTTAAATGCCTAGCCCATCCCTTTATAGGAAGGTCCTTCCATTTAGGATTGTATATAAATAACCTATCCACTAAGCTCCATTATCCCCTGACGAAGTGACAACGGGTCACGAAACGCGTAGGGAGGAGGAGCTTAGTGATTTGGAACGTCTGAGCACCCGTAGTTCCTGACGCGAGGAGAGTTCCGGTTTCCAGTTTCCGGTTTGCGGCATCGCTGACGTCACTCGAGGTTCCGGTATCGAGTGTAGCGTGCGGCGATTCTCTCCTCGGCAGTCTATAGGAGCAGTGCAGGTTGCGGACGGCAGTTTGTGCGGTATTTGATACCCTGTATTTATGTAAGTGTGATTTTAACGTTTTTTCTTGAGCTATTAAATCCTGTACGATATCACACTAGTATTGTTTAATTTCCATCCCCTCCCACTCTTGAACCTGTGGGAGTGTTGGAGTGAAAAATCGACACTGAGTGAGGGAGATTCCAGCAGACCAGACCACGTGGGATCCGTGAGATGATCTGAAGGAAAGGGACGGATGTCACAGATTCTCTCAACTGAATGTTGCTAGCCCATATCCTGTAAGTAGGATTCTAGGATTTTAGATAGGGAGACAATTGAAGAAACACACTACGCAATTGGTGTGCCCTGTTGTCTTTTCTGTTATTTCAGAAACAGCTGAACATCATTCATAAGGACTACAACTCCCCTGTCTGAAATATCACTATCAAGACCATCAACCTGCCTAAGGAAGCCTATACTAGAGACTGCCTTGTTGGTTCACGGTATTTTTGGACTTTATTCACAGCGCCAGGAACGATTAATTTGTGTATTAGTATTAAATGAGGTGTGTTTTCTCCAGAGCTTTTAAAAGTTTTGGGACAGTCTGATGATGTATGGTAGGGAGTTCCAGAGAAAGGATGCAGTACAGGAGAAGTCTTGAAGGCAGGATTGGGAGGAGGTTATAAGGGAGAAGGAGAAGAATGTGTTATGGGCAGAACAGAGGAGGCTACAGGGCTATATTTGAAGGCAAGGACCAAGATGTAAGGGGGAGCATCGTTGAGCGCTTTAGAAGTCAGAGCTAGGAATTTTTATTTAATTCTAGAGGATATGGGAAGTCAGTGTAGGGATTTGAATAGTGGAGCAGCAAATGTGGAGCACTGAGTGGGGTAAATTAGTATGGCAGCAGCATTTTGATTGGGTTGGAGGAGGGGAATGCAAACCAGGACTAGGTCACAGAGGCCAAGAGAGTGAAAAGTGTACAGGAAAATAAAGTGAATAAAGTGCCAAAAGCAGCTGAGAAATCGAGAGAATTAAAAAGAAAAAAATTTCCTTAGACTTAGCTGTGAGTAGGTCGTTGGCCAATTTTGTTAGTGCCGTCTCTGAAGAGTTTAGAGGGCAGAACCAAGATTCTATAGTCAAGCAGGTGGTTGGAGGAGAGAAAGTGAATCAAGCATGTGTACTGTATAAAGCTGCTCGAGAAGCATGGATGCAAAGGGGAAAAGAGAGATAGAACATTAGTAAAAAAGAGAGACTGGGTCAATAGAGGGTTTCTTCTCAATAGCCGTGATTAGTGCATGTTTAAAGGAAGATGGGAATGTGTCGGGGGAAGGGGACTTATCAGGCAGAGAGGGAGCGAAGATGTGAGGGAATAGGTTCAAGAGGGCTGGTTGTATGGTGAGAGAATACGAGGAGCATGGAGACCTCTACCACGGTCACAGAGAGAAATGAGCTGGGATGGAATTGGATGTCTAGAGGGAGATAGGCAGTATATGTGAATCCTTAAATAAGGAAATGTCATGTTTGATAGTGTTGATCTTATCTGTTAAGTAGGTAGAAAGGTCTTGAGCTGTAGAAGCAGAAAGGGGTGATGGTATAGTTGGGCAGAGAAGGGAGTTGAAAGTGACAAATAGTCCTTAAGGATTCAAGGACACACAGTAGATATAAAAGAAGAGAAGTAGGTTTGCTTGGCAAGGGAAAGGGCAGTGCTGTAGGAGGAAAGTATGAATTTATAGTGGACAAAATATGCTTTCAAGTGTAATTTCCTCCAGTAACGTTCAGCAGTGCGTGAGCACATTGGATGTGTTGGGTTGCATGTAGAGTGCCATGGTTGTCGGTGTTGATGTATAATTGCAGGAGCTGCCTTGTCCAAGTCTGAAGAAAGTGTGCGTTATATAGAGATTGCTAGGTTCGGATAAGAAAGGGTAGAGATGGAAGAAAGGTTGCAATGATGTGAAAAGTTGGGAGGCTGTCTAGGGCTTATAGGTATCTGTTTGTGTGTGTGAATTTACAGATTTAGTAAGATTTACTGTTTTCGGTGCCGCAATCCGGCAAAGCGCTGGTGCAGTCCGGCGGCCGCACCGATTGCCGCCCTGAAAACTGTAAGCAGCCCAGGATGATTAACTCTTCCGGGGTCAAATGCTTCTGAATGGAACCTCCACAGCAGTAATCCTCCTGGGCAATCTGCCAGTCTGGTAGGGCTGTGCAGAGGCACAGAAGTCTCTCTCCGTCTCTGCAACTGCAAATAAAAGTAAATCTCTGGCAATCACACTGATATTGGACATATTTTTAAATCTGCACAGATGCTTAGTGGTGCCACAGCAGATAAATATTATTTCCTTCAACAATAGAAGAGTACCTTCAAAATTCTGGGATTGTAAATTTGCAGCCACGTAAGATCAATAGAGCCCATCAAGTTGATATCAGGAGTTGTGTTTGATATTCAGTTCTCGCTAAGAGAGTCAAGTTCAAATTGTGTCCTTTAGCATCAATATATATGCCACTCACTTCAGTGAGCTTTTGGGGGAGAGATTAGAGAAGACACTAAGGACAGGAGTTATTCTGAACAATTGTTTTTTAATTAGATCTGAGATCAGGCAAACTAGTTGAAGGACTGTTAGCAATTTTACGACATCAGACACGGCTTAAATGAAAGAGCAACTTCTTTCTTTGATATAGTGTACAGATGCTCAATATTTTATCTGATTCCCCCTTATCTGTTATAGAGATGTGCTCATTTTCCCTCTGTAGTTACAATTCTTTGGAAAACTCGCAAAACAATGTACTTCACATTCAATAGGATTACCTGTATTCATTTTGTCAAACTGAGGGTTAAGCACTGGCAATTTTTTGGTTTAAAAAAATCACCTTTTAAGTGCTTATTTTGACATACTGTACTGCAAGCATTTTTTTTAAAAATCTTTCCAGAAAATGTAAAAATTGTTTTGGGAGTGTATTTTTAGTGGATGCCTGTACAAGTGGAGATTCATTTGTGAATTCCTCCATCGAAAACAAATGACGTGATTCAAGTTCCACAGCAGATTTTGACTGTTAGGTCTAACTTCGGATGACCTACAGTACAAATACAATAATAGGACTGCAGCAGTTCAATGCTGTGACTGCTTTTAAATACAGTATTTGATTGCAAGTGCCGAAAAGATGTAAAAAGTTTCATATCGCTGACTTTACCGAAGAAATGAAAGTGAGTTTAGCATTTCTGTGTTAGAGAAAGGCAAGAACATGAATACAAGTGTATACACTTGATGCACACTTGTTAATTCTGACAATGTGGGTAGATTACAAAGACCAGAGGGAAGTAGTTCCTGGCCCAACATTTGGACAGGGACAAACTTTAGGTCAGGAATGACAGAACCTCGGAAACGAGTGACAGTCATGTCAGCATCCACCGTCAGTAGCAGACTGCACCTGAGCAATACCGCCTCTTCCACAGTACTTATCCTCCCACACGCTCAGCCTTCCTCCGGTGTCTCAGGGGAGAGAAAGATAATGTGGGACTGGAGGGAGGGTTTGCTTTTAAGATCAAGAGCTTAACCCGTGTGTTGTTAGTTTCTCAAACAGCAGTGGGGGTTAATTACCGAGCACTCTGACAAACCCCTCTATCTATGATCATGTTATAATTGGATTTGGAATGTCTCCCACACTTCACTCTGACTACAGCATAATCTGATCAAGATTCATTGCATCAGTGTGGATCACAAGCTGGCAGGAATATGTAATATGCAGGCTTGTAGGGTATGCAGTAAGACCAGTTCATGTTTTTTCTCTATATTTTTTGAGAATAGTGATGCAAAGTAGATGACATACCCCAATTATTTATCAAATGTTTTACCAAGAAGCGATACATTGAGAGATGAATCTCGTTTTCAAGTGTGTCCTGGGCACAGAGTTTTGATGACAAAAGAGTTGATAAAGATTGGAGAAGAGGCTTTTTGTGTAAAAAGTCCATGACTAAGGCAATGTCTCTGCGAGATACTAACATAAACCTTAGATTAAATAGCTGAGTTTGTGAGTTCCAAAGTTTACATAAAGTATTTGATCCAGTAAAATTCATTATGATGCGCCTCCAGCAGCCTGAGGTCACCAATGAGGGGCAAAAGCACCCTATCTATTTATGCAAAAACAACAGCTGTTTTATATCATTATCATAGGATTCACGTCATGCTGTGTTAGCACAGCATTGCGTTATCTGCCTATAACGTCATGTTAGGTGAGCCATACCAGACCCTGAAATATAGGTTTTGCTGGGAAGGAAAGAGAGAGTGAGAGAGTTTTATTAGAGTCCTCAATGAAAGTTTATCTATGTAAACACTCTTCTATACAACACATGAGAAGATAACTGTAAACAACCCTTTGGTACCCGGAAAATAACATAATTTGAATATGCAAATGATATTGAAATAATTTAATTTTGCATACTTCCCAGATGTCTCGGGTGTGTTCACAATGATCTCTCCACATATTGTATAAAAGAGTGTTTGGGGAGGTATATAAGCCACTCAGTAGGAAATAGTCTCTTTATCACAAACACTCGTAACAGTTAACACATTGCTGTTTATAACTAAAACAGAACTTGACCTCCCGTTAAATCATTTAATGGAGCTTCGTGAATCTGGCCACATGGAAGCCACCTGCATGTCAGTTACAGATGTAACAACCTCTTTAACCTAGAATGGGAAACTCATCTGGGTCATATCTTGCCAAGTGAGCCCCACTCTACTAGCTGAAAAGTCCTGAGTTCTTTGTTCTAGAGGTAAAGTGTTCTTCAGTCCTTGTCTCATTTTACCCTCTGTATAAATTATTCTCTTCGGCACTAGCGTGCCTCAACCTAGAGATTGTAGGGGTGTGTGCCATGTGATAACCTCCAGGAAACTATACTGGCACATGCTGTACCATTCACACTGTTGGCACTTTAAAAATAAACACTAGACCTTTTTAACCAACTGTAACGGATGCTCGCCACAAACCGGTCAGGACCACGAGGCCGAAGTGGGGATTAGAAAACACCAACATAGAGACCTGAGGTTGCGTCCGATGTGCAGGTTCGTATTAGTGGATAGCCAGGTCACGGTAGGAGAATGTAGGATCGTAGGAGACAAGCCGAGGTCGAGGGTTGGAGAGATACGGCATCATAGGACTCACTTAGCCTGGTCATGGGTAGGAGAGAGCAGAATGGTTGAGAGTAAGCCGGGTCCAGGATAAGAGATTGCAGCGAAGTCCAATGCAAACGAGGCAATTCAGGGTGAGACAAGGCAGGGTGCTTGCGACCAGCTCACGTCACAAGGTTTATGCTCAGCCAAATTCCTGGTGGAAGGGCTGAGCCTAAATAGGAGGACATGCGAATCAGAGGCCGGATTGCTGCTGCAGGCAAGGGAGAACCTGGAACCAATCAGGCATCTGAGCCTTGGTGGGGGCGGAGCCTGCGACGGATCCTTACACCAGGGGTGAGCAAACTTTTTATGCCGAGCCCCCCTTTTCATCCATAAAATTTCTCGGGCCCCCCCTGCCTGATGTAATCAAAATCACATGAAAAAAAAAAACCTTTATTAAACGGTATACAATGTAAATACAAATATGTCTAAAAACTTACATATTTCAACAGCTCGCGCTTGCAAAATTAGGCTGCGTCCACACTGCCGCTGAGAGCGGTGACATCAACAACTCTCCAACCATGAGCACAGGGTGTCCTGCATAATTTTGCAAGCGTGGATCGGGGCTATTTTTGTGTGTGTGTGGCTGTGTGTGTGTGTGTATTGACTGCTACTGAGCGCGCTTCTAAGTCAATTTTGTTTGTCTCCCGAAGCGCCAAGCTTGGGAGAGCGTACGTGCACAAAGGCAATACTTTTTTTGAGGGGTGGGGGGGAGCATTCATCCACCTCTTTGCTACCTCCCTTCCCTCTCTCTCCCCTTCCCCCCTTTTTTTTCTTCCTTCCCCTCCCTGCTCTTTGGCTTGCTATCCCTAGTGTCATCAAAACTCCTACCTACAGTATTATTTATTTTTTCCGTTTTGAATGTTGTGTTTTCACTGTTTTTTTCCCATTATTTCTGTACATTCATAGTATGATTGATATAGTGGCAGCTACCCTTTCACTTGCAGAGGATCGCAGCGAAGCAGGTTGCTAGCAGAGGAGAGCAGGACCACAGCGCTATTGCAGGGCAGACACCGGAAGGAGGGGCGTTTGACATGACAGCACTCGGGCATGCTCCTCCTTGTACCTCCAAAGCCACCGCACGTGCGCACACACCATCACATGGCCGCCACCTGCACTATCCTGTTCGGCCGCCCGCGCACATCTTCGGCTGCCCGCCCGCGCACATATTCTTGGCTGCCCGGATTTGGCATCTTTACATGCCAATAAAGATTTAATTATCACAAGTGCAGAAAAGGGTGGGGCAATAGTGGTGCAGCATAGGAGGGATTATCATAGGGAAGCTTTACGCCAGCTCTCTGATGCTTCCTCCTATGCTGTGCTATGGTCTGACCCCGCCCATCTCTTTTTACGGGACCTTCAAAGCCTGCTTGAAATTGTTAAGGTAAAGGGTAAATTGTTGGGGGTATGAAGTAACAAGGAGTGTGACTTTCTCTTTAAACCTTACCCAGTCATTCCTATCTTCCACCATCTCCCAAAGATCCACAAGACATTGGTCTCCCCTCCAGGGAGGTCAATTGTCGCTAGTATCCTTTATTTTGGATAGTGGGGACCTCAATAACAAAATTCAAAGTATAGAGTGGAAAAAACATTATGTATGGGTCACGCTGTATTGGAAAGATCAAATGTATCACTTTGTAATCAAAAATAATAGACAGCACTCACACACTTAGATAACTATATAAAGCAGTGTGCCATGGATTAGAGAGGGCCCAATCCCTCTCAAATACAATACAATACTGAAAAAATCCAGCACTCCCTAATAATAGAATCAAAATCTCTGGCAATTAACCAAAATAAGAACATTTAATCAGTGCACAAATGAAACAACAAACTAACAGCTCCACACCAAGAACACAAAATACACATAGGTAGGAACACATATGGGATGTTTAGGAGGATAATAGGATAAAGGAAAAATAAAAGGGAAGGGGAAGGAGGGGAAAGGGGCAAAACAACATAGAAGTGGGTCAAGAAGGGGGAGAATAGATGGGCAATGTTTTGGGAATTAACCCTTCGTCAGGCCCGTTCCCCTCAGTCCCAAAGGGACCAGAGGGTACTTCCCTAGCCCAACGAAGAAGCGGTGCACTGAGGTAAGTAGAGAACCACACGGAGCTCTAACAAAAAAAGACTAATTTATTGAAAAAAAGGGAACAAACATCATGAAGCTAGGAACCTCTTACGCGTTTCATCCCAAAAGGGTTGTTCACTGAGACCGACGGTAGGAGACACAGCATACTGTGAGTCAACTGAGGTACCAGGTAATAGATGGTGTGAAGATGGGACGACGTGGAGGCAATCTACAAAAGATGCTATTTCAGAGAGAGTTGAAATGGATAAGAACCCTAGGCACCATGACCCCATCAGGCATTAACAAAGATCTTAACATGGGTTGCTACCTTTAAACCTTAGTGCCTCCTACCGTCGGTCTCAGTGAACGCGGAGAGTTAATCTGTCCCCACTGTCTTTTGGAATCTGGTACCCTTTAATATTGTCTCTAGTGCTCCCTTTTATTGGGGTATGTGACTGCGGTGCTGGGTACCTGCGGCTGGCCACTTGTGCTTATGGATCCATCCTTCGCCTGTGGTAGGTGTCTCCCACTACTGGCCTGGCACCCTGATCCTTATAGTTCCTTTATTTATTTATTTTTCTCGGTTTAGGGTCTCCAATTCCCGCTTGCAGGCATTTGTTCAGATCTAATTAGTACCATTAGTGCTCATATATGCACAAGATACATATTGTATAATTTAGTTTACAGTTTTCCGTATATATATATTTTAGTTATATTTTGTAGCTTATGTGTAGACAAAATAATACTCTGTTTTAATTTTGTTTTAATTTGGTTTATCTTTACCAATTATAGGTAGTCCTTTTGGAGTAGACTAAGGGCCTCATGCATTAAGCGCCGATAAGCTGTTTATCGCCATTTTTTTGGCAAATTTGCCCTCCCGATTCAGTAAGCGCCGATAAGTGGGAATTATCGGCAATTTTTGTTGCCTATAAAAACTTATCCGCAGCCGGGTGCCGATAAGCCACTTATCGGCACTTTTTGAACTCGGCTGAATTCAAGTAGCCCCGATCAGCTTTTCGCTGCTGATCGGCACTCCAGAATGGCGAGTTTTTCGGCAATCCAGCCCGCCAATTAAAGTTGGCAAGTTGGTGGAGGAGAAGCATCGGCAAGGTCGACACTTAGAAAAAATCAGGCCTTTTTCCTGCCGGAGCTGATACCCATTAATACCAGCACCGGAGGCCCCCGGCATGCATCCGAGGCAGAAACAATGCATGTACAGCCCACTTCATTACCTTACCGGCTAACCGCTAAGGCAATGAAGGGGTTAACCCGCCGTGCCAGGGTTATTGTGGGTAGCGGGGGTGGGTGAAGGGGGTAATTGGCCCTTGTTGTTTGTTTAGGGCTTGCGGGGAGGTTGCGGGTGCACTTAACCCCTTCACGACCGTAGCAGTTAATACCGCTACGGTCATGAAGGGGTTAAGGCCTCCCGCTACCCACCCGCAAGACCTAAACAACCACCGTTGGGGCTAATACCCCCTTCACCCACACCCGCTACCCACAATAAAAAATAATCACACACAGCAGCCCCACACTAAATAAATAAATAAATATATCTAAATAAATAAATGAATATAAATAAATAAATATATATATATATATATATATATATTGATATATATAGATATATATATATATATTGATTGGTGTTTATGTATTTAAAATGGGCACATTCACTATTATCCATTTCTGGATAATAGTAATTGTGGCCATTATTATACTGTATGTGTTATATATATATATCTATATATATCTATATATCTATATATATATATATAACCCCAACAACCCCTATAACCCCTAACATACACATATATGCACATCAATGATACTATAGGCCGGCGGGGGCCCTCGGGTGTTACCCGCAGGCCTGCAGTACCAATTATGTGCCCCCCCCCAAATTAATGTCAAAACACATACATACTTATAAAGAAATACCCCCCCCCCCCCTTAACACATACAGTATAGTAATGGCCACAATTACTATTATCCAGAAATGGATAATAGTGAATGTGCCCATTTTAAATACATAAACACCAATCAATACATTAAACACATATAAGTACTCACCCATGTCCGGCTGCCACGATGAAGGCCATCCTCCTCTTCATCCTGCCCATGCCCCCTCCGTTGCTGCAAAACAGACACAAGAATGAAAACATCCAATGTAATGTCCCCTAACCCTTTAATCACCATAGTGGTTATTAACCGCTACAGTTATTAAGGGGTTAACCCACCCTCACCCACCACTCGGGACTCCTACATAACCTCCCACACTAACCCCCCCACCCCATGAGGCCTAACCACCCTCACCCACTACCCACAAGGGAGGCCTACCCACATACCATTGGGGAAAATACCCCCGACCCCCACCCCCAATAAAAACAATACACAGCCCCACAATAAGCATCATTCTATTTATTAAATACATTACCCACCCCCTGTGCCCCCCATAAATACATGATTTATCCTTTTACATAGAGGGTTCATACCCCAGCCCCATGCGATACCCCGGCGGGCTGGCGGGGCACCTGACAGACCTACAGGGTACCAGCAGCTCGTTACAAACAGGTTCTGGAGGCCTGTTGGTGGGTCCTGCCAAGCACCATGGCCCCCAGGTGGTCTCCTTGGGTCACCGTGGGCCACAATTGGGTCCCCACAGTAGGCCCGCGGATGTCTGGGAGCCCCGGGTCAGACCCACAGGTGTCTGCGGGGCCTCGGGTGGTTCCCACGGGGGTCTGGGGAACTCACGAGTGCTCACTACGGGTCCGCGGTGCCCCCACAGATTTGGGACCACCACTTCATCCCCGCACCTATGGGTCCGCGGTGCCCCCACGGATGTGGGACCACCGCTTCATCACCGCAGACTACGGGTCCGCGGTGCCCCCACAGATGTGAGGCCACCACTTCATCCCCGCAGGTGTCACCCGTGGAACCACCAGCCTGATACCCATGAGATACCCGAGGAGACCGCAGGTGGTCTCCAGAGGTCTCACGCAGAACCAAGGAACAAACCCTGAATGTAAAAAAAATAAACCTGGCCTATACATTCAATACATACACCCCCCCCCCCACACCTACAGTACAATAATGTGCAAAATAACTATTATCCAGATAGAGATAATAGATTATTTGCCCATTATTAAACACATTAACTAGCATATTCAAATAAATAAAGTACTACTGACCTCATCAATAAGAAGCCCCCGTCGCCAGCAACATCCTGGTCTTTCGTTGCCCACAAAATACATAGCCAATACAAAGCCAATACGTTGCAATTACATTCAGATATCAATTAACCCCTTAAACACCTTATCAGATAATAACCGCAAAGGTAATTAAGGGGTTAAGCCACACTGGCCCGATACCCACCCTTCACCCATTCATTTGTACAGTGGCTTCATCATGCAACTATATATATATATATACAGAGCAAGAAAGAGAGAGAGAGAGATAGAGAGATACACACACATGATGAACCAATATACAAATAAATGTAGAAGGGTTATTAAAAACATGCTGTACTACAAATAACACTTCTCCATACAGACACACTACAATAAAATCATATTTCCTTTAAAAATCCAATCTCATCTTCCAATCAAAATCCTCAAATGCCAATCAAAAGCCTCAAATGCCAATCAAAACATTGCATTTACATTGTATATATGATGCATACAATCTATGCAACTTATACATTCTGCAAATGAATGTAAACAATAACATTCAAAACAAAATACCAATACCTCCAAACAAGTATATTATTTAAACCAATCCAGTAAACATAAATCAATTAGCATTCATTAATGACATCCCTAAACAATTTACATTCCATCCCTAACAGTTAAACAATTAACTAATTCAAGCGTTGAACAGAACAAATTATCCTGTGAAAAAATATAAGTACCAACAAGAATACAATATAGAAAAGCAAGCCTCACCCTGACCTAAAGTACACCATACAATAGCAACAATTACATCTATCTAATTTTAACATACATTATACACACATTTATGCATAGCAGCATAGCCAAATTAATTTAAAACACAGCAAAGCAAGCTTTTAAAACAATATCATTTCTTACCCTGTATGTATATATCGATCTAGACATACATACATACATACATACAGTGGCAAGAAATGATATACCAAAAATAAAGAAATACACATGTTAAAAAAGCTTTTAAAAAAATTAACAAGTTAAATAAAATACATTTCTTTAGTTCACTTACCATTACTTGACCCACTCACCGACTCCCGTTGAACAGCTTACTCTCGAACCAATCCACCAGGCAGAGGAACCCATAAAATAACAAACCATAAAATAATAAACATTAAAATAAAAATCCAAAACAATCCACGGGTCTTCTATTTGTAATCCATCTTCATCTGTATTCTTCTTTCTTCTATCTGCGGCTCTCTTCCAGGGTCTTCTTGTTTTCTACGGCCACGCCCTGGCCTTCTTCTTCTGTAGGAGGTCCTTCCTCCTCGGCGTCTTGCTTCAAAATGAGACGACATAGGCTTTAAAAGGCCTATGACGTCACATTTTCGTCATGGTTCCTCATTGGATGCACTCGTGTATGGCCTGTAACTCGGTAAGCAGGGGGTCCCTGGTCCACAAAGCAATGCGGTTCAGCTCAGGGGACCCCCTGCTCACAGTACACTATTATTAAATATACATTCATGCTGCTTCGTTACCGTAGCACATAGCCGCAAAGGTAAGGAATGATTGTTTATTTATATATGTGTTTAACTCATAGTGTAGATGTGCAGAGGGTTTCCGGAGCTGAACCGCTTTGGTTTCAGGGCCGGGGACCCCCAGCTTCCCGAGATACAGGCCCCTTTAGGGGGTGCCGGTATCCCTCTGCTTTGTTTACATTCCGCGGTCACGTGATCGGGATCTTTAAATGCAGAGGGATACCGGCACCTCATAAAGGGGCCTGTATCTCGGGAAGCAGGGGGTCCCCCGACCTGAAACCAATGCGGTTCAGCTCCGGAGACCCCCTGCACATGTACACTATGAATAAAAGTTGTTTATAAATACTTAACATTTTGCCGATGTTTGCGCTGAGTGCGGCTGGTCTCTCTCTGCTGCAAACACTTATCGGCAGAAACGGCCTATCGGCAGGTTATCGGGAGCCAGGCTGTTTTGGCACAGGCTCATCGGCAGTTTTGCTTTCGCAGTGATTCGGCAGGGATCGGCATGGATTCGGCCCTTACTGAATACTGCGAGGGCAAATCGCCAAAATAAGGCCTATCGGCAACCCTTGGCGATTGCACTTTTTCGGCGCTTACTGCATAGAGCCCCTAGGCATTAACATCCACATATTGAATACAAAATCAACCTTGGTGTGGTATCTAATGCTGCCTGGCTGCTGCACTGCAGAACAACATGAGGTGTATTTCCAACACTGCACATGCGCAAGGGGATCGCGCTGTACACAGAGGACAGGCACAGCATCAAGGAAGTTTCGTGGTTGTCATGGCAAACCCGTTTTTGTCTACACCTCCACGGAAGTTGGTGAGAGGATACAGCTGAGTGGACATCACCATCTGCATGTCATATGACTGACTGAAGGGCTGAGTATAGGGGATGACGTCATAATCCCTTTACAAGTCCCTATGAACTGCACAGTGCCTCACAGACACTCTCTGGAGTGAGGAGCAGGCACAAATTGCTAAGGCCTCGTTCAGGGTGCAGGCTTCGGAGGGAGGGCGTGCTGACGTGTATGCGGCCGTGGGATACAATGTATTTAAAGTGAATTGTGGTTGTCAGGGTAGCAGCTGCCCTGTCTCCGAAGTAGGGAGTTGACGCTGGCTACAGTTTCAATAAACAAAAAATTCGTTTTTTGAAGCTGCAGCAGCGTCACTGCGACCTCGGCAGCCAATTAAATCATTCTTGAGAATGATTTCAAGACTGCAACTTGGATCCCTAACCTCAGGTCTGTAGCTCTGCCCCCTCCCCACCTCCTCAACTCCTGAAAAAGTCTGCTGGGGAGGATGAACACACATCGCCCAGCAGACTGCCGCCCGCCCTCGCGAACGCCCGCCCTCCAACTCCTGCCTCCGGCACCCTGAACGAGGCCTAAGGACTGTCTGGTTTGATTTTCTTGTTGCATATACCTTGTTCTGCATCCTCTTCATTCTGTTTTTGACTTGCTAAATGCTTGGTTGCTTTATCACATATTTGTACTCCCATACTATCTCTATACAAAGGCTGTACTGCGGATTTGTTTTGCTATTTAGCATTGAGATATTGTATGTTGATTTGTTATCAGAGTATTCAGAATTTGTGGAGGGTTTTTCTACTACTGTTTTTATTTGGGGCTTGTATCTGTTTCCTGTGGGTTGTGGGGCTAGGGAAGTACCCTCTGGTCCCTTTGGGACTGAGGGGAACGGGCCTGACGAAGGGTTAATTCCCGAAACGTTGCCCCCCTATACTCCCCCTTCTTGACCCACTTATATGTTGTTTTGCCCCTTTCCCCTCCTTCCCTTTCCCTTTTATTTTTCCTTTATCCTATTATCCTCCTAAACATCCCATATGTGTTCCTACCTATGTGTATTTTGTGTTCTTGGTGTGGAGCTGTTAGTTTGTTGTTTCATTTGTGCACTGATTAAATGTTCTTATTTTGGTTAATTGCCAGTGATTTTGATTCTATTATTAGGGAGTGCTGGATTTTTTCAGTATTGAAATGTATCACTTTGTCAGAGCACTTTTATTTTGGATTCTCTTTACTTTCTTTTATCACACAATTATTTTATTTTTGATGGAATTTTCTATCTCCAAACATGTGGAACAGTAATGGGCACTAGCATTGCTCCATCATTCGCCAACCTTTTCATCAGTTGGTGGGAACAGTTCCACGTGTTTAGGGATAGAAATCCCTTTAGGCACAGTATTATTTTTTATCGTCGCTTTATAGATGATTTGATTTTAATTTGGGATGGGGATATTACTTCACTTATTTCATTTATTGACTTATTAAACACCAACTCTTTCAATTTAAAATTCAAGTATAATAACAATTATCAACATATAAATTATCTTGATTTAATTCTTTATGTTGACTTAAATTTAAAAATACAAACAGATATCCATATCAAGATCAATGCACGTAACACTCTTTTGCGAGCGGAGCGCTACCATCCAAAGACGTTGATAAAGGCATCAAAAAGGGTCAGTTCCTCCGAATTAAGAGAACTGCTCTACTGAGGAGGAGTGTTTGAAACGGTCCCATGAATTGCACCAAAAATTTGTTAATAGTAGCTATAATTCAATTGATTTAGATAAAATAATGGAGGAAGTGAAATGTATTGAGAGGGCTTCCACTTTGATCAGAAACAATAGAGTAAACACAAGAAATGATTCCCCCTGGTTTGTCACACAATTTAGTGAGCAAGCACATGTTATTAAGAAAATAGTTAAAAACAACATTGGAGGATACTTCAACTAGATCCATCCATAAGTAATACAGTAGACCAGAGCCCAACATTTGTGTTCAAACGGGCTAAGACCCTGGCGAACAGCCTTTCACCAGCCTCTTTTTGTCAGACCAAGTAAGTCGTTGTACTGATAAACCTAATGTTTTTTTTCTTTGTGGTCATTACAATATTTGTATTAATATGCAAGTCTGCCCATGTTTTGCTTCCACAGCCACAGGCAGAAGTTTTCATATTAGAGCTTCTTTAATTTTGATACCAAATTTGTGGTGTGCCTTCTGACCTGTGGCTGTGGGAAGCAAGACTTGGGTAGGATGATTAGACCTCTAAAACAGAGTATGCAAGAACACATCAGGCTAAAAAAAAAGGGTGATTTAAATCCAGTATCGAAACGTGTCATAATGTCCCAAGGGTAACCTCAAGAAATTGATGTGTAAGGGCATAGAAATGGTCCCACCATTAGCTTGAGGTGGAAATAGAGTTAACAAATTGGACCGTAGAGAAATGTACTGGATTTTTACTTTGCAAACTAGAATGCCCAAAGGACTCAATTCAGACTGGGAACTCAGTAATTCTTTATGATCTATAGTTTTATTATTTGCATTTTATATATTTCATTTATAGATTGTGTTAATATATTAGTACAATCCTGCCCTCATTTAAATACCGATCCTTCCCCCCCACTTCCCCCTCCCCTTTTCCCATAATCTGCTCTTTCTAGGTTTGCTTAATATCTGATATTTTATTTTAAGATTAGTCTACTGCTATATCATGAGTCCTATACATTATCTACGGTCCAATTTTCAAACATCCTGTCCCTAAATATAAGGTTTATTTTTTTTAGATTCTGACTTATGGTTAATATATCATGTTTTTTTATTCTAAATATTTTCATAAAAGGAAAAGTTGTGCCAAAGCTTTTATAAAAAGCTTAAAATAATCATAAAATAATTTTATAATAGGTGGAAAAAAGTATTCAAAATAGGTCATGTATATTTCAAAAATTGGTTGATGAATTTACACTTCTTACTTATATGTATAATTCTCACTATATTAGCATTTCATTGTGTTATTTATTATTCTCTAGCAATATATTACATTTATTATAGAATTAATTAATGTTTGATCTATAAATGCCTTAGGTATTTATTGTTAATCTTTATACACAATTATGCTACAGTTATATAGTCTATTTTTATTATAATGTGGTGTCGTGTGTTGAAAGGCAATCATTCTAAAGAAGCTATGTTTTTTTTCATACTTTGTTTTTATTTTGTTTAGGGATAGTGTGTTGCCATTTTCTAGCCACTTTATTTCAATATTAAGGAAGTAGAAGCTATGTGGAAGAATTTTGGCAACTCGTGTTTCCTTGTTTATATGTTTTTTTGTCAATAAAGTTGTTTTAAGATTTTTTTAATGTTTCACATACCTTGCGTGATGACGCATCAGCATGCCAGCTGCTGCGTGGTGATGCGTCGGTGGTGGTGCGTTGCAGTCTCTTCATTTTTGTCCTTCCACTAGGACAGGTTCCAGAGGGGACACAGGAACAGGAGAGCTGGAATCCTGTACAAAAGGTTTGAGAAAGGACATATGGAATACCGACGGAATCTTCATGGAGGTTGGAAGGCGTAGCCGGTATGCCACCGGATTGACCCTCTCGATGATAGGAAAAGGACCAATAAATCTGGGAGATAGCTTCACCGTAGGTGCCTTTAACCTGATGTTTTGGGTAGAAAGTCATACCTTGTCACCAGGATGGTAACTCACGATGATTCTGATCTGCTTGCCTTTTTTGCATGGTCACTGCTTTCTGAAGGTTCTTCTGGATCTTCCCCCATAACTCCTGTAGCTGCTGGATCCAGTTATCCATGGCTGGAACTCCGGATGCGGCTTCTAAGGAGGGAAGAGTGGAGGGATGAAACCCATAGTTAGGGAAGAATGGTAATTCCTGTGATGAGTAGCTCCGTAAGTTATTACGGAAGAATTCTGCCCATGGCAAGAGGTCTGCCCAATCGTCTTGAGTGTCCAAGATGAAACAACGGATATATTGTTCCAAACACTGATTAGTTCACTCTATTTGTCCATTATACTGGGGGTGATAAGCTATCGAAAAGTGTAAGGACACTCCAAGTTGCTGGCAGAAAGCCTTCCAGAATTTGGAAATGAATTGAGAACCCCGATCCGACACGATTACTTGAGGAGCTCCATGGTATCAGAATATCTCCTGAATGAATACCTTAGAAAGTTTAGCGGCATTAGGTAATCCCTTCAGAGGGATGAAATTAGCTGGTTTGCTGAATCCATCCATGACCACAAGGATCGTGGTCATGCCCTTAGATAAGGGCAGCTCCACCACAAAGGCCATATAAATGTGAGTCCATGGCCGGTCTGGAATCGGGATAGGTTGTGATAACCATGTAGGACAATTCCTGGGTGTTTTGGTCTGGGTGCAGACATGGCAAGAGGACACGAAGCTCTTAGCATCCTTCCGGATCCCAAGATACCAGAATTTCCATTCCAGTAAATCGATGGTCTTCCTTTTTCCAGGATTAACCCGAGCTTTTGGAACTGTGACTCCACTCCAAGACCTTTCGTTGAAAGGCTGGCAAAACGAAAAGGTGTCCCTCCAGAACCTTGAGGCCTTCTGGAATTAAGGCATGGTCCAGTATGATGTGTTCTAGAGAGTCAAAAGTAGTGGCTGTGATGATGCGCGATGGAGGAAAAATGGGTTCTTCGCGGTCCTCTGTAGTGTTGTTGACCAGGAATTGATGAGAAAGAGCATCCGCTTTTATATTCTTGGACCCTGGTAGGTAATGACCACTGAGCTTGTCGTGACCCCAATCGATGTGCGTCCTCGATTTTGAAGAGGTTTTTATGATCTGTGAGAATAGCCACTGGATTTTCTGTACCCTCCAGCAAGTGTCTCTATTCCTGTAAAGCCATTTCTAGGGCCAAGAGTTCTCAGTTGTTCACATCATAGTTCCATTCGGGTGGGGAGAATTTGTTGGTGAAGAATGCACAAGGGTGCAACTTGGCCTTTGGGTTTTTCTGCTGAGATAGTACCGATACTGCCCCCACATCTGATGAGTCGACCTCTAGGGTGAAGGGTAAAGCGGGATCTGGGTGCACCAGAACTAGAGCCAGAGCGAAGGCTGTTTTTAGTCTGTCAAATGCATTCGCTGCCTCCACAGACCATTGAGAATGATCTGCCCCTTTCTTGGGTAATGTGGTGATAGGCGCCAGGACGGATGAAAAGTTCTGTATACATTGGCGGGAATAATTTGCAAATTCTAGGAACCATTGAACATCTTTCAGGCTGATGGGACATGGCCACTCCAGAACGGCTTTGACTTTGGCTGGATCCATGGCTAATCCATTATCCAAGATGATATATCCCAGAAAAGAGGTACTGGATTGGTGGAATTGGCATTTCTCTAGCTTTGTGAAGAGATGATTCTCCCGCAATGTCTTAGAACCTGCACCACATGGCCTGGATGTTCTTGTGCTGATTTTGAGAAAATCAGGATATCATCCAGGTACACAATGACATATTTGTCGATTAGATCTATAAATATCTTGTTCACAAAGTTCTGAAATACCACCGGGATATTACAGAGTCCGAACTGCATAACAAGATACTCATAGTGTCCATCACGCATATTGAAAGTCGTCTTCCACTCATCACCTTGACGAATTCTCACCAAATTATAAGCCGCTCATAAGTCCAATTTGGTGAAAATAGAAGCTCTTTGCTACCTGTCAGTTCAGAAATGAGTGGTAAAGGATATTGATTTTTTTACCGGGATTTTGTTGAGTCCTCGGTAGTCAATGCACGGCCGTAGTGTTCCATCTTTCTTTTTAACGAAGAAAAACCCTACAAATACATCCCGAAAGGTGGAGTAGATACTGAGTAGGCTGGGGTTTGCTTTGGACGGTACTGAAACACCAGCCAGCGTTTGGGAAGGAATGGAACAGTTCTTTATACATTGTGAACTCCAATGGACGAGTCGAGACTCCGCCCAATCCATGAAAGGGTTATGAAGTTGGCGCTACGGTAACCCCAGAATTACGTCAATATTGGGGCAGTGGATTACGTCCAGTCAAATCTTTTCCGTATGGTCCGTACCTGTCTCCAACTGTATTAGAGCCGTCTCTAAGGAAATGAATGCTGGCTGTTACGGTCTGTCATTGATCGCCTCCAAACCTACCAGAGATTTTCTCTGTACCAACAGGATGCCATGTTTCTCTGTGAAACCCTGGTCGATGAAGTTACCGCCTGACTCAGAGTCCAGAACTGCACGTGTCTTGAACGCGAAGGATTTCTTGGTCAACTTGATAGACAGCAGCAACCTACAGTAGGTAGGTAGACTACCTGAAGTAGGTAGACTAGAGGGAGAAGTATGTAATGTTACATGCCTGATTCTCCCTTCTATCACTGGGATTTGGTATTTCCCGACTTATTGGGACAAAAAATAGCCTGATGTCCGGTGATGCCGCAATACATACTGAGGCCGGAACTGCGTCTACGCTGCTTCTCGCTGGCCGATATGCTGTTACTCCCGAGCTGCAATGCCTCCTCTGGATCAAGGGAATAATCGGTAATGGGAGCCACTGAAAGAGTATGAAAAGATTGTGTACCTCCCCTGCATTGAGCCTTCTCAGCTCTTCTCTCCTGTAGAAGCAGGTCCATGCAGATACATAGAGTGATAAGATCCACTAAACGTGCAGGACGTTCCAGTGCGGCGAGTTCGTCCTTGAAGTTCTCTGTAAGGCATTGCCAGAATATTGCTACCAGTGCTTTGTCTTTCCATCTGGTTTCTGTGGCGAGGGTCCAGAATTCAACTGTGTAGCGGGACACAGTTCGACTGCCTTGAGAACTATGCAGTAGGGAATAAGAAGCTGTTACCTTACCTCCTGGAGTGTCGAAGGCCCTTCGGAATTCCCATGTGAAGAGAGATATGTTGCTTGTGAGGTCCGATCTTTTCTCCCAGAGAGATGCCCACAACCTGGCGTCATCAGTTAACAGGGACATGATATATGTGACTTTTGAATGCTGAGACACAAAATGAGAAGGGGTAAGTTCAAATTGAATAAAACATTGGTTTAGAAAACCACGATAGCTGAGGGTATCCCCACCATAGCGATTTGGTTCAACGGCGGCGTGGGTAGAAGTCGGAATCAGGACAGCTGCTGGAAGTCGGAATCGGGACAGCTGCTGCTGGGGAAGCAGGATTGAACACTGCATGCTGTACCTGGTCTGCGGTGGATTGTATCTGATCCATGCTTTGTTAGTCTGATCTAGGTACTGTTGCAACATTTTGGCGTGCTGGGTCAAAACTTGACCCACCTCAGCGGGGTCCATGTTTTCAGGGCTAGGCATACTGTAACGAGTGCTCGCCACAATGAGGATGGGACCACAAGGCCAAGGTGGGGATTAGTAAACACCAACCAGGAGCCGAGAGGCTGTGTGCAAGTTTGTTGTCGTGTAGCTGGGTCAGGGTTATAAGAAGTAGGGTAGTACGTATACTCCCGTGGTCGAGGGTAGAAGACTGGAGGGTAGTAGAGATCACTTAGCTGAGATCGAGTGTAGTAGAAGGTAGAGTACTAGATATCTAAACCGAGGATGAGGGTAGGAGACTGGAGGGGAGTAGGTAAAGGTCCGGGGTCAAGGATCAGGTGAACTGCAAGGCAAAACAAGGCACAGCAAAGCAAGACAGGACAAGATACAACAGAGTGCTTGCAACCAGCACAATGTCACAAGTAACAAACTGTTATGTTCAGCCAATTTGCAGAGGCAAACGCTGAGCTTATAAAGGATGAACAGTCAATAGATAAATGGCTGCGTGGCAGAAGCTGATACTACATTCAGAGCCCTGATTCGTTGCTGGGCGGAGTCTACACAGCAGGCACTGATGAGGCATCAGCTGCAGCAAGGTCTGAATAAAACTCGGGGGTGGAGCCTGCAGCCAATGTTGACATCACGGGGGCAGAGCGTGCACCTGATCCTCACACTAGCCCCTGTGAACCTTGCATCTGCCCAGGTAAGGGTTTATGGTTTAATGCTGAAGGAAGCTGTATGTATTATACTCTCTGCTGATTCTAGCAAGACTCCAATAAACCTGTTTAGTTCTACCGTTCCTGGCACTCCTGAAGTGAATTACTTTCTACAAGTTCCTGTGAGGGGTGGATCCCTGCCTCTGGCTGGGCCCTTGCAGCTGGAGGAGCTGCACCATTAGACTCTAAGCTTCCTATACGCGGATGTTCAGGCTTACCAACAGGTGAGCACCACAAACACCTCCTAACCATACGGATCCTACCTGAGGGAATAGGGTTTTTACATTTGGAGGCACTGCTGAGATGTAACTTGGGGTACAGTTATAGCTGCTAAGATGCGACTTGAGGTTCAGTTATAGTATCAGCCACATTACATTTAGAGCTGCCAGCGAATTGGACTTTAATTATTGCAAGCAGTACAATTACATTTGGAGTTGCCAGGGTGAAGAAATTGTGAGAAAAAGAGCCATTAACTTTGGAGTTTTAGGGACCACTACAGAGAAAATTTGGTGCCCCCAATTGCAGATTGTGATTTCTGGACTGTATTGAGGGATTTGAGGTCTCAGAAGAGGACTCTAATGGCTGCAAACGGTTCCCGCCAAAATCAGGACAACCGCGTGCAGATTTTTGCAAAGTGCATCACAACATTTTGCAGAAAGGCTTTGTTTTGGTGTGAAAGCTCTGGCCGTGCCTTTCCTGGAGTGCTTGGGACTTGTGTTTCAACCAGGGAGAAGAGATTCAGTGTTATCTGATTTCACGTGTGGTGTCGCGGATGCAGCGACCACAAACAGAGAGGAGCTAGTGTTACAGAGTAAGTCCATTCCTGATTGCTGGAACAGTGAACAACAGTTATGTCTGAGAATATTGCCCAGAGATTTGAGCTGCCAGGAGGAATCCTCCTGATCAACTTGAATGGCAAGGAGTTTCTGTAGCTAGTGTGCCCCTTGTGTGATCAAACCAGGGGGGGGGGGAGCTATTAGTGATGTACCGCTGTTTGCCATGCGATGTGCCATATCTACAAATGGTAGTGGGGGCTGGTGAAAGGTCTGCTGCTATGGGACCAGTGGAGTCCCAGAAAATAGTGGATTTCGTGGCCAAACTTAAAGAGGTGGTGAGCTCGTCCTCCATGAATGCTGAGAAGGACTACATGGATCTCCTCTATGATCTTCACCACGTGGGTAACGAGAGTGTCTTAAATCTCTGCGGGGAGCATTGAGATATATGCTCTGGCTCAAGAAAGGAGTCATCCGTGGATTACGCCGATGGAGAAACGGTGCCGAGGGGAAGGAGCCTCTTTGCCCCTCTGCCTGTGGCTGCTGCCCGGCACTGCAATGTGTTGGCTGGTTAAACGCTGGCCGATGTTGAAGATGCAGAGCCCTTCTCATTCTCCCTGATGGAGTACGAGTGACCGGGCTCAGGCTTACTCAAAGCGGTGAGCCATTGTGTGGAGAAGTTTCGTCCTGCTTCATCCACTATGTCTATGAGGAAGAGACGTGACCGATAGGAGTCGGCGGCTTTGGAGGATCCTCGTGGGGTGACTGCGGTGCTTTCTTCCGGACAGAAGAGCGGCGTGGGAGCGACAGCTGTGGAGGTGACGGCTGGTGCTTCTACCATTCCTGCTTCAGAGAGAGAGTTGTCTTTGGTGGTGGTTCCAGAGAAAGAATCGTCTTTGGTGGTTGTTCCTGAGAGCGAATCATCTTTGGTGGCGAGTAAAGCAGATTCCAGTCTGTTCCTGCTGCAGTGCAAAGCCATCCGAAAGGCCCAAGAGCACACTGCTGTGGAGGATGTGGCGGAGGCTCTGGCTCCAGGCCCAATGCCTAATGAAGAGGACATCGCGATGCTGGTTTCGGCGACCGGCCAGGGCAGATAGAAGGTACTGTACAGATGAGACTGGGACATTTACTAGCTACAACCATTAAGTTCTACTCCGGTAACGGAGGCGACCGCTTCTGCGGAGTCAGGACAAAATTGCGCCGGACCAACCGAGTGACAGTGAGCATAATGCTAATAATGTGCCCAAAAATATGTTCCCTTGGTTAGATGGGATATGTATGTCTCTAGCGCCCAGACCACGTTCACCTATAGCTTCGGTAAACCCCAAATGTCTGGAAAACCGTCTGTCTGCCAATGTTATGCCTAAAGCTGATGTCAAGGGGCCTGCACTTAATTGATGGGATCCTATGTAAAGGGGTTAAGTTCCGCATATAGACCGGACAAGGTTTATTATTGTGCGGGGGAACAAGGTAGAAAGTTGGTGGAAAAAGTTAGAGTTTACACCTGAACAAGAAGCAAAGGTTACGCGCAACAGAATTAAAGATTTTGAGATGGGCATTGATTCTTCTCCATGCTTGGAAGAAGCAGTTTTTAAAGATATTCATGAGGAACCACAATACTGGGTACTGCCAGGTCAGGCTTATTGTCAGAACCTGGTTAAGTCTAGCAGAGCTGACAAAATAATTTTACAGAGATTTAATGAGTGAATTAGAGGAAAACATGGAAGAATGGGTCAGGGATGATGTCCTGGATTACATGGCTCCCAGATGCAGCAGTCAGGGGAACTACACTGGTAGTGTCAAATCTAATCAGGGTGTGGAATGTAGCGCATAACATCTACATAGACAGAGTGGAATATGTGAGTGAAAAGGGCAAAAAGAGGTGATATTCTGTTACAGTACCTGATCATACAGGCAAATTAATTATGAAGCCAGACCCTGCCCATTATTACTAGGCCCTTACAAATGAGAAATGTGGTGATGAATATTTCATTTGGGATATTCGGTTCTTCTTTTGAGAAGTGACCTGTTAAGTTATTGTGTGCTTTTGTATGTTTATATTATGACAAATTGTATTTTTCATTATATAAATCTTGTTGTGTGATGTTATACAAATGCTACCTCATTCGAGGGCGATGAGGAATTTTACCAGGGGGAGAATGTAGCACCCTGCTATATTTCTATGGCCTGGCATATAAATCCTGGTAACAGCAGGCAGTGCTCGATGTTAACCACTAGCACATGGCCCTGCATGTGAGTTAGTTCCCCGTACAGTTATATTGTTTTAGTTTTCAGGCACATGCATGAAAATGGTTGGAGTTACATGCCAGGGTGAGGGCTTGCTACAGTAAAGTCTGCCCAGTTACTGGGGTAGAGAAGCTGACTTCTCCCCTGGCATACAAGTGTGATTCCATGCTAATTAGTGAATCTGAGTCTATGTTCTGGGGAGTCCTGGAGTGGCTATAGTTCCTGCCCTGGCTCCGGTTGAGTCAGGGGAAGGAGTGACTCCTGAGTCCTGTTAAGGCCTATCTACCCAGGTAAGGGTGAGGATAATTACCTCAGGTACTAGCCTCTGTGAACATTGCATCTGCCCAGGTAAGGGTGAGGATAATTACCTCAGGTACTAGCCTCTGTGAACATTGCATCTGCCCAGGTAAGGGTGAGGATAATTACCTCAGGTACTAGCCTCTGTGAACATTGCATCTGCCCAGGTAAGGGTGAGGATAATTACCTCAAGTACTAGCCTCTGTGAACATTGCATCTGCCCAGGTAAGGGTGAGGATAATTACCTCAGGTACTAGCCTCTGTGAACATTGCATCTGCCCAGGTAAGGGTGAGGATAATTACCTCAGGTACTAGCCTCTGTGAACATTGCATCTGCCCAGGTAAGGGTGGATGGTTTAATGCTGAAGGAAGCTGTATGTAATATACTCTCTGTTGATTATATCAAGACTCCAATAAACCTGTTCAGTTCTACCGTTCCTGGCACTCCTGAAGTGAATTACTTTCTAGAAGTTCCTATGAGGGGTGGATCCCTGCCTCTGGCTGGGCCCTTGCAGGTGGAGGTGCTGCACCATTATACTCCAGGCTTCCTATATGCGGAGGCCAAGACTTCTGATTTACCAACAGATGAGCACCAATAACACACTCTACCCATAAAGATCCTGCCCAAGGGGATTGGGGTGTTACAGTAATATATGATATACTGTATACTGTAATATATATACAGTATTACTATTATTATTACCCCCTGCTTGCTCTCTAAAGTGCTTAGCAGTGTGTAAATAAATGTTCTTAATTTTCCTACCAAATTGCTATACTATATATACACACAAGTAAAGTCAATTTTGTTTTTGCAGCATTACTCAGGGGCTAATTCAATATGACAAGAATCAGCCCCTTAAAATAGTGAACAAATAGCAGTGGCATGTTTAATAGGTTAAGTATAGGTCACTTATGAAAAACAAAGTAATGATAAATATTTGTTAAACTATTAATATCCCCATACAGAGGCGAAACTAGGGGGGGGGGGGTGAGCGGGGCAGCTGCTCCGGACACAGAATCTTAGGGGTTGCCGGTCAGGCAGGTGGAGGAGGAAGGCAGTGGAGGAGGGAAGAGATGGCAGTGGCAGTGGCAGAGGATGGCAGCAGAGAAGGATTGTGTGACAGAGGAGGGCAGAGCCCACCTCAGTGATCAAACCTGGAAGTCAGTCACAACTTCTGGTGTCTGCCGCCAGAAGAGACCCCCACCCCTCCCTGCTACATAAGTATGGACTTTAAACTGAGAGCGGGAGAGGGGAGAGAATGGAGGCAGAGGGAGTGGAGAGAATGAGGGGGGGGGGGAGAAGGGAGAGAGAAAGGGACAAGTAAAAGAAAGTGGGAGAGAGAGACAGAAGTGTGTGTGAGATAAAGGGGGAAGAGAGAAAGAGAGGAGAGAGAAAAGTGGGAGAGAAAGGGTGGAAGAGAGACAGGGGGAGAGAAAGAGATAGGGGGAAGAGAGATAAATGGCAGACATAGGGAGAGAGATGGGAAGGAGAAATATATTAAGGGAGGGAGAGACAGGGAGGGGTCTCTAAAAATGAATGGGGCGCAGTTGGTGGAACTTGCCCTGGGCGTAAAAATACCAATTCTGTTTCCATATTTAGTAACCTAATTGCTTTGGGTTGTTTTACATTATTTACCTAATCTATTTTGTGAAAATACTTTTTTTGTAAATTGTTGTATATGCACGTGAATTGTTGGTCCCTTTTTTGCCTGCCCCTTTAAGGTATTCAGTGCTGGGGGGCTGGCGGCACTAGAGTGCCACTAGACCCAAGGCACGTCTACATCATGGGATTGCTCCTGGAGCCCATGTACCCGGATACAGTGGAAGGTACTCCACTTCCATTTCGATTGGGCTGGTTGCTTCATCTGTCATCTTGAGGTCAGCTTGATCATCCCCTACAGAACAAGGATTTGCCCATGACGTACCAGGTACAGTACATAATAAGGATGCCTGGCGTGCCAAAGCCAATTACGTACCAGGTACATCATAAGGGCAGTAAAAAAGGTTAATACATACCCCCTGATCAGATGAACAAGACCCTTTCTATTCAGCCTTTCTTCCCCGCACTGCTCCTCTGTGTTAGGAAGATCACCTCACCTTTTTTCTCCCTGCCAATTTCAACTTTGCTTTAAATGAAAGAGATGGCTTCCAAGAAGAAAGGACTGTACATGAATAATGGACCTTGATGAGGAAAATCAAAGGGAGGAGGAGGGGCAGAGTGAAAATGGAAAAAGGGAGGAAGGTGCATAGATGTGTGATTAAGAAGCTGCAAGAAATTGTCCTTTAAAGGGAAATTCACATTGTGTAGTAAATTCAAAGTTGCACAAATTCTAAACAAATATTGTCCTGAACTCTCTTCTTTGCTTGACCTCACAGCCTGCGAGCGACTCCTTCCCCCAAAACTCTAGCATAGACATAACACACACACAAAGGTTCAATGGCCACTGCTTTTATTAAAAGTCAATACCAGACAACAGTATGTGCTAACCCTGCCAGAATGCTACGCAAAACCGATGGAGGCCAATGGTGCTCAACCATGGCCTGCAAACTCCTAACCAAGAACTGCACATCCCCAGCTGCTCAGACGACTCATTAACAGCGAGAGTGAGCCCCAGGTACACAAAGGACAATGGGCCCTACCCACTCACCACTAATTGTCACCACTAGGCATCAGAGTCACATAGATCCCCATCTGGCAATGTGACCCAGCACATATGCTCCCCCCCTTCCCCCATCAGCCACCACCAATGGAGCTATTTAATGCCCTTAAATTAACCCTACACGTCTACACGTCGGCTAAATCCCGATTCATCGCAACAATTTAACTGACCCGACATCGTTACCCCGACGTGCAGGATCAAAATCTGAGGGGCTCGCTTCTTCCTTGTGAGGACCATCATTTCTGGCAGAAATTGATCCCACCTTAACCCCCTTTTGCCCCACCAAAACACAGCTGCTTATTCCCTGCACAACTCCAAATTTCTCCCGTACTTGTGAACTGACACCTGTTTCTCTGCCCAATGGTCATATATCCCCAACAATCCACACATCAGGGGCAGCGATACCTATACACATGGACCCATTCTAACAATAAATCCAGGCCAATATCAGATAAATGCACCCTGTTAGGCCGAAACAAACCCTCGTCAACTGTGTTAAAATCAGGATGGCCAATAACCATATCCCCTGACTGCAACACAAACTTCCCAACAGCCTTATTAATTTTTTTTCTAGCCCTCCAAATATCTGTGCCAGCCGGGCACCCCTTCAAACCTTCCTATGCACAGTGCTTGACCACAACACTTGCAAACCACCAAACCTAACTTGAATTTGGGCTAAATCCCGATTCATCGCAACAACTTATCTGACCCGACATCGTTACCCCGACGTGCAGGATCAAAACCTGAGGGGCTCGCTTCTTCCTTGTGAGGACCATCATTTCTGGCAGAAATTGATCCCACCTTAACCCCCTCTTGCCCCACCAAAACACAGTTGCTTATTCCCTGCACAACTCCAAATTTCTCTCGTACTGGTGAACTGACACCTGTTTCTCTGCCCAATGGTCATATGTCCCCAACAATCCACACATCAGGGGCAGCGATACCTAAAATAAACCAGGAAATAAATTAGAAAATCAATCAAACTAATGAGGGATGGACGTAAGTGCACTAACAGTTCGATTTCCATTTCCAGATTCGATGAAACCCAACCACGCCTCTTCCATCGCGGCCCTTTTGTGAAAGGAGTGGGTACCGAACTGCTCGCTATCCAAACCCAAACTAGCTAAACACCTCTGGAAACCCACCAATACTGAAACTTTGATAAGGCTTCGCCTCTGGCGTGCACCAGCAAAGGGCAAGGAAAACTCCCCTAACCACTTAACTGGACAGACGAAGCTACCCAGCCAGCCACCAAACCTGATCCCTGAACCCCTGCCCTGCTGGTCGGTCTTTGACCTGTGCACTAATAAGCTGATATGATCCAAACATCAAATTGCCTCCCGCTCTCTTAGTTGTGCAGAGTAGCTTACTTATCCTCAAGGGCCAGAAAAAGGCCACATTAAAATGCTTTACCTCAAACAGTGAACTACGCAATGACTGTGAAACCCATCTAGTACTAACAGTGTAACCGGCTTTCTACCATCCATTACAGCTAAAACCCTCTAAAGCCCAGCCACCGCTCTAGGCACTACAAACTCTTTTGTAATATCCCCGAAACCAAGCAGCTTGATAAAAAAGAAAAATCCAGCCAGCTTCCTCTCCACTGAGCTGCCCCCAACCCACTATCTTACAGCACTAGCACATAAATTAGCAGTGCCCTGACCTCTACGACCTCCAGCTTCATTTTCCCTGCCTGCTTAACATACTCACTCCTGGCAAACGCATAAGCTTCCCACTTTACCAGTGTGACAGAAGCTCAAACTAAGTCCATCACTAGAATGTCACAAGGTCCCATAGTACCGGACGGCATCCCTGCCTGACTTGATCTGCTTGGGGCGGACCACTTCCTGAACTGTCAGCTGCTTGTGACGGCACGAGCCCCGCCAAATGCGTGCCAGAGTATGTAATCACTGAACCTGCACTGGCCCTCATTAAAAGCTCAGCAGTGTCCATCTTGCTACCGGCTGACAAAACCAAGGCCAACCCAATGTCGGCCGCAAATTGAAAGGGGTTCATCTTCTGCATTGTAATTAATTCTATCCATAATTCCATATTCTTTGCATGCCAGGATAAATGCCATAGCGTCACCACGCCATCCCACTATAATGTCTACGCAAACTCAATCCTATGCTGATATTTAAGTAGGGCTGAGCAAAGGTAAGGGGATTTTTAACCTATTACGCTCGCCAATATAGAAAACGCCTGAGAGCAAGTTGGAAAACGTTCGAGGGAAAAGCCTTCTCTTGGTGTCCTCTTTTTAGGCCTCATCTTTTTTTTTCTAGACCTGGCTAATGCCTCCCTGTAGCCTGGCAGCAATGACTATAATGTATCTCCCCAAACACCCCACCCCAGATCATCTCCTTCACTTTGGATAGCAAATGCAACTCCAAACGGACTGGTAATGAACACATACGCATCCTTGAAGTAGACATCAGAGACTTTCCCAGCCTCAACTACACCCAACATAGGAGCAGGGAGATTGACCATAGCCATGCCCCCTGGGACAGGCACAGTCCCCCTCCCACTATTGACCCTGCTAGGCTAGCACTGACCCCCACCAGCACAGGAGAGGGCCCACCCATCCTGTAGCCACGCCTGGGGCCGCACTAACAGCCGGCACCGAAACTGCTACCAGCTTGTATGATCCCCTGGGCCACTTGTAGGACCCCTTGCCTGGATTTCCAGGGCCACCAACATGCACCTTAAATTGCTGATAAGTCTACCGACCCTGCGCTCATAGGCAGAGGCCCACCAGCCAAGAGGGCACGCTCAGTTCCTGGAACTATTTTAGCTGCATCCCCCACTGCTGCCACAGTCTGAGATGGCATGCTTGCCCGTGACTCACACCACCCACCTTTTCCCGCCACTTCTCTTCTTTATGCCTACCTCCTCTAGACCCCCCCCCCCAGCATGTGTCGCACCAACCTAAGGCTGTCTCACACTTTAATCTGGTCTGTAACTGTTTCATACGCTCATAATATATATTTTCTTTAACTGTGCATGCAATGTCTTGTATATAATGTATACCCTGTTCATTTATGTAACTGTACTTGTAACCATGTATTATTTGTTTTACTCTGTGCCCAGGACATACTTGAAAACGAGAGGTAACTCTCAATGTATTACTTCCTGGTAAAATATTTTATAAATAAATAAATAAATAAATAAACCTTACATCCCTGAAGGTAATAGCACTTCCATAGGGATAGTCAAAGGGAGTAAGCATGGCACCCAGGGGGGGAAGGGTGGGGGCGGGGAGATGTGCCGGCAGCGGGGGGAGGGGGGCGGCGGGGACATGTATTCAATATTACATTCCCCGGGAAAAGCAAAACTAGTTTATCATAATCTCCCAGATACAGTACAAAACTGATCCACAAGTGGTGCAAAGACACGGCACTCAATTTATCACAGGGGGGAGGGGGACACGTTGTAAGCAGTGGGCTATTTGTAATTGAATTTGATTAATACATTGGGGGGGTTTACTCCCGTTTTGTAGCCTGGATATTATCTCCCTGAGAGTCTTGTCCAGTTTTACCCAGATTCACTGCTTAATTTCAAACTTGCTTAGTTTCAGGCAGAAATATGTACTATAGCTGTAACAAATCTGCTTGCATGGTTTAGTAAAGCTGGCAATTTGTCATCTGGGACCTACAGTAATCCTTTAAGAGCTTCATGACCACCTTATAAGTGTTATATATCATAGCCACTACAAAAATATTTATGAACGGCATTGTGATACATTGCCAGCTATGGCAGGGTTAACGCAAAAAGCTTCCTATACTATAGTTATATATTTTATAAACAACCACCCCGCATCACATCTGTCCCCTGTTATCCAGACATCTCCTACTGAGGCCAAGTAATTAAGCAGCACAACAAGGTCTTCAATTTTTCATTGCCATGCTCAGTGGGGAATCATACTGACCCTTGCTGGCTGCTTCTAGCTTTGTAAGCCCTTAAATGAATCACGTTGTTGTTGCAGAATGTGATTGACACAGAAAGAAAGTAATGGTTAGAATCCTGGGTCCCAGGGACATTACATGGCTGAGTGGAACCCCCAACATTGGCCTAGACTCACAAAAATCTTTTATGCCATTTAATGTTCTGTTTACCTTACATAATGTTAATAGTAAAGCTGCACTCATTAAACAAACTAACATCATGTTAATGTTACGTTAAGAGCATCACATTAATATTAATGGACATCGGTACAAATTGTATGCTAATTAGCCTTTATATGAGGCATACCATACTCACTAAACTGTTAATATTAACTTGTTACGTTAAGTAAGCCATACCTAAACTTGGCATTAGCGATCACGTATTACCAGATAAAAAGCTACAATAGTAGATGAGTTAATTCAATGAGCTTCTGTCTACTTTGTAATATATTAATTAACCCATGACTAGTTGACAACTAGGGGTGACAAATGAATTAATGTATACCTCAAACTACACTTCCCCTACTCTACTATTTATTTTATTTTATTTATTTATTTATTTATAAAATATTTTACCAGGAAGTAATACATTGAGAGTTACCTCTCGTTTTCAAGTATGTCCTACTACTGCTACCCCTCCTCCACCTACTAAACATTAGCCATATAGAATAAATAATTTGCTTCGGTGAAGGGTCTTCTTCTTGTAATAAATCCTTTGCATTTATAGAGCTCATGAGATCCCAGCCCAAGACCAAGACATCCAGACAGAGAGGATATTGTCCTCAAACAAATAGGTGTGAAACATTATGTTCCCATTTAATGCTCTCTCCTCGTCGGCAGCTATTGACTGTAATTAATGCTCTGGCAATCACAGATGTTGCCCTGTTATTATTTGCGGTGCTTCACTTATGAAGAACCTATTCTGAGATACATCGTTTTATTCCACACAGAAAGCAGAGAGTAAAAGTATAAAAAGCAGCAGCAGCAGCAGAAAAAAAAAACCCACATGAAAGATAGGGAGAAACAAAGACCATGAAAAGGACAGGGCAAGAGCTGGGACTGGAAGAGCATTGTATAGAAAGAGGTCACTCAGTTCTCTACTACCTCTATCCTATTACCTTACTCACCCAGTGCAGAAGCAGGGAGTGGAGACAAAAATACCATCTGTTCAATCTCTATTTAAAGACAATACTGTACTTCACAAGGATTGAAAGAGAGAGACGTACTGAGATCAAAAGGATGCAATGAAAAAAAAAGCGAGAGAAAGGATTGTATAGACACAGAGGGCTTACTCATTAAACTGCAATAGTGCCAATTGGGGCACTACTGCCCATAAACGAAGGATGGGCACTTTCTTCGATTTGGTTCTAAAAAGAATCTGTGCTTTGGACATGGTTTTCCAAAAAAATGTTGTTGGGTGTGGTTTTGAATTTTTACCAAATTATGGAAAAAGCTCAAAATCAGCAGGAAAATGCTTAATAGCAAAATAAAGCATGAACAAATAAGTATACAATCATAAAAACAGCCAGGAAACTGAAATATCTGAAAAACTTTAACTAATTAATATAGCAAGAAACACCTACTTATGGGTACTTGGCCTGCTGGTTTGGTTCTAAATAATTTTGTAGCTTCGATTTTGGTTCTAAAATATTACAAGTTGTGATTTTGTATTTGGCTCTAAGGTTCTGGAAAGGTCTTATTTTGGTTTTGGCTCTCTTACTGAATCTCCCATTAAAGTCATCTGGAGTGTCTGTAGAATAGTGCCTCAATTGGCACTATCCGAAATGATGAATGACCCCCAGAAAGTGAAAGGGACAGAGAGAGGGAGAGAATAAAAAAAAAGAGAGATTAATTAGGATAAATAAAAAGATGATGACTGAAATGAGAGGGATGTAGAGAGACGCTAACAGAAAATCAGAGAGAGAAAGAGAGAGAGATGTATGGCAGGGAGAAAAAGAGAGCACTGCAAAAAAAAAAAAAAAAACAGTGTTGTGAAGAGAACAACACCAGAGAAATAGAGAAGGAAGGATAAATTCCGGGTCAGCATACTTGCTGAAATTATTTTTTTCAGGGCAGCGTCATCATTTAAAATTCAGTTCTGAAAAAAAAAATATCAGTCTGACAGAATTTTGTCAATTTTTGTGAGTAGACAACACATTCTAGTAGGCTATGTGACCTGTGGGGTGACAGATTGCTACAGCATGTTTTGCCCAGAGACAGAGAAGGGGAAAGGTTGGCAACCCCTGGGTATAAGTGGTGGGGACCCACCCTAGAGAGAGAGAGTGTGCTGGGGCAGACGGTGCTAGGTGTCCGGTGCAACATAGGTTCCCATGCTGCGGGGAGCAGGGTTATAGCCAGGTTTAAGTAGGGACCTGGGGCTGAGCCTTCTCCACTTCTATCCAGGGTCATGTTGGTTCCTGGGAGGAACTGAAGGCAGAGGGGGAACTTTTGCAAGAGACACATGCTGAAAACCTGTCCTATCTATGCTGTGTGGTATGCTGATCCTGCTGACAATAAAAGCAAGCATCCAGTTTTATAAGTTCCGGGTGCCCTTTTCTACTTATTCTACTCCTCACTACAGCCTTGGCCTGGATCCACTGGAGAAGCCCAGAGACAAAGGTAACACTGGCTGAGCTACTCTACGCTGAAGATTGTTCGAAAAAGTACCCGGGCGCTATCTCTATATGGTATATATAGGATGTTAGAATTAGATGGTAAAGTAAAAAAGGGTGTAATACAGCCTTAGGATAATTTTCTTATGATGTCCTCATGTGACTCGGAACCCCAACAGGATCTATCCAGGATCCTTTATGATAATGGAACACAAGAAAAATGGGGGAGCACAATGTGAGGAAAGGGAAGTTGATAATGTGTCCTCTTTGACTGGTGATCAATGTGGTGAAAAACACCTCTATTAAAACATCAGTCTATGGAATGGACTCCGTGAATGGGAGGTAAACATACAATATTGTGTGTATGTAAGTGGAAAGATAAAAGAATAAATAACTTACACGGCCTTGTGTAAGTTCTATCACATCAAGGTTTCTTTGGATCACGGATCTTCTTTGGGATATAGGTTCTCCTTCTGCCGGATCTTCTTTTCTCATTGTGCCTTCAAATTTCTTCATTGGGTAGATTCGCCCTTCTCTGTGTTTTTTCCTCTCGTGAAAATGAAAAGGTAATTAGATCAATACGTATAGACAGCAGCTGCGATATAGGGGACGGTAATGAAGCAATATACTATTGCAATCTAGTGGTATGATAAGACACTCACACGGGCCAATGTGAGTGTTCTCCTATCATCGTATCTTGATATCGCCCGTGTCAGAAGTTGATGCAGGGCTTCAGATGGTAGTGTCTGTAGATATCTTGCAAATAATTGCAGATAATTGTGTATGATAAACCCAAGAGTCACCTGATGTTTGAGGTGAAAGGGAGTGATAAGAGGTATAGATATAACAAAAACCTCACACGGGCCAATGTAAGTACACACTGGTAGAGGTTTCTTTCCACTTCTGGTTTCTGTTGTGGGAATCCCCTTAATGCTAATGAAGGGATAAATGCAGACTATGGGACACTGTGGTCTATGGGATTTAAAACTTTATTAAAACAAACTGGAATATACAGACTAGGATGAAACAAAATAAAACCGATAAAAAAGAAACATGAGGAGTGACTCGTGGTAGGTGGTAGGGGGTCTCTCTCTCCGCATCCGGATGGAGATCTACAACTTCACCTCTGTCTCCTCTGTGTGAACTGCAAAACTGTCCCAAGTGAAGAGCTACGCGTTTCGCCCTATGCAGGGCTTCCTCAGGCTCGATAGAAATGGGATGGCTGTGTATTCGTGTTTTTATATAGTTGCCAGCCAATCCCTATCCTGCTGTGTTCAATTGCTGTTTCTTGCTGCGATGGGACACCGCCATCTTGACTGGTGCGTGCGCATCTTGCATGGAGTTGTGTGCGCATTGTAATGTCTTTGTATTAAAGTTTTGAAATTTTGAAAAAAAAAATTTGTGAATGGTTGCGTGCGCATCCTTTGGTGAATGGCGCATGCCCCTCCCATCATCGTTCTGGTGGGCAGCGCTGTGAAATTCATGTGTATATTGGGTATAATATTAACCCATAAAAAGTGTTGGTGGATATTAATTCTCCATATTTCTAATGAAATTGCAGTGATAAAGTCTGATAGTGATGCAATGTGTTAAGCTATACTCTGTGGAAAAACTTAAGGAGATAGTAGTGATTTCACTATGTGATCTTGTGTTTTAATCTTATATTAAGTGGTGCAGGGATAGTTACATTAACCCAATAGTGGATATTCAAATTTGGAAAACATAATCAGTGTGTATGGAATATTTAATCAACAATTGTTGATAAAAATTGTGTATTGGTAGGTAAAAGTGATGCTTGAAATACCAAAAATTAAATTAAAAATCAAAAAATCAGTTTGATCTTAATGTCCAAGAGTTGAAGTCCATAATAATGGAAAAAATAAACAATAAAAAATAAGGAAAAAATGGAAAATAAATTATGAAAAATATATAAAAAATATATCGGTAGTGTCCAGGTATATATAATGATCGTATATGTATATACGTGCAATGAAACCTCAATGATAAAATGGTAGAGAATAGAAAATGGATAAAAAAAGTGGATAAAAAAGTGGATAAAAAAGTGGATAAAAAATTAAAAAGATACAAAAGATATATATCGGTAATGTCCAGGTGTGTATAATGATCGTATATGAATATACACACTGACTATGTTATCCAAATTTGAATATCCACTATTGGGTTAATGTAATATGGAGAATTAATATCCACCAACAGTTTTTATGGGTTAATATTATACCCAATATACACATGAATTTCACAGCGCTACCCACCAGCAATTATTTGCAAGATATCTACAGACACTACCATCTGAAGCCCTGCATCAACTTCTGACACGGGCGATATCAAGATACCATGATAGGAGAACACTCACATTGGTCCGTGTGAGTGTCTTATCATACCACTAGATTGCAATAGTATATTGCTTCATTACCGTCCCCTATATCGCAGCTGCTGTCTATACGTATTGATCTAATTAGCTTTTCATTTTCACGAGAGGAAAAACCACCGAGAAGGGTGAATATACCCAACGAAGAAATTTGAAGGCACAACGAGAAAAGAAGATCCGGCAGAAGGAGAACCTATATCCCAAAGAAGATCCGTGATCCAAAGAAACCTTGATGTGATAGAACTTACACAAGGCCGTGTAAGTTATTTATTCTTATATCTTTCCACTTACATACACACAATATTGTATGTTTACCTCCCATTCACGGAGTCCATTCATAGACTGATGTTTTAATAGAGGTGTTTTTCACCACATTGATCACCAGTCAAAGAGGACACATTATCAACTTCCCTTTCCTCACATTGTGCTCCCCCATTTTTCTTGTGTTCCATACTCTACGCTGAAGCAGGTAGAAATCATGTTTGCAGTGCAAAAAAAGAGACTGATTGCATATACACCCTATCTTCTGCAGGCGGATGGGGGTAGGGGTGTTACATATATATTCATCATTTGTATCCTGAAATCTGTGGGATGTTCTGCATAAACTACTGGTACTTTTGCCCTGAGTAAACACACACTAACTTCCACAACATGTGCAGGTTTTCGCTGCAAGATAACATTGCCATGTACTGTATGTCTTCCACACAACCTCACTCATTGTCTAAGTCAGGGGTGCGCAACCTGGGGTGGGGAAGACTTTTTTTGGGCGGGCTCACTTACCCGGCTTCAGACGGCTTTAGTCCCCACTTCTGTCCACACGTCTCCATGGCAACCAGCGTTAAATGACCCCATGGGGTCATGTGACGTGATGTCATATGACCCCACGGCGTCATTTGACAGCCCTTTCCATGTAGACACGGCGTCAAATGACGCTGCGGGTGAAGTGACATCAGATGACCCCACAGCGTAATTTGATGCCTCATTAGAGGTAAAGGGGGGGGGGGGGTGGGGGGCGACACACAGGGGGAAAGCAGACAGGGGGGACCCAGTGCAGGAAGTTTGCACACCCCTGGTCTAAGCAACCCGGATTGCTGCAGTCTCCCCAAGTTCTTGGATCTGGTGTGACACCTCTTCAATGATAACACTGGGTGGCAACCTTTTGTGTATAAGAGCTGAAAATGCTGTATCTGCATGTACTCCACCCCATCACAAATTCTGTACGTTTCTCTGGGCAGAAATTCCTACAGTACCTATCAATGCTCACTTTAATATTTGTTGCTATTTTCCGTGTATTGTACAGTACCTGCTGTTCCATGTTTCCCACACTGCTTCAATGTTTATACAGTACAGTAAAGCAATGCTCACATGCCCAGTGTTACAAAAGAGTACAATAAAAAGCAGCTGCTATCTCAGTCATTTTCCTGTCAAACTATGCACAGATTGATTAAACATAAACACATAGCACGGTACTTATAACCTCACATTAAAACAAATCTCCCTCCCCTCATTTCCCCTTGTATTGTTTGGTTCATTATGTTCGTCCATTATTATTTATCCACAGAGATATTAGGGGATGTGAAGATGGACTCCAACAATAGGGATAATCATCATTGGGATATGTGGGCTGGGAATATCTATTATGGTTTCTGCTATATAACATCCCCCCTGTACCTATTTTATCTTCTGTATCCCATTTTAAAATTTGTCAATAAAAGTTTTAAGTTGAAAAAAATCTCTAGTCACTTTAAAACAGTGGAAGGCTGACTGCCTACAACCCCCAGTATATTTGGAATGTTTTCCCGTACTCCATCTCTAAGAGACAATCTGTCAAGGTACAGTACTTTGCATCAATATTTCACCCCATCTTTCTTTCTCTCTCTCTCCCCCACTCCCCCTCCCACTTTGGTACTGCACTTGAGTGAGTGACAGCTGGGGGTGGTACATCCTGTTGTAGCTGGGAGAGATGGTACCCGAAAATTTAGTACCCAAGCGGGGTCGTTGGGAATCCACCAGAGGGAGAGTGTAGCGGGGTATCCCCTGGCTACTATTCTACCCAATGGGCTGGCAGTAAACCCTGGTATTTGCCAGTAGTTGGTTTTCCCCTTCACCTTTGGTACTGCACTTGAGTGAGTGACAGCAGGGGGTGGTACATTCTGTTGTAGCAGGGACAACGGGGTGCCCGCCTTCTGGCTGTACTTAAGGGCAGGACCGCCCTAAATGTGGAGGTTGTTCCTTTCCTCTGAGGAAGGCAGGTCACACAACTGGGAGCCTGAGATTGGGGCCTACCCATGTGCTCTTCCCTACGGGGAGGAGTGAGTGTGAACCCATACCTCTGCCTCCGCTAGGGAGCTGGGGAAGAGCTAGGATGGCTGCGGGTGCCCTTGGCATGTAGTGATGGTCAAGGGACCATCTCCAGTTAGAGCTGATCTATGGAGACTGTATCCAGCAGAAAACTGCTGCGTAGCTGTTGTGTTACTGCAAAGTGTGTAGTAATAAACCGTTCCTGTTTTGCAATATACCTACGGCCTGGTGTATGAGCTAACTGGGGGGAGAGGTACAAGTTCTACCGTGAGAGATCATCTCCATTTTTCTGGAGCCTACGGCAGATGGAGGCACTGCATTGCTAAGTATTATGTGGGGTATGCACCCCAGAAGCCTGTTCCTGTGTCCTAAAGTCATCGCGGACGACTCAGCCCTCTTGTTGCCAGCAGGTATGCACCACACACACCCTGTAATGGCCCCTATCTGAGATTGGGTGGGGCACTATTACATTTGGAGGTGCTGCTGAGATGCTGTAACAGGACAGGCTTTCATCGAAACAAAGCTGGAAGTAACAAGATGGGAAGCCAGATGTAGTTAGGAGGAGAGTAACCTCGCACAAATGACCTAGATGGCCCTATCGGGTGAACAGTCTGGAGACACAAAGGCTATTGCTGTTCTAAGTCGCCCTAAGACGGGAAGTCGAGATACCTAGAAGGGGGTGTACCTGGAAGCCCCAGGAGCCACCAAAGGAAGTGTCTGCAATACCGGCAGCCTAGAAGGGGCGGCGTAAGAGTACTGCATAGGGAAGAAGCCCAGAGTACTACTAGCCAGTAGCCAAACTATGGAACCACAGAGAGCTTGTAATGGACTAAGATCGTGTACAGCATATTGAGATGGAGCTTTGCTAGCCTGGAGTACAACTTACTCTTGGTAGACTGCTGATATATGTGCTGTGAGGAACCACAAGGTACAGATTCCTACCGGAATCGCGGTCACGGCGTGGTGTGTGAAAGAACTGTACCCAAAATTGAGGTTCCCTTGCCCGGGAATCCGCCACGTGAGTTACATGAGATAAAATGGCGTCTCCGGCCAAAGCTGGAGAGCGCACTTGCTGTTTGAAAAAGGACTGTACATCTCGCAGCAAAGTTCTGCAAGGGTTTGGCGTGAAAGCCAGAACCCCAACGAAGCAATGTGACTGGCTCAGCCAGGAGTCTGAGTCACGCCCAGTCTACGTCACAGAGTGCCCCATCTCTAATCTCCACCAGAGGGAGGGGACATGTTGAAAGCCAATGCTTGAAGACTTTGGAGAATAAGGGAGGTACCGGATGCAGCGGACCGCACCCTCACTTCTTTGGAGCCTGGCGAGTGAAAGGATAGAGCTACCCTTTACTCTTGTGCCCTTGTGTTCAGCGAACACTGAGTATGTCCAGCAACATGGAGTTTACTCGTTACTGACTACCAGGGGGACTCTTGATAGACACTGTGGAAGGGAAGAGATACTTGCGATGCCTCTCTCTTAAGTGTGACTTCCCAGGTGGCGAACTAGCCTGGGGAGCCCAAGGTGCCCGCTGCGGGGGGCACCAATCCTTAGGCTTACGCTGATGCGGCCTACGGAATTCATCAAGAAGGATGCGACCGACCCCAATACTTGGGCGGTCGATGCCACTGCTAAAGAAAAACTACCCCAACCATGGAAGCTTTGGATGGTCCGTGTGCCCTAGCTGAGGCCCAAGGGGATTTGAGTGTCCCGATGACCACAGAGCAAGCTGAAACAGTTCCAGACCCAGTCCCCGCAGAGGAACCAGAGACGATCGGTGAACCGGAAGCAGCCCAGGAGATGTCGGGTAAAGTGACTGTCTGGGGAGATGAGGTACCGTTGTTCTCAGAGGCGCATGAGCCGGGACCAGCCATGCTGATTTCCGCTGATAACGCGGAAATGATCCAGTGCCTGTCCCCTGCGGATGTGTCCCTTCCCTCTTCCTGCACCAGTAGCCGCCGCTCTTTGGTGGTGTTTCAGCCGTTGATGATTCTGCCTGCCGAGACTGGAGATGAACCGAATGGTGCCAGCGACTCCGTATGAGATCGGAGTCCCTTAACGATGACTGCGACTGTGAGACCTGATAGGCGGGTGAGCCTACCAATTGTGGAGGTGACCCAAGGCCTAGTCAACGCGTCTCCGGTACCGATGGAGGTATCTTCAGGTTCCGATGACCATGTTGCGGACGTTGACAAAGACCCCACCTCTACACAACGACCGGATGTCGACACCCTTCCGGTGAAGGATCTGGACAAGTTCCAAGATCCTGTGTCACTTACCGGAGATGATGTCCTGCTGATAGCAACCGGTGAATGAGAAGTCTTTGATTCCCTCTCCGGTGTGTACTGCTGTTACCCCTTCTGTTGCTCCAATGGCATATTCTCATTCTCTCATTCTCTCTCTTCTCTCTCATTCTCTCTCTCTCATTCTATCTCTATCATATCAAGAAACATCACTCAAAGGTAAACATGAGAAACCTGTATTCGTGAATACATAGCAAACTTAAATCCAACATTTCGGTCCAGGAAGGACCTTCCTCAGCACTCCCCTGAGGATGGTCCTTCCTGGACCAAAACGTTGGATTTAAGTGTGCTATGGATTCAATAATTCAGGTTTTTCATGTTTACCTTTGAGTGCTATTTCTTGATTCTCTCATGGTAAACATGTTCTAACTTTATATATATATATATATATGTATAGTATTAGCCTGTATGTGAGTCATTCCTCTCTATATACTAGGTGTGCTCAAGTATTAATTAACTGATGCACCCTGTGGATAATTATAACATATCCCATATATAAATTTATATACTATTGGTCAACTAGGTCTTGAAGCACATGCAGGCTGAATGCTTTTATATTTTTTTTACTTTTATTTTTTTTACTTCTATTATTTTTATTTTTATTTTGGTATGATCCCTTTAGGATTTTCTCAGTTCTTTTCTGTCTTTATGAACAATGTTATACCAGTCTATGGGTTATATACATATAGTATACATCTATGGTTTTTATATAAGTGAATTGGCAGATATAAGTATTTCTGTACAAATTGTGCAATTCATTCAAAATGAATTGGGATTTAGACTGGTATTCAGAGTGTATGTTTTTAAATTTTTCTCCTACTCCAACCATCTCCTCCAATCCTTTTAGGGTTAATTATCTGTATTTTATGTAAATGTGTGTGTATAAATGTGTAGCAGCACAAAAAACGATTGCAGCTGAGTAGGGGAGGTTACTTCTCTTAATTACCATCATGAGGTTGTGTATATATAATACCGGACCTCCCCCTCTCATGTTATCCCTTTGAGAAAGTTAGCCGTGACTGACGAAACGCGTCAGGGAGCGTCGTGACGTCAGACGCACAGACATTGGAGTCTACACGAAGCGCTGGAGCGTATTGATCCAGGCGCGAGTGCTATAGGCACCACTATTACGGGACCTCTTTCTTGGACTATTATACAGCACACCTGCCTTGTGAATTTGCTGGGACTCTGCTCCACTGCCAACGGAGCCTGGGACGGCCCCAAAAGTCTGCAGTCTAACCGGATGGTGTTACCAGCCCTGGGAATCTGCTGTGACGTTGCTCCCTTACCAACGGAGCCTGGGACTGCCCCAAGAGTCTACAGAAAAACCGGATGGTGGTGATTATTATATATCACATATGCTTGATTTTATTGCATTTTTGTAAGTGCGTTTTTTACCCCCCTCTCTCCCCCCTCCCCCTCATTAAATACTTTTATACGCTATGGGCGTGCGCTCTCTCCTCTTTTTTCCTTTTTATATATATATATATATATACATACATACATACATACATACATACATACATACATACATAGTTAAGTTATGGTGGGTACAAATAGTGACAAAAACCCTCCACAGCAAAGCATATAGCAAATGGAAATATTACTGTATGCTCATTTGCATGTCTTAGACAGGTCTGCAACCCCGCCTTTCACCATTATCACCCAGCACACAGCACTTCCACTGCAGCAAGGGATTAGGGGAAATGACATGCAAATGAGCACACAGTGCCACCTTTTGCTTCAAAACAATTAACATGGTTCACTATAGGCTTAAGCTTGCTGCATGGTCACAGCTTTGAGCACAGCCTGGGTTAAGATGCATAGCCAGCAAACCCACCCACAGATAGCCGTTTCAACCTTAATGGGTCTCATCAGTGTTGGGTTGGTTACACTGGCTGTCATGATAATGTCATGAGATATTGGGTATTTTTAACCCCTCTGGTGCTTGAGGGGTTAATGAGCTACACTTTTAAGAAAAATAAAAAAATGCTGAGTCTGAAACAGGTCAGAACTGTTTGTTTGAACTGCTCTGAATTTCAAAGGGATTTACTTGGGGAGAGGTGTCCGTGTGGATGGCCCACTCAAGGTGTCAATTGAATTAATCAAGGTCTACAGACAGGGGAGAACAGCTTCAAGGTATTTTGTAGAAGGGGTGGGCTCATGAAGGTGCCCTAAGAAAGAATTGTAGTAATGCTTTGGGCTCTGAATGAACTTTGTGCACGCTGGAGAGAATAACTTGCTAAATTCAGGCACATGTTACTACAACTGATTTTGTGTTAAAGTGCATAGTCTTTCCTATAATAAACAGGGACCTGAGGCCCTGGCAGATATTTTAGTCTAAGATCTTTTATCATATCTGCATAACCTCAGGTGGTGGAAGTGGATGGTTATGATGTGCAATTGAGTAGGGGATTAATGCTAACTCGCTGGTTCCTTGCAGAGGAGAAAGGGGGGTTGCTAGAGAAGCCTTTGTGTATTAACCCTGGTTGCATATCTAAAGTCACGTGCTCACTTGTGTGCTGTTCGTGGCGTTGGTATATTGGGACGGCTTGAGGAGAGATACAACCCATTTGAGGGACCCCTGAGTGGGTGAAGAGTGGGTACGCTTGCGAGCGTCGGTATTAACCCTTGTCCCATATGCAGGTCGCGTGCTATCCGGGGGTCGTACGTGACAAATGGTGGCATAGCCGTGGGATAACAATTTGTAATTTTGTTAATATCAGAGCTTTTTAGTGGTTTGCGTTTATGCCTGCGGGATAAACGAAACATTAAAAAGTGACTGACCTGTGTGAGTCTTGCGAGAGATCACAGCTCAGTACCCCAAAGCTATTACTCAGTGCTATTTTTATAAAACATACAAGCAGACAGTTTTGTTCCCCCCCCCTCTTGTTTTTCTTTTGCTATCTTTTTATTTTGAGTAAAGTGTAGTGAATATGGCTGCTTTATACCGACGCCAGACAAAGGAGGCACTGATGGCTCTGTGTGAGGAGCGTGATCTCCAAGGTCTGGGTAAAAATAAAGAAGAGCTCGTACAAATCTTGCTATAGAAGGATACTGAGCAAGATGCTACATTGGGCCAGGACGACCACAGCAGCGGAACGGAGGGTTGCTTAGCCCTGGAAATTGCCCATGGTTCAAGGAACCCAGGACTATCATATTCTGAGGACTCTAGCAGCTCTCAGCCTGCCAGTGCCTTGGATGTGTACTTGCAAACTACTCTCAAATACCTAGGACCAGTAGATGACGCAACGCGATTACAGCTCATCATCCAGTTCCAAGAGCGTGAAGCAGAAAGAGAAAGACAAGCTGCAGAAAGAGAAAGGCGAGCTGCAGAACGTGACGCAGCGAGATATGCTGCAGAACGTGACGCAGAAAGAGAGAGATATGCTGCAGAGCACGAAGCAGAAAGAGAAAGACAAGCTGCAGAACGTGACACAGCGAGATATGCTGCAGAACGGGAGGACGCGAGATACGTGGCGGACCTGAGGCACCAGCTGGAACTTGCCAAGCTCCAGAGGGAATCGCCAGCACCCAGCAGCGGAGATTCCTGCCCGTCCAGGCCACGGATGGAGCATTTCCCACGCCTGGCGAAAGATGGGGATCTGGACACTTTCCTGCGGGGTTTTGAAAAAACCTGCAGGCAGCATCAGTTGCCGCTGCCCGGTGGGCGGCATATCTTACACCCACCCTTAATGAAAGAGCCATGAATGTCGTCGCAGATCTGCCGGAGCACCTGGACCAAGATTACGAGGCCATCAAAGCTGCATTGCTGCACCGTTTCAATGTCGCCCCTGAAACCCACCGGCAAACGTTCAGAGCCCTTCAGCACGAGGGTCCCGGCGGCTTTTCTGAGCTGGTGGGCCGTCTGACATCTTTGTGCAAGCAATGGGTTGGAGGGCTGGAAGTTGAAAGCTTTGAGGGGTTATTGGATCTTGTGGTTCATGAGCAATTTTTAACCATTTGCCCACCTGAAGTGAGAAAGTGGGTTAAGGACCGAGATCCTAAGTCAGCCACAGAGGCTGGCAAGCTTGCAGATTCATATGTGGCTAACTGGAATCCAGAGGTTAACAAGGGGGTCCCGGGATGGAAGAGGGGTGAATCCTGTGAAACCAAACACCGACCACCTTTTAAGCCTGATGGGGCTTCATCTGGGGGGGGAATCCGCCCACCTGAATGAACTTTGTGCACGCTGGAGAGAATAACTTGCTAAATTTAGGCACATGTTACTACAACTGATTTTGTGTTAAAGTGCATAGTCTTTCCTATAATAAACAAGGACCTGAGGCCCTGGCAGATATTTTAGTCTAAGATCTTTTATCATATCTGCATAAGCTCAGGTGGTGGAAGTGGATGGTTATGATGTGCAATTGAGTAGGGGGTTAATGCTAACTCGCTGGTTCCTTGCAGAGGAGAAAGGGGGGTTGCTAGAGAAGCCTTTGTGTATTAACCCTGGTTGCATATCTAAAGTCACGTGCTCACTTGTGTGCTGTTTGTGGCGGTGTTATATTGGGACGGCTTGAGGAGAGATACAACCCATTTGAGGGACCCCTGAGTGGGTGAAGAGTGCGTACGCTTGCTAGCGTCGGTATTAACCCTTGTCCCGTATGCAGGTCGCGTGCTATCCGGGGGTTGTACGTGACACTGGCTATGCAAAAATGAAGCAAGGATAGGTTTTACCATACCTAGTTAATTTATGGTGAGTAAAAAAGTGACAAAAGCCCTCCACAGCAAAGCATATAGCAAATGGAAATATTACTGTATGCTCATATATATATAATGTCATAGAAAACAAGTTTTTTAGAGTATGTTTAAAGCACAGTGCAAAGACCAAAACAACAGCTACTTAAAAAGACAAAAAGAGTTGCAATTGCATAATTTCAAATGTGATTGCCTTCAAAGGATGCAGAGGTAATATTATGTAACAAAGGTGCACATTTGCTCTGGGTAAGTGATTCCCGCAGGAATGTATTTAGAGCTGCAGAGAAAAACAGAAGAGTGAAATATAAATGTAGCCCTTTTTGTGAACCGCCTGACCCACCCAATCTCACATTGGCCCCTCGTGGTCTAACCGGTTCCTTTCCCCGCAACACACCTGCTCTAAGGGACTACTGGTAACTGCATAACACCTGTGGCTCCAGGAGATCTGAGCCTCCGCTAGCTGGGAGCCTGGGGAAACCCTTACCATTTACCTGGTGCAGCGCCTCCACTTACCCAGGATCCCCGTTATGAAAGATAGCCCTGGGTAAGAAATACAACACTCATAGATATAATATTAACACTTTACTAACACACAAACAAAGCAGTACACAACATCATAACCTTATGCTCTATCCGCATTACCTCGGCCCAATGTCTGGTGTTCCCACCCAGTGTCCCGTACTCCTACGGAGGTCATGGGTGACTGCGCAGTCACTAAATTAAGCTAGGGCCCAGTTGGTGCACTTATATACTTCAGAGGTACCTTCCGAGCACTCCGATGCTCGGGCCTGCAACTCTCTTCTAAAAGGGTCAGACGTCCGTCTGATCCTATCCAGGTACTTCTCTCCGTGGACCCCAACGAGGGTCCCACCGCTTCCCGGGAACAGCAACCGAATCACGGCAACACCAACCGCATCACGGGAACAGCAACCGCCGCTATCCCTAACTAACCCTATCAGGACAGGAACCCTAACCTAGGGCCTGTCCCTGATGAACCGCAACCTGGGATGGCTTGGGGAAAACTCCTAGGGCCTGTGGATCAATAACCTGCCCCCCCCCCCCCTAGCTACCCAGTCCTATCTGTAACTCTCTAGCTATTCCTAACTCCCAGATGCTAACAGCCTGCAGCAGACACACAGCTCTCACTGTCAGCCTGCAGGCATTCACACACGCTGCCCACACTGCGCCCAGCACATGCAGCAACACACACAGAACGATACACACCATTCACTGGAACCCGCAGCTATACACGCTGTGCCTATTTGCCAGTGCGCACAGCCCTATCCGCTGTGGCACTGCCAAACTGCACCTTCCGCACCTAAGGGTAACCTCCTTATCTAGGGCCGTCCCTTTTCAGTTACCCCCTGCCCTTACCGGGAATTGGGGCCTGCCTGGGGACCTAAGGAGAACCCTCACCTGGTGCAGGAGCCACGCGCTCCCTACACCCTTCCTACTTCTTCCTTCTCCTCGTGCGGACTGACTCTGCAAAGCCCGGGAAATGTATCTATATTCCCGGGCTGAGCTTCCTCCAGCCCTATTGGCCGCAAGGGAGCACCTGACCTCTGTCTCCCTATGCCTGCCCTCGCGCGATCTGTCCCTAGCTCTGGGGATCCTACCTGCGCATGCGCGACCTGTCTGGAGCCTTCCCTGCGCTTGCCGCCTACTGCGCATGCGCGAGCTAACGCGCAATAGCGGCACCCTCTCCTTCACAAGCCGGGCCGGTGGCAACGCGATCGCGGCCTTAGCGACGGCCCGATCGCGTCCCCGGCAACCGTCCTGCACCAGAACACCACGAGCTGCTCCCTGCACTGGCCCCCACCCTCGCGAAGTGCCGGCGGGTCCGTCGCAGCCTCCGGCGGCACCCGCTACCACACGGCACTCGCGGAGGGGGGCCAGACAGTCCAAATTTACATCGGGGCTACATAAAGAAAACAGACACCTGTGTGGGACCTTTCCAGCCGTCAACCAAAGGTGGGTAACTGCAGTCGTGTTTTGGTTTTGGAGAGTGGGAAGTTATGAAAAAGATCAGTAAAAGAATGAAAGATCGAGAGCAATAAAGACCATAGCAAGGGCAGTGGGCCAGAAGATCACTGTATAGAAGAGGTCACTCTGTTATCCACTACCTCCAGCCTATTAGATTACCCACAAAGTGCACAAGAATTCATTATGAGCATCAGAGTAATAGAGAAGCAGAGAGTAGAGTTCAATCTCTATCTACAGATAATACTTCTTCTTACAAATAGTAGTGGGAGAGACAGACATTCAGTATGCAGAGAAAAAAAATGATGAATAGAAAGAGATTGTAGAGGGGTCCCTGCTGTGTTATCCCTAGCGGGTTGTACCTGTCTGTAAGAGAAGCGCAATAAGAGAGGCTGAATCAGTCACTCTACCTGCGTGACTCTAACAGGTGATCACAGGTGGTTTATTTAATTTTAATACTACAGTATTTTATCAGGGTGTCTCCAGAGCTGAACCGCATTGATTTCAGGTCTTCCTGAGTTACAGGCACTGTTATGGGGTGCCGTTATCCCCGCCATGTTAAAATCCTGTGGGTGGGATTTTAACATTGCAGGAGATACCGGCATCCCATATCAGGGCCTGTATCTCGGGAAGTAGGGCGTCTCTGAGGCTGAAACCAACTTTGTTTAGCTTAGAAGACCCCCTGCTCCTGCACACTAGTATCAACACCCCTACCCCTCTCCCCCAAAGAAAAAATCATTACCTTAGCGGTTAGCTGCTGAGGTAATGAAGCTGCTTACATTTTATTTCTTATTAATCGTGTGCGTGAGCAGGGGGTCTCCGGAGCTGAACCGCATTGATTTCAGCCTTGGGGACCCCCTGCTTCTAGAGATACAGGCACCGGTACTGGGTGCCGGTGTCCCCCGCAATGTTAAAATACTCTCGGGAAGCAGGGGGTCCCCGAGGCTTAAATCAACATGGTTCAACTCAGGAGACCCCATGGTTCAACTCAGGAGGTTTATTGGGGGCAGAGAGGGTGAGTGAAGGGGGTAATAGCCTAGCGGGAAGGTTGTGGAAAGGGTTAACTGCTTTATTACCTTTGTGGTAGTAACCGCTATTGTAATAAAAGGGTTAACACCTCCAACTACCTACCCACCTATCCACCCACCCTGTGGCAACTACCCCCTTCACTCAATCCCTCTACCTACAATAAACATTAAAATACCTACTACCTACTGTACCAATACACAACCCACCCCCTGTACCCCCAACAACCCCCCTAACACATACAGTACAGTCATAGGCAAAATTACTATTATCCAGATATGGATAATAGTGCATTTGCCCATTTAAAATAAAACATCAGCCAGCATAAAGTAAATAAAACTTGTACTTACCCCTGCCAGGATGAGGGCTGTCCTCATCCTCATTACCGTCCTTTTCCTCTGTTAAAAGCAAGAGCAACAGTACAAGAACAATAAAAAAATATAATCTATTGGCTCCTAACCCCTTAATCACCGTAGTGGTTAGTAACCACTATAGTAATTAAGGGGATAACCCACTCTCCCCCAAAACCCACCCAGGAGGACTAACCACCCACCCCAGGGACAATACCCCCACTTGTGATTGGCACGGTGTTAAAGCATGCCCATATAAATATGGCCATGTTTTAACACTATAGCAATTAATGGTCAAGCTAAAAAAAAACGATTAAAATTGGAAGACATCCAGTTTGTTTATATCTGACTTTCTTGTTATACTATGTTGAAAGACAAATAGAGAGTGCCATGGCATAATACCGTTTTATTAAAAAATTGCGGCTAAAAATGTCTCACTCACAAACGCCTATTCTGTGTTTTGTGCATATTGAATGCAAAGCTTTCCAGCACTTCGGGTCATCCCCGCTCCTCTCCCTTTTGTTGTCTACATTTCTGGAGACTTGTGCAGAACTCTGGAGGTTTTGACTTCCATCCTCTGGAGTGTGCTGATGTCTGCTGCACTTCGAAGGAGCAGTGTGTTCTCCTATCTTCTTTCCACTTGGTTCTTGGTAGGTGGTATCCAAGGGCGGACTGAGTGGGAGATGTTCTTCCACGCCGTAGGGCTGTAGTTCTTGGGTCACGTGGGTAACGTCTGGCGTGGTGAGCGCTAGCAGATTTTTGACACGTGTATGTGATTCTTGGCGAAACACCTACAGTTGCCTATACTGGACAACCCAACGTGTTTTGTTTCTAGCTTCTTCAGGGGTAATAATTTTGTGATGTTGCTTTGTCCTTAAATACCAACTCTATGTTGTAGACCCTCCCGAATCTGTATGGGGGGAGGGGGAGAGAGGGGCAGTGGTTTGCTTCACATATTGAAGACAGGCATTTGATTCCTTATACACATTGTATTGTATTGTATGTCTTTATTTATATAGCGCCAAAAGTGTACTCAGCGCTTCACAAAGAATACAGTACAGGGAGTTATAATTATACAATAAGTGCAGCAAAATAACACAATAGGAAAGGAAATCCCTGCCCCGAAGAGCTTACAATCTAAGAGATTTAATGGGAAACTTACAGAGACAGTACACATATTTATACAATTAAAAATCAGAAAAACAAAAAAGTTAACCTGTAATAGTACATCTGCCTTAGTTTTGAGAAGATTCAATTGAGAGAGGACGTATCTAAGTCCACATCAATATATGTTCACATTGAATTTGAATTAAGTATTTCCAAATTTTACAGTGCTTCCCTAACATGAATTGAATAAATAGAGACACATAGAAAAATAGAAAATCATGTCGCTTGAAAAGCCATCCTATATTGTAAAAACATTAGGTGATTTCCATGATTTCATCATATATTCGTGTGATACTTAAAATTGTTTCCAAAATGAAAATGGAGCATAAGAATTAACAAAGGAGAGAAAAGTACATAATTTAGATGTCTGAATTTGTGTGGATTTGCAGGATACACACACAAAATTTTATTTTTTTCATTCACTAGTTACTTTTTGTGTATATAAGATTATATATTGGTATTAGATTTAAAAAAAAGTGTTAGTCCCTTTGTTGGATTATTAATTGTTTTAGCTTGCTTCTCATTTATATTATCAAAAGTCGGCATATTACAATTACCGTCATAACTCATATACTAATTAATGCATCTTCCACCATACACATAGGAGAATATTAAAGAGGAAAATTGTTGTGCAGTTTGTATAACTACTCCCAAATTTGACAGAAAAATAAAACATTTGATTTCATAATTTTATATGTCTGGCTAGATCTTGGGATCCCCAGGGAACGTGATAGACAGAGAACTTATTAGAAAACAGTTTTTTTTACATAATAGTTACCAGATGGAATTTAAACTATTTAGCACGTTTAAATAGTTTTCTTTGCTCATATGTATATGGTTAAGTGAGTGCATTGAGTTCAGAAAGATACAATCTACTGTATGTCACAGGGTTTATAATGGTTCGTTATCTAAACTTACTTCCTATTGATGCTGTCTAGAGTTTGACACAATGAAAATAAAATTCTATTTCATACAAGAGCTGTTACATCTCCCATCATATACATCAGAAAACTAACTGATGGGAAAGTGGAAGACAGTGGGGAGTGAGTATCGAAAGGATACAATATATGTCCCTCAAATGTATAGTTATCTAAACTCACTTCCCATTGACGCTATCAAAGATTGACACATTAATAATCCAAAAAAGGGACTATCACACTTCTTTTGGATCTAATACCAATATTGAATCTTGTTTATATATAAGAAATTAAACCATCTAAATCTCCACTCATTAACTAGTGATATTCTTAATTAGTAACCGTTCTTGAAAGAAGTTTTGGGAATTAGATTTTTTTTTTTTTTGTGGATACTGCAAATCCACACAAATTCAGATAAATGATATACTTTTCTCTCCTTTGTTAATTCTTATGCTTCATTTTGGAAACAATTTTAAGTATCACACGAAAATATACGATGAAATAGTGGCAATCACCTAATGTTTTTACCATATAGGTTACATTAAAGATGGCGGCTAGTTTGACAGTTTTTCAAGCGACATGCTTTTCTATTTTTCTACAGTATGTGTCTCTATTTATTCAATTCATGGCAGGGAAACGCCATCACCCACTCGGTCCACCCTCGGATACCAGCTACCAAGAACCGAGTGGAAAGAAGGGAGGAGAACACACTGCCCCTTCGAAGTGCAGCGGACATCAGCACACTCCAGAGGACGGAAGTCAACATCTCCAGAGCTCTGCGCAAGTCTCCAGTAACGTAGACCACCAAAGGGAGAGGAGCGGGGATGACCCAAAGTGCTGGAAAGCTGTGTATCCGATATGCACAAAACACAAGATAGGCGTTTATGAGTGGGACATTTTTATATTTTTATCTGCAATTTGTTAATGAAACTGTATTATGCCATTGCACTCTCTATTTGTCTTTAAACAAGGTATAACAAGAAAGACATATATAAACAAACTGGATGTCTTCCAATTGAAATTGTTTCAATCAAGATGCACATGTAGGTGCTAGACTCATATTTATTTGCATATGATAGTTGTTTATAGAATAGGGTTACACCAGTATTTTTGTCTTTTTTTCTGTCAAACATCACGCTTGGTCCATGCGCCAGAGGACGTCCATCTTTTCCACAAGTTTCTTTTGAGGGATCTGGAAACTCCCTCTCACAGACTCCGGCAGCAGGACTAAGATATTTCCTTTTTTTGAGATCCCCACCAGAGACTAGACTATCTGACCAACAATATCTGTATGTAAAATCCCTGTTTTTGATAGACTTTTCATAGAGTTTTTAGTATTTCAACTTGTCAATTCTGATAGGAATAGGGTGTTAGCGCTTCCCTTTCCCCTTTCTCACATTGACTTAACAAGGCATCAACTTACGTTAACGCATTGTTAAGTGCTTAAAGTATCTTCAAAACTCTCTAACATACAGTAGTGGTAAGAGTTGTTTTCAGCTGTAGCAGGCCCTTAGATTACTATAATGGACATTAATGCTAATACTATGCAAAGAGGTGTTCCCTCTATCAATGTCTATCTACAACAAGGACGTAGATGCTCTTGGTGCATGACCATGCCCACATGATGTCTGTGAGCTTGATATGGAATACCAGCCTGAGGCCATCCAGGTATGATGTCTGGGGAGGAAGCGCCATGCTTCTCTACCTCACCTTCCCCTGGATACTCCTCAGTAAGCTCACTAGAGGAGCCACCATCCCCACAAATGTCATCCTCACCTTCTCCAACAACTGGCGCACCTCACCCAGTTTGGTTTCCATCGGTTTCTTCACTGCCGAACTACTTGAAAATGCTGTCCTACCAATTTCTCCATCCAGCAGTGCCTCCGAAACCTCTATCACATCATCACAACCTACTGATAGTTCCTCAGCTGAAGCTAGAGAAGCAGAGTCAGCTGGGCAGCTGATATTAGAGACAGGGATATACTGATTCAAACCCTGTTGTAGTTCCATTGCAGGCTAGAACAGGGCCCTGATGCAGAATCCCTGTCTCCATCCTGACTTGCTGCTGCATTTCCTGCACATACATCAGTTCAAACAGTTCAAACAGATCTGCTTGGGCAGAGAAAGCACCAACATTCACTGACACTGGTGAGACTGCCAAGATGGAATCAATTGAGGATAATGGCTAAGATGGCTGCTGCTTGAAAACTGCTAACTGGCAGATTCTCATTCTTTGACATAGAAGAAGTCACAAAATCATGTGACCTACTTTTTCTAAGCCAGAGCCAATTCCAAAGAGTGAGGTTGAAGAAAGTAGAATAAATACCTCCTCCAAGATCAACTCAGCCACAGTGTGTTCCCCTAATATAGGCTAAAACTCAGTCACAGCAGATTCCTGAGTAAGGCACCCAGCTGGTGCGGCAACAGTACTACTGTAGTAACAGCATATGCCACATATGTACACAGGGTTAGTTTTAGATTTTTGCGGCCCATATCCACGTACCATTTTGCCACCCTGGCCTCCTCTTGCAGCGTCCCAATGTGCATTTCCATGGCAACGGGACACCATGTAACATCCTGTTGTCATTTCAACGCATCGCCATGTGACGATGCGGCTTCATTTGATGCTGTGGTACTGCAGGAGGAGGAGGGCGATGCTGCAGGAGGAGATAAGAGACCTTTACAGAGGCTCTGTGCTCTCCCCCAGAAATCAGTTTAATTGTGGGAATGAGAGCAAGGCCTCTGTAATTGCAGCACCGGCCCCCCTGACATTTTCCCCTTCCCCCCAGATTTTGCCACCCTAAGACCTGGCCTAGTAGGCATAACCGTAAATACGGGCCTGCTGTTATATCTACCAGGGCAGCTGTTGTCCCTGTCGTGCTATCTGAGCCCCTAGAGCTGTCAAAATCCTTTCTCGTTTTGATAGGAGGGGCACTAGAACCAGCAAATCTCTGCCAGAGCACCTCTCCATAAAAAAATGTTACAACCCCGCCCCCCCACAAAAAAACCCACATATCAAAAAGAATATATATATATATATATATTTTTTTTTAATCTCTCCCTCACTCTTTACTACTTCCCTGCCTAGTACCCTGCTCGCTAAATCCTAATTGGTTTCTTATTGGGGCAGTTATTTCAGTGAAATAGATAACTTTCGCCAAGCTGGACAGTTTTGCTACAACTTTTGATGCCAAAAAAATGTGATTGCAATTTAGCAGTATTTAAAAAGTGTAATCAATACCCCCACGAATCGAGTCTTGGCAAGTTCACACATACTCTAGTTGTGTGGTTTGCCATGCCCTAGCTCAGGGCTGTGAAACACGTGGCCTGAGGGCTGCATGCAGCCCAGAGCCTGAGTCGGAGGTAGCTTGTTTTGCCGGAAGAGAGAGTAGGAGGGCTATTGTTTGGTTTTTCCTTCAGGTGGGATGTACAGTATGTTGTTTGGGACAGAGAGGGAATGGGGCAAGATAGAGACAGAGGGTATGGGAGGAGGAGAGAGAGACAGAGGGGATGTGGGGGAGAGACATACAGGAGGGATGGGGTGGAGAGAGAGACAGTCAGGGGATGGGGGGGGGAAGAGAGAGGTGATGGGGGAAAGAATGGGGAGAGATTGAGAGTGGATGGGCATAGAGGAAGGGGTTGGGGAGAGTGGATGGGGCTAGAGGGAGAGGATGGGGAGTGAGAGAAAGGGGATGGGAAGAGAGAGCATGGGGGAGAAAAAAGAGGGAGAGAGAGGTTGGGGAAAAGATGGAGAGAGGGGTGGAGGAGAGAGGGAGTGGGGAAGAGAGGGAGAGAGGGGGTGGGGAAGAGAGGGAGAGAGGGGTTGGGGAAGAGAGGGAGAGATGGAATGGAGAAGAGAGGGAGAGACGGGGTGGAGAAGAGAGGGAGAGAGAAAGAGAGAGATACCAGTGACGTTTACATATTTTTTTGTAGAAGGAACGCTCAAGAAAAAAGAAAAAGTGTACGTGTAGGTTATAGTGACTACTTATTACAATTTTTCCTTCCTCCACTCTAATGGTGCGGTCTGAGCCTTGCTGTCGGATTTATTAATTGGCCCCCATGCTGTTTTGAGTTTGACGGGCCTGCTCTAGCTCATTGGAAATACAATCTGAATGGCAGAATGTCACATAACTTAACGTAAAGTTTAATGTGTAATTTCAACCTTATTTTTATTTAATTCAAATAATTTGTATCCAGTGTTTGAAATGAATATAACACATAGACAAATTAGAAATGAATGTTACCATACAAATAATATTTATACACCATCCTGGTGTTCTATTGGGGCCCTTGTTCTACAGTACTTAGGATGCTAAACGTTTGCTAAATTTAGTAGCATTGCTAAGAGATACACCTAATGTAGATGGCAAGACCCTTTATTGAGATGCAAAGGATGAGATACGGTGAGTTCAGGCACAAATAAGTAAGCAAGTACTTTATATGTAATAATATACCTATGTTCTGCATGGCACCTCTACCAGTAATGAAGCAATGCTTTTCTGTGAGAGAACTGCAGGGAATTTCATGGCTACAGACAGCTGCAAAAGAATTAGGTGAAGCTTTCCTCTGGAAGAGTGAGGTTACATGTGTCCATAACCTGCTACGAATCTCCATGTGGTGGCACTAAAATAACATATGCAAATGAGAGCAATTAACGGTAATTGAGTCTTAAACTTACTTGCAAGTGGAGTAAGCATTATTTACAGCCAGCAATGACTTAGCGCTAACTGATGCGATTAACCAGGAGCCTGTGAGAGACACAAACAGAGGAGGAGAAGTCTAGTGGTTAGAGTATGTCACATTGCATGATATAGCGGTGCCAAAATATTTATTCAAATAATACATTGGGTTTTTCAACACTCACGGATTCTCATGCATTACACAGATTTCCCCCCTCTCTTCTGCTGTTCTTAGGGCATGCAAGAGCATTTGAACTGCAAGGGACACCAGCTACTGTCTCTCATCCAGCCTCCCTGTAGCTTCTCTGGGGTGTGCTTCTCATCCCCTTTCTGTCCTGTTCCTGCTTGTATAACTGTGTTTGTATAACTGTGTGTGTATACTGTATCAATGTGGGGGGACACAATGGGCAGAGAGGCGCACTGAGTAGCTGGTAACTTTATTAGTTAAAAAAACCAAAGGGGTATTTCATACATATAAAAACCAAATATAGGCAAAGACACTAAACACAATAAGGATACAAATAAAATAAAGCTAAACTTACAATTGCCCTAAGAATGGAGAGTGGGGCCGGAGAGTCCATCTCCTGACGAAGCACTGCGTGCGAAACGCGTAGAGGTCACGTGAGGCTGCTCCGTGGATTTTCAGCTGTGAGAGGTGGTGTCCGTGAGAGTGAGGGTTTTCCTACAGCAAGAGTGAGCAGATCGGGTCCGGACCCTTAACAACTACTGCACCCAGCTGACCACCGGAGCTCTCCGGCCACACTCTCCATTCTTAGGGCAATTGTAAGATTAGCTTTATTTCATTTAATTTGTATCCTTATTGTGTTTAATGTCTTTGCCTATATTTGGTGTTTATATGTGTAGCATTGGTGCCCTTCGGCTTCCTGAGACCCCCCTTCTCTGTGTCAGTGCGGTCGAGGGTGCCGCCGGAGGCAGCGACGGACCCGCCAGCTGTTCACAAAGGTGGGGGCCAGTGCAGAGAGCGCTAGGCGTCCCTGGAGCTCCGGCGGCGCACCCGGTTAGCGGGGGCTGCCATTTCGGATGTGTGCGCATGTGGCTCTATCGTGCATGCGCAGGACAGAGTGGGGACGAGGCAGAGAGGTTACAGGAGCCAGGAGGAGTTGCGCATGCGCGAGGAGAGAGCAAGGAAAGCGCGCGAACCCTAACCTACCAGGGAAGGCTCTTGGAAGGGATTACAAGTCCCATGAGCCTCGCCTGCGCCCCACATGATGCCAGGGAGCCAAGAGGGCCTAGGATCTCCCTGCACAGAGAGAGGAAAGGATACATTTCACGGGCTTGGAGCCCACGCTAGTTAGTTGGAGCTGGGAGCAGGAAGGGGAAGGAAGGGTGTAGGGAGCGAGTGAAGCTCCTGCACCAGGTAAGGCCCCCCCAGGTCCCAGATAGGCCCCAACTCCCCACCAGGTTAGTGGGTAAGTGAGCAGGGATGGCCCCTAGCTTTGGGACTTTGCCCTTAGGTTCAGGTAGGTGCCTTATTGTCCGGTCACAGCGGTCAGTGCTGTGAGGGCGGACAAGAGGGCATAGTGTCAGGTTGCAGTGTGTTGCTGCCAGGATTAGGAGAGGTTAGGTAGGAGTGAGTCAGAGGGTACCCGGGTGGGTATGGGAGAGGTAGTGTGGGGCAGGGGGTCAGGGACCCACCTGCATAGGATAGCCATTCAAGGTTGCTGTGCTGTAGGGACGGCCTATAGCAGCAGGACGCATCACGGTAGTTCACGGAGTCAGTTAAGGACTCAGCATACTGCGCAGTGTTCCGAAGGTTGGGTGCAGACTGTTGCGGCAGAGGTTCTGTGTGGGATCGTCATGGGTGGTGGTTCCGGTGTCTTCGGTCATCGGATCCCTTTCGAAGCAGTTGCAGATCCGAGCACTGGGGTGCTCGGCAGGTACTCTAACTCTACAAGTGCACCAACAGTTCTATTAGTTAGTGACTGCACAGTCACACATATCATCTCTCGGAGTGCGGGACATTGTGTGGGGATTGTTGGACACGGGGTGGGATCACCCGGTGTTGGGGGAAGCGTCCTGCGCGACGCCGTAGTCAGTGTCTCCTCTAGAGAGGGACACCCGTTATTCTGTTGATGGTATTTGTGTCTTATGTTCTCAAGTAAAGGTATTAGTTATTATACTTTCGGTGTGCTACAGTAGTTATTTGTATGTGTCCTGCGAGGAACAATTCCCGCTCTGCCGGGAACCATCGCAGGTGGAAGCGCTGCACCGAGTACAGGGTTACTCCTAATATAATTGCCCCAGGTTCCGCGTGGCGGAAGCTCAGCCCTCCTGTGAGCCTAACAGGTAATGCACCACACCTGGTAACACTAAGTTCCCCGCACCCACACTATATCTGCGATTGGGTGGGGTAGAATACCCGTTGCATATGTATGAAATACCCCTGTGAGTTTTTTACTAATAAAGTAACCAGCTACTCAGTGCACCTCTCTGCCCATTGTTTTCTCTGTCTTTGTGAGACCCTGCAAAGGAGGTCACTCTATTTAGGGGGTTGTGGAGTCCCCTTGGCAGACGGCTGCAAGAGGGCTGAATTTACACAGTACAACATTGTGACGCACCAACGCGGAGCAACATTTCTTCTACTTTTGTGTATATCAATGTGTTTATGATGGGCATGTATCAGTGTATGTGTTTATATGTGAATGTATATACAGTATGTGTGTGTCAGTGTTTATATATGAGTTCATCAGCCTATACATTTGAGTGTAGAGTAAATATGTGTGCATGAGAGGGGAGGCGTGTATAAATGTGTGCATTTAGGGGATATATCTGAACACCTGTGTATAATAACGGATATACAGTATGTGTGTAAATGTGTATCTGTCTATATATTTATTTTGGAACCTCTTACAAATACACCACGACATATTTTTATGATGAAATATACAAAAACAAATAAAATCAGTAAGACACTGTCCTCCTGGGTAGTTATGGGCTGTCAATGAGGTGACTACAGCCTGTGACTCCTCGTTGCGGTGTCTCGCAGATTTGAGTGCCCCAGGTTGACTTTTCTGTTTGGATCTTGTGTTGTTTTCTGACAACTTTACCACAGTGAACTCCTGATAAATGAATCTCAATTGGTAATAAAATTAATAATAAGCTTAAGTAATTTTTTAACATTTTTTTTTTAAACTGGTTGCTTGTACTAAACATTGGTAAAAGTGTGCACATCACTGGCGAAAAATATCTGAAACCACAAACTTGCGAATATTTTATTTATCATAACGTATATGTGTGTAAACTTTCACCAGTATTTTGTGGAGAATGTTCAGAGAATATTGGTAAATATTGGCAATTGTTACACATTTTTGCATAAATAAATTGATAATTGCACATGTTTGGACCCAGTATATTAGAAAATAGACGTTGATTGAATGTTTCATGGTTTGGCGAATCTTATAAAAATAAATACAGGAGCCATTTGCACATCCCTAGCCTTGACCTTGGAGCCTACGAGGAAGCGCCCCCTTCCCCCCTCCCCCCGTACACCGCTGTAACGTTACATATAAATAAATAAACACACAATGTAGGTCTGGAGGTACAAAGGCCACGGCTTTTTATTAAAACAGATGCTGTACCCCAATAAGTGCCAACCCTGCCAGCATGCTCAAGGTAAAGGCAGATGGTACCAAACCATGACCTGCAAGACCCAACGAGCCGGGGACCTCACCGGTCTGACCATTAACGAGACTGGGCCCCAGAGAATCACGCACAAATGAGCCCTGCCCACTCGCCACGCCCAGCCACCACAGGGCTTTTCTGCACCATAGAGTTCCTGTCTGGCGAGGTTAAAGAGCACTTACTCCCCCCAACAGCTGCCACGATAAAGGCAACAACATGGCCTGAAATGCCCACCTCAAACATGCGAGACATCAAAGTCTTTCCTGCATTTCTTTCTCTTTTTTTTTTTAAACATCAAATACAAACATGAACAGTATAACAGTAACAGTATCACACATAAAAAAAGGGACGGGTGAGCGGGAACTGTTCTGGCAGGGAGTGGACTGTTTTCCCCGCTCCTGTCCATGATTTAAATAGACTCCCCCGGTCCCTCCCCATCACCCACTGACGCGGTGAGGGGAGAGGGGAGAGGGGGGAGGCAGAACGTGGACCAGGCAGCAGGGATAAAGGTGAGGGGGGAGCCTAGCCCCAGCGGTCATGTGCCCTGTCGCTTACGGAGTTCAGGACTGCTTTCCATCTATTATATTGTGAAATCCGGTATCAGTATTCCTATTTTAGAGATATTCCCACTGTAAATAAATGATAATGATAAAATAAAGAAACACACAAAATCCCAGCAAGCTCAAGAAACCCCAAAACCCACCACATTATATATATATATATATATATATATATATATATATATATATATATATATATATATATATATACCATAATATTGAGTTAAGTTATGGTGAGTAAAAAAAGTGACAAAAACCCTCCACAGGAAAGCAAATATGCAAATACAAATGTATGCTCATATATATATATATAAAACAAACAAATTGGAGTAGTGCCTTAGGAAGCTTGATTAGGATAAATCAGTTGTGTAAATCATATAGAGTTAGCAAGGCTATTGACCAAAGAATCCCCAAAAAGGCGTTTCCCGCAGGATTGGGCTTTTCTGTCTTTTGTTCTATTTATTCAGCCACATTCAGTAGCACACACACACGCACGCACGCACGCAGGCACACAAACACACACACACACACAATGTGGTGGGTTTCGGGGTTTCTTGAGCTTGCTGGGACCAAATAGAGGTAAATAAGAATTTTAATCAGAATTTTAATTAGGTAGTGTTAGGACCTGCTACTTGTCATGCCGTGATGTGGCTTGCAGGCTTATAATGCTTTGGCCAAAGGGTTTAACTAAATGACCCTTTTTCAAGAGAATATATAAGTATTTTCACTGTGTATTTTTAACGGGTGCTCGCCACAAACAGGACAAAATCGCAAGGCTGAGGTGGGGATTTAGAATAGACCAATCTGCAGCTGCAAGACTGCGTCTGGTGTGTAGATCCGTAGTCGTGTGGCCAGGTCAGGGTAGGACAAGTAGGATAGTGTTGATACTTGCCCGTGGTCTAGGGTTGAAGATGTAGAATAGTCGATGTGCGTAGCCGAGGTCGAGGTATAGAGATGGTGGGAGTCTAGGTAGAAGCCAAGGTCGTGGATAAGAGAAGGCGGGGGTCCAGGTACAAGCCGAGGTTATGGATACGAGAAGGCGGGGGTCCAGGTACAAGCCAAGGTCGTGGATAAGAGAAGGCGGGGGTCCTGGTACAAGCCAAGGTCATGGATAAGAGAAGGCGGGGGTCCAGGTACAAGCCAAGGTCGTGGATAAGAGAAGGCGGGGGTCCAGGTACAAGCCAAGGTCGTGGATAAGAGAAGGCGGGGGTCCAGGTACAAGCCAAGGTCGTGGATAAGAGAAGGTGGGGGTCCAGGTACAAGCCAAGGTCGTGGATAAGAGAAGGCGGGGGTCCAGGTACAAGCCGAGGTTGTGGATACGAGAAGGCGGGGGTCCAGGTACAAGCCGAAGTCGAGGATACTAGGAGACAAGATAAGGTTTGCAGAATTGCACAAGGCAAAGCAGGACACAGCAAGCTGGGTGCTTGTAGTTAGCGCTTCGTCGCAGGTTAAGACTACTATGCTTAGCCAATTAGGAGCAGGGATCGGTGAGCGTATAAAGGACTGAAAGCCAATCAGGGGAAAGGCACAAGGCTGAAAGTCTCTGATAGCAGAACCAATCCATGCTCAGTTGTACGGCTGTGATTGCTGATTGCCATCCGCCCACTCAATCTATAGGGGGCGGAGTAAGCACTGCAGGTAAAGTAGATGAGATGGTTATCCTGCTGTCAGTGTTAACACCTGGTTGAGTCCTTTGCCTGACAACAGTAGAACGACACCTATGCACAATCCTGTCAGTGTGAGGCACATCATCAGTGGCATCATGGGGCACGTCACAGAGGCAGGACTTAAGACCGATCCTAAAAGTACCCCCCCACCCTTCAGAAGCGACCTCCGGGCGCATCAAGTATGGCTTTGAGGGATACCTCCGGTGGAATGCCCGGACAAGCCTAGGGGTGTGTAGTTTGTCTCTGGAGATCTAGGAACGCTCTTCAGGGCCGAAACCTCTCCAGTGGACCAGGTACAGGAGCTTCCCTCATCAACCTGGAATCCAGGATGTTCTGAACCTCAATTTCCTGTTGTCCTTCTACTAGGACAGGTTCAGGAGGGAATACAATGAAGCAGGAGACAAAGAATCCTGTACAAATGGTATGAGAAGGGAAGTGTGACATACTGATGGAATTCTCATGGATACTGTCAGACGTAGCCGGTAGGCCACCGGATTGACCTTCTCAATGATGGTAAACGGACCAATCTATCTAGGTGCCAGTTTTGCTGTGGGTGTCTTTAGTCGGATATTTTTTATGGACAGCCATACTTTTTCACCTGGATTGTATGCTGGTGTTTCACGACGATCCCAGTATGCCTGTTCTTTCTACATAGTCACTGCTTTTCAGAGATTCTCACTAACTATTTCCCATGACTCCTGCAGCTGTTGAATCCTGCTATTCAGTGCTGGAACCCCAGATCTGGGTCCTGTAGCAGGAAGGGTGAAACCCATAATTAGTAAAGAATAGTTATTCCTGTACTGACTCACTTCGCAGATTAATGTGCAAGAGTTCGGCCCCAGGCAAAAGCTCTGTCCAGTTGTCCTCAGTGTCTGAAATGAAACATCAGATGAATTGTTCCAGTGACTGATTTGTTGCGCCGTCTGACCATTCATTTGTGGATGATAAGCGGAAGAGAAGTGAAGAGATACTCCCAATTGCTGACAAAAGGGCCACCAGAATGTGGAGATACATTGGGACCCCCGCTCTGATACAATAACTTGTGGAACTCCATGAAGTCGAAATACTTCTTTAATGAATATCTCCGATAACTTGACGGCATTAGGTAGTCCCTTAATGAGAATGAAATGTGCTTGTTTCGAAAACCGGTCCACAACCACCAGGATGGTGTTCATACCTTTGGATACTGGAAACTCTACAAACAAATCAATAGATACTGTATGTACGTCCATGGCCGATCTAGGATCGGAAGTGGTTGCAGCAACCCTGTGGGCCTATTACGGGGAGTTTTATTTTAAGCACATATTGGACATGCTGTGACAAAATCTTTTACCTCATTTCGCATCTTTGGCCACCAAAATGTCAGTTCCAGAAGATCGATAGTTCTTCTTCTACCAGGATGTCCAGAGCTTTTGGAACAGTGACCCCAATCCAGTACCTTCCTTCAATATGCTGGTGCTGTGAATAGGTGTCCTTCCGGAACCTCGAGACCCTCTTCTGACCTTGCAAGATGTCCTCAAAGAAATCGAATGTTGCAGCGGAGATTATACGAGATGGAGGAAGTATGGTTTCCTCTCGGCCCTCAGTTTTGTCCTCTACCAGGAATTGTCGTGAAAGGGCGTCCGCCTTCACATTCTTAGAACCTGGTATATAAGAAATAACAAAATTATACTGAGAGAAAAATAATGATCACGCGTTTGTCGTGACCCTAAATGTTGAGCGCCCTCAATATATAGGAGGTTCTTGTGTTATTTTAGGATGGCAACTGGGTTTTCGGTACCCTCGAACAAATGTCTCCATTCCTCTAATGCCATTTTGATGGCCAAAAGTTCACGGTTGCCTACATCGTAATTTTGTTCGGCTGACGAGAATTTTGTAGAAAAAAAAAGCACACGGATTTAGCTTGGTTTTAGAATCCTTCCTTTGGGACAATACTGCTCCTGCCCTGACGTCCAAACCGTCCACCTCAAGGGTAAATGGTAATCCAAGATCAGGATGCACCAGAACGCGAGCTGAAACAAAGGCTGTTTTAAGACTTTCAAATGCCTGAATAAACTCTGGAGACCGCAGGTAATAGGACACAGTGTTCCCAGGTTTAATGCTCAGCTGTGGGGAATCAGTATCAACATAAATATAACGATGTCTTGAGTAATAAATCAAAGTGATAATGAACCTTTTGGAATCCACTCTCTTGAGTAATACTTAATCCAATGTCTCAATGATACACTCCTAAAATGTGGGGGACCTGTGTTGAAAGGTGTGGGTCAGCTATAAATGCCTGACCCCCTAATGTCACAGTAATGAACGTCCCCCTGGAGAAAGACACGATTGATAATGAAGACCCAATCCGTAATGTTCGGAGTGGGGTACTCACGGTTGAGAGCTGGTAGGTCCGTTGGCATGCATCACGTATAGCAGGCCTGCACAACTCGTAACGTGAGAAAGGCCGAACTGTTCCAAGGAAAAAAAATTGGGCCACACGGGTAAAATCATCATCATCATCATCATCATCATCATCTCTCCTCCAGCACCTCATCATCATCATCCTCATATATCTCCCCCAGCACCCCTCATCATCATCCTCATATCTCCCCCAGAACCCCTCACTATCAACCTTTGCGATACTCCCTACCTATCTCTCGTACCCCCATCTCTCCCCCTCACCAACACACATAGTACTCCCCCTCCACATCAAACACACAATACCCCCCTGCACACCACACATATCCCACCCTTCCTGCACCTCACATCACTCTCCCCCCCTGCACCTCACATCACTCTCCCCCCCTGCACCTCACATCAACTCCCCCTGCACCTCACATCAGGTACTGGACATTTCCCACGTACCAGATAAATATTATTTCTTTCAGCGAATCCCTGATTAATGAAATTCCCACCTGACCCGGAATAGAGAAAGGCCTGTGTAGTGGTTTTGAAGGTTTCACCGGTTAATATGACTCCCCCAAAGCAAGGAGAACAAACCCTCATATAAATACATGGAGAGCTTTATTTGACAAAGGAAATATATATTTTTGTAATTGTTTTTATCAAATTAATTATTAATTATTAAAAAATTTTTTTTATTTTTTTTAACTATTTATATTTATATTATCTGTTATTTATTCGATTACCACATGTATTACTACTGTGAAGCGCTATATACATTAATGGCGCTATATAAATAAAGACATACATACATACATAGATATTTAGACCCTCGTTGGCATTTTAAGACGAGAAGAAAGTAATGTTCCCAGTGTGATTCTCCCGGTTCTCACTGGGTTTTTGCATTTCCTGATTTATTGGGGCAAACAAGTACCTTGTGTCCAGCGTTACCGTAATACAGGCAGAGTCCGGAATTGGGTCTGCATTGTATTTCTCTGACCGATAGCTTGTTGCCTCCGAGCTGCATGGCTTCTTCAGGTTCCGGAGGTGGAGGGGTGTCTGTGTAATGATTATGAAGAGACTGCATAGCTTGCTTGTGCTGAGTTTCTTCGGCTTTTCTCTCCTGTAATCTCTGATCCATCCAACTGCATAAGATGATGGGACGATCCTGCGCGGCAAGTTCGTCTTTAAGATTTTCAGTCAGGCCTTGCCAGAATACTGCTACCAACGCCTTATCATTCCATCTGGCTTCAGAAGCTACCGTCCGAAATTCGACCGCATGCCGGGCCACTGTATGACTATCTTGGGATATATGTCGAAGCGAGGAAGAAGAAGTTACCTTGCGTCCGGGTGTGTCGAATACTCTGCGGAACTCCTTGGTGAATTGTGCTATGTTGCTGGTGAGGTCCGGTCTTTGTTCCCAGATGGATGAAGCCCACGCCAAAGCGTCATCAATCAACACAGATACAATCTATGCCACCTTAGATCGCTGTGATACAAAATGGGACGGAGTCATTTCAAATTGTATAAAGCATTAGTTAAGGAACCCGAGGCAGCCAAGAGGATCACTGCTGTATCGATTGGGTGTAGGAAGTCACGGTTCTGAAGCTGCGGTTATTGGAATAGGTTCTGGGACAGCCACAGCTGGGGAAACTTAAATTAAATGAGGTACGCTGTGCCTGATCTGTGGTGGATTGAACCGTCACTTGGAGTTACTAGGAGACAAGATAAGGTTAGCAGAATTGCACAAGGCAAAGCAGGACATGGCAAGCTGGGTGCTTGTGGTAAGCCCTTCGTCGCAGGTTTGGATTAATATGCTCAGACGATTAGGAGCAGGGATCGTTGAGCATATAAAGGACTGTAAGATAATCAGGGGAAAGGTACAAGGCTGAAAATTATGATTGTCTCTGATAGCAGAACCAATCCACACTGACTTGTATGGCTGTGAATGCTGATTGCCATCCGCGCAATCAATCGTCAGGGGGCGGAGTAAATAACGCAGGTGAAGTAGATGAGATGGTTATCCTGCTGTCAGTGAATACTCCTGGTTGAGTCTTTGCCTGACAACAGTAGAATGATGCCTATGCACAATCCTGTCAGTATGAGGTGCGTCACCAATGGCGTCATGAGGCACATCACGGAGGCGGGACCTAAGACCGATCCTCACAGTATTTTTGTCACATTGGATGTAGCATTGGGCTTTTCTGTCTTTTGTTGTACAATTATAAAATAATAACAATTTCCCAAATAAATATAGATATTTTCAGAAATCAAGGATGACCTATTGTTTTATTAACAGTTTTTCCAATCTCCACTTATGTATTACATTGGTATCACTGCAGTATTTCCCTTGCTAGTTATGAGCCTAGAATGAAGAAGCTATATGATAGATATAGTCCAGAAGTGTTTTTTATCATCTACAGTATGTCTTCGTTGGCGAACTTCAGATGGGCAGCAATGTTCTTTTTAGAAAGCAGTGGATTCCTCCTGGCTATCCTCCCATAAACACCATTCCTGTACAGTTTGTTTTGATTGAGTCATTAACACGCACATTAGCCAATGTGAGAGTAGCCTGCAAATCCTTGGATGTCACCCAGGGGTTCTTTGTGACTTCCTGGATGATTTGCTGGTTTGTTCATGGAGAGACTTTGGTAAGACGACCACTCCTGGGCATGGCCACAGACAGCTTTCCCGGGGCCCAGGAGTAACATTTTCACCAGTGCCCCCCACCTACGTGTCGGCGGCCTTGCGAGAACCACCTCCCCCACTATTTTCTCTTACACTCGCTCCTTCTCACACGCCTCCTCACTCTCACCCCTGTCACCCTTTCCTTTCCCCCCAATATTATAATGTATTAGTCACGAGAATGTCACGGCTGCTCACCATAAACCAGAATGGACCGCGAGGCCGAGGTGGGGATACAGGTAAACCACCGTCCTACAGCCGTGTGGGCGGGTCCAGTAAGCAGAGTAGTTGTGGATAGCCTGGGTAAGGGTAAGAGAGTGTCGGATCGTAGAGGTACTTGCCGGTATCAAGGTTGGAGAGGTCAAGAGTAGTTGAAGTCCAATGCCAGGGGTCGAGGAGAGGAGAAGGTAGAAGTCCGATAAGCGAGCCAGGGTTCAAGGGTGCCAGAAGTCAGGAGTCTGGATACAGAGCAGGAGCTAGTAGAAGGAGACAGGAACAGACTGCGAAGTGGCTTGTAGCAAGCACAACCAAAGACTGACTATGCTCAGCAACCAGCTCAGGGCTGATTGCACTATATACTGAGAAGAGCCAATGGGGAACTACCAGCAGTGAGGTCAGACGTAGGTAGAGCGCTGGTAGGCTGAGACTGGGTGTAGAAGAAGTGTGAGAGGCTGCAGGTAATTGGAAACCACAGGGATGGCCATACACGCGGGCGAGCGACACCCGCCGGGGGCGGGATTGTGATGCAGCGTGAAATAGGAAAAAGGAGAAAAAGTAGAGCACTGCCAGTGAGAAGGCGGCTGACAGGCGTCGGCGCGCGTGGGGGTCTGCCCCGGCGGCGTGCACGACCTGCAGGAGATGCACGTGCAGCCGTACGGAGAGAGAGGGAGATGCGGGACCGGGTGCTGTGTGCCTCGGCGGTGGAAGTGGTGAGCAGCGGGGAGCCGTGACGGGACGCCGCGGGAGGTTGGAGACGCGGCCTCCTTACAGTATTATATAATAATACAAAAAACTATATAATAATAAATAAATATAAATATATATATCTTTTGAACATGGCAAGACGTGTTTCCATTCAGCTGTGTGGTCTAACTACAAACCTGTCTATCGGGCTTATTCAACATACAGTAGTCCAGAGCAGCTGATCACACTGTGATCGGCTGAAAACTCCTTTTCAAGTCAATGGAAGTTTTCATTTCAGACTATGTAGAATTAGCCCTTATATCCTTTAAAATATTCAGTTGAGTCCAGAGCCCCAATTGTAACATAAATGATTCCTTAGGCTTACACAGTTTATATGAATATGTATCAATACAATTTGCTCTTTCAATAGGTGCAAGCATTTTCTTGTGTGTTAATGTATGCCGGGGTTAAATGTATCTAACGTGTTTTTGCATATAATCCTGGCGCAGAGGTTAATGCAAATTTAATGACGCACAAAAAGCAGTTTCCAAATGCCATTATTTTTGTATTATCTAGACAGATGCTGCAGTCTTACTTTTTTGTAACTGGGAATTACAGGAACAATTCAGGTGTGTGGGAAATGTAAATGATTTGGAATGTTGCTGTAACATGCCGCATCCCTGTGTTGATAGCTGGTGCCGATCAGTGCCCACTTTTATTCCTAAACTGAGGGATCACTAGTTACAGGAAACAGTTGTTGTGCTCTGTAGGATCCCCCAGTTCAAGTAAGAATAATATACTGTATATTTATTTCTTTTTTATCGTGCTGGGGAATACTTCTTTAAAAGGTGTAGTCTATGAAAAATACAGTTTCTCCCTCTCTTAGTGCTTCCAACTAATGGGTATGAATGACTGTATAACTCTCAACATATTCTCCCTTATTCGCTAAGTCATTACAATCCTATCTGAAATATCTCAGTTGCCCCCATAGACTTCAACATATCACCCTGTATTTGACAGGACCATTCTTTTACATGTTTCAATTGTTCCCAAACGATGGCGTAGCAGTTATGTATGCGTCATATTTGCATTAGATTTACAAGAAATGCTTTCGATTCAAGAGAAAAGTAATGTAATTGCTGAAAAAAGAGCCACGAACTCCTAAACTGTGACACACATTTGCTATAAGAAAAGATGCAAATGATATATATATGCATTTGTAGGACTTCAACCCCTATCCCCCATTCTGACATTTTATTGCCATTCACAAGAGCACCTACGAGAGCATATCAGAGAAAGTACATTTGAACATAAAATAAGGGACCATCTCTAGAAACTAATTGATGATTGGATGCCAACAGCTGGTGTGAGGTGTTTATGCTGATATGCGGGTGTTTGGTTTTCGCCAAACGTGGCGCTGTGCATTATGGCCAAACATCTTCACTTTGTTCTCGCCTGTCCAAAGGACATTGTTCCAGAAATCTTGTGGTTTGTTCAGATGCAATTTTGCAAACCTAAACCGTGCTACCATGTACCAACACACACCTGAATGCTCCAGATCAGCAAACTGCTAAAACTTCGCTACTTAGCATCTTAATTCCTATGGAAGCAGTACGGGTGTACTTAGTTTTTCACACATAGCTTCTCTATTTTGGCTTTATTTTTGTTAAATAAATCATGACACGGTGTAATATGTCATGTGTTGTTGTTCATCTGTTGTTCATGTGTTGTTGTTCATGTATTTACCTAATTTTAAGACATGCTAAGGAACAGATGATTGTTATTATGTCCTGATATATAAAACCATGGAATTCAAAGAGGATGTACAGTACTTCCTTTTTCACACTGTACGTGCCATTTTTGTATATTCAATACTACAGTATTTCTATTATGACGTGACTTGATGTAACCAATGTAAAGATACATTTCTTATGTACTTTATACATGTATTAAAAATCAGTGTTCATCAATGATCTTCCTAAAGCTTGTAAGGGAGCTTCAATACACCTGTATGCAGATGGCACAATCTTGTATGTACACAGCCCTAGCCTCTCCGACCTTCAACACATACTTCAATCTGACTTTTTGAGACTTGAAAATTGGATTTCACAAAACAAACTGTTTTTAAACACTGACAAGACTGTAACAATGGTATTTGGGACCAAGGCTAAATTTCTAAAGCTTCCAATGACTGAGCTCCAGATCAGAACCAACGCTAATACAACCCTAGCCCTTGCTACTAGTATTAAATACTTGGGCATATGGTTTGACTCCCATTTAACATTTGGGATGCACATTGATACCCTGACATCCAAAACCTATGCCAAACAAGGTGTACTTTATAGGAACAAATCCTCCCTAAGTCTGCTGGTCAGAAAGAGTATCGCACAGCAGATTCTAATGCCAATTATCGGCTATGGGGACATAGTGCACGGCTTGACACCCCAAACCCACCTTAGCAAACTTGATATCCTCTACAATTCAATATGCCATTTTGTTTTCCAATGCAACTATAACACACATCACTGCGAAATGCTCAAAGAACTAGCTTCGTCATCACTTGAGTCTCGGCGCAATGTTCATCTCTACTGTCTTGCCTTCAAATACTTTCTGGGCAAACTACCCATCTATCTGAACAAGCTCCTCACCCCTACCACATGCAGCACTTATCATCTGAGATCTGACTCCAAAAGACTGTTCATGGTCCCAAGGTTCAACAAAGTATCCGGATGCCCCTCCTTCTCTTACCGTGCACCCCATAACTGGAACAATCTACCGGAGACTCACATCCACCACCAGTCTAAGTTCTTTCAAAACTAAAGCTGTCTCACATTTTAATCTGGTCTGTAACTGTTATATACGCCTATAATATATATTATCTTTAACTGTGCATGCAATGTCTTGTATACAGTATAATGTATACCCTGTTCACTTAATGTAACTATGTATTTGTAACCATGTACTATTTGTCATCGTAACTCTGTGCCCAGGACATGCTTGAAAATGAGAGGCAGGGCCATTTTAAGACCTTCGTAGGCCCTAGGCACTTTTATTTCTAGAGGCCCGTGTGTCCGATATTTGTACTCATTTTTAAGCTAATTTCATCGTTTGCTTGTTTCTTTAGATACTAACGATATTTGGCATCGATATTTAAAGGTATCGATACTTCGAAGGCATTTTAAATGAAAATTTGCTGTTTTCTCTTATTTTGTGATTTTCTTTGTTTAGGTATTTTTTCAAGTGAAATATTGTAGGCCCTAGGCCCTAGGCACTGTGCCTAGTCGGCCTAATGTATAAAGCGACCATGACGAGAGGTACGTAACTCTCAATGTATTACTTCCTGGTAAAACATTTTATAAATAAAGAAATAAAATAAAATGAGATTTAAAACAATGTATCTTCTGTGGGTTCACATTGAAAACAGTATTGGAAAAGGCCATTAAAAGAGTACTTGGCAGTGTGTCTGATTTCAGGAACGGCTTTTGGGCTCTATTAAAAAAAATTGTTAAGTCCTAGTTATACATTGTAGTTATATGTTTCTTTACAAATTATGTAAATGTATTGGTCTGTACATTAAACACAGTAGGGGAACAGTATGAAACCTTTCGACGCCAGAATGGGACCTTTTGCCACGGCCGTCGCTACTCCGCTACTCCACTTCAGCCGTCAAGGACAGTCAGACATGGGCCGTTTCACATCCAAGATCAGCAATAAGCATTAGGGGTTAACTTTAAGGGTTTTAGGGTAAGGGGTTAAGCTTTTTAAGGTAAGAGGCAAGGTTAGGGGGTTAGCGTAAGGGGTTAAGGTTAGGGGTTTTAGGGTAAGGGGTTAATGGCTGAGGGTAATGAGTTAAGGTTAGGGGGTTTTAGGGTAAGATTAGGGGGTTACAGTATACATTACCTTGGGACTAAAATGTCCATTGGCTAAATGTCCCGGTGATTAAACAGCGACGGATAAACAGCGACGGGAGAGTGCCTGGGGTGAAAGGTCCCAGACACTGCCCCATCAAACCATAAAATACTATGAGAAGTCATGACGAAGCTAAAATACAATTACTGTGCTCAAGTGCATGAAAAACGTAGGATCTGTGTGTTAAACCATGAGGTAGTTGGGAGAGTGGAACAAGCTTTGAAGTGTCGGTGATAATCCTAAAAAAAAATGTTTTTACAGACTTTCATCTAACGTCGCCTCAAACATCATTAAATCCTCTCCTCTACTAGCATTACAGAGGAAAGATTTTCTGACTTCTCTACATTTTATAATACTACTGTATCTTTTTATATCTATATTTATGTTTTCAAGTTTTCCTTGCTTTCAGGGTAGAGGAGGGAAGGTGGGGTGGGGGGCAGAGGGGCAATACCCCGCATCATACATGTAATAGAAACCTATATTAAATTATTTAATCATTGTGGGTTCAAAACAATTAATGGCAAATTCTGAAAGCTGCGAGATCGCTGAACAGTGTCAGACTGTATGGAAGTCCCAATAACTTCAATGAGGTTTGCCTGTCAGACCACACCGATCAGGGATTTCAGAGTTGATAGAATACTAGCTGATATACCCGGCGTTGCCCGGGATGTAAATCCGTAATAGGTATTATTAGTTATAAATAGGGGAACAATAGGTTGACTATTTGGTGGAAAGGTTGTATAATGATGTTGAAAAGAAACATGGAAGAAAATGTAATACGATGTTGTTGTTTAAAAATGGTTTATTGTAAGCACACCACAGTACAATGTATATTTTGGTGACATAAGTGATGTAAAAATGTGAAGTGTGTGTCCCGCTAGGGTGTAAGCGGGTGTGAAGCGGCGGGTGGGTGTTCAGTACGGGTGGCGGGTGGGTAGTGAGTGCTGACTTTGGGTGGGGCTCCCGCTAGGGTGTGAGCGGGTGTGAGGCGGCGGGTGTCTGGTGAGTGCATGCGGCGGCTGGTCAGTGATGTCGGTGCGTAGGGGCGGGAGGCGGCAGGTGTGTGTCGAGTGTGGCGGGTGGATGAGAGGCAGCAGGTGTCTGTTGAGTACGAGCGGCGGCTGTGGGGCGCAGGGGTGTGAGGCGGCGGGTGGGTGAAAGGGGGAGGCGGCGGGAGTGCGGGCAGCGGGTGGGTGAAAGGCAGAGGCGGATGGTGGCGGGTGGGTGAAAGGCAGAGGCGAGAGGGCAGGCGTCGGGTGGGTGAAAGGCAAAGGTGGGTGGGTTAGGGGCGGCAGGTGGTGAAAGGCATGTGCAGGGGGGGGAAAGGCAGGTACGGGGGAGAGGCAAGGGCGGGGGGGAAGGCAGGGGCAGGGGTGGAGGGGAAGTCAGGGGTTGGGGGAGGGAAGGCGTGGGGGAAGGCGCGGGTGGGGGGGGGGAAGGCAGGATCGGGGGGAAAGGCAGGGGCGGGGGGAAAGGGGGGAAAGGAAGGGGTGGGGGGAAATGGGGGGGAAAGGAAGGGGCAGGGGGAATGGGGGGGGAAGGCAGGGGCGGAAGGGGGGTGTCAGTGTGTGTGTCACTGTGTGTATCAGTGTGTCTGTCACTATGTGTGTCACTGTGTCTGTCACTATGTGTGTGTCACTGTGTCTGTCACTGTGTGTGTGTCACTGTGTCTATCACTGTGTGTGTGTGTGTGTGTGTTTGGGGGGGGTCAAAAACGGAGCTGGGGGGGAGGGGCAAAAACGGAGATGGGGGGTCAAAAACGGAGCTGGGGGGGTCAAAAACGGAGCTGGGGGGGAGGGGCAAAAATGGAGCTGGGGGGAAGGGCAAAAACGGAGCTGGGGCGGACAGCCGTTGAGGAGGGCCTGAGGGTGATAGTGGGGGAGGGGGGGCAAGTCCGGAGGGGTGAGAGGGGGGAGTGTTGTACTTACTTTTGGTGTCGTGGTCAGCATCTCCAGGGGTGTGTGTGTGTGTTTGTTACAGATGTAATCCGTAGGGTAGGCTCACAAATCTCAGGGCTCACACAGTATGAGGAAGCTTCTGGGGTGTGAGCTGTCTACACGGGCGGTAGAGAGTGTGGTGTGTGAGTGGAACAGTGGCTTAGAGTAGATCGGCCAATGAGAGCCGTGGGGGGGCGGCCATCGGGGGGGGAGGGCGAGACACCGGCCAATGAGAGCCGTGGGAGGGCGGGCGGACCGACAGACCAATCAAATGGTCTCCAGACACTCACAACCAAGATTTTCAAATTTATATATATATATATAGATACACCTTAATGATAGAACATGATACATTATTCTCAGGTGGAAGTTCAGTTGACTGAAGACCCATAAAATGTTAAACCGTCTTTTTGTAGTTAATTTTAATTTAAGTACTAATTAGGATTACAAATTCATACAACTGATGGAAATAAGGACCTGATCTGATTTCCATAGCACAATACAGGACTTGTGCATTAAACATAGTGACTCCAAACGGTTGCATCTCCAGGTAGCCCAGGGGTGCACTAACTAGGGGGCGCGCGGCACTTAAGGAGGCCCTACGCTCTTCCCCACAATATTTAAATAATATGCTGGGGGAGTGCGCGAGGCCTCTGTACTCTATGTCTCTTATCTTCTCTCCTGCGGCTCCTAGCGACACGATGCCATTGCATAACAACGTCTTATGATGCCAGAGGAAAGGTAAGGGGTCGTCGAGCATGAGCAGGCAGGGGGTGCAAACAAAAAAGTTTGTGCACCCCTGATGTTGCCCAACAGTTATTCAATGCTCCCTCCTCTAGCATTTGAACCAAACCAAGTCTCTTAGAAAGGCATGTTTAACAACCTCCACCAGTCATATCACACAAGAAGAGAAATGATGGCTAGAAACACAGAGAATTATGCATACCAAATGTATTGCAAGAGTCCCCTCTCCTACATTTTAGCTATTTACATTGTGCATGGAGGAGACATGCGCAGAAGTACAACCAGGGAGACAGATTTGGGGAAATTAAACCATGGCTTTTATTCAGTCCGTCACTTTAAACACTACAGTTTAAGGAAACATTAAAATAAATAAACATCCGATCCCTTTGTAAGCGGTAACTCACTTTCCCAGTCCCTATCTGCAGGGCTGGGAGGAAAAGCCTCTTTCCAACCTATGACCCAAAGTCCAAAGAAGTACTGTACCTGTCAGCAGGGGGCACTTTATGTCAGCCTCTGGGCCTGGATTGGGGTCCGTTGAGGGGCCACCTTCTGGTGGGTTCCAGGGTCAGCTGTGCCCTGGAATAGATGTCTGATTCCTGACGTCTGACAGGCAGCACAGTCCTGTGCTCAAGACAATGTTTCTGTGAATCTCTTTCTGGTAACACAGTTTCCTCTATGCTCAAGAGATCCCCTGTAGTTCAAGTATGTTGCTTTTTTACCTGTCTGATGAGCCAGGTGGAGACTGGTTAATTGTCTCTAGCTGCAATAAACCAGCTCCCTGCTGGATTCCTAAGACCAATACAGACATTCTATTGAAGCCCTTTTAGACAGTGGTTAAGGCCCTGTTACAGAGAATGCAAGCTAGGGTAGTACAACCAAGACCAGTGCAAATTCCCCTAAATATCAATGTTAGATCTTTGCTCTTATAAAATATTGCTTTGATATCATTTTGTTCAAATCCTGGAACAACAACGTGCCCAGCCTAAGAGCTTTAGACATGAGCGTATCAGAGGGCTTGACCGTCTACAAACACTTATACAAATAACAAGGATTGTTACCAGGAGGTGCATGAGTAATATGGGAGAGAAAACCATAAATAATCTTTTCATGGTGGTTTGTGAGGAAAATATAGGATATCTCTTCATCTTCCATTGACTTACATCATGAAGACAAAATATTTTTTTCCAGCAAATTATGAGGGAGTCTTAAATACAAAAAAGATAGAGTTTGCTAGTGTGAAGTTTAAAAGGAAGTTCAAAAGAAGTGAAGAAGTGAACACCCCAACTGGCCCTGATTCCTGCATTTGAACTACGCTGGAAAGGAGGAAATCATCTATACCAGAATGCATCATTACTGCTGTGATGCTGCCTTTACCATTTATATTTGCTGTGACTTCACTTCTTCTCAAAGTATGCACTTCTTTCTACCAGCCTCAGTATGTCTCAAACTCTATTCATATATCTCCATCTCTCCTTCCTTCCCCACTTCTCAGTTCACATGAACTCCTTTCTTACCTGCGTCCTCTGACACCACACAGCTATATCCCCTGCACTAAAAAACACCCCTACAAATCATCCTCACACATCCTCTTTCTATCCATGCTTCTCCTCCTTGCTTCTGGGGATATCTCTCCCAATCCTGGTCCCTGCCTTATTCATACATGTGCTCGTCCTCGCCTGCCAAATGCAACCTCTACTCCTTCTGGTGTCAACCCCTCCAACCTCATACCCATCCCCTGCCACCCTCCCTCCTCTCTCCCTTTCTCCTGTGCCCTTTGGAATGCTCGCTCCCTTTCTAACAAGTTCCTCTCTGTACATGACTTTTTTCTCTCTCACTCTCTGCTCCTATTTGCTATAACTGAGACCTGGCTCACTCAGTCTGACACTGCTCTGGAAGCTGCCCTCTCCTATGGTGGCCTTTCCTTCTCCCACACTCCGCGCACTGATGGCAGGGGTGGAGGCGTGGGGCTCCTGCTCTCCCCCCTCTGCCGTTACCGAACCCTTCCTATTCCTCCATCTCTTGCTTTTCCCTCCTTTGAGGCTCACACTGTCCAGATCTTCTCTCCTCTCCCTGTCCATGTGGCGGTCATCTATCACCCACCTACCTCTACTCATCCCCCTTCTGCCTTTCTCACTTTGAATCCTGGCTTTCTTTTTTCTCTCCTCAGACTCCCCTGTTCTTCTCCTTGGGGACTTCAATTGCCACATTGATGACCCCTCTCTCCCTTCGGCTTCCCGCTTTCTTTCTCTAACCTCTTCTTTTGGCCTTCAACAGTGGACTGCAGCCAGCACCCACAAGGATGGCCACTACTTAGACTTGGTTTACACTAAAAACTTCTCTCTCTCCAATTTCTCCATTTCCCCTTTTCCTCTCTCTGACCATCATCTCATCTCATTCTCCCTATCTCGCTTCTCCCCTTCTCCACCTCCATCTACCCCCCGGTTCTGCAGAAACCTGCGCTCTATTCACTTACCTGACTTTGAGTCCACTTTAAGCTCCTCCCTCTCCTCTCTCAGCTCTGCTACAGACCCTGACAACCTGGTCAGGAACTACAACTCTGTCTTCTCCTCGTCTCTTGATCTACATGCCCCGCTTTCTCTCTGCCGCACTCGCCCTTCTAACCTTAGACCCTGGCTAAATTCCCACACGTGCATGCTGCGTTCCTCCACTCGTTCCTCTTACACTCTCGCAGACTTCCTTCACTAAAAATTTATGCTATCCTGTTTCAACTCTGCCCTCTTGCAAGCAAAACAAGCCTACTTTTCTTCACTAATCAACATGCACAAGTCTAACCCACGCTGACTGTTCTCTGTCTTTGATACTCTACTCAAACCACCCTCAGCTGCCTCTCCTTCCTCCATCTCCGCTCAGGACTTTGCTGACTATTTTAAGGAAAAGGTGGAATCCATACGGCAGAACATCCCCTCTGTTTCTTCCTCCCATCCTACACCTCTTCCTAACTCTCCTCCTGCCTTCCTTGACTCTTTTTCCACTGTCTCAGAGGAGGATGTGTCACTGTAGATCGCCTCTTCTCCCTCTACCACTTGCCCTCTTGATCCCATTCCCTCCCATCTACTAAAACCTTTTGCTCCTACTATAATCCCAACGCTCACACACATTTTTAACTCCTCCCTCTGCTCTGGAACCTTTCCATCCTCCTTCAAACATGCAACAGTCATACCATTACTCAAAAACAGCAAGCTTGACCCTACCTGTCTTTCTAACTATCGACCTGTCTCCCTCCTGCCTTTTGCCTCAAAACTCCTTGAACGTCTTGTATTCTCTCGCTTGCTCCATTTTCTCAACACCTATTCTCTCCTAGACCCTCTACAATCTGGCTTCTGCACTGCTCACTCCACGGAGCAGCCCTCACTAAAATAACTGACGACCTCCATGCTGCCAAAGACAGAGGTCATTACACTCTGCTCATATTACGCGACCTCTCTGCAGCATTTGACACAGTGGACCACCCTCTTCTCCTCCACAATCTCCATACTCTTGGTATTCGTATATCCCATCGTACTTTCAGTGTCTCTTCTGCTAACACCTCCTCCTCTATTGATCTCTCTGTGGGGGTACCCCAGGGCTCTGTCCTGGGACCTCTTCTCTTTTCTCTGTACACACTCTCTCTAGGGGACCTAATAACATATTTTGGGTTTATTATCACCTCTATGCCGACGACACACAAATATACTTTTCAACACCTGACCTTACACCTGCTGTACAAACCAAAGTTTCTGAATATCTCTCTGCTATATCATCCTGGATGGCCCTCCGACGCCTTAAACTCAACATGGCTAAAACAGAGCTCCTCATACTTCCTCCCAAACCTGGCCCTACTACCTCCTTCCACATTACTGTTGGAACTACAATCATTCACCCAGTAGCCCAAGCACGCTGCCTAGGGGTCACACTCGACTCCTCTCTCGCATTCGTCCCTCACATTCAAAACATTTCTAAAACTTGTCGCTTTTTCCTTCCGCAATATAACAAAGATACGCCCTTTCCTCTGTTGCTCGACTGCTAAAACTCTGACTCAGGCCCTCATTCTCTCCCGTCTTGATTACTGTAACCTCCTGCTGTCCGGCCTTCCTGCCTCTCACCTGTCTCCCCTACAATCTATCCTAAATGCTGTTGCCAGAATCACTCTACTCTTTCCTAGATCTGTCTCAGCATCTCCCCTCATGAAATCCCTCTCCTGGCTTCCGATCAAATCCCGCATCTCACACTACATTCTTCTACTCACTTTTAAAGCTTTACATTCTTCTGCCCCTCCTGACATCTCATCCCTAATTTCTAGTTATGCACCATCCAGACTCTTGCGTTCTTCTCAAGGATGTCTTCTTTCTACCCCCTTTGTATCTAAAGCCCTCTCCCGCCTTAAACCTTTTTCACTGACTGCCCCACACCTCTGGAATGCCCTTCCCCTCAGTACCCGACTTGCACCCTCTCTATCCACCTTTAAGACCCAATTTAAGACACACTTGCTTAAAGAAGCATATGAATAGCACTGTGGATATTCTGAACACATGATACATAAAGCTTGCCCCCCTGCAGAAGCACTTACCAGAACTCCCTCCTACTGTCTCTGTACGTTCTACCTACCTACCAATTAGACTGTAAGCTCCTCGGGGCAAAAGTAAAATGTTACTTTTATGTCTAAAGCACTTATTCCCATGATCTGTTATTTATATTATTTGTTATTTATTTGATTACCACATGTATTACTACTGTGAAGCGCTATGTACATTAATGGCGCTATATAAATAAAGACATACAATACAATACAATGATGGGGAGATATCAGGTATATTAGAGTGAGGTGAGAAATTCTGGAAGAGATATGCATTTCAAGTTCTAGACTCTAGAGTGTTCATCATTTATTGTCACACAATGCACTTACTCAACCTCTCAGTGGTCTCAAGCTCCCATTGCTTTCTATAACTGAGGTATTCGTTGTCCCATCAAAGTATAATTAGAGCTGTACTGTAAGAGTAATAAAAAAAAGTGGTGGCTTGCTTGGTTGTAGAAAAACAGTCACTTTAAACAAGAGGACGACTATTTTAGGATGTTTAGAGTGCATTTCTGTTAGGATAAAAAAAATGAGAGACTGATTCCTCCAAGTTGAAAAGTAGGCTTGCAAATAGAAAAACAGTGATATTCTACTTGTTTTATCTTATTCTGTCTCAAGCTGTAAACCTAGAGAGGGAGTGGGGAGTGGGGAGTGGGGAGTGGCTCAGTGACTGGCACTGAGAGTTCCCAGTGTCGGCTCCTTGTGACCTTGGGCAAGTCACCTTATCTCCCTGTGCCTCAGGCACAAAAACATAGATTGTAAACTCTATGGGGCAGGGACTTGTGCCTGCAAAATGTCTCTGTAAAGCACTACATAAAACTAGCAGCGCTAATCATATTATTATATTACTAGAGATGGGTAAATGTTTTGCAGAAATTCAATTTCGCAAGTTACTTTCATCCGTGGATTTCAGCGGATCTGTCTCAAAAAGGCAGATTCGTTTTTTTTTCCTATCACTGATAATCCGCAGATGGTTTTGGGTATAAAAAAAAACCCCCACATCCGTTTGTGGATTCCAAGCCCTGTAATATGGGTTTTGCAGGAGGGAGAGAGCGAGAATACATTGGAGCACCTGTATCTAATCCGGCTATTAACATATCTCCCAGATGTGCTCCTTTCTGTGCACGAGGCACACTGAACTAGCAACCAAGAAGTGGAAGTGGTTTGTTTTAAAAGGAAGTCAGGGGGCAAAAGATATGAGCAGTGTGCTGTAGAGCTCAAGAGTATGTTGTAACAGTGGATCTACCCAGCGGCTGGTTTAATTTACTGCTAGAACTGCTGCCCCAAATAGCAGAAGTTAGGGGTTCTGATCCTGTTGGGCCTGACACCAGTACCCCCTTCCTCACAAGGTGCCTTAGACTAGTTGATATAGCTCTTATGTAAATATTTTTAGGAAGTCTGGGGTGTGAGTTATTTAAATACACTTTGCATATGTCATTAGCATATCTCCCAGGTATCTATGGTGTACTCGTTTTGGGGCACAAGTGTCTATCCATATGTTATTTGGAGGGAGGGTTGAGGGGATCTATATCTATCTATAGGACTTGGGACTCTAAGAGAATAGGTATGTCTCTCTCTCTCCTCTGCTCTCCCATTTTTCAGGGTCCGATGCAGAATAGGATATATCCGCCCGAATTTATTAGTGACCAATCCACCATTGGATTTCCATGTGCGGATCGGGTTCTAGTGAAAACTCTACAGATCAGATTGTGACAAGTTTTCCCATCTCCATGTACCACGAAGACTATAAGAATGATGGGGCAGTGACTTGTTGCTCCTTCAAAACTCTGTGAGAGATGCAATGTACAGCACAGTGCAGTGTTATAAATGAACATATTGTTAGCTAAAGGAGAGTAATCATGTCACAAATGTGCCTCCAAGAAAGAAACTACAGTATGTTCATAAAGGAAATAAAACAGAAGTGTGAAGGAATACAATTGTGTATGAAGGGGTGAAAGAGAGAGTTGGATGGGAAGGGTACGGAATAGAACGGTAGGAGGGAATGTGACTAAAGGGTTAAAATGATAAGAAGAAATGATTCATGATTAACTCTTAAAAAAAAAAGAAAGGATGCGAGACAGAGACCGGGAAGGAGAGTGGGAGGGAGCAAGAACAGATGAGTTAGACAAAAAAAAAAAAAAAAACACCGGGAGAAAAGGATTGAGTGACAGGAACATCTCATTGCCAAGGATTCGTGTCTGTATTTAAAGGCTCGGATCGCAGCTCAGACTCCTGAAGGCAGCTCACAGCTCTCTACCAACACAGAGGAGCAGAGGAGCAGCGTGACACCAGCACACACAGGTACAGTAAGCAGCTTGAACTCCGCTCATTCCGTATCTAGGAGGGCTGTTGCGGAGCAATAACTTTAGCCACTGCTCTCATTTAAAGAGTATCCTTTGACTCATTGCTAGAGCAACCAGCCAGCAAACTGTTTCTCACCTTTTATACAGAAACACCAAGTGGGGCATTTGCTGAGCCATGATCGGGGCATACTTAAGTAATGTGCTCTACATTGTCATGTAAATCCCCTATACCTACTGAAAATGTGTTGATAAAGAGGCACACCTCCAAAAGCACTCCCATTTAGTTTTTGCAGAGCTGATTGCACCTGTGTAAATAATCAGCACGGAAAAATATCACCCTATCTCCCGACAAAAGAGCGATGAATGCAATTCAGCATTCTCTGGCAGTGAAAAAAGTTATGATGTGTACTGTGTAAAAATCTTGTCTATAAGCACCCATGCTTTGCAATGTGTTGCATGCACACTTTGTGCTGAGAGGGTTAATTAACTATCACAAATAGGCTTTTTAATGTCAAAGTATTTACATGTATTCAGTATGATAACAAATATCTGAAATATTCCTGTATTTCTTAATAAGCACGTTGGCATCCTTTCTTTATTGTTTTAAAAAGCTAACGTGCTTTCCTTGTATCAAATGGCTTTGCAAATTGTATTTACTCTTCCTTCAGTATCTTGCCTGAGGACTGCAAACCTCTGCCCCTAACATGGAACATCTCTATTCTTCAGAAAAATAGCATTTGTATTTCCTTAGGGGAGAGGGGGTTGTCTTCTTGTACAGTACTAAATGTTTTGCAAACTTTATCATTCTTCAATAGCAAGACATACTGCTAAAGCTAGTGCTCAACAACGTTTTAAGTAAAGTGTCAGATTCATTTTAGCTTTAGCATTTGACAGACAACCTGTGGAACCGAAATAATATCATATATGATAATAGAAGAGAGATAGATAGATTAGATAGATAGATAGACAGATAGATAAATTAGATAGATAGATAGATAGATAGATAGATAGATAGATAGATAGATAGACAGACAGAGGAAAGATATAGATAGATAGGATAGAGAGGTGGAGAGATGAGAGATATAGATAGATAGATAGATAGATAGATAGATAGATAGATAGATAGATAGATAGATAGATAGATAGATAGATAGACAGACAGACAGACAGACAGACAGACAGACAGACAGATGAAAGATATAGATAGAAAGGATAGAGAGGTAGATAAATGAGAGAGAGAGATGAGAGAGATTAGATAGATAGATAGACAGACAGACAGACAGACAGACAGACATGCACATATTGGGAAGCACCATTAAAATGAAAGATCAGTTGATAGAAAAGGGGAGAGAGAATGAGCATAGGAGAGCAAAAGAAGAAAGAAATTAGGAGAAAAGAAAAAGTGAAAGGGATTCAAATAAATTACATTAAATGGGTAAAGAGAGCCTGAAAAGAAAAGCCAAAATGTTGAGCAAGCACAGGTAGAAACCATTCTTATTAAAGCAGCAGCCCAAGCTGCGCATTTTTTTTGTTCCCTTTAATATGTGCATCAATACAATACACACAATGATCAGTAATTAGCTAAGTTGCCGATTGATCCATTCTCCTGTGATCAATCGGCGAAGATTCGGCTCAGGGGCTCATTAAATGACTGCAGAGGAGTATTCTGTTTCAGAAGAGGAAGGGGTTGTGATCTTGTAAATGGCTGCTATAGAAACAAAAAAGGCTGGTTACATTATAATACATTAAAAATGTAATTCAGAGTTGTTAAAAAAAATGCTACAAGTATTTTCTCATAGCATAGAACTGATTTATTTAAAAATGAAAAAAAAAACACTCATGTACAGATGCAGCGGCCATAATTTTCCGAAATCACGCGGTTTATACCTTGGAATACCAATGTGATGGCGCGGGATTACTTCCAACCGTACCGCCTTAAGACGCGAGTGCAGGCGAGTGCAGAAAATGGCATTTTAGTGTTCCGGCTTTTAAACACCTGAAATTGACACAGTAGCACAGTACTGTACACATTACAATTCATTCATTTCATTGCATCTAATTGCACACAATCCATAAAATTCAAACAAAGCAACCGCGATAAACGCGCATGCCTGGGGCGATTGCCTGCGCTCATGCCGCGTGGAGTACAGCAGCGCACACGAAAACGGCGCCGTGATGCCTTAAAATAACGGCCACTGCATCTGTACTGTAGGATATTGCATTGTGCAGCTTTAACGCACCAGAAAGAAAGGAAAAGGTATAAATTAAATATGAACAGCCCATTTAAAGGATAGATGCCGTTTAAGATGCACGGAGAAATAGAGAGTAGAATGGAGAGATAGCAAACCCGAAAACACAAGCAAAAGCAAAAATGGAAAGAATTGAAAAATGTAATATATAAAAAAAATAGGAATAATGGAAAGTCTAAATAAAAGCGCGGGTGAAAAGAAGGGAAGGGAGATAATAACAAAATGAATAAAAGAACGATAAATGCAGAGGCTGGATAAACGTACAGTATTATTTATGTGTTCATGTAGTTTATTACTGGTTTTGGGATGAATTGCATTACAATATTATCTGGAACAGGTCTAGACAAGCAAGTAACTAATGCAGGCTGCAAACACTAAATGTAACTACAAGTGCCAACAACGAAGTTTAACTTTTGTACTACTGGAGCATTTAATATCTCTTCAGTACCGATACATTGATGATCCTTCCCTTTGCACAGTGTGAGCCGCACAGAGGGAGTGTGAAGAAGAGATGGGGTGATAGTTTTTTTTGCTATCTCCATCCCTATGTGGAAGAGATAGATGTAAGGACACAGAACGAAAGAAAATGCATACAACAAATTGTAATAAGATGGAGAGACATAAGAGAGAAGGTGACGCGGAAAACAAGAAAGTGATAGAGAGAAAGAGTGAGGAAATAAATGAAAGGGGGTATTATTGGTGACAATGTGAGTGACATAAGAGGAAAAATGGCATAGTGCCTTTGCTTGTAATATTTTCCTTGCTGATAATGTATATGGGATTAATAAGCTGTTTTCCCTGCTCTAGTGACAGTTAAACATGCTGAAAAGTGCAAAGCAAACTTCTGCCTTAATCTATTTCCCTTTATTTAATAAACCTCAGTGGTAATCACTGCACTGTGGGAGAACCTCAATTTCTTGTGTTATGTCTGTTCATCTAATTAAAAATGACTGAAAAACAATAAGTACATTGAATTAAAAAAAAAACAAATACAATGTTATTATTTCCTTCCTTAATACCCTAAATAGCCTCCATAATTAAACCATAAAAAAAGTGAATAAAACAAAAGAAAATCAAAAGCGCTACATACTTGATGTTGCTACATACTGTAAGTAACTTGGTTAAGTTATTTATAAAAGGCTTCTGGCTGCACTAGATTTGTTGAAGAAAAAAACCCTCATTGCTCTTTAAACAGTATGTTTGTATGCCCTGTATCCCTTCTGCTGCCAGAGAAGCCTGTAAAGCGTTGCAGGACCTTATGGCAGCAAAAGAGTGAATTGGTTTCATGTTATTATTTGGCTCCAGTCTTGTACAGTAGCTAGCAGACTTTGATAAGCAATTCTTTCGCTTTCTCTCTTTTCTAACTTTTTATTCTGCATGCTGTATAAATAGAATACAAGTGTAAAGAACACACCATAGCTAGTATTGCCAAATAAAAATAATTGCACTCACAAAGTGAAAAATCAAATGGATCTATAGCACTTTAGCTTATGTGGAACATTGTTAGTACTTCTGAGTTACCCCATGTTTTGTCTCGGTCAGTGCTGCTGTTTGTGCTGCCCACTAACTACAAGGAAGCTCAGTGTAGAAAGACGCAGCACCAAACGCAATTGTACAGGGGTAATTGTTTGACTATTACAGCACACTGAGTGGCAATCAGAGCAAACTGCAACTGGCCCAAGAACATCTAATGAAGTGGAGCACCACGAAACTCATTGGGCCAGTTGCAGTTCGCTCTGATTGCCACTTAGTGTGCTGTGTGCTGTAATAGTCACGCAATTGCCCCTGTACGATTGCGCGCGGTGCTTTCACATTCTACACCAAGCTTCATTGAATAAAAACTGACACAGTAGATCTTTTTACTGTTCTTTACTTTGCGTGCAATTCTTTCCCCAGTATTACCTTATAGTCTATCTTTTTGTGCTCTCTGTTTCTCTATTTATACAGCTGGGTTTTTTTTTAAAGCTGCAAACACAAGGGGAGTTTCACTACATAAAGGACTCGACAAGGACTATTTATTAACTCACATTATTTTAGTCCCACTTTGTCTATATTGTGTGCTTTTTCATGTTTTTGATTGTGATTGGTTAGCTTTCCCTTATTACGTATACAAGTGTTGGATAGCTTTTAGTTTAGAAATTTTACTCACTCCATGTCCATTTTTCTTTACACAAAGTTAATTTTAATTTCCACACATTGTGACTACATCACATCAAGTTATTTATTGTTCTATTTTCTTATGAATGTGTCTGCGTCCAATGTAACCTGTTTCTTATTTCTTAACTTTGATGCTTGAGATGTTAAGGCGAAGACCTGATGAGAAAAAAGGGAGAAACATTTCAGCTCAAGACACAGCTACTGACACATCCACTTGTAATATGCAAGTACAGTACAGTTTTTATCAGGGAAACATTGTTGTGCATTGATACTTGGACATAAAGAGAGGCTTGACACAAATGACTCTGTTGGTACTTTGTCACAGCTTAACCATTAGATTCCATTTTTGTTGGCTGTTTTTTAGCATTGATTGACCTGAGATTTTTATGCAATGGAGATGTTCCATCCTTACATGGATGTATAACTGTCAGGAGCCATAGCAGGCAATGTAGACAATTACTGGTGCATATACAACTCATGCAGTGCGCCAAGAATCTTAGTCTTTAAAGTGATCCATTTTTCTCATACAAATAAGGTAGTATTTATATATTATGCATGTAACCTGTATTGTATTAACATGAAACTACTTGTATAGACTTGTGTTCATAGCGTGTTCTTTGTTTGTTTTATGTCATATAAGTTATCGTACTAATCTTAAATAACAATCATTTTATACATAGTCTTCTTCTTCTTCTTCTTCTTCTTCTTCTTCTTCTTCTTCTTCTTCTTCCTATGTTCAATGCTAGGTATTCAATGTAAAAAATGTTTTATCCTGAAGAACTTACAATCTAATTTTGGTTGAAAGCTGCAAAGTGACATTGCCCAGGTCTCATAGAGACGATTTCAAGCACATATTTTATGGCCATAACCAGCAGGGACACTCAACCCCTCTCTTTCTATGATCCCCAGTGACTTCCTCAGCTGCATCCTATAAAAGGTACAAGAAATAAGTTTTGTCAATACCCCAGCACCTGTAAGAGAATGAGGAGTTCTGCTATTGGCCTCACAATCCTTTTCCTGATGGTGGTGAGCACGTGCCACGGAAACTGCGGAGAGCCCCAGGAGACAGAGGGCTCAGATGCACAGCTCAAGGTAGGATGCAAGGCATGGCACTACTAACACTATTTACTAGCCTTTTTTTAAAATATGCTATGAATTAAATGAAGCCAAATGAATGGAACTCAGACGCTTCCTAACATGGAGAAGTGACTTTAAAGCATAGTGAAAAAGAGCCAGTTGCAGCGGGGCCAGTAATGTTGACTCCTTTGTCAGTGAAAGGGTCAAACAGCTATCTGACCTAGAAACATATATTGAATTTTAAATAAAATAAATGCACATGGCATGTGACACCTTCTGTAGTGCTTGAACATTTTGTTAATTATATTAAATATGTTCAGTGTTTTGTTGGAAGTCAAACTGCTGAAAACATAGGAACTAATCTGACTTTCGCATACCATTATACTGCATTGTAAGGCGTATTAAGTGTCTCATGTCTAACTTACTGTAAGAAAGAATGCAGAAACAATTCTAAAGCTGAAGTTACCACAGCTAAGTTATAAAGAAGTGGGATCATTCCAACAGCAGGCATTTTTAAAAACCCTACAAAAATGTTTTTACACCCTTATTTCTACAAAACAGATTATCGATGGAGGATTTACTATGAATTATGTGAATATGTTAAAGGCAAGCAAAGTCTAATTGTAATAGAAAAACATGAGCAAGCTAAACTGGTGGGGTTAGTTATCAAAGTTTCTTGGCTGCAAATTTTATAATGAGAATTGTGCCGCCAACATCATTGAATGTAGCGATGGAGATTTTATGCTTTTTATTGCCCTAGTTTTGCAGTCAAGAGACTTTGATACATGAACAGGAATAAGAGAACTGAGATACAAAATAATCAGGTGTACACCGTTCATTTTTTGAAGAACTGCCTACCCTGATTGGTTAAAGGAGACTACAGTATAATGTACACCTTGGTAATAACAACAGAAGTGCCATGACTGACAATGTATTATTAGCTATGGCAGTGTCTGCTTTAGATCCCCCAAATCTACCATTACCACTGAAGATGATCACTCTGTAATAATCAATTCACTGCCTTGAAGAATACGACAGACTTTGATCCCCTCACAACATACAAAATACAGTACAATCTCCTGGGATAAAGTTCAAACACAACAAAGTGTATAAAAGTCCTTTAACTCACAACCATGTTGATGGTGTCCGGCAGTAGTGTGCTCCGTGCTCACAATTGCGAACCGGAAAATGGAATCCAGTGGTGGAAGAAAAAGGCAGTGCACTGCTGAAAAAAGAGTGATCTTTGATAAAGCGCACACATGCGTGAAACGCATCAGAGTTCTTTCTGCTAGTTCTCATTTTTTATAATGTTGCCTACTGCCCAATAAATACATTTTTAATTGACCTCTGAGCGATCCAGCCTTATTTTCAGCAGTGATCGTCTATTTCTTCCCCCACTGGATTCCATTTCCAGTGTGGTAGTGTTTTAGTGTGGTTGGTGTGGTTAATCTGTTGGTGTGGTGCGTTGGTATGTTGGTGTGGTTGGTATGTTGGTGTGGTTGGTGTGTTGGTGTGGTTGGTATGTTGGTGTGGTTGGTGTGTTGGTGTGTTGGTGTGGTTGGTGTGTTGGTGTGGTTGGTATGTTGGTGTGGTTGGTATGTTGGTGTGTTGGTGTGGTTGGTGTGGTTGGTATGTTGGTGTGGTTGGTATGTTGGTGTGGTTGGTATGTTGGTGTGGTTGGTGTGTTCTTGTGGTTGGTGTGGTTGGTATGTTGGTGTGGTTGGTATGTTGGTGTGGTTGGTGTGTTGGTGTGGTTGGCACATTCACTGAGGATCTTTAGATTGAGTCATTATATTTATTTAAAGAGCTCAACAACCAGATCTACCCACAGAAACTGTTATAAAACTTACCAAATTCATGCTTATGCACAATTACTGCTCAATTGGGGAAGACACCTGCATCACAAATATGGCATCCCAATAACCAAATCTGTTCATGGCAAAGATAGAAAATAATTTCTTGTTTACCTGCACACCAGATCCCTCAAACCCTTGTCTCATGCAACACATCAGAATTTCTTTGGTGCAATTCTCATCCAACAAAACTGCACAGAACCAAAAAAAATCACATTTCAGTTTTGTTACTTGAAATATTGTGTTATTGCCTCAGCACTGCATTAGTTATGCACCAGGAAATCTACATAATAGATACATAATTTACTCAATATATGGATATCTCTGTGACTTAATTTGATAGGCCAAAGTCCATTTTCTCATTGAACTGAAATTTGTGGCTGGATGTCAAAATAAAAAAAAAATGGCAATTTGTCTTTTACGATTTTTTTTTTTTTTTAATCACCGACATTCAAATCCGCGGATTCCACAATCCGCTGGTGGATTTTAGCAATGTGATCCACAGATACGCAATCCGCTGGTGGATTTTAAGAATCCAATCCGCAGATTCACATTGCTGAATCCGCAGCTTGGATTCTTAAAATGCACTAGCAGACTGTGTCCAAATGGCGGTTTTGGATTCATGCGCACGGATTTAAGCTGGAACAATCCGGCGACAGATTTGACACCGCAGAACGGATTTTTGAACGGAAAGCTCAGGGATTTACAGGAAACGGATTTTTACAGTTTCACCCATCTGTAGTAAAGAGGAACCCGTTTTAAAACGGATGTCTCTCTAAAATTGACAACTACCAGATGATTTCACAATCCAGTAATTGAAAAGACATGTAACTGCAATTTAGACAATTATTTATTTTTTCTTGGAACCGTTATGTTTGAGTACACCTTAAAAGGATACAAGTTAGAGCAGGGGTGCGCAAACTGGGGGGCAGAAGATTTTTCGGGTTGGGGGGGGGGGGGCGGCACCGACAGTTGCAGAGATCCCGTGCTCTTCCCCAAGGCTTTTAAATTAAATGCAGGGGGATCGCGTGAGGCCTCTGCAACGTCCCTTACCTTATCTTCGGCGACGCGTTGCCATGGCAACGTAACGTCACATGACCCACAGTGTCATTTGACGCTGAAGACAAGGTAAGGAGGGGAATGTGAGCATGGAGGGGGATGTGAGCAGGGAGGGGGGAGGGGGTGGAAGAACAGGCAGGGGGGCACAGCGGGGAAAGTTTGCGCACCCGTGAGTTAGAGGATAATCCTGACCTGTAGTTACCATTTGATTTGAAATAGAGGAGTGCACCTGCCCCTCATGAGACCCTAATTTGCACCACTCTCAGTGGAAACACACATACAGTATAAAATGGTAAATAACTATTCAAGGTTTTTTTTTTTGTTTTTTTTACTGTTTAATTGACTACAGATGTATCAGATGCATTGTTCTCGCTTGTGTGATATGTTGGGATAAAAAATGTCTCTGCGTCTGTACATAATAATAACCATGTATGTGATGAAATAGTGTAAAACAAATTTCAAAAAAGCCTTCCAGCTTTTTTTTCCATTTAGGGCCATATTTACTAAGCAGTGTGACTCCATAAGATGCATCTTGGTACCAGAAGATACAGTACGTTACAATCCTTTAACTGAAATGGGTGACTTATGGAATATCACCGCTTAAGAAATATATCCCATTGCTCATGGTGGTCTCATTATGGAACCAGTGACTTTGTGTACCATCACAATGTAAGAAACAAGATATTTTTATTCAGGTTTTAATAATTTATGGAAAAATTGCTATTACGTTTGCACTTCCTGTAGAATATAAAACATGTGATTGGCAATTTAAATCCGTGGGCTGTTTTGACTAATTCTGTCCTCTGCACCAATGTCTGTCTGTGGGTACTTATAAATCTGTCATTGAATACAATCCAGGATTGATAAAAAAGCCGAATTTGGATTAATATGAGAGAAACTTTCAATATAGTAGTGTCTCCAGTTCCACACGTCCTAAAAGGATTTTCATGTCAACTATATAGAGTTGATAAGCCTAAGGCACCAACCTAATTACTTCAATGGTGTCAGACCAAACAGGACTAGAACCCACAACTTATTTTCTAGGCCGCAGATTTAGCAGTGTGAGCTAAGCAAGGGGATGGGGTACAGTGCATACTGTCTACTAACAGAATTCCGCCAAAGGATGTTTATTTTGTTGATTGTAACCTTGAAAGGGCTTCAAACACAAAGTAATAATATGTACTGAGGGCTATAGGGCCAATTTATTAAGCTTCGATACGTGCATTAATGCTGGTTAAGTGCTCTTTTAGAGCAATATTGCATGTGCAGCTATTCACAAAGCAGTAGAGGTGAAGGGGGGAAAGGAGACAGTTTTGGGTGGAGCGCAGAGGACAAGCAGGGGAATGAAAAGTGAGAAATCAGAGCTGATATGTAGGGAGGAGCAAACTAATGAAGAGACTTGAAGTTAAGGAGGAGAACTTTGTGGTTGATCCAAAACGTGAAGGAATGCCAAGAGACAGATTTAAGGAGAGGACATGAGCAAAGACTGGTTTGGGTTTTGATTATAACAGAGGTTGTGTGGGATCAACTTCTGATCTTGTTGGGTCTGACACCATATCCCAATCCTCATAAGGTGCCTTAGACTTAGACCAAATAACACGTTGTGTGCTGTTGGAAGCCAACGGAATCACTTCCTGCAGTTTGCAGAGTTTTATTTATTTTAAAATAAAGTATTTCAGCTCCGTATGTGTCTGGCACTCTGGCAGATGGCACAGTGAATATTTGTGTCACCGTTCTGTCATACCGTAGCCATTTTGTGCATATACATCGTATACAGTAGCACCAAAACGAGCGTTGATTCCTGTATACTTCCTAGTCGACAGTTTAATGTTCCTTGTGGACCACACCAGAGATACCTGCGAGATATGCTAATAGCTAGATTAGCTACATGTGTGAGCAGTGAGCAGCTCAAAAGTATGATGTGACAGTGATGCTATAAGGGATCTGTCTGATCATTCAGGATGAATGCTGACAGGAAGAGACATCATCTGGTCTGAAGCCACCATGGCCATTTTGCTTCCTGGCAAATCCTGACCATACTCCCCTGACAGGAAATCAGCCTGCCTGAGCTCTCCCTTGCCTTTGGTTGACCTGCTGCCTGCCTCGACCTCGGAACCGGACCTGACTACCCTTTGCCTGCCACCTGCCTCGACCTCGGAACCGGACCTGAGTACCCTTTGCCTTCCACCTGCCTTGACTTCTGAACCAGACCTGATACCTGCATCCCTGATACCCCTGCATCCCAGGCCTCTGATCCCAGGCCAAGGTCGGTGTATTATTCCCTACCTCTGCTCTGCGGGTCTGTATCCTGTCTTGCAGCCAGGAACATTACACGTTGCACGAGCCACGCAATGGACCCCGCAGAGGTAGCAAATGCCGTTTCCTATCAGGGCCAGCTTCCGGGAACCCATTCCATCCATCTAGCTTTGCTGGATCAGAAACTGGATTCAATCTCCGCTATGCTGCAGACCCTGTGCAGCCACCTCAGTACCCCAGCATGACCCCATCTATGCTCGCGCCTTTAGCTCATGACGCTGCACCAGTATCTGTGGTCCTAAGGGAGCCCCGGATCCTGACCAATGCTTGGGCATCACCTCTCCCTTGTTGGAGATTTCGTCGCTTTCATGCAAACCTTCCGGACAATCTTTGATACCCCCGGCCGTGCGGCTTCCGCTGAATTTGCACTACTACAGTTAAAACGAGGCTCTTGCACTATGGAGCAATATACTATTGAGTTTAGAACCCTGGCAGCGGAGACCGATTGGAACGAGGGGGCTTTGAAGGCTGCTTTCCATCAGGGCATTGAGGAGAAGCTGAAGGATGAATTGACGTACCTGACCCAGCAGGACAGTGGCACTGGGAGCTGGCGAGCTACCTGTCTCTCACAATTGACCGGTCGGAGACCCCTATGTTAGAACAATCACGCTGTGTATGTTTGTTTATCTAACAGTACTACTGTATATGTCGAGAGGGGGGGGCGGGTCAAGTCTAAACAAAATGATGCAACAATATATACAAAAGGCCCCCAGCACACAAATGAGGAAAAGCAGACAAACTTGTCAAAAATAGAATCTAATGATATATTTGTGAATAAAGCAGCTACAAAGTCAATCCCAGCACAGGCAAGGAGAGTACATCTCATGGAACAAGCTAACAATGAAGGGAGAGGAGGGAAGGAGGGAAAACAAAGGGAAACGTAACAAAAAAACAACAAAAAAGCACAGTACACAAGAATAAATTGAGGTGATATAGGGCACCCCCCTATGTTTGTTACATTTCCTTTTGTTTTCCCTCCTTCCCTCCTCTCCCTTCATTGTTGTTAGCTTGTTCCATGAGATGTACTCTCCTTGCCTGTGCTGGGATTGACTTTGTATCTGCTTTATTCACAAATATATCATTAGATTCTATTTTTGACAAGTTTGTCTGCTTTTCCTCATTTGTGTGCTCGGGGCGTTTTGTATATATTGTTGCTTCCTTTTTGGGGGATATGAGGTGCCTCCTTGCTCCCGTGCACCACTCAGTTTTCTATTAATTGCTATTTACCAATATTTTTTTTGGGTGGAGTGCTACCTAACACACATTCTTTTTTTTAAACAAAATGATGGTTTACCAAGAAAATGTTCCGGGCATTAATAATCCAAGAATGACTGCAATTTTATAAACCATATTAAAATATATATATATATATGTATATATATATATATGTATTTATATAGCGCCAACAATGTACACATCACTTTACAACGTTTTAATACAAAGTAAATGTATTACAAACAATCGGGATAAGTGTAACAGGTAAATGATAACATAAGGCAAAGGGAGAATGTGCCACAAGGATCTTACAATCTAAAAAAGGAAGCTATTTTAAAGAAAATAAAAAGTTATATTAAACCATGCAGCACTATATTAAATAGAAAAATATATGTAAATATCTTAAACCGGCACCCAATTGATCTAACTGCAGCTCCTGGGAACTGACTATCTCACAACTCACCTAAAGGCCTCCGACAGATCAAGCCTTGCTCCGCCCCTCCTCCGAAGCCCACAGAGATTTCAAGGCCTGCTCCACCCATTATGCAGACCTCTCTATATCTTCATGGACTGCTAGCTTGAGTCACAGAGACTTTCGGAGGAGGAAGGCAGATCTACCACGGAAGCTTTTGCTAGATGCAGCGGATCTGCAAATTCAGTTATTATGGAGGCCTTTGAAGAGGGCGAGGGGGGTGGGGGGGGGGGGGGAGCTGGGTGTTGTCGTAACTTGAGCCACAAAGGCCTTCAGAGGCAGGCCCTTGAAAATTTATTTAGACTAATTTCTATGGGCTCCATATACAGGAACCATTGTATTAAACATTGGAGAACGAACACAGTAACATTTCTCAACTAAAATGGACTGTTTCTCATCCATTCATTGAAAAAAGCTTCTAACGCACCAAATGTAATAATGATAATAAAATGTACCCTAGAATAGTAATAATACCCTCAGGACAGAGCATTACCTGGCCATTAATGCCCCGGGTGGCTTAAATAGGGCAGTAATGCCCTGTCCTGAATGGATTATTGCTTAAAATAAATATACCCATAGATCAGTGTAGGTGTGGCATTTACACACACTTCAGGTGGAGAGGATGAACCAGTCCAGGTTTTCATTATTTAATTTTCTCATTAGAACAAAGGGGCTGAGATTCCAGAATTAACTGAAAAAGGAGACACCCACCACCCACATCCCTACCTTTAGCAACTCTAGGCTTGTCCACTGAGGGGATAGAGAGATGCAGTGTACAACCAATGCAAAAAAAAATGCTAAGAGAGTGAAGTCCAATAAAAGAAATAAAAATTAAAAAATGTATTCAGTCATGTAAAAAATGGAGGTAAAAACAGAACACCTACGCATTTCGCACCGAGGTGCTTTATAAAGGTGTAAATGCAAACTGTGACTGAGCATATTTAATGCTTTCAGGTCCGGTAGCGTTGAGAGACTGCGTCATGCGTGACGATACCCTGCATAGCGTAACACATCATCCCGCACATCGCGCATCACAAGAAACAAGTGCAACTTTATTAAACAAAACTATATAAAATAAACAAAATATGAATAATTACTTTAATCACACTGCTAAAAATGTTTACATTTATTAAAACATGCTTGTTGATGTACCTTTAATATAAAAGCCTGATAAATATCAGAGACTTAACTAAATCTATCCCCAGTGGCAGATTTCCCATTTAGACCATTAAGGTGGCAACATTTTGGGGTAACAAAAATGTCCACCCCCATATACATTTGCCACGCTCTCTGGCCTAACGGGCCTGAGTGGAAGGCACTTAACTTTGGTGGCCGCCGCCTTGCTGCCGCCCTCCCCCTTTCGAATTGCAGCGTTAAATGATATCGCGTGTGTCACCAACATGACATCACACGGTGTCTCGTTGCCATAGCAACGCGGTGTTGCAGCGTCAAATAACATCATGACGTCGTGTTAGAATGGCAGCGTGATGCCGTGCGATGTTACGTTGATGACGTCCATGGCGTAATTTGACGCTACGATTCAGAAGGAGAAGGAGGGTGGCAGCAAGGAGGTGGCTGCCACAGCTAAGTGCCAAAGGGCGGCAGATTTTCAAATATCCCTACATAATAAAGGGATTCTATTAGGACATTATGTTCTTGTAAATAGATTTTAGACTTGCGGATCTGCACACCAAAGACTTCCTTATGACACGCAGAGCAAGCGGCAAGACTCTTAATGCATGCGAGTGTTATGCCATTTAAAAGACTTATTCCTGGACTGCTCATAGATGCAAAGCTGTGTTACATTATATATATATTTGAAGAAATCTATGACGCTGCTATTCCTGGTTGCTGTGCCTTTTCTTTGATGAAAGTCGCAGTTAGGTGCTATCTTCAGTACACAGGCCTTTGTATTTATTGGTGGTCATTAATACTGTACATGGGAACTCTTTCATTTATCTACATGAAAAATCAGTAAATGTCCCGTATTCTTTCTAGAGCACCATATTTCTACTCAGGACTATTTCTGATCCACTGAGGGGGTTGCCAGGCCCGGCAGGGGAGGGGGCATGGGGATACAGGGCTGACTTTCCCTACTGCTGATAATCCTGACCCTATGTTACTGACCTGTTCCCTCAATGTGGTGATCTGGGACCACATTGGGAAGGAGTTAGAAAGAAGTGTGGTGATTGTCAGTCTTGTTTGCCACATGCCACATTCCAATGATAAGATAATCACATCTATGACCAAATAGCAAAGGGGTCTGAATAATGCTGAGATAAGTTAAAGCCACCTTAACTTTGAACCTTGCAAGGTGTACTTTGAAAAATGAAATATGTAGATAATTATTGTGGGGAACTATTAGGGGCTTATTCTATATTAGCGAACGATTGGGCTGTTTTCATCTGAAGTCAATGGGAAATTTCAATCTGTAATATACAATAAACCCTCACAGTTCACTATGGTCCTAAGAGTGACTGCACAATCAATATCTTCACTACCAGACCCCACTGACAGCAATGGGGTTAAAAACTGAAGTGATGCTGAATATTTTTAAGAGGGCTTTAGATTTTGCTAATAGTAAAGAAAGGTTTCAATTGACGCCGGACACATAACGTCCAAATATAGAGAATACCTTCTACATATTTTATTACAGCATCACACCATACAGTAAGGTGCACTTCAGAGGAACTAACCCTCTTTGTCAGGATAGCCTGGGGGTGTCATGTAATGGCGTGACCACTTGCATCTAATACATAGGTCACTGGAAAAATGTGTCTTTACACCACCACCTAATGTGTCTTTACTCCACCAACCGGAATAGCGCTTGGGACCTCAGACTGCCAGGGAATAGACTGCCAGACTGCACTGGTTACATGAAAAATGCATACAAAAATGCAAAACCACAAGGTACTACAGTGTGCATCAAACTGTGACCACCAATAAGGCTACCCAGGAGCACAGCCCAGGTCTCTGCTGTCTGTAGTACCATCTGCTCCTATCACTGGGGTACCCCAGCCGTTACCAAAAACACATTGTGGTTTCTGGGGTCGATGGGGCCTGCACTAAGATATGGGTCACAGAGCTCCTGGAGCACCCACCAAAAAATGTACCAACAAAAACCTTACAATATAAATGAAATAAAATGCTGCAGGCACAAACCTCAAAAGTATCAGTAAATGCAGTGAGTAGCTTCATCAAGCCCGTGAGCTTACAATCAGCCAGGTAATAGAGCTATAAAACTACTGTGTTTAATATACAATGTTAAAAGTACAGAAATTGCTAACAATACAGTCAACAACAATAAACAAAAAGGGATTGCACAGGAAAATCTAAAGAAAGTATGAAAAAGGAGGGCCACATGAAGCTTGGTTCCTCCAGACAGAGATCATAGCTGTCACAAACCCAAGGTGTCTGAAGCAAGAGAGGATCTCAGTGGCCGGTACAGAGAGGCAAACGGGTCACTAGCAGAGGTCAGGGCAGGTGGCGAAGTAAGTAGGAACAGGAACAGTACTGAAACAAGGAGCAGAACTGGGACAAGCCAAACTATAGGGAAGGACCTTTAATCACAAATTACTAAATATAACCCAAACAGATTCAGGACAAACAAGGGACAGACAGAAATCACACATGAGTCGGGCAAGAATGGGTAGGTAGCAATCAAAACAATGGCAAAGACAAGAAAGAAACAGGAAACTATAAAGCAGGGAATCAGGCAGAAAGGCGCAGAAAGGATACTAATAGAGAGCAAGAGGAAACAGCAGGGGGGATCCCAGTCAGGGCAGGAGCTGAAGCATTCCCGATGCAGGTGTAGGGGAACTGCAGACCAGAACATATCAGGATGAACCTGACAATAGGCCTTGGTGTAGTAAGGGTGTGTCAACGCTTCACCCCATCCAGACAAGCATTCAAAATTAACCAATAGGGAGGGTCTGGGGCTTTAACTGTGCAGCCAAACGGTAAGCATTCCTGCTAACCAATCAGAAATGGCCAATGATCCCTTAAACTGACTAATCATCACACGGCATACCCAGGCAGATCGGGGATGTAACGCTCCGATGCAACTTCCACGATGGCTATGCGGACTTCTCCAACAATAAGGCAGGACGTGCAGCACTTCACAGCCGTTCTGGTGATGGGGTGCACCAGGTGGGGAAGTGTGACAAAGCAAGGTGGCAGGTGGCCACTTAAATTACTCATGCCACCTGCCGCCAAGGGACATTTTAAAGACAAAGTACCCATTTACACAATACAATACAAAAATGAGCTACCTGTATAACACACTGAAGTACATAAAAATAAAGTGAAAACTAAACCATGTATAGAGGGAGATGGGCTCCCTTACACAAACCATATGGTATTAAAGGAACTATAATGCACAAATGGAGGTAGGAGGCTACAATACTGTACATTGCAGTGTACCTTGCAAAGGGGCTACACAATACCCAGTATAAAGGAGGAGTGGGTCTGGGCTGATGGGGATTTGGGCAGCAGGCTGGGCTTAACCTTTATTGAGAAGCCCCATTCCTTTATCTCCAGGCATTCGAGTTTTTCAATTTCTAGCCAAAGAATGGTCTGAAATTTACCTCTGGCAGTGAAGGGATTAATCACAGAGTCATTTCTATCAACTAACAGATTTACCGAGCACATTTCTAGAAATAACTGCACAACTTAACTTCTATTGCTCTGGCTCTGGTGTGATAGCGTGTTGTCATAAACAAGTAAGCTACTTAACCCAGTCTTTGCTATCTAAACAAAGCATCCATGTATCTCACATGGCTTAAAGTATTGGCTTTTCTAGATAGCATTATTTTACCCCTGTGCATGCGTCAAGAAGCAGTTACATATTTGCAATAAGAATCTCTAGGAACATTGAGAATGTAATAATATTTAGAATGAAAAACAATGGTAACAAATACAAGGCTATACTTACTATATGAACAAAACATTACTTGATAGAGAGAACACTTTGCCCACTCTTTGCCAAGCTAAAATTGTGTTTGTCCAAAGGGGAAGAGTTTATCAAAGCATAAAATCCAATTGTTTTTAATGGGATTACATTGAGCAATCTGGCACTGTTATTTTGCTCCAAATTTCCCTTAGATTTGTAGCTGGCCAACTTCTGTAAATATACCACACATATGATGTGAGGGTGGGTTTTAGGGTTCTTGAGCTTGCTGGGTTATTGCAATTATTGTTGTTTGGAGGTGTGGCCCCTCCTCCCAGGGTTTAAGCTCGCCCCGCCCCACTTTCCAATTAGCAGTTTTTATCATGTCCCTGTGTATAAAAAACCTAGTACGGTCTTTCTCCCTCAAGCAAAAAAAAAAAAGCGGTACATGAGAATTTTACCAGGTAATGTTAGGACCTGCAAATTGGTTATGCCTTGATGTTGGCTGCAGGCTTACAACGCTTTGGCCAAAGGGTTTAACTAAATGACACTTACTCATGAGCATATTAGCACTGAAGTATTGTACTATATGTTGTGTCACTTTGGATGTTGCGCTGGGCATTTCTGTTTTTGTTATTACTTGATAGAGTACATCACTTTGCCAAGTTAAAATTGTGTTTGTCAAAAGGTGGATAGTTTATCAAAGCATAAAATCCAATTGCTTTGAAAGGGATTTCTTTGAGCAATCGGGCACTGTTGTTTTGCTCCATATTTCCCCTAGATTTGCAGCTGGCCAACTTATGTAAATATACCACATATTTTCCAGATCAGGTAACTGCTCGGTGAGAGAGAGTTGAAGCTGACTTTTATATCCTAACTTCTCTATTTGTGATAGTAGTTAGAGTAACAATGATTTCTATAGTTGCACAGAAACAAAAAAACCTGACCTCAGATTTAAAGCACATTCCCCCTTTTTTTCTTATTACTTTTATATGTAAAGCATGTGACAATGTACAATGCTACATTCTTACCTAAGGTGGCAATCATTTGGTGCTTCTGTTATACATCTGTAAAAATCCTGATTGTGTGCCTAACGTAATGGCTGCCTTTCAGCTTCCATCAATCTGTCAGTCAGTGTAACTCAGCAGCTACATTCTATCCTTATATTACTAAGGTAACATTATCTATCATTACAGTATACAGCTCAAACCGCTGGGATCATTGGCAATAAATGATCACAAACAGGAAAGTGTTACAAAGACCTTGTACTACTGGGCATGTGGGCTAAAACCTGCTATATAAATCAAAGGATGCTTTAAAACTCATTAAAAATAACATTAAGAGTTGAATAAAAGACAGGGGGAAAAAACAGTCACTATTATCTAATACTACAGATTTTTTTTAAAAACCTACATAAGATTTCACGTTTTGCTGCTTCAACAGAAGTTATTTCTACATAATAATCTCAGATGACATTAGGTACCTATGTTCCTATGCACCAGATTAATCAAGGAAAAAGAAACAACATTGATTCAAAGTACTGTAGATATTTTTCTTACATAAATCTGGTGCAGATTTGCATGACTTTTTGTGACCAGTTTGCCTCAGATTTGGATAAACAATACCCAATAAAAAAAAAGAAGAAGAAATTGTCAACAAAGTTTTGTGAGCTTTAATATAAAAAAATATGGAGTCTGTTTATCTAAGACTGCAAAACAGATGTATATAGCATCTATAGCATACAACAAAACAATATTTATTATGGAAAAGGAATCCCATTAAAAGCAATGGAATGATTTGGCACTTGTTTTGGTTCAATGATGCTGTCAGAAAGCTTAGATAAATAGATCCAATATGGTAATTTAGATAAGGTAGAAGGAGTAATTTAGAGCCTCATTCTATATATACCCAGGCGGCCGTTTAGGTGGTTTTCGGATGAAATTCTCCTTATACTACAATGTGGATTTTGAGCAAAAAACAGCTCGAACTGTTGCCTTGGCATACTGTATATAAAATTACTCCATTAGCCTCTCAACTGCAAAACTGGGGCAAAAAAAATGCCACCAGAATTATTAAGGAAAAACAGTTTAATTGAAAACAATGGGGGAGATGTTTTAAAACAAATCTGGGGCTAAATTGACAAAATGCAAATACAGGCATACCCCGCATTAACGTACGCAATGGGACCGGAGCATGTATGTAAAGTGAAAATGTACTTAAAGTGAAGCACTACCTTTTTTTTCCAATTATTGATGCATGTACTGTACTGTAATCATCATATACGTGCATAACTGATGTAAATAGTGCATTTGTAACAGGCTCTATAGTCTCCCCGCTTGCTCACAGCTTCGGTATAGGTAGGGAGCTGGTATTGCTGTTCAGGACGTGCTTACAGGCGCATACGTGATATGCCGTTTGCCTATTGGGCGATATGTCCTTACTCGTGAGTGTACTTAAAGTGAGTGTCCTTAAAGCAAGGTATGCCTGTAGTCCTTCCTCCATGTATTGCACCAGCTTATTAGGGAGCGTCAGCAGGAGGAGATAGGGAGGGGTTATGTGACGTACAGATTATGAGCAAGTGCATCAAACGATGCGTCTCTTTTCTATCGTATACCTGCATTTAAAAAAATCACCAAGTCTGAAGTGGTGTACTGTAATAAACTTATTTGACCAGCAGTTTGCATCACGTATAAGAAACACTTTAGCATTTAAGCAAACGCAAGCAGAAAATGGAGCAATGTGTCAAAAACAATCTTCTGCTCACACTTTGTTTTACGTTGTTACTGTACATACCTCCCAATGCTATTTTCTTTTGTGATAGCTCTGGTGCAGTGTACTGGGTTGACCCAGGTTTTGGACAGTTTGATAAATGAACCCCTAATATGCACAAATAGGTTGTACTGCTTCTAATGCACATTAACGGGTTCAATGCTATTTAATGTATTTTGACATTAAAAGGAACTGTACAATACATGTTGCAGACCACTTGAACTTGGATAGGTTCAGGTTCATTTTTCAGAGCTTTCAAACTACTGTACAATTCTGGGGAATATATTTAGGCACATACTTGTCTACCAGTTATAACTCCATTGCACATTTTCAGAATACACTGTATATAATCAAAGTCTATCAAGATTCAGTTCTTAATTAGATTTGTTATGATCAGTTTAATGGGTCCAACACAAATGTATACTTTGTACATTATTTCCGATCCAATCATATCTTTTTCTTGAATAGGCAATGGCTATTCCATATGGTTCACATAGCATATGTCCTTAACATAGCAGCACAATTTTGGATAAAATGATAAATATAAAGCTAGACAATATAAGCACGGAAGGGCAGATTTAACAAGTGTCAGCACAGGTTAGCACACCGGATCTGATGTTACATACTATTGACTTGAATAGGTGCTTGATCGGGTGTGCTAACTGCTAACCCGTACCATTGCTTCTTAAGTTTGCCCTATAATGCCATCATAAGGATCAGTATCACACAGAAAATGTCACCTAAGAAACAAAACTGAAAATATTAAGATAACTCGTCATGTTTGGTTTGACAAGCACTTGATTGTATAAAGTGGACCTACTTTAGGTCACTTTGACTTGCAGTTCTGACAAAGCTACATCTGAGTATTTATCTACAGTACCATACCGTAAGTTCGTTTTCAGCTAAGATGTCCATTCTACTCAAATAAATTGTCTTCTAAAAGATACAATTGCTGGATGTCCGTGCAAGTAGGTTTGCGCAATTGGGAAAATTGACTTTTATGGCGCATCACAAAAATGAAGCGTGAATTCAAACCCAACGTGAGCTGGAATCCTGGGAAATCTTATCTGCTGTGGGATTTTCTTCCATAGATCATGATGGTATCACGCATGCAAGGGAACAAACAAAAGTGCACACACAGTGCATTATCTCAGGTGGTTACATATTTAAATTGCTTGGGATAATATTATCCAATGATCGAACAATCAAAAATGTAACTGGAAATTCCCTGGTATGAACCGGAAATGTGTTGAGAAGACACAATAAAAAATGTTTAATAAAAGCTGATTAAAAACAAAAGTATGTGGACACAGTAAAAAAAAACAGAAATAACATAGTTAATAATTAAATATTCTTTTCTTGATATTAACGACGATGAATAAAATTTGAATCCTACTCACGAGAAGTTGCTTGGTCATGAGCCAGGTAAGCAGAAGTTTGCGGTGTATGTGTGGAGTCCTAGCCATTTTGTTTCCTTTGCTGCAGACGCGCTGTGTTACAGTAGAGGCAACGTTTATTCTAACATTTGCCGTAAACTAGCCGGGTTACATTCTGGGTATGTGCTGGGTATGTGCTGGGTATGTGCTGGGTATGTGCTGGGTATGTTCTGGGCTAGTTTGAGGCACGTTTAAGGCATTTCTGCATTGACTAACGACCCATAGGATTAACACAGCAGGGTTCCCTGGCAGTCCAATTCAGTTTGAATGGGACTGCCAGGGACCCCCGCTGTTAATCTGATAGGCCATTAATCAATGCAGAAATGCTGGGGCTAGTTTAAGGAAAGTTTAAGGCATGTATTCAGAATGTACCTGGGTGTTTCCTGGGTTTTTTGGGGAATTGCCACTGGTTTTTGTTCGAATAAGAGTTGCCTCTACTGTAGCTTCTCCTCGCTGGTTGCGTTCAAAGACCGACCTCCCCGGATCTGGGCAATCTTCACGCTTTAGCATTGGGGCATTAGCCCTTCACGCTACGCGTTTCATGAATCAGTGTCGCTTCCCCATTTTCAAATTATTAAAATGTGCGGGAACAAAAATGGAGAGCACAGCAGCAAAGAAAAGCAGCCCGACTGGACAAAAAGTAAATTAATAGGATAACTGTATTCAGCCACAGCCAAGTGCAGAGGCAAGAAAAAACCTCGGACGCGTTTCACACCTAACACGGGGGCTCTGTCAGCGAGTTAAAATGTGCATGTCTCCCAGGTATCTCAGGCGTGTTCACAGGTCTCTCCACATATTGTATAAAGGAGTGTTTTGGGAGATACAGAAGTAGCATCCAACATTATGGTGAATCCGTGTTAACCTTACACACATCTGTGTGCGCAGGCGTTGTTAGAGGAATCACCTCTCCTGCATATAATTATCACCATCGTCTGTTATAGTTGACGCAGTTTCCTTTCCCATTCAGCTTTAAAGATATACGTTAAAGCATAAAGTGACATTGGCTCACTTAACAAAGCTATGTGAATCTAGGCCTTTGTTGGTAGTAAAGTATGACACATTTTTCTGACCATTATTCCACATTATGGAAGCATAGGTGGTGACCACAGAATTGGGCCCATCCACCATTTTCAGACTACAATATAATGTGCTATTGATATACAGTGTATACCCGCAGTAAGATCTTATTTTAAAGACATATATAATTAGAGACATGCATCCTCTACGGTCAGTTTCCTTTTTCATTTATTCATTGTTCAATTACAGGTGGCCAACCAAGCTCAGTGAAAATGCTGCTCCTTTTCACACAAGATCATCCTTAATTTAGCGGAAAACACATGCCTATGTTTTATTAACTCGAATATGTTGTTCTTTTCCAGGAGAATAAATTCTATTTTTCAGAGCATAGTCCCAGAAAAACAGTGGCACTCACACATAACGGAGCGATTTCTTCTATATGGCATAAAATAGGGCATCATAAATAAGCAGTTCAAGCTGCCAGGTTTTTTTCTTTTCAAATTCCCCCCCCCCCCTCCCCCCTCCCCACCCCCCACCCTCCACCCCACCCCACCACCCTCCCCTTTAATATGTGCAGCAATACAATCCACACAATGATAACTAATTAGCTAAGTTGCTGATTGATTCCTTCTCCTGTGAGCGATCAGAGATGATTCGGCGCAGGGGTTCACTAAATGGCTGTCAGTGCAGCCCAAGAGGAGCAGAGATGCAAAGTTCTGTGGGGAAGATCATGTGACCCGACAGTCACTAGATACAATTGGTGCACTGCTAGAGAGGGAGCAGGGCTCAAAAAAAGGGTGTGGAAGAGCCTGTTTCAGAAGAGGAAGGGGATGTGACTGCAAATGGTTGCTATAGAAACATAGGGCTTGTTACTTTATAATACATTGAAAATGCCATTCAGAGTTGTTTTTTCTTCTTTTTTTTTTTTTAAATGCTACAATTATCTGTATTTTCTCATAGTACAGAACTGATTATTTAAAATAAAAACACACATGTTAGATATTGCTTGGTCTGCAGCTTTAAGAACAGCAGAAGCTTCTTATTAGACTATCTTGTTTCCCCCAAAATGTGCGTGCCAGTTTTGCAGTCTGCAGACATTCATAAACAGGCCCCATTGTACCCATAGTAAGTCTAATAACAAATGGTAATGTATTGATATATAGGGATCTCTATTTCTCTCTCACATTTGGGGTCTCTAAATCAAAGTCTCCCATCTGCAAAACGGAGGCAAAACCAGAGCAAAAAAATAAATGGACTAGATTAACCAGAGGAAAAAGGTATGATTCATACTCTTTGCTCCCCTTTTCTCCCAGCTTTGCAGCTGAGAGACTTTGCTATATAAGCCCAACTGTGTGAATTCTATTTCCCAATGTGTGAGTGATTTGGTCTCTCTCAGGTTAAATCTGCCCAATCTCTTTTTTTTTCTTTCTGTAGCGAAATCATAGTTTCAATTGTAATGGTTCAATGATTCGTTTTCCTTTAACTCTCTTTAGAAATAATGGATTGCACACTTACTTGGCAATTTTCCCAAATTTGCTTTGAACCAAAGTACCTTGAGAGTGAGACATGAGAATTATTTTCCCAGCTCTAAACTCAATGTATTCATGCTGGATTCTGTCTGCACACTCCACAAGGACGATTACCGATTTAAAGTATATTTAGTGACCCTACACCTGAGCATCTTATTGCTAGCAACATAATCATTTCCAAAATATGAGCAGCAAAAGCCTTTCACATTCACTTCCCTTGTGTGTTCATAGGAAAGTCTGTGAGAAATAGTGTATGTTTCAGTCTTCAAGCAGTCTTCATCAAATGCAACTGAGGCAAATTGATTATTTTTCTGGGACACATAGTCAGATTATATCTGTATCACAGAAAACAATAGCCCCATTGTTGGAAACAATGCTTTTTTTTGCACCATTTTTGCAGCAGTGAAGTTTTGAAGATGAATGATCTCATCAAGACGTTGGATATCATTTAAAAAGTAGGAGCTACAAACATTGAGAGGGTTATTTACTGAAGTCTCCTGGCTGCAAAACCAGTGAAAAAAATTCTACTGGTCTATTTATACATTTCTCCCACCTCCATGCTTTTTGACTAACTGTACTGTTAGTTATTGTCTGGCTGCCAGTATTTTTTTTATATTTTCACCTTATAATTAATTAGGTAAATATTTCACGTTTGTTCTGTAGCGCTGTTTTGCACCGTCTTTTTTTGTTGTAAGTGTGCATGGAGAAACTGGAGATGCTCCACCGATACTAAAATAAGACTTTATATATTGTTCCCTGCTATTGTTTTATATGTTTTGGGACTGGGAACTGGCCTATCCAGCAAGTCAGAGAGTTAGAGCCTGTCCTGTTTAGTCAGTCTCCAAAAAGGAGTAGGTGTTTGTTTTATGCTTTGTTTTTTGCCTTAAAAGGACAGTAGCTCCAATGTTTTCTTGTAGTTTGAAATGCATCTTGTGGACTCTTAACTGACCTCGCCTACAGGCTGCTCTGTCACAGGGGGTCATTAACTTGAATGGCTGTAAGGCATCTTCTAGCACCAGAAGGTGTTTTATGGTCAACTATCATTTGGTAAATATGGCCCAAAGGGCCGAGGTCACAAGGAGAGCTGACACTGGGATTCGAACCAGGTTCACCTGCTTTACTGATTGTGTTCTTACTATAAGTTTTGCTAGTCTAGAGCATGGGTGATCAACTCCAGTTTTCAAGGAACCCCCAATAGGTCTGGTTTTCAGGATATCCCAGCTTCAGCACAGGTGGCTCCATCAGTGGGTCAGTTGAAGACTGTACAAGATTACCCTGTATCTACCTGTGGCTCATGTGGCCAGAAAGCTATGGGTTAAACATAATAATGTATAAGTAACATCTTTATGCAGTGTATGTTGTACCATGTTTAACTGTAAAATGTATTCCTTTATTCCCTGGACATGCCAGGCTGGTAATCCACTTACCCAGCCTGCCCGTCCAGAAATGTGGGTTTAACTGGTACCCTGAGAATGTTGGAGACAATGGAGGATGAGGATGGGAGGGATGGGAAGTCCTCCTATATGGGAGGTGTTGGCCCGAAGAATGGAGCTATTGTCTGCCCAGACAGGCACCTCTCTGTCTCATTATTAGAGCAAGCCAGCACCGAGAACAGGGGGAGGTAGGCACCGTTCTCATTTGCTGGTTCGTAATTCCCACCCTCCTTGCCTCTGCCTCCCCATCACAACCCCAGCCCGTATTGGCTGACACAGGTGATCCCTCGCACTGGGATTGGCCCAAAACACAGCCTCCGTTCCGCGATTTTCCGCTACCCCGTTCTCCATGTTTTTCTATGGAGAGGGAAAATGTAGAAAAACAGCGGTCGATCTGAGTTTCACAGATCTCTCATAGACTGGCGTGCAGGCGGACAACATGGTGGCTCTGAGGTTGTGCCAGAGATTTGGCAAGATCTCACCTGTGTTCAAAGTACTGTGTTCAGTTCTACAGGCCAGATCTCTGCAACTACACAAACTAAATAGAGGTGTGGTGCAAAGCAGAGTAACTAATAAAATGAGGCACAGTTTGCCTCTCAAAACCTTTCAGGAAAAATTAAACAAAATCAACATGTACAGCATGGAAGAACAGAGGGGGAGGGGGCATATCATAGAAAAAAATATACTCATCAGGGGTATTAAAAAAGGTACAAGAGGAAATTAGTTTTCAGATAAAGAGGAATGATGCAGAAAGATATCACACTCTGAATCTGGAATGTGATAGCAAAGTGAAGAAGTACTGAAAAGGGAGTGAATCAATTAAACATACTCTCTAAAGAGGTGGTGAAGATTAATTTAGTGAAGAGATTGAAAACATGTTTTGATAGACACATGGATAACATAAATGTAGAAACAAGCCAAAGATTAAATTAGTTCTGGGGCTGTATAGCAGGTAGGAAATGGGCAGACTTGATGGGCCAGGTGGTGCTCATCTGCTGTCAGTTTCAATGTTATTCAGTGTTTCTGCAAAGCCATTTCCGTAAACCCTGGGATGCAGGATCTTCGCTGATCGGTCACAGGAGAACCAATCGATCAACAGCATAGGCAATTCGTTTTCAATAAAGATCATCAATGGCCTGCATATATTAAAACAAAAACAAAAAAGGTAAATATATACTGTATATTTTTTTTAAGTGCCGCTCGAACTGCCTCTTTAATGCTCTAAAGCAAATCTGTCTTCATTTTATATTTACAAAAGACAAAAAGGCCTAGTGTAATCTAACTTCCTGCTATACAATATTCACCCTGATTAAGCTGAGATGCTCAAATTAGTGAATTTCAATCTCGCAGTAGGGGAGTCCAAGGCTTGAAGCAGTTTGTAGGAAAGCCCTACTTGCTGGAGAAAAATAATAATTAGGCAGCCACAAAATGTATAGGTGACGCTCCAATTTACATAAGAGTTTACTTCCGATGCACTCTATAAGAGAAAAAAAAGTATATCTAAATGTTCTGCACAGGAGCTTGATACATAGCTCCATACCTTAGAAGTGGTGTGAAATATTTGAAGCTAATGGCTAATTACATTTTTTATTTCCTTGTTATTGTTTTTTCCCCCTTGTAATTTAACTAATCTGAATTTTCCCCATGTCTTTTTTTTTTTTCTTACCAGAAGAATTCAGATATCTACAAACTTCCTACTTCCCTCCTGAAGAGGTTTTATGATGAAGATTCCTACGATGGTTTTGTCGGCCTCATGGGAAGAAGGAACTCTGGTAATGTATAATATACCTAGCTATTAACTTTTAATAAGTCTCAGGGGAGAAAACGCTTCAGGACTCCCATGACTCCTCCTACAGTATGTCTCTTGTATGCACCAGAAATTAAATTGATAGGGCCGACCTTTTTCGTATGCTTGCAAATTATGCAGCTTATTTGTTTTATTTATGATGGGACAGTCACACTGACAAAAGAATGAGTCAGGACAGAGTGGTATAAAGGGAAGGTTTTTCACCTGTGTTCTGTTGAACCCTATGGGTTTTTACCAGGGGTTTCCTAAGAACATTTTTTGTTATTTTATTCTTCAAGACACCATTTTATTTTGTATATGTATTTGTCATATTTATAATGTAATAATGTAAAAAGGTTATTCAACTATTGCAATGGTATCATTTAAATATAATATAGAGGCCAGTATATAAATATCTACATATATGCCATTCTACTAAAATAGTATTTTAAAATAAATAGGGTGCCCCAGTTCTTAAAGGTTGAAAAACACTGGTGTTGAGGATCAGTGCTATTATGGTAAATTGAGTTAAATTGGATTGTGAAGCTTTTAGACCTCAATCCTAACGTTTTACTTGGATGGTGTAAAATAAGCTTGAATATTGTCGGATTATCAGAATACCTGTCTGTTCCCTCTTCCTCTACAAACTGCACTCCGACATGTTAACTTCAAAGTTGGTAAAAAATATAAAAGATAACTTTACAATCTGGTTGTAGAACCTTATCAGAACTTTAAAGTGTGCTGGACCATTGTATGTTGTCCATCTGATACCCCAAGCTGGTACTAAAAAGACTACTGTAGCTACATTTTTCTAATTATTACACTCACTTTATATTTACAGTTAATACGCTTATGTTATTCTGATAATTTTATTGCAAAGGTTTATTTATGACATACACTATTGAATTGTAATTAAACAAGTAGTAACTCATGAACAAAAATACATGTGAAAATATTCAACAGAGACTAGTAGCGAATCCTGAGCTTGCGTGCCCTGATTTCTGTGATTGAATTACTGTTTGATTTCAAGTGCTGTTTGTATAAGTGTGGAGTTAGAACCAGATATATTTTTAAAACCTTAAAAAAACAGCCAGTTTTTTGAACATATCTATTGTATCTGCCATCACAGTCTCCATGGGTAATGTATTCCACAGTTTAACTGCCCTTACTGTAAGGAACCTTGTCCTTTGTTGCTGGTGAAATCTCATTTTCTCCAACCTTAAGGGATTACCCAGTGTCGTTTGTACTGTCTTTTGGATGAATAGTTCTTTTGAAAGCTCCTTGTATTGTCCCCGCATATATTTGTATATAGTTATCATATCCCCACTTAGATGCCTCTTGTCTAATGTAAACATAGCTAATTTAGCTAGCCTCTCCTCATAAATTAGATTATCCATCCCCTTTATTAATTTGGGGGCCATTTCTCTAGTTCCATAATGTTCATAGTATCTGTCATCTAAATTTAGCATAGGTTGAACTTGATGGACGTATGTCTTTTTGCAACCTTATCTACTATGTAACTACTATGTAACTAACTACTTGGGACTGGACGTTGCACAGTGCTTTGGAAGCAATTTGCAAATAAGAGAAAATAATCAAAGTTTTCATCAATAGATTTAGTAGGTACTAGAAGAAAACATTAAGAAAAAGGAATTGTAGGTGAACTGCAGTTTTGAGCTACGGCAGCATAACAGGTTTAGAAGGGACTTGTTTAGATCATACAGTCCCATAATTATATTGTATGCCCAAGTTCTTCATATTTTAAACATGTTCCCCTTCATCACATTGGGCCAGAGATGTGAAGTAAAGAAATCCTGCCATTGCTACTAAATGTTTTTTTATAAGCCTGCACAAAGCACAAACACGAGTGTCCTGGCTGAAACATAATCCATTTGTTATTAATAGAATTTATTTTTGGTTTATTTATGAAGTACCAACAGATTCTTCGGTACAGTGCAACGGTGCATAGAAGTACAATACAGTACAAGAAACATTGATAAATAATAGATACAGTTTGTATTTAGTAGACATGAGTGGGGTTACCGTTTCAGCAGTAAATTGCAACTACAGTATCAACAGCAGCTGAGGGTGGGAAAAGAACGAACAGTGATAAGATAGGAATGAGTTTTTCTTTAGATGTGACTTCATGACCAGGTGCCTTCATTTGCCATCTGATTATAATATCCAGTGTCCTGTTCCCTGATTGTAACCCAAATTATGTTGCCTTAATCTAGATTCCAAGGAGTTCTCTTCTTTGCCTTTGAAACGTAAGTGAGAAATTTGGGCTTGTGCTGGGCCAGCCAAACCCTGATCATAAAGACTCAACATGTGGCTTTGGTCCATTAACTTGTTACATCAGAAATCTGCTGCACCTCAATTTGTTCAAGTGGCAAACATTTGTCTGCCAAGGAACCTCAGGCCTTGCTGAGCTCTGTTACAGTATTGTTGATTCTCTTACTTGTAATTAGCTATATTATTGTACCTACAGTACATTCTGTACAACCACCCTTCTCAGCCACTATCAGTACATATGTACATGTAACACCAAGCTAATCTGCTTTATCACACAGCATATGTAAATGGTTCACCAGAATATATTCACAAAACAAATCCACATCTACATCCAATAAAATATATACTTTTCTTTGACTACTCTAGCCGCATTCCTACTCTAAGACACAGTAAACGGTGAATGTGGATGTTGCGGTGGGATGATTGAGCCTACCTTTCCTTTTACAATATAGGTTTGTGTTTGCATATGAATTAATGCTATTAATAATGTCTTATAGGAGATATGCACGACTTCTTTGTTGGATTAATGGGCAAGAGGAATTTTCAAACAGGTAGGTGTTAATATTGACATTATTTCCATTACTTGTACTTTATCTCTTTATTTCCAAAGAAGTACAGCATTTGAGAAAGTTACTTTATAGTTATTTATTGTTTAATATATATACAGCTCAACCCCGTTATAGCGCGATCCGCTATAACGCAGATCCGCTGGTACCGCAATTTGAGCGTGGAACCCGAATATTTAAAAAAAAATTTTTTTACACATTGCACACACTGTACACAATTCACACACTCTGCACACACACTGCACACCCACTGCACCAGCACACACTGCACACACTGCACACAGCACACACACAGCACACACTCACTGCACACTGCACACGCAGCACCGGCACACACTGCACACAGCACACACTGCACACAGCACACACACTGCACCAGCACATACAGCACACACTCAGTGCACACACTCAGTGCACACACTGCACACACTGCACAAGCAGCACCAGCACACACACTGCACACACACTGCACACACACTGCACACACACTGCACCAGCACACTGCACACACTCACTGCACACGCACACACACTGCACACACACTGCACACACAGCACACACTCACAGCAGCAGCACACACACAGCACACACTCATTGCACACATTGCACACTGCACACACACTAAACAGCACACAGCACCAGCACACACACTCACTGCACACTGCACACAGACTACACTGCACACAGCACCATCACACACAGCACACACTCACTGCACACTGCACCCACATCACCAGCACACACTGCACACAGCACACTGCACACACTCACAGCACACTGCACACACACTGCACACACAGCACATAGCACACACTCAGTACTCACTGCACACAGCACACACTACACTGCACACAGCACCAGCACACCCACAGCACATACAGCACACACTCACAGCACACTGCACACACTCACTACTCACTGCATACAGCACACACAGCACACTAGACACACTCACTGCACACTGCACACTGCACACACAGCACCAGCACACAAACAGCACACACACAGGGTGTGACCTGGCTCCGGATGAGCCAGTCACAGTGATGGGCGGTACCTTGGCTTGGCGCTGAATAGCTTGTAACTGAGTTTGCAGAAAATAGCTTGCAACTTGTTGCAAGCCCATGCGGACCCATTTTTCTGGCAGGAGCACCATTTTGACAACACAGTCCATGATGGCAAAAGGGACACAGGGTCCCCAGGAACAACTCAGGGGCCCGTTCCTTAGGTAGAATTTGCAATAAATTAATGGTACATGTTCCCTGGAAGATCCCACAGGGTACGCCCCAACAAGCACAATTTTTAGGCAGTTAGAAGGGTTTCCACGCTCCCTGGACATTTCCCACAAGGTACACCCCAACCACTGGTCTGGATTGAACGAAGGGTACATGCTCCCTGGACATTTCCCACAGGGTACGCCCCAACAATTTATTTTTCCTCTTATGAAGGGTATCCACGTTCCCTGGAACAATTCCCACAGGGTACGCTCCAACACAGTCCTTATTTTTGGTAAGGGTCTAGGCAACCCCCTCCCTGGTGTTGCCTCAGAGAGAGGTTCCCCCCTTCCTTAACTTGAAATGGATGCCCAGGGTCCCTGGTGAAGCATCAAAGGCCCGGCCCCTGCTTCTTCTGTGCTGACTGCCCTGGAAGCCTGCCCTGTTCTGCATCTCAGCAGCGCCTCCAATTGCAGCACTGCTTCCCTTCCCACCCCACCCCCCTTCCTCTGGTAGATCTTGCTAAAGCTACAGGTGTCATGGTGCTTGTTACCTGTGAGGTTCAGGAGAGATGAGTGTCTGCTATGGTAAGGGGAAACAGGACAGGATTTTGGTGATCCTTCAGGCTCTTCTCATGGTGTCAGTGCCTTCAGTCATGGTAGGCTGCAGGGTTACTGGAGACAGTCCCCACCATGACAGTCATACTTCATAACCTTACCCAATAGACTGTAACTTAGGCAAGGGTATATAAAACAGAATTCTTTATAGTAGCATCCACTGCTAATGTTATTACAGCGAATGCATGGGTTTTTAGAATAGGTCCCAGACCTTTGGATGGTACCGACCTTCTCGCAGTCTTGAGGCCTGGTACTCTGTTCAGATCTTTGCCTGCAGTCAGCCCCAGAAGGGAGAGACTAGAACTGCATGTCTCTACCCCAAGAGGGGGAGACCTGGAACTGACTATAATTTAGAATACTTCCTCCCTAAAGAACACAGGGGGAGGGTACAAGCACTGCATGTTGATTGGCTGTACGCAGACCCAGTTCACCTCCACCCCGGTCACTCAAAGTGGCAGCATGAGAGCGGGGGAGGGGGGGTAAACACCACAGGATAGCCTGCCACTGCCTGTAGCTAAAAACAGAATAAACCAGGCGCTTACCCCAAGTCACGAATCAGAGGTGAAAAACAAATTAAAATAAATAATAAAACCAGCAAATGTGATCTCCAAAATACCGAGAGACAACCTTTAATCCCCTCTGCTTCAACCCAATGGAGGGATCATCCAAATCCCTTACAGAAACATGGAAAACAGAAAAAATAGGGGAGAAAGGGGTTAACACTTTCCAGCTAAAAACATACGAATAGTGAAAAACCACAACAGGGCTAATCCGCTCTGGTAAGGGACCAATGGAACTGATGTGATAATGATAATAATAATGAATTTACACGGCCTTGTGTAAGTGCAGATGTTGATTGGTATCTGTAGTGTATACCCCAGTCTGTTCAGAAGAAGGGGTAAGGGGTAAAATAGAATAATGTTATGATATCAGAATACTTACACGGCCCAGTGTAAGTAAAGGTGTGGTATAATGGTCTGTGGGGTTCAGCTTAACCCTTCCAGCTTGTCGACAAAATTAGGGCACCAGCGTGTGTTCTTAAATCAAAACTGCAGCCGGGACTCCCCTCTTTAGTGCCTGGGATCAGGCAACTTTTTCCTTCTCCCCGGTTCAGCAGTTAAAGGGTAAGTGAGGCACGGTTTCAGTATGGAGTTTTTTTACAAGACATTTATTAGTATAAAACATCTGCACAACCGGACATACACATTACACTCACATAGAACGACACTCAGGCTCGCCGCCGTGCAACAGTGTAAACTTCTAGCCGCAAATGCTGCTTTGCCTCCGCGTCCAAAGTGCATGGAGATGACGCGCCTCTGCTCAGTAGCAACTGCGACTGTCAGTACTGCCTGTAGCTACTAGAACTTGCGTGACAGGGGGCAGAAAGTATAACCTGGACCAGCCATGGCTACATATATATGTCAACTATTGAGCTATAATAACATGAACATGGTAAAATAAATGAGGAGTATAACAGTAATAACATTTGTGGGGACTAGATGTTGTAGACTAGAGATCATTGCAGTAAAATGATTTAGAACACAAGCAAAAACAAGCGATTGCACTTGAAGAATAGCAGAGAAAAACATTGCAAAACATTAAAAAGTAATAGACATGTCTAGATAATACTTACAGCCTTTATTGGACGACCTGACGAAGGGCCTTCCTTGGGAGGCCCAAAATGTTGTCCTGTGGAGGCACCCCAAAATAAAGGCAATAAGCATTATCTAGACATGTCTGTATGCTTTTTCATCTTTTGCAATAAGTTTTTCTCAACTGCGTAATGATCAGTATGGCCACGCTGGATTGGGACACTGTACATTGTTTTCAACTGTGACCTCTAGGGCTATATTTACTAATGCAGTAAAACTACTAAAGGAAATAGCCATGCTGGATGAGGGTCTTCTCCAGGAACAACAGTAACACTCATTACTAAATTTAATAGGATCTGTTTGTCATCTGACCACAGTTACCCTATTGCCCGGTAAATGAGGTACTCCAGTGAGAGTGAATATAAATATATCCATTTACTGAGTGGGAAAGCTAACAGCTGTCCTAAACAGTGGCCACATTGACTACAAAATGTGGCAGCATTGTGCCTCACTTATTAAACACTGGGGCATAGTATTTAAAAAAAAAAAAAGATTTTGGCAATATTTATTCTGTAAAAAACGTAAGTGGTAAGGCTTTGTTTAAAAAAAAGTCCCCCTTTCTTTAAAACCAAATTGTAAGTTTGTCAATTACACAGTAGTAGTACTCTGGATGTGAGAATAACAAAAGTTGACCACTGATCCAAATATGCTTTACTCACACAAAATTATTCGCCCTTCTTATTTGTGCTACGAAAGATTACATGCATGTAATATGTTGGCACCAGTAAACAATAAACCTCTTGACTCTTTCTCCAGGGAATCCTACAAACGGAGATAAGGAAACCCAACCTGACAGATACCCCACAAAGTGCAGAATGAGGTGAGATGAGAAGGAAACTCTGCACAGTTAAATGTCTCAGGGGACAAATGCAGAGATACTGTATAAATGTTGGCATCTTGAGGGCTGGAATGCTCAGGGTAACATGGAACCTCCAGAGATAAGGGATTTAAGTGACACATATAGAGGTGCATGCGCCCCTGACGAAGCTCTGCCTGGAGAGAAACGTGTAGGGCTTAATGAAGCAGTGCGGTCACATCAAATGGTGCATGCGGATCCAGTTTGCTGCTGTGTGAACACCTCTCTGCCTAAGGTCGCGCTTATAGTCCCGTCGACGGTGATGCGACGACGCGTCAAAACAAATGTATTGAATCCGTCACGTGCGCTTATAGTAGAGCGGCACGACAGAGCGACTGCTTGGTTGCAATCGCTGGAAGTCAATTCAATTTGATTTTTTCAGCGACAGCAGCGTGATGTCTGCGTCGCTGTCGCGTCGCCGTTGCCGTAGCAAGGACTATAAGCACGCCCAAAGGCTACGGCCATGCTGCCGCTGAGCTCGCTCAAGCTTGAGAGCGGTGACGTCAGCTGTCCTGCAATAATTTTAGGGCAGGAGCAGGGGGGGCATGGCTATTAAGGGAGGGGGTGTGTCATGTGTCATTGGCTGGATTGGGGCTATGTGTGTGTCTCTGTGTCTGTGTGTGTGTCTCTGTGTGTGTCCCTCCATTCTCTCTCTCCCCCCTTCCCTCTATTCTCTCCCGCCCCCTCTTCCCTACTCTCTCTCCCCCCCTTCCCTCCTCTCTCTCTCCCCCCTTCCCTCATCTCTCTCCCCCTCCCTCCTCTCTCTTCCCCGTGCCCTCTTCTCTCTCCCCCCATACCCTCCTCTCTTTCCCCCTCCCCTCCATTCTCTCCATTCCCCCTCCCCTCCTCTCTCTCCTTTCCCCCTTCCCTCCTCTCTCTCCCCCTTCCCTCCTCTCTCTCCCCCCTTCCCTCCCCTCTCTCCCTCCTTCTCTACTTTCTCTGCATTCTATCCCCCCTTCCACCTCTCTCTGATTCCCCCCTTCCACCTCTCTCCGCCCCCCCTTTCCACCTCTCTCTGCTCCCCCTTTCCACCTCTCTCTGCTCCCTCCCACTTCCACCTCTCTCCGCTCAGCCCCCCTTCCACCTCTCTCCACTCAGCCCCCCCCTTTCACCTCTCTCTGCTCAGCCCCCTCCCTTCCACCTCTCTCCACTCAGCCCCCCCTCCCTTCTACCTCTCTCCACTTAGCCTATACGCCTCTCTCTCCCCATTGGTCAGGGCAGGGACATGTGAAAGTCAAATTTAACTGTCTCCCCAAGCACCAAGCTTGGGAGAGCGTATGTGCATGCGCATAAAGCGCACGCACACTGCGTGAGCGGGGACATGAAGATAAAGATTACAAGAAGTAAACTTGGCAAGTGTCGCACACCAAGCGCGCTCAGCGCTAGCATGGACGCAGCCTAAACCTCCAGGCGCTACATTGTAGCTAAGTATATTGCACTGATATTCATAGCATGTGGACACAAATGTTGCAGACTTTGGGATAACTCAGACACTTTGATTTGAGGAACATGGTAAAAATTATGCAGCGATGTTAGAACTGCACTGTTTAGAATACAGCATTTATAAAGCAGCTTAGATAATTCAATGTCCCATCCTACACAATTAGTGTCAACTGCTAACATTTTTGCCATTACCAATGTTATCAAGGCAAGTGATCACTATCTAAGCCTTAGGTTGTGGGCTCATTTGCAGGCAGATTGCTACAGCTGATAGTGTACAGCCCCCAATTGGACATGTTTCATCAGAGTTTCGCCTATTTGTAGGCAACAGAGTTAATATCATGTGGTTCATTCATCCTGGAGAATATATATGTGTAGCTTGATTACTGCCTTACTGCTGGAGCTTATAGCAAACTCTAGTTGCAATCAACATTTATTATAATTGATAGTTACACACTTTACATTTATATGGCAGGTGTCAATCTATGTTATATAGATTGTAGGGAAGATAGCAATATAAACACTACTATATCTTACTAAAGGTTTTAGGGAATATGTCATCCTTTCACCATAATAGAGACACATATCTCTTCCAGCAGACTGCTACAGAAATAGCAGCACCACTTGGTATTTTAATATTTCTATTTTTATTCACTTATTTCACTTCATGTAGTCATTATATGTAAATATTATTAAATATTTAAATTAACCTAGGAATGCACCAATTAAATGTACTTTCTTTTGATGATTCACTGACCTTGTGTTAGTTATTAATCTATTTGGTATCTATACCTTGAGTACATAGGTTGCCCCCATTAACATCTCTGGGCAATGCGGCATCACTTATCAATTGATTAATCATTTTTCAATTGGAATCTAGTGAGGGGTGTGATCTTTGGTTTGTTACTCTGTCTGGGATACACTGCAGACCATAGACTGCCACCCCAATAAATAAATACTAATTGGTGCATAAATGCCAAGATTGGAGAAGGGATAAAAAGCCTAGTACTTTCAAAAATTATATTTAAATACATTTTCTCTCTTGTGCAGGTTCAGGCGTTCAGTTTAGGACAAAGAGTGACAGTCATCTGGACCTCAACATTCCCCAACCGTCTGATGCCAAACACGCTGGAATTCGTCTTTTGTACCACAGATAAAAGCCCCACCTGCCTTGCGAGTTATCACACTATCCTCACCTTTGTCCAGCTGTGTGGCCATTATGCTAAGTCATTACAACACCATGTATTAAATAGATGGGCAAGTGACACGAATGGATGACTACTTAAATTAATTCTCCCCTCTGCAACTACTCTCTCGCTCCCCCATTGTTTTCCTTCTGCTGTCATACTGTACTTACTTTCCTTGTAACCTGTCCTTTTCTTTTATCATTTCCCCCTATCATCCCTTCCGCTCCTTTGACCCTTGCACCATCCTTTCTAATTTGCATGAGTAACACTTCCATACTCAACCACTCCAGGTCTACAGTTAGATAGTGATCCAGTATTGATTTGTATTGATATTTGCCTGGGTATAATAGAATAACAACTTAAGAACGCCTGGCCTGGATCATTGACCTGGAGACAGGTATGCAGCTGTAGAGACTGCAGTGAAACAGTCTGGTAATGGTACTGGTAACCATGGAGTAGGCAAGTGGACTTGGATTTTGATGAGATTATGAGGGAAGGAATCCTCTTGTGCCCTGCTCTCTAAGTTTCGTCCTTGGTAGTGATCACCCATAATGCGTTGGCTCTGTAATTCTCACCCATGCTTAAGTCCCGTGTAGCTTCAAGATACAGTAATACAGATCACATTCAATAATAATATTTTTACATACAATCTCTTGTGTTTTTGTCTTTTTCTCTTCCTTTGTGTAATGTAATGCTTCCAGTATACACCATGTTACACACAATAGCACTATACAGAAACAATGAACATTTACCTCAAAAGGTTTTGTGTTCACTCATGGGGTGAGAAAGAGACGTGATTGACCAAAAACTGGCAAACTGAAATCTTTATTTGGGATATGAGTTTTAGCTGATGAAGGAAGGTTGATTTACAGCTACAATGCAGAGGTGTGTTGGGGATGTATTTATTAGCTGGGGAGGAGCCAATCCTACCATTAGCCCAATAAATATCTATTTTTTGCTCTGAGATTCTTTTCTTGTTTGTAGACTACATAAAGTTAATTTAATGAATTGTGGAGACTTACAATTGCACTAACAAACTGCTATGTACCGTATTTTCAAAACACTGTATAAAACACTGAAGCTCCACCTGCTTGATCAAATTTCGATAGAGGGCAAAGTTAATTGCACTAAAAGTCACATGACAAAGTTAGTAGAGATAGATCCACTAAATGTTGGATTTGAGGACATAAGTTTCAGCTATATCATATTATTATTTATTTAGTTGCATTTTTCCACATGGAATGACAAAGTATTTATATTCAGTGCTATGCATTCCATTTTCATTCAAATGAACTGCTCAAGTGGTACCATTAGCCGACCAGTTCAGCCACCATGTCCTGTGTCTTGCCCTCCTAGATTGCTTTCTTTCACATTTGTTCTGTAGAACATTTCTGACAGTGCTTCCTGACTGAGCAGACACTGCTGTACAGTACACTAATGGCACAGTAGCTGCTACCATGGATGGATTACTTTAAAAGGATTTTGTGTTTCCAATTACTGCCTTGTAGCAAGGTTCACCAACAGACGGTATATAACCATGGGGACTGTTGTTGGTTCCAGATTGAACGTTAACGTTCTGATTTAACACTAACTTCCTTTAAAATGAATTTGTCGTCACTGATAAGTCAGTAGTGGAGATGTATAAATCCAGAAAAAGATACAATATGTTTTGGTGCAGTGCCCCTTTTTTTATATACGTAAGAAGCTCTTTAGTCAAGTACCTTACATCTGCAGCAGGTTATTAAACAGACGGCACCTCAGACCAGATAGATGTTTTTAATGCAAATAGAAAGGAAAAAATAAAGCAAGATGGATTTCCCCTTCTCTCTCCCCCTTCCTCCTCGCCTCTTTCACTGCCCTCCACGTCTCTCTCTCACTGCCCTCCCCATCTCTCTCCCACTGCCCTACCCATCTCTATCACTCTCCCTGTCTCTCCCCTCCCATCTCTATCTCTCCCCTCTCCCTCCCTGTCTCCCCCCTCCCTCTCCCTCCCCATCACTCTCCCCCCTCCTTGTCTCTCCCCCTCCCTCCCTGTCTCTCCCCCACTCCCTCACTGTCTCTGTTCCCCCCGTCCCTCCGTCTCTCCCCCTCCCTCTCCATCTTCCTGTCTCCCCCATCCCCACACTCTGTCTTTGTCTCCTTTCCCCATCTCTCTCCCCCCATTTCCGCCCACTTCCCCCACCCCCCTGTCTCTATTCCCCCCTCCCTGTCTCTCTCAGAACATTTGTGAGCTTTACACATTTAAGCAGACAGTGTCATACCTTGCAAATACTGTAGATATATACAAATGATTTGCTTACAAAACAGGTGTAGTCATATTTTATGCTCACAATCCTCATGCAGCAAATAAAATCTATTTACTGCTACAGTACATAAGAGCAAAAAAGTAATTTTTTCATGTAAAAGAGCACATAAAGAGAATTCCCTAACAAAAGGGAAACAGAAACTCCTACAGTAGCTGCATTAACACAAATTCACACAAAAGTTATCTTTGAAATTCTCAGTTTGCCATTTGACATACAGTATCTATAAATCAGTGAGGGCTATTTACTAAACAGTTATAGATATTAGCATTCATTAACAGTCATTCCGATTCATTTACTAGTAAACAAAATGTGTAAATCCTGGACAGTCTTAATATGTACATGAGAGGCTCGGATGTTGCCCGTCTGAACTCATGCATCTCTTGTAGGAAGAGACTATCATGATAAGGGCAGCAGTCAATGGGACTAGTTATGAGTGATTGGTACTGTATTTCACAGGAGGGGCCAAGTACATACAAACATGTACTTATGATCCATGCAACCTTTTCCTTGAAGCTGCATTCATGTCCCAGAAGAGAGGCCCTAGGGTTACCTACTGACATTCAAACAAGGGAAGTAGAGGCACTTCCCTGCACTAATGATAGATTTCGTCTTTTAGCTTCTGCCTGGAGCAATCTGCCTTCTATACTTTTCCCTCTACCCACTATACTACTAAACTCCGCCTGCAATGTGCAAATATAAGGAATCCCTAAATGTGACCTGACTTGAGACATTCCCTACATATTTGAGACAGTCTTGCCATGATTGTTCGCAATCTAAGGGGGTCTCATATTACTCCTTTCTTAGTGGCATTTTCCTCTTATCTCACTCGAATAAATATCATCACCACCTTTCGTTTAAATTGTCATTTCTGGCCCATCTTTTAAGTGTTTTTGTTTTCTACATTTTTTTAATTGTATTACTTACCACCCCAGCACATCCAAACATTTGTGTTCCTCAGGACATTTGCTCAACAGCAAACCTTGATCCTATCCTGTTGCTACTGAAATAAAGCCGTTTACCTGCTTGACTACAGTATATAGTGCACTAAGCTCTGTGACATCAACCTCTGTGATGTCACCACTGTGTCATAGTGATCTAAGATCTGCAGAGTAGACATTCTGGGAACATTCATGTGAATGTATTGAGAAATGTGTGTGTTTCAGAAACGTTTGTTCGAGTATGTTTTGAAACTCTCTGATTTTGTGAAAAACTTGTTTAGTGTTTCTTTTTGTTTTCAATCACGAATCTTTGCTGCATTACTTTTCTCTGAAAAGGAATAATGTGAAACTTCCTATGAAAACCTCAGAATTTCACATGGTATGCCAATAAAGTTAAAATCACAGGTAATATTTCATTGATGAGTAATATTTTGGTATTTACCTATTTTATAATGAGTTTGCTATTGTCAGGACTGCTTTGTAAGTTGAGAAATACCAGCATTTCACCCATTTCTTTTTTACCACATGGAGCTCCAGCTAACGGCCAACATCACCCATATAAGCTATCTCATTAGACCAATGTATAATCCCCCCTTGCTTATGTGGCCAGAGAAAAGCTACTTTCTGTGGTGCCTTGTTGCCTGTATCCTGCTGCGGTATATTACATAATGATTTTCATAATTTCCCCAAAATTTGTGGGCCAACCCAGTTACTTGCCAACATCCAAATGTATACAACCTGAAGTGCTGGTAATGTCCCTTGTACCTCCTCTAATTCTCATTATACAAAACATAGATCTCAAAAATCAACCACTAACGCTCTTAACAATCTAACATAACCTTTAACCGCCCCGATGACCACCTCCTCAAATCCTTAATAGCTGCCTGTCCAGAGCCTAATCTAGCAGGCTTCAGACGTCACCCCAATTGTGAAGGAGTGGGACCTAATTATGAAGTCCCCAAAACCTTTCTACTGCTGAGCATTTATTCAAAACCCTTATAAAAATGCGAGACAAAGGAAGGGGCACCAGAGGCTCCCCCAGATCAGAACCATCTCTAATACCATCCTAGCCCCAGTTACTAGTTTTAAATATCTGGGCATATGGTTTGGCTCCCATTTAACATTTGGGTTGCACATTGATACCGTGACATCCATAACTTATGCCAAACTAGGTGTACTTTATAGGAATAAATCCTCCCTAAGCCTGCTGATCAGAAAGCGTATCGCATTGCAGATGCTAATGCCAATTATAGACTATGGGGACATCGTATATTCTTACAGCACCCCAAACTCACTTTAGCAAACTAGACAACCTCTACAATTCAATATGTCGCTTTGTCTTCCAATGTAATTACAACACATATTACTGCGGGATTCTCAAACAACAAGATTGGTCATTACTTGAGTCTAGGCGCAAAGTTCATCTTTGCTGTCTTGCCTTTGTGGATGTCAGCTTCTTCGCACACAGACAAGAGCCGGCACAAGTTCGATATAGAGTAATTTATTGATCAACTATACTGGAGGATCCTACCAGGAAAGTCGTTAGGCTCTGGTGAGTGCAGTTCTCGCAGAGCTCTTATACAAAATTGCATACATGTGTTAACTTTGGTTGCTAGGCAGATTACAATGACATCAGAGAAGCATTCCCTGTGCATGAGGGGATAATCCTTTTCTAAGCCAATCAAGTTACAGGTCATGTTATCTATCCCAGACTGACTTGACAGGTCATTTTATCTAGCCTAGACTGGTTCTACAGCTGACCACAACACTTGTGTGTGGAGCAACAAGGCATAGTCCATACCCCCCCCCCCCCCCCGAGCAAAGTTCATTCTTGCAACAACACGCATACTGACAGAAAAGGTTAAAGAAAAAGACAAGATGAATGCCTGTGAAACAAAATGGATTCCACTCTCCAGATTCCCCTCCCCCCCCCCCCCCCAGTCTATTTCAACACCTTCAAATACTTTCTAGGCAAGCTAGCAGCTCTTACCACCTGAGGTGTGATTCCAAATTATTGTTCGCGGTTCCAAGGTTCAACAAAGTAGCTGCCCGCTCCTTCTCTTACCATGCACCCCACAACTGGAACAGTCTACCTGAGCTGCCACCAGTCTAAATTCTTTCAAAACTAAAGATGTTACATTTTAATCTGGTCTGCAACAGTGTCATACTCCTAAAAGATAAAATATGTTAAACTGTGCATGCAATGTCTTGTATATAATGTATAACCCTGTTCAGTTAATTTAACCATGTATTTGTCATCACTACTCTGTGCCTGGGATATACTTGAAAATGAGAGGTAACTCTCAATGTATTACTTCCTGGTAAACATTTGTATAAATAAATACAATAAATAAATCAAGGATAAATAAAAATCAGAAAAGCTTCACTTAGTTCTTAAAGGTATGGAACCGCCTAGGAAATATTCACTGTGAATAATCCAAAATGGATGATGCCTAGCTCTCAAAAATAAAAAATAAATATATAGTTTGCTTAAATAATATAGTGATTCACAGGATTAATGGGTAATGTTGCAGAGTAAATGAATACTTCAGTATTAGGTGATACTTTTTTATTTGGACTAACAAATCATACTATAACACAAGAGTTCTCTCTCTTCCTCGTGTAGCCGGGTCCTCTTCTTAGCTCTGGGCAGGGAGATTGCGGCAGTGTACGGATGCTGAAGGAGGGACGACCGTGTCTCCGGGAGCTCTGAGGTGGGAATCCGATAGGGTGTCACCATTTTGGATATTCGCACATGCACATGGAAGGCTCGAGCAAGCACAATAGCTATTTAGTTGCGGTGGCCATGTTTGTACACCCTGTGCATGCGCAGATCAATTAGAGCAGTGGCCATGGCTCCAAACGGCTCAGCAAGAGATTACAAGTCCCATTAGCCTTAGGGACAGAGGCAGGGAGCTGGAATTAGATACATTTGGCGCTCTCAGCGGGACCACGCCATTCGGATCCAGGACAATGAAGGCGAAGGTAGGGTCTGAGTGTCAGTGGCACTCAGACTAGGCCAGAGTACCCCCCCTTTAGGTCCCAGATAGGCCCCATTCAAGTGAGCTTGTGGTTGCTTCAGGGTAGGCCCTAGATAGGGATGCTTCCCCATTACTGAGTAGTGTCAGGGACACAGAGGAAGAAGTTGCGTAGTGATTGCGACCGGTGGTCTTGGACCAGACCACCTCTAAGGACAGAGACTCTCAAAGGTGGGGACGACCACCTCTAAGTACAGAGACTCTTAGGTGGGGACCCTCTCTATCCACCTTTAAGACCCACCTTAAGACACACTTGCTTAAGGAAGCATACGAGTTGCAGCGTGGCTTATACTATACACAATACATAAAGCTTGGCCCCCTGCAGAAGCACTTACTTGAATGCCCTCCTACTGTCTCTGTACGTTCTCCCCACCAATTAGATTTTAAGCTCCTCGGAGCAAGGACTCCCCTCCCGAAATGTTACTTTTATGACGGAAGCACTTATTCCCATGATCTGTTATTTGTATTATTTATTATTTATATGATTGTCACGTGTATTACTAATGTGAAGAGCTATGTACACTAATGGTGCTATATAAATAAAGACATGCATACATACATACATATCCTCCTACCGGAGCTCACCCAGCGCAGAGGCGGACACCATTGTGGTCGACGACATCGCTGTTTCAGCGGCAAAGGAGGACATGGACGGTGATGAGGATGAAGACGACCTTCATTGTAGCAGCCTGACAGGGGTGAGTGCAAGATTTATTTATTTTATTTCTGCTTGTTAATGTTTTATTTTAAATGGCAAAGGCACTATTATCCATATCTGGATAATAGTAATTTTGCCCATTACGATACTGTATGTGTTAAGGGGGTGTATTTATTTCCCTTTTTTTTAAAGCACAGAATTGGTACCGCAGGCCAGCGGTGGCCCCTGGACACCCGCGGGGAGCACTCGAGGGCCCCCGTCGGCCTATAGTAACATTCCTATGCTTTAAAAAAAAATGTAATGTATGTTAGGAGGGTATAGGGGTTGTTGGGGGCACAGGGAGTGGGTGCCTAGTACATATTGCAAGGTTTATTGGGGGCAATTGCCACCAATAAAGCTGCTATTGGGCCTTAACACCTTAATTGCCTTAGCGGCTAGCCACTAAGGTAAGGAAGCTGCTGTAATGTATTTTTTTTAATAGTGTGCAGGGGCAGGGAGTCTCCTGAGCTGAACCTAATTGATTTCTGGCTCAGGGACCCCCTGCTTCCTGAGTTACAGGCCCCGGTATGGGGCATCAGATGCCAGTGTCGCCGCCATTTTTAAAGCGTCCCCGTCACATGACGCGGGACATTTTAAATAATTGTGGAGATACCGGAACACCATATCTGGGCCTGTAACTCGGGAAGCAGGGGGCCCCCGAGGCTGAAATCAACGCGGAAATCTACTCTGTGCCTGGGATATACTTGAAAATGAGAGGTAACTCTCAATGTATTACTTCCTGGTAAACATTTGTATAAATAAATACAATAAATAAATCAAGGATAAATAAAAATCAGAAAAGCTTCACTTAGTTCTTAAAGGTATGGAACCGCCTAGGAAATATTCACTGTGAATAATCCAAAATGGATGATGCCTAGCTCTCAAAAATAAAAAATAAATATATAGTTTGCTTAAATAATATAGTGATTCACAGGATTAATGGGTAATGTTGCAGAGTAAATGAATACTTCAGTATTAGGTGATACTTTTTTATTTGGACTAACAAATCATACTATAACACAAGAGTTCTCTCTCTTCCTCGTGTAGCCGGGTCCTCTTCTTAGCTCTGGGCAGGGAGATTGCGGCAGTGTACGGATGCTGAAGGAGGGACGACCGTGTCTCCGGGAGCTCTGAGGTGGGAATCCGATAGGGTGTCACCATTTTGGATATTCGCACATGCACATGGAAGGCTCGAGCAAGCACAATAGCTATTTAGTTGCGGTGGCCATGTTTGTACACCCTGTGCATGCGCAGATCAATTAGAGCAGTGGCCATGGCTCCAAACGGCTCAGCAAGAGATTACAAGTCCCATTAGCCTTAGGGACAGAGGCAGGGAGCTGGAATTAGATACATTTGGCGCTCTCAGCGGGACCACGCCATTCGGATCCAGGACAATGAAGGCGAAGGTAGGGTCTGAGTGTCAGTGGCACTCAGACTAGGCCAGAGTACCCCCCCTTTAGGTCCCAGATAGGCCCCATTCAAGTGAGCTTGTGGTTGCTTCAGGGTAGGCCCTAGATAGGGATGCTTCCCCATTACTGAGTAGTGTCAGGGACACAGAGGAAGAAGTTGCGTAGTGATTGCGACCGGTGGTCTTGGACCAGACCACCTCTAAGGACAGAGACTCTCAAAGGTGGGGACGACCACCTCTAAGTACAGAGACTCTTAGGTGGGGACCCTCTCTATCCACCTTTAAGACCCACCTTAAGACACACTTGCTTAAGGAAGCATACGAGTTGCAGCGTGGCTTATACTATACACAATACATAAAGCTTGGCCCCCTGCAGAAGCACTTACCTGAATGCCCTCCTACTGTCTCTGTACGTTCTCCCCACCAATTAGATTTTAAGCTCCTCGGAGCAAGGACTCCCCTCCCGAAATGTTACTTTTATGACGGAAGCACTTATTCCCATGATCTGTTATTTGTATTATTTATTATTTATATGATTGTCACGTGTATTACTAATGTGAAGAGCTATGTACACTAATGGTGCTATATAAATAAAGACATGCATACATACATACATATCCTCCTACCGGAGCTCACCCAGCGCAGAGGCGGACACCATTGTGGTCGACGACATCGCTGTTTCAGCGGCAAAGGAGGACATGGACGGTGATGAGGATGAAGACGACCTTCATTGTAGCAGCCTGACAGGGGTGAGTGCAAGATTTATTTATTTTATTTCTGCTTGTTAATGTTTTATTTTAAATGGCAAAGGCACTATTATCCATATCTGGATAATAGTAATTTTGCCCATTATGATACTGTATGTGTTAAGGGGGTGTATTTATTTCCCTTTTTTTTAAAGCACAGAATTGGTACCGCAGGCCAGCGGTGGCCCCTGGACACCCGCGGGGAGCACTCGAGGGCCCCCGTCGGCCTATAGTAACATTCCTATGCTTTAAAAAAAAATGTAATGTATGTTAGGAGGGTATAGGGGTTGTTGGGGGCACAGGGAGTGGGTGCCTAGTACATATTGCAAGGTTTATTGGGGGCAATTGCCACCAATAAAGCTGCTATTGGGCCTTAACACCTTAATTGCCTTAGCGGCTAGCCACTAAGGTAAGGAAGCTGCTGTAATGTATTTTTTTTAATAGTGTGCAGGGGCAGGGAGTCTCCTGAGCTGAACCTAATTGATTTCTGGCTCAGGGACCCCCTGCTTCCTGAGTTACAGGCCCCGGTATGGGGCATCAGATGCCAGTGTCGCCGCCATTTTTAAAGCGTCCCCGTCACATGACGCGGGACATTTTAAATAATTGTGGAGATACCGGAACACCATATCTGGGCCTGTAACTCGGGAAGCAGGGGGCCCCCGAGGCTGAAATCAACGCGGTTCATCTCGAGAGACCCCCGGCTCCCACACACTATTATTAAAAATGACATTAATGCAGCCTCATTACCATAGTGGCTAGCCGCTACGATAATGAATGATTTTTGATTGGTATGTGTGTTTTGATCATAGTGTACATGAGCAGATGGTCTCCTGAGCTGAACCGCATTGGTTTTATCCTCGGAGACCCCCTACTTCATGAGATTCAGTCCCCGTTATGGGGTGCCAGTATCCCCTGCAGGATTTAAATCCCCCGGTCACATGATGCGGGAGCTTTAAAAGCACAGGGGATACCAGCACCCCATAACGGGGCCTGTATCTCATGAAGTAGGGGGTTCTGAGGCTGAAACCGATGCGGTTCAGCTCAGTAGACCCCCTGCTCATGTACACTATGATCAATATCAATATTCTTAATGCATGATCGGCTGGAAGAGCTGTGCATGGAGACACAGCATCTCCATGCAGCTCTTACAGGCTGCTTTTTTTCTATCAGCTATCGCGCTTTAGATTTGTAAGCACGATAGCAGGGGGGGGGGGAAACAGCTTGCGCGATCTGGCATGTTTTTGCCCGCACCTAACCCAATGCGCTTCAATTCTTAGTGAATCCCGCGCCTGGCTTCATTTTTTATCATGGGATTACAAATTTCGCAATCAGGCGCAAAAGCTCACTGCTTAGTGAATCGCCCCCATAGTCCTCTCGTTTTAGTGTCAAAGTTGCAATTATTGCCAAGTGCTGTATGTAGATATAGAGTAAAAAATAAAGTGATCAGTCATCCACCCTCACTAATCACGAGGAATGTTGAAAATAAAAACTCAATTTATAAAAGACAAGCAGCACAAGATATTCACATGTTAAATTATAATGGCTCTGTCCTTCATTTTCGTTACGTTCCTTCTGATCTAACTGCGGGCAATTTCCACAAATTAGCTCTGAATAAAAGTACTGTACACTGTAAGCGAGAATTGTTTCCACAGCTCCAAACTCCTACTTTATATGCTAATCTGACTTCTGTCTGAACTCTCAGCACTGGGAGATCTGTGTATTCAGAATCAGCTGAAGTCACTTTACTCATGGGAAGTAAATGGTGCAGTCTTTCCTGGGACTATGGGCTGAACAGCAGTTTGCACATGCAATGCCCCCCCTTTCTTCCCCCATTATCTGGTATTGGCCCTCAGTTTCCAGAAGTTGAGTAAACAATTGACTGATATGTCCGTAGCTGCGAATAGAATCTGGAAATTCAAATATGATTTGGATTAAACATAATGTTGCCCTAAATATGAAAGAAGCCAAAGGATCTTATAGGGTCTGAGGTTTAACAACGGATAGGAAAATGGGCAGGCTGGGTTGGCCAAGATATACTTATCTGCAGTCACTTTCTATGTTTATGCTGTCGACAAAGACTCCCCCATTCATAGGCTCTGATTAAAATAAAATGTTTCCCTATTTCTAAAGAAATCAAAGCAGTCAAATATTTGCTTTAGGCCTGATTACATGGGTTTAAGGAAGACTATTACATTGTTAAGTTGTTTTCAAAATTTTGTGTAACCCCCTTTTGGGATTACCATGGCCTTTAGGGGTTAATTGTGTGGGCCCACACAGAGTAACACTCTTTTCCCATTACATGATGCTTGGAGTGACTCAGCAGATGTTCTGTTCTGCCCACATCTGCCAGGAGACAGTGATGTCACGGTTACAAACATACTGTACACATACATATACATACATATATATACATGTAGCCCTTGTTCCCCCGCACCAGGGAAGAAACTACCAATGCTGCTATTACCTGTCTGGCAACCAGGAGGCCTGAGCCTCCACCACTGGAAGCCTGGGGTGATTCAGGTTCGTCTCGGTGTAGTGCCTCCACCTGAAAGGGATCCCAACATGGTGGGATAAGCCCCTCACAGGAACAATACAATAATAACCACACACAGAGTATATAATAACAACCTTTACTGAACACACAATAACAGTACCCTGTACCACACAGTATAATAGGCCCAGCCCCGTACCACCAATGAGTGTCCCCAAAGTACAAAGGGTGCTTGGCACCAATACACTGATGTCCTTTCCCCCCAATGTCAGGTCCCCCCCCAAAGTGTAGGAGATAGCGCTATCCCGTGAAGTATTAGTGCACTTAGTTGGGTACCTGCCCGGGACTCCAGCACCCAGGTAATGCAGATTAACAAAAGGGATCCATCTGAACCAATGTTGTACTCGTCCGCGATGGCGTCCGCCTCCGCATGGGGTGAATTCCGGTGTGGATATTATCACCATACAGAGTCTCTTGCAACGGAGGTGGTCTGGTCCCAGACCACAGGCCACAATCACTGTGCGGCGTCTTCACTGTGTCCCTAACACTAGTCAGTAAATGGGGAAGCGTCCCTATCTAAGGGCCTTCTCTGCAGCTGCCACAATCTACTGTGAGTCGGAGCCTTGCTGAGGCCTAAGGGGGGGATATAATAGGCCTAATCTCAGAGCAATTGGCTCTGAGACACTACCTGCTTGATCCAGCTCCCTTTTTCGACTGGCGTGGTCCTGCTGAGCATGTCAAATGTATTAATCTGGTGCAGGGGGATTCGGTAGCCCTATTGGCTGCTGTGGGCCATGTGTTGTACAGCCCCAGGGGCTGCTGGGACTTGTACTTCACCTGCGGAGCTGTGGGTGTAATGGCCACTACTTGCATTGTACTGTGCATGCGCAAGGTGTACTAAGATGGCTGCCGCTACTCTGAGTATCTTCTGCGCATGCACGACATAAACAAGATGGCAGCGCTCTCTGTAGAACCCTGCTCCCCCCCGCTCGCCGGTACCCTGCACCATGCAACCTCACAGCCGTCCCCCTCACGCAGCCCAGAGGTAAGAGGGGGGCCTGGCTACATCCATATACAGACAGGGGGGAGCTTCTGGAAGCCAGATCACAGGAGGAGAGGAAGTTTATATGTACAGTATTGGATTAGCATCCCCTTTGTTGTGTTCTAGTTAGAGACAGCGCCCTGTTTAGGTAGCATCCCACAGAGATGGCTCCCTTCAAATATAAAGGTTGATAGAGAGGTAGCCTATGCCCACAGGGAGATCAACAGGCTGTAGCTCTGAAACATAATTTGACCAGCCCATTCGGAGGGTCCTTAGCTGGCCACACTCCAGATTGCCACAAGGTGATACGCAGTGCCCTAGGGAGGGACCCTTATCACCGGCAGAGGGAGAAAAGTACCAGGACTGGCAGGGGCTCATATGAAATTAACATATATGGTGTGTGTTTTTGTGTGTACATGTGCATGCGTGTGTACATGCGTGTAGCTGTATATATGGTGTGTGTATGTATATAGGTGTGAGGTTGTGTGCATAGATGTATATAGTGTGTGTGTATATGTATATATGATGTGTGTGTATATATAAATATATATGCATATATACATGTATGTGTGTATAGATGTATATGTGTATGTATAGGTGTGTGTTTGTGTGTATAGATGTGTGTGTGTGTGTGTGTGTGTGTGTGTGTGTGTGTGTGTGTGTGTGTGTGTGTGTGTGTGTGTGTGTGTGTGTGTGTGTGTGTGTGTGTGTGTGTGTGTGTGTGTGTGTGTGTGTGTATAGATGTGTGTGTTGTCGTAGTGAGAACCAAAAAAAAGTCAGCTTCCTTCGCAACAGTATCAGCAAAGGCGTTAGACTTTAGACACTGGATCATTAGAAGAAGTACAGCAAGGCCCCGGGTATACGGCGGGTTCCATTCCAGGGGCCCGCCGTATAGTGAAAATCGGCGGAAAGCGGATCCGCCGATTTTCAGTGCTGCGCATGCGCAAACCGGCATTTTCGCCATTCTGCGCATGTGCGACCTGCGGTCTGCGTGCGCAACCGGCGGTCTGCGTGCACAACCGGCGGTCTGAGCATGCGCGCTGGGCACACCCTCCCGTTCTGCGCATGCGCGATTTTAAATTCAACATGGCGGCCCCCTTCTCGGTGCCGCCGTATCAGCGGATCGCCGAAAAGCGGAGCGCTGTGAAGCGGTGCCCTGCTGTATGTGCTTTACATTTAGCAACATCAAAAGTGGAGGGAAGTAACAGAGTTACGCAAATCATAGAAATACTGTGCATTCAGGATTGGAATACCTGTTGCAGTGAGAAAGCCACAGGATTTCCATAGTTGGCCAAAATCATGCACCACCCCAAATACATACATAGAATCTGTATAGTTATTAATAAATATGCCTTCAACGATAGTACAGGTGCTGGTAAGGGCATACAACTCTGCAAGTTGTGCAGAGCTAACCTGTGGGAGGGATGTGGCATCTATAATATCATACAGTAGGCAGTAACTACTGCATAGCCTGCACATAGATTTCCTGTTTGATCTAGGAAACAGGACCTATCTACAAAAAGTTCCCACTCTGCATTATCATGGGGAGAGTCATGTACCCTAGCCTAATAAGGGTTTCCTGCTGCATTACCTGAGGGCACTCGTGAGGGTCCCCATCATGTGGGCTAGGCATTAGAGAGGCCGGGTTAGGTGGTAGACACCTTTTAATTGTAACTGTATCAGAAGATAATTTGATATTTGGTAAATCGTGTGTTGGACATTTGAGTGGATGACCAGAGCAAAGGGTTGTAACTGCATGGGGTACAAGAAGGGTTACATTGTGTCTCAAAATGATAGTGGAGACTTGATCCAAGAGGATGGTAGCAGCCGCTTTTGCCCGTAAACAAGAGGGGAATCCACGATCAACCAGATCTAACCGCATACTAAAATAGGAGACATGGTGCTGTTTATCTCCATGGGGCTATACCAATATAGCAGAGGCATAACCTTTCTGCACATGACAATACAGGCTGAAGGGTTTAGTGTAATCTGGAAATCCTAAAGCAGTTGCTGTCGCAAGGGCTTGTTTTAAAGAAGTGAAAGAAGCTTCGAAAGTAGGGGTCCATTGGTTGTTTGTCAGATTAGTCAAGGGTTGAGCAAGTTCAGAAAAATTGGGAACCCACTGTCGACAATTCCCGACCATTCAATAAAAACCCAGACCCCTTATACCTGATGAGGTGTGGGGCTGAAAGAATTGGGGCAATCATTTCTGTATTTAATTCTGGTTGGCCATGAGACAACCCATATAAAGAACGGAATGGTCTGCTAACTGAAGCTTTGACTTATTTACCTTGTGACCCTGGATCTGGATAATAGTTATTTTGCCCATTACTGTACTGTATGTGTTTTGGTGGTGGTGGTGGTGGTGGTGGTGGTGGGGGAGCTGTATTTATTGAAATGTAGGCAATGTTTTATTTTTTTACATACAGGAATGGAACCTTAGGCCCACGGCGACCCACGGGGACCACCCAAGGACCCCCAGATGTCCACGGTACCACCTGAGGACCCACGGGGGACACCTGCAGGGAAGAACTGGGGGCCCATAGCTGTGGGGGCCCTGTGGACCTGCATGGTCCACCCGAGGGACCCCCAGACCCTGTGTGGGAACCACCCGAGGGCCCCCAGACACCTGTGGGGACAATGCGGGGACCTCCAGACACCTGTGGTATTAATCGTGTGTGTAAAATAATAAATAATGGTTTTATGGGGGACACGGGGGGGGGTGTATTGGTGCTTACTAAATATTTTTACATTTAAATTTTATGACTAGTCTAGATGAGCAGGGGGTCTCCGGAGCAGAACTGCGTTGATTTCAGGTCTGGGGACCCCCTGCTTCTCGAGATACAGAACCCGTTGTGGGGTGCCGGTATCTCCTATGCATGTAAATGTCTCGCGTCACGTGATCGGGACATTTCAATACATAGGAGATCCCGCCACTCCATAATGGGGCCTGTATCTCGGGAAGCAGGGGGTCCCCGGACCTCAAACCAATGCAGTTCTGCTCTGGAGACCCACTGCTCACCTACACTAGTAATAAAATTTAAATGTAAAAATATTTTTTTCGGGCGACATTTTCGCTGAGAGAGGCGGATCTCTCTCTGCAGCAGATAGAACTCGCCGGGTGAGCCCTTTTCGGAGGGCAGGTCATCTCGGCGCCGGCAACTCGCCATGTTTAGAAATGTTGCTCTCACTGAAATTCGGGCCTTTCTGCATACCGTGAGAGCAACTCTGCAAAAACATGGCGAGTTCAAAATCCTGCCGTTAATTTATATCGGACTTTACTGCATAGGCCCCTATGTATTTAGGAGGTCGGACAGGGATCGCGACCTGCCGGGATAATTACATTGACAATCTTGGAGGGTATTTCTTTTACACTTCTTATCAGGAGTATCTGAGTCCTTGCACTGTTGGTCTGTTACTTTATTTTCTCTGATTTATTCGTGATTGTTGTTATTCTGCACTGCACATGCACATTGTATTTCTCCCATGCAACACACACCTGTTGGCATTTACCCAGTGACAACTGCAATCATGGTTTGTGGCACCAACTACATCCATTATATAAGTCAGTGCCTGCAACACTGTAGGTAGAAGCTTCAGAAAGGACCTGTTGGGTTCTGAAACGTTGCCCATTTTTATGGTTTGCCATGTGGTATAATTAAATTCCCTTCTTCAATTCAGTGGTGAGTGCTGCAGATTCTTGTTACTATATATATATATGTAAACCAAGAAGAAAAAGTGGACACTCCATGATAATTGAACAGATATTTTGTATATTAGAGAATCTATGTTGAATTTAATTAACATATATACATGATAAGACGATGCCAACAATTGGATATGGAATAATTGGAAATATAATAATAATACGGAATTAAATGACTAATGAATGAATAATAATATGTGTGAAAATAGAAGGGGGTGTGCATTATTCATGTAGCTCAGTATTATTCTTATATTTCCAATTATTCCATATCCAATTGTTGGCATGATCTTATCATGTATATATGTTAATAAAATTCAACAAAGATTCTCTAATATACTGATCAAAATATCTGTTCAATTATCATCATCCATAGCTGTTTAAATAGTTTATTTTTGTGGATCCTATAGGTGGCTCTATACTGCTTTAGATATATAGCCTCTATGTAGATCATTTAATAGTCTGTTATTGTAATGGGTGAAATCATTTGGTTAATTAACATCTTACCGTTCTATTATTGGTGTTTATATAAAAATCAAGATAGTTTGTACATATCAATGTTGTTCTCTTTCATTTATATTTGACATGTTTCACAATTTGTTTTCTATTTTATATTGTATAATGGGCTATAATGGGCTGTTTCTTTATATATAAAATGCCGGGAATGTCTCATTAAATATTAATTGTCTGGGACTGATATCCATAATCACTTTGGCAACTAGAGACTATTTAAAGTCATCAGTTTCCTACACACACACACACACACACGGGACTAACGTGTTATCCCACCCATTGTAATGTTGTGTGTGTGCGTTTGTGTATGGTGTGTGTGCGTGTGTCTGTGTATGGTTAGGCTGACCATATTTCCTTGAGACAAAAACGGGACATTGGGATGGCAAAAACGGGACGCCCCGCTCCCAGCTCCCCCCGCTCTCAGCTCCCCTTGCTCCCAGCTCCCCCCTCCCCAGGTATAAAAGCTGTCACTCCATCAAATTGTGGCTCTCTGTCTTTCCTCCTTCTGAGGAGTGGGAGCTACTCCACCTTGCTCCATCAGTGGGTATGGGGGCTAAGGAGGGGCTCTTGGGGCCTCAAACCCCTTGGGTCTGCTTCAGGTACCATGGAGGGAATGGAAAAGGATTTGCCAATAAAAACCGGTTGTACCATCGCTGGATTATCTGTGTCAGTGTTTGAGGAGTGTCTGTGGGAACCACCCTTGTTCTTGACAGGGGCCCTACAGACTGGAGGCATTGCATCATGGAATAGAAGCTGAAGCCTGCCCTGTTGTCACTCCCCAGAACCATCAGTGGAGACTCACACCTCCTGGAACCAGCAGGTATGCACCACAGTGCACCCTGTAACTACCAAATCTCCCTTAGGGGGGGGGGGAGGGGTTACATGTGTATGGTGCGTGTAACTGGTGTGTGCATCTGTGTATGGTGCATGTAACTGGTGTGCGCATCTGTATATGGTGCGTGTAACTGGTGTGCGTATGTGTGTATGGTGTGTGTAAATAGTGTGCACATCTGTGTATGGTGCATGTAACTGGTGTGCGCATCTGTGTGCTGGCAACTTGGTCCTTGGGCCAGTGTGTTGTGCTTGCCCCTTGTGCTAAAATTTGCCAGTACACTCTGATCAGTAGACAGAATTGTAATTCACAATGTAGGAGGAGGTCCATCATAATTTTACAGGACCTTAACCATGACCCAAAGGATATTACAGGAAGCATGGAGGTTAAAAATCTTTATTAAGGCCGCCAAGTGTTCGTATAACCAAGCTTGAAGAGTTACCTGGCGTCTCACTGTAAAAGTAATCTATCACGGTCCCCAACACGGGAGGGAGTGGAACTTGATCAATGGGCATAAATGTGAAAGTCGGAATGCCACGATGTTCTGCAGTGAAAATGTTGTGCAAATGGTTGATCTTTCAAACCATCAATGAACATCTTATTCTCAAGAGCCTTCTTCTTTCATAAAGACCTTGCACTCACCACTCATCTTTTGGGTTTAAATATCACCTCTATGCTGACGACACACAAATTTACCTTTCAACCCCTGACCTTACACCTGCTATACAGACCAAAGTTTCTGAATGCCTCTCTGGAATATCATCCTGGATGGCCATCCGCCGACTGAAACTTAACATGGCTAAAACAGAGCTCCTTATACTACCTCCCAAACCTGGCCCTACTACATCCTTCCACATTGCTATTGGAAATACGATCATTCACCCAGTAGCCCAAGCACGCTGCCTAGGGGTCACACTTGATTCCTCTCTCTCATTCTCCTCTCATATTCAAAACGTTTCTAAAACTTGTCGCTTTTTCCTCCGCAATATCACAAAGATACGCCCTTTCCTCTGTTACTCAACTGCCAAAACTCTGACTCAGGCCCTCATTCTCTCACGTCTCGATTACTGCAACCTCCTGCTGTCCGGCCTTCCTACCTCTCACCTGTCTCCCCTACAATCTATCCTAAACACTGCTGCCAGAATCACTCTACTCTTTCCTAAATCTGTCTCAGCGTCTCCCCTGCTGAAATCCCTCTCCTCGCTTCCGATTAAATCGCGTATCTCACATTCAATTCTACTGCTCACTTTTAAAGCTTTACATTCTTCTGCCCCTCATTACATCTCAGCCCTAATTTCTCGCTATGCACCATCACGACTCTTGCGTTCTTCTCAAGGATGTCTTCTTTCTACCCCCTTTGTATCTAAAGCTCTCTCCCGCCTTAAACCTTTCTCACTTTCTGCCCCACACCTCTGGAATGCCCTTCCCCTCAATACCCGACTAGCCCCCTCGCTATCCACCTTTAAGACCCACCTTAAGACACATCTGCTTAAAGAAGCATATGAGTAGCACTGGATAATCATGGACACATGACACAAAGCTTGGCCCCCTGCAGACGCACTTACTAGTATTCCCTCCTACTGTCTCTGTACGTTCTCCCTACCTACCAATTAGATTGTAAGCTCCTTGGAGCAGGGACTCCTTCCTTAATGTTACTTTTACAGTATGTCTGAAGCACTTATTCCCATGATCTGTTATTTATATTTGTTATTTATATGACATGTATTACTACTGTGAAGCGCTATGTACATTTTATGGCGCTATACAAATAAAGACATACATACATACATACATACATACTCTATAGGATGTGTTTGTCTAAATTGATAAGTCAGTGTCCAATTCAATTTCTTTTTACTAGTAAGGTCCAATGATTTGATATGTTTGGGATTACGATGATCTCATATATGTCTAGATGCCTTCATTTCTTAACCCCTTGGGTGCGCCAGGATATAGCCACTACAGTATGTCATTGAATCTGGCACACTCTGGGCTCCATGATGTTGTGACTATGGGCCTCATGCAGTAAGCGTTGATAAGGGAATTATCGCCATTTTATAGCCAAAATTGGGTTTGAGATTCAGTAAGCGCCGATAAGTGCTTGATTTCGCCAGGTTTCGGAGCCGATAATTTTGTTATGGCCAGTCAGCTGCCGATAAGCCTGTTTTCGCCACTGATCGCCACTTTTTTAAATCGGCTGGATTCAACAACAAAAAATCAGCTTATCGGGGCTGATCGGCACTATGAAATTGAGATGTTATGGCCAATTTCTCCCGCCAACTAAAGTTGGCAGTTTGGAGGGGAGAACGATCGCTAAGGCTGCCGGAACGGCACTTAGAAAAAAAAAATCTTCTGTACATCAATGGAGTCAATGGAGCGGGGATGTATAACAGTATAGTACTGTTTACGTTTCATTGCTCACAATACAAACGTCATTTGCATTACAGTGTGGGGGCATTCCCTGCATTGTGTCACAGCTGACGTGTATTATTTGCATAACATTATACTTTTACATGTTTTCAGCATTTGCGTGTCACATTACTCATCATGTGATGATGTGCCAAGGGAAAATACTATACTCAACTCTTAAAGGAGAACCTCACATCATATCACACATTTTTATGAACTGAGCGACAATTATTTACATGATGTTACACATGTCACACATGTCACACATACACAGTATATTCATGTTCCTTTACATTACACAATGCTTGTAATGTGTCACGCATCTTTAAACGTTCATGTACATCTAAATTCTCATGTTTACATCTACGTTTGGTCCTCCCTATTTTCATGACGTCACTTATTGGACGATCAATCACATTGCATGTTTACATTGTAACCGTTGCATTACAAGCACTTCAACCTAACTTATACACACATGTACAGTAATTCATCATTGGGACACCTTGTAAACTCATTCTATAGCAACTATCCTCCTTACAGAAATGCATGCATATGCACACGACTATTCATTGTTGTCAACATGTCACAATAACATGGCTAATTACACATGTTACACAAAACTTTTCCCACGTCAATCTCAGCCTTTTTGTCTAATTACATGACTCACTGTTGCGTTCAGAAGTTTTACATGCATTGCACATGCAACTATTTATTTGCAAGCAATGTTTGTACAAAGCTTCACGTCACATCATTGGCAAATATCATCATTCCCTGCAGAATACACACAACAAATACTTATAACAACAACTGCACACAGCTTGCCACAGAAGTACACTACCGACACACTTTATCCTAGCAGGGCTAGTTCCGCAAGCCGGGGGATGCCCCGGCTTGCTAGCCCCACTCCCTCGGCGTGCCGCGCGTCACCGATGCGCGGTCACGCGTCATCGGGTGTCAGCGCCCCCTGCACGCACGTCCAGGGCTCCCCGAGGGAGCCCTGGTGTCCCGCGATCGCGGGACGGCGGCAGGGGGTTCCGGGGGACCCGGCGGACCCGGCAGCGGTAGGGAGAGCACCCCGATCGGAGGGCGCTTTTCCGCTGCTTTGGCGCGCGCCCGGCACCCTCCGGCGCTGCGGCCGAGAACGGGCAAATGCTCGAATAAACTCGGCCGCAGCAGTACTTTATTATGTTAATGTAACACCTTGCATTTTACTATGTCACCTGACATCATCACATACCTATTTAAAGGACGCCCATTACCTGCTCATTCACAGCTACTCATTTCAAAATGTTGCGATTGTTTAGGAGACGGAGGAACATTCTTTTCTATGACATGCTTGATGATCAAGAGAATCATATAGGGCAAGGGAGGGACACACCGAGGGACAGTGACAGGGACAGTCACGCGGATACGACAGGGACAGGGAGAGGGACAGGCCGAGGGACAGGAGATCAGAGGAGAAGACAGAGGAGACAAGTTGTGCCTTGTCCGCGTGTGTACAGGGAGAGAACCCTGTTAGATGGGATGAGTGAGGAGGAGATTGTAAGTCGCTATCGTTTGAGTTCAGCAGCAATCTTATCTCTTTATGAGGAGATAAGGGGAGATTTAGATTTTTTCACAGCCAGAGGTCGTGCAGTCCCTGGGCTTGTTAAAATGCTGTGCTCATTACATTATCTTGTTTCCGCGTCATACCAGACAACTGTGGGCATAGTGGGCGGGGTCTCGCAATCTACATTCTCGCGGGCCTTGACCCAGTTTCTCTATGCACTCAATAGACGCGCTAGGAATTATATTCATTTTCCTACAGAGGCGACAGAGTGGCTGGAAGTCAGGACTGGCTTTTATAATATAGCAGGGATACCATGTGTGCTGGGTGCAATCGATTGCACACATGTTGCTTTGATTGCACCTAGTCAGAGTGAGCATGTGTACCGCAATCGTAAGCACTACCATTCACTCAATGTACAGGTGGTATGTGATGCGACGATGAGGATAATGCATGTGGTACCCAAATTCCCTGGTTCCAGTCACGATTTCTCTATCCTGAGGAACTCTTCAGTCTTCCATGCGTTCGAAGAGGGACATTTTGAACATGGTTGGCTGCTGGGTGAGTACACATTTACATGTTCTAACACAAAACACATTTTTATTTAGGAATGTTGGCATTGTACAATTTGATCACTAATGTCAGCTTATGTGTGCTCCATTCATTATAGGTGACTCAAGATACGGAATTAGGCCGTGGCTCTTGACTCCGGTGCTAAACCCTCAAACTGAAGCAGAGGAGAGGTACAATGCAGCCCATATATCTACAAGATCTGTTATAGAGAGGACATTTGGCCTACTCAAGACCAGATTTAGGTGTCTGGACAGAACTGGTGGGGCTCTTCTATACAAGTCTCAAAAAGTGTCTGATATTATTCTTGCCTGTTGCATTTTGCACAATGTTGCACTCAGGCACAATGTACAATCAGACCTAGCTGAGCCTTTGGTAGACGAGCATCCCACCCATGTAGCTGCTGAAAATGAACAAACAGCCAGTGGTGGCCAGACACGCCAGAATCTCATCAATTCATTTTTTTCTTGTAAGTAAAAACATATATGTTCCAAGTTCTACTTTTATAGTTACATTATGTTATCTTAACAATAATGTTTTTTTATATACCCTTCTGGTAGGACACAGATGAATATGGGTTGCACACCTTTCTTTTCTCTGCTGTGTGCACAAAGGGATGTGGCACCGGTATGTTATTGTTGCACAGGTTATATAATCCCTCTTCAATTGTACTTGAGTTGTGTGTATGTGAATACAACTGGGGTAACAAAGCACTAATATTTTAGCATTGTGTTGTTCCTTATGCTAAGACAATACACATATTATGCCCATACTCATTCATGCTTCTAGTATGCTTACATACAATGTTATTGGTGCAGTGTAACATGTACATCCATATGATGTGTACACCTGGCTGATTTACATTTTGAATGTGATTAAATATACATGGTGTTGCACATTTAACAACAAATACACACTTTGCTGTGTTGTTTACGGTACTGAAGATGGCATGTCAATGTTTGCAATTTATATATTGTTCCTTTGCATTATAGGTATATCTCCAGTATGACTGATCATGGTATGTATATTTGCTGACATCTCTCATAAGATGTGCCTACCTCAATCTTCCTATAATTATTTGAAGTAAAAACCCAACATATTGGTTTAAACACAAATGTAACATACATGTACTTTCTGTATCATGTATATGCATTTAGCTACTCTTGAGCTTTCATGTGCATTGTATTAGAAAATGATTACTCCCATTTCATCACATTTTATGTATGTTTCCTTATAAATTCCATTAATGTAATATAGAGGTGTTTGGAGACAAGGGGATAACTGTACTTATTTGTTTACTTACGGGAGCTCATTCATCACGGATGAAATTGACTGATCATAACACTCCATGCATGAATGCCTGTAATCACAACAATGCGTACTACATCTTATATTTAGCAATGTAGGTGTTTTTTAATGCTAGGAATTAATAGTCAACATTAATTTAAATTTGTGACATGTGTATGTATAAGTCACACGTGTGTGGATGTGTCCTACATGTACCAAGTGTAAAACTGTTAACAGAAAAGACAATTTTGTCGCAAATGTTACTGTCATTTAGCATTTCTAATTTACCAATATGACAATGTTGGTAATATTTTTGGAATATAAATCACGTCACTTCATCATTATCATGATGATAATTATCAAGTATTCTCACAATTGTAACGTCAATCACGTGCACATTAGCATAGACACACTTTTTAAGACAACTGTTTGTGTCTGTATCAATTTGTGTAGGATCCATGTATAACACCGACAAATGATAACACCAGCTTTATTATGGTAGCTTATATCATCATATTGACTATACTATGTATTTTTAGAACGTTTAATAAACACAGTAAACTATAGTTAGTTAGGTTAATGAAATATACACAGAAACGTACTTCATTACATGATGTTCATGTCATATTCAGAACATCATGCATTGTAGGGGACCACAACATCTGGCCAATAACATTATTTGCTACAGTCCCAAACCATTTTATCAATACCCATGTAACAAGAGATTTTTAACAATAAATGGCTAGTTGGTTGTAAGTGTCCTTTACATTGGGAGAAGGAGTGGCTCACTGAGTAAGGACACACACTGGCACTGAGAGTTTGAAGCAGGGGAGTCTGGTTCAATTCCCGGTGTCAGCTCCTTGTGACCTTGGCCAAGTCACTTTATCTCCCTGTGCCTCATGCGGCAAAAAATAAATTGTAAGTTCCACGGGCCAGGGACCTCAGGCTGAAAAAGGTGTCTGTAAAGTGCTGTGTACAACTAGCAGCGCTATACATTAACATGCTCATATTATAATTATTATTATTATTATTATTATTGTTACATAGTTTCGACAGTCATACGTTCCATTACACAATAGAATACACAAATGTGTTAGCAGAGTGGGAATGGTTGTTATATATAAAACACACCATGTCATAAAATGATAGTAGTCATTAAAGAACACTCAATAAAAATTCATGAGGCACTCTTTTGCAACATCATTATGTTAATTAAGTGCTTATGCAATATAGGCATAAGGGTATCATATTTTTAATTGTTTGTTAATCAGCGCTGCAAGCAATATAAAATTAGTTCCATATGTAGTATAGTAGTCGGTGGCTCCTCCTCACAATCATCTCATATAAAGGTAGACTCTTCTGAAATCATACATTGATCCGATTGTATCTTCCCCGACATCTCTGAAATACAGCAAACACATGATGGTCAAATATGGCACCTTACTATATATGTATCCGTGACAACGCGTTACACAGCTCTATATGATTGTGTACATACACACGTCACTCACTTATATGTTAGAACTACAAGTGTACATCAGTATGTAATTTTTATTTACATTTTTAGCAGGCATAACTATGTATATGAAGTGAACGTTGCCTGTATACTGACAAATGTGCGCGCACATCTTAGTGTGCGCACGCACTTCACGCTTGGCTCCACTAACTGTTAGCGCATGCGCAAAACAAAGCGTACGTTGTGCGTTCAATACATGTTGAAAATACCAGTAAACATAAAATCTTTATTTCAAATACAATGAAGATGAAACTACATTCGTTCTAAACTAGTACATCTGTATTCTTTTTAAACAGACGTGTTTGGACAGAAAGGACGGCCGATAACACAATGCGCAAATGCAATACGTGTGACGTCATGTTAAGCCAGCGTGAAACGCACGCTAACACTCCTCCCACTCAATTAACATTCGGCTAACGCCCAGTTGACGCCTACAAACAGTGAGCCGCATGCATGACACACTGCAGTTACCGTTACTATAACAAAACATGACAGCCAATAGGCTTTGAGGCGCGCACGTCGCTTGGGGGCGGGACTTACATCCGTAATCCTTTTTAAGGACGCCTTGGGCCATGACAAGGGTCCCACGTCATACGTGGTGGACCCGCTTTTAAATGTTGTAGATGTTGCATGATAACAAAACAGGTATGTGTTAGAGTTATGGTAAAATGTTGCTAATATGTTTAAAGTGATAGGAAAGTACGTATATTTATTCCGTCAGCAATGTGTAATACTCTTTCAGGTTCTACTATATTGTATTCGGAAACAATTTATTTGTGATCGCTACATGTTATGCAGTCTGCAATGTTACGCTGTATCCACGCATTGAAAGGGAAAATGGTGGTTATAAAAAAAAAAAACATTTAAACGCAGAGTCAACGCATAACGATTGTTATATTTACCATTCTTCTAGAATTAACTCTTCGTCTGGCTGCAACTGGTCGCTCCAGAAATGCAAGGCTTTTTCATCCACGCTTGACCCACCCGCTGAATCCAGTATGACACACATCTCCTCCATGAAGCGCTCATAGGAATCGCCACTGCTTTCTTCAAACAATTGGTCTGGAGGTAGGTTCATTTCTTCGGGTACCCATTCCAATGCATTTTCAGCTGAAAGGCTTGGTACATAATCATAGTAGTTTTGTTGTTGTACAATGTGGGTTTCAGGAATGGAGGGTGCAGATATTGCAGCAGGTATCGATTCACACGGAACAGTAGTAGCGGATCCATTGCTATTGGCATTAGGAATAAATATGCCTTTAACCACAATATATGTGCCCTCTTTCACAGTGAAATGTTTTTCTTTGGCAATCTTCCAGAAACCATAGTTGTCTTCTAGCTTATCCTGCACACGTTCAAAAAAGTCATTAGTTGATAAAGTGAATCTTATTGAGGAATTAAAATTGCGCGCATGCCCACGGTCTTGGTAATAAGGATATTTTGCTCGAATCGAATCATAGATTTGGCGTGTGCTCGCTTGGTGTCCGCAAGTTCTCAAAATAGCTTCTGATACCATGTATTTATACCCTAAATTCGGATTCATATTTTTCACGAATTCATCAGCCATTGCAGATTAGCACAAAAGATGTGTGCAGGTATCTGTTCTTTGCTCATCAAAATGAAACTGCTCAATGGCTAACAAATTGCTGTGTTTCCTTTTCAAGGTCAACAAAAGTATAAACTGTAACTCCTTATTTCAAACGCCAATTGGATGTGTAGTTTTAATTGCTTGAACATTTGTGGTTTGTGATAGCCGCATGTGGGACAAACATGTATCCTTTTTTTTATCTCGTTTCTGAAAACATTCCTACACTTTTAATTCAGTAACATTGAGTTTTCTTGACAAATAACAAAGAGCACTGTGTGAAAATAGTGCTTAGACAGCCATATCAGTAAATACACACACCTGCAAAATGAAATGTTTTTTTCCCGCATACATTTCTGTGTGTATTTGAAAGTCTGGTTAACTCCCTGTCTGCATGAGTTTAAATACGTGTGTATCTATATATATATATAAATATATATCTCTCATAAATATATATATATAAAGTGTATATTGTGTGTGTGTGTGTGTGTGTGTGTGTGTGTGTGTGTGTGTGTGTGTGTGTGTGTGTGTGTGTGTGTGTGTGTGTGTGTGTGTGTGTGTGTGTGTGTGTATGTGTGTGTGTGTGTATGTGTGTATGTGTGTATGTGTGTATGTGTGTATGTGTATATATATATATATATATATATATATATATATATATATATATATATATATAAAAAAAACATTTTTTTTTTTTATATTGCAGGAGTACACACAACATATTGATGGCAGTAAGTAGGCCTTGTATGAAACCTATTTAAATGGTGATAAACATGAGTGAATTAAGTAATAAACATTTGTTTGCGCCCAATAATGTTAGATGCTCACACTTAGTATAGTTCTCAAACATTAGGCCTGTATTATTAAAATACTGTGTTTTCACAAGGAAGCATGAAGTGTATGTTTTTTGTAAATACATCTATACCAGTTTAGATAGTACTATATATACATACACACACACAGTGTGTGTGTGTGTGTGTGTGTGTGTGTGTGTGTGTGTGTGTGTGTGTGTGTGTGTGTGTGTGTGTGTGTGTGTGTGTGTGTGTGTGTGTGTGTGTGTGTGTGTGTGTGTGTGTGTGTGCATATATCCATACATAGTACATATATATTAGTATAAATTCAGAGATGTTCTTGAAACAAGAACACATAAATGATTAAAGGACAACATTACAATGGCCAGCAAAGGTAAGTAATATTTAACACAAAATCCTGCTGTACACGTACAAGAAAGATGTTTGCAGTTAAATAGGTGCTTTTATAATTGCATGTGAATAATATGCACATGCAATGATTACATCAAGTAACACACCCAAATGCAATGTTTTGCTGCAAAGTCAATGGCAGCTTCTCTAAACTTAGCAACTGGCTCCTGGTGGACCATTACTGAACAGACGATTAATACATAAATATTTATAACACTATTCATTAATTACGAGTGTTAACATTTCCAAAACTTCACGTGTACAAGAACGTACTTGAAAGTTTGGAAACAACACAGTCTTCAGCATACATACAATATTAATTAGATAATCTGAAGTCAACAAAACAAGGCCAAAGACATATTTAGTGAATTATAAAATTTATTTTTTTTGTTCCTTTTGAGAGCGAGTAACAGGCCTGCTTGTTGTCTCTTGAATTTTCCTTTTTCGTTTGCCAACAACTTTAGCCACAACAGAGCCACTTTGAGTGGCCTCTGGCACTTCACGGGCAGGGCTTGTGGCCAGTGACTCACCTACAGGGCTTTTGGGCAGTGATTCACCTACAGGGCTTTTGGGCAGTGATTCACCTACAGGGCTTTTGGGCAGTGATTCACCTACAGGGCTTTTGGGCAGTGACTCACCTACAGGGCTTTTGGGTAGTGACTGTTCACGGACAGGGCTTGTGGCCAGTGACTCACCGACAGGGCTTGTGCCCACTGACACATGTGAGCAAGTTGGTAGACACTGCACAAGTGATGGTTGGTCTGTTTCATGTGTGTCTTTTGTTGTTTTTGACCAAAAACTGGTCAGTAGTAACTGCTTGTGTTTTGTTTTTGTAGCCTCCTTTGTAGGTGTCAGCTGCTGATTTTGTACAGATGGCAGCGGTAGGATGTCGTCAGGAACCTGCACAGCAATGTCTGCTACTTGACCGGTAACATTCGGACCTGGTGAATGAAGATCAGAAGCATGTGGTGAAAACTGACCAGCATGAACAGATCCTACCTATGAGGTGTTCAAGTTGAATTGTGGTACATTAGTCATTCTCAAGTAATTAGCTTGTGTTTGCTGAACAACTAATGCTTCGAATGAGGTGTTGATTTTTTGCAACTGTTTAGGCACTTCAATGAAGACTCTGTGGAGATGTGCCAATTGTGAAACTGTTTCTTCCTGCAGTGCAATCATCCTTTCCAGCACTGTCATCAGGTCAGAATGGCGACGATTTTCTGATTCCACAATTTTTCCCTCAGAAGCTACAATTGCATCGTATGTGGTATTTGCTGGACGATTTGGCGGTAAAACAGTTTCAATTGGAACCTCTTCATGGTCACTTGCTTGTATTTGTGTGTCTATGGCGGCATCATCATCATCATCATCATAATCCTCTTCATCATGTTCTACAAATAAATGTACACATTATTAAATGGCATGTTAATCTCTGCTGTGTTACTATGTAATTCTACTGTGTCATAAGTAACAACTAACATGTTTCCATACGTTTTATAACCTCACATTAAAAACTACCTTGACTTAAGAATAATGTTTGGACTCAGTATGAAATATGAGTGAATGAAAACTTGCTGTAAACTCACAACTCCTACATGATAGTTAACATCACTAACACAATACATGTTGTCTTACACTTCATTTTCACATACACTAAGTAATCCTATTTAAAGAACATGTGCAAAACAAATAATGAACATGACAACATAACATATAGAAGAGCACATATTATATGGCCACCAACTGATACACTCACCTTCTAGGTGTGTTGAGCTGGCTGACCCAGGTGAAGACACTTGTTCCGTCTCAGGTGACACATGTCCTCCAGGGGCAACTATATTTAACAATAACATAAGTTTTACATTTACATGTGTAAATATTGAACAAACAGTTATTGTATGTTCTGTATTTATGAGTACCTAACAGCATCAGTTCCTTTACCCAAAATGTGTGTGTGAAAGTGAACATAAATAGTTGTAATAACAATGTACATGCCTGTGTACTTAGAAGTTTTGAGTTCCCTAACATACAACATACTATGGTTCTGCAGTAATGCGTGAGGATAAATAGATTAAATTTGTACAAAAAAAATCATATGTTGTGTAGTGATATCAGTATCATAATGTACATAACTATCATGAGATGACCATTCACAATGGTTATCATGAAGGTGGTCATATTGCAAAAAGTGTTGTTTTTGGTAGAGGATATGTGTGGTACATTAATATAAGATGTGGCACACCTGAATGTGGCTGTGACTCAACACATGCAGTGTGTGATAATGTGTCGTTGATAGTAGTTCAACTATAGATATGAGTGAACTAATGTGTGACGTACGCTTTGATAAGTAATGAGTTGTTGGGGCATTTAGTAGCTAAAGTTAAGCTTTCAAATGAGTGTGATTAACTTCAGTTGTGCTAGTCAGGTTGTAAGAACGGTATTCCCTTCCCCAAAAAGCCTAATCAGCCACACCTTTCAATTACTTGAAACAGGTGAAAATGGTGTGAACTAAGTTGACCCTAAAATGAGCCTGTAATTAGTGTGTGTGCTGAACCCCACCCCCTCTGTTGAAGTGTATGCTGTGATGAGATATTAATTGCAGCTGCTTTAACACAATGGTAGATGAGCTAAATAGTCGTGTGCAGTTTTTAAGTTATGAAAACAATGACATAACATATGATACGTGTGCCTCATTATGCTGTCTGTATATGACTTAAAGCAAAATGGACCTTTTCATAAACAACTATAGATGTGTTAGTGCAAGTGATGTTTGTAGGCCGTTGCATGCAATATATTTGATGCATGCTTAAAATAGGCAGTAATGTCATGTTTGTCGGAGTAAAATAAATAAAATACACAATAATATTATACATATTTATGTTCTGTACCTGTAGCTAGTAATAATTTCTCATTAACATGTGTTACACATGTGTACTACCCTGTTGTTCCCCATCTTCGCCCACCATCAATTGCTTCCACTGCAGCAATGCATTTTGGGAATTCACATGTAAATGAGCACGCAATGGCACGTGCTATATTAGTTACTGCTTTTAGTAGGACTACAACATATATGTATATTTTGATATATATATATATATACAGAATCAGACATATACATATATAGATGCAGGTATGCTTATATTGTGAAGACAGTATAAAAAGCAGTGTAAATATGCAAAATAACTGTAAGCAACGACACGCCTAGTACAGTAATATTTCTCACCTGGTGGAAATTGTGAGGGTTAAATTCCAATATCCCGGTCACCAGGTAAGCCTTCCACGACGACGGGAAGTAATTTTGCCCGAAGCAGCTCCTCCAATGGAGTTAATATGAGACGTTGTGGTGTCGGCCCACCTCCAGTGCCAGTAGCATGCACGCGTTGCTGTTGTATTTTTTTTTTCAATTTTGACATAATATCATCAAATCTCTTGTGACAATTCCGCTTGTCCCTCACATGATTCCCACACGCATTGACACCAATGACTATTGTGTCCCACATTTCTTTTCTGCTTGATGAACTTGTCCACCCTTGAAAAACATATAAAATATATGAGGTAAATTAATAATAATAGAAGCACCAGTTTCCTACACTGCTAGCTGTTCCAAGAGATAGCAAACATGCTGTTTTAGGTGTAATATGTGAAGCACATGAGCATTCACTACTAAACCTATACATGTAAGCAAGGTTGCATTCATATTGTATGCAGTTATGGCAAATTGACCGCCTGTGTTTAGTTGTCCTTGTAAGGCATGATAAAAAGCTGTGTTTCCAGACTAATTAACATAGAAAGATATTCTGAACCCATATTTGCATATGAACAAAACTCAGATGACCTAGGATCACATGTATTTGAATAATAAATGTAAAGGTACACTTACCTAGTAAATGTCCATATATACTGTCATAGTGCTCCAGAATGCCAGTGACAAGAGCTGTATTTTCCTGGTCATTGAAGCGAGGATTACGTGGCTTCTCCACACGTTTCTTCCGAGCAGGTTTAGGGTCAGAGCTTGGCTGGTGCTGACTGGACTCTCCTTCTTCCAATGGAAGAGCCTCCAAAAGCTGCCCACCAGCAAGCACGCCACCACCATCCACCCCATCAGCAACTGCGCCACCAGCAGCACTCACAGCACCAGCACTCCCACTCCTAGCACCAGCACTCCCACTCCTAGCACCAGCACTCCCACTCCCAGCAACAGCACTCCCACTCCCAGCAACAGCACTCCCACTCCCAGCAACAGCACTCCCACTCCCAGCAACAGCACTCCCACTCCCAGCAACAGCACTCCCACTCCCAGCAACACCACTCGGTGCACCAGCAACATCACTCCCCTGAACAGTACGTTCACTCCGACGCGTACTCGCACAAGTAGCACTCCCACTCCCACCAGCATCACTCTTCCCACGCTTTGCGGGCATACTTCCAGCACTCACAAAAAACAGACAACAAATGTACAGCCAATCACACGAAACACTTCCACATATAAAACAAGACAAAGATGTAAACAAAACAACAATGGACAAAGCTCACCCAATACACAACAAGTCTCTCAGTCAATATGCAAATCTTCAATCGTCCAGCTCTGTGCGTCTCTCTCTCACTCCCAACAACACAGAGAATGATTAGCAGTACACGTTGCCTTTAAATATGGCGCGCTATCCAATACATGCTTGTTTCGCCTGATTCAGCAAGATTTGTGATTGGGCAACCTAACAGCACCCCGCCACGCACGCCGATACACCTGTGTGTGATCGGCTAATCATCGTGAGAGTGGGCGGATTTGTTTTCGGGTTGATTTTGAATGTATTCGGCACTTACTGCATACGGAGAGGAAAAATCGCCAATAACATGACTAATCGTAAGATTGCCGATTTCACATAATCGACGCTTACTGCATGAGGCCCTATGTGCTAGTTTTCATGGGGAAAATCGGGTTCAGCGCACCATGCGATCTGAAATGCAGGGAAATGGAAGAGGAGGGATCCTCTTTCCGAGTTAAGGAAACCCGCCAGCATGTGATGCCGGCAACCAAGGAAACTTGATTTGGAACATGAACAAGAGAGTCTGCCACCATCTGTATTTTAAAGCATTTCTAATCAGTGAGCTGCTTCCCACCTGAGCTCAGCTCTCAGGCAGAGCCAGCACGTGCTGATTAAGGAGCCGCACTCCATCTGTGGTCTGATCCCAGGAAATGTCAGCCCTCTGGAAATCTAGTACTGATCTACAAGTATGTATTAACCCTAAAATCCAGATTAACAGGCTTTTCTCTTAAGAACAACCAACCTCACCAAAAAAAAAAATGAAAAGAGGAAGCAATACAAATCTAACAAATATTTCAGTGCACTACAAAGTGAATAACTGAAATTGTTAATATACTAAAAAGTTTAAAAGAAAACTACGACAAAAAAAGATCCTGGGTCAAATCTGTAAATATTGTTTTCCATATATGAATATATTGCAAAGGACATACACCTATATAGACAAACAACAAAATATTGTTTGAAAAATTGAATCTGCTGTGCATATATACCACTGTGAAATAATGTGAATATACACCAATGTAATATATAATAACAAATATATAAAAAACATACACAGTCACCAAAGCCCCAATGTCCTGGAGTTAAGACACAACTGTTGGTTAATCTCTTTAAATAAGTATTCCATATTCCACTTTATCTGGACTATGTTTTTTCCTTATAGGTCTTGGCGTCTGCAGCTTTCTCACATACTGTAAGGTTCTTTCCTCCTCAAGAACTAGTTACAAAGATAATAGAAAAGAGAAAGCGCAAAAAACGGCAATAGTATAATGTTGTTTTAATTTCCATTTTAAAAAGGTAAGTATTGCACTTAGAATATAAGTGGCTGGCTCAGCAGTAGAATAAACACAGACTCAGACTCCCCACCAGCTTTCCAACCCAGGTGGTGCACTGAATAAAAACATAAACATTGAAAATAACTAGCAAAAAATCTCTAAACTGAAAAAATAAATAAAGCAGAGGAGCCAAAGACAGCAACAGTAAATCAAATAACTCAGCTACCAGCAGTACTAACAGATAGACACAATTTTATTTACAAAAATAATAATTTAAACATCAAACAATCAAATTGGCAAATAACATGGTAATAATAGTAAGGATTAATCAGTCTACCAAAGCAAGAAATATAGGCACACACAAATGCATGGGACTGATTTTAATGAAGAGCCCCTGAACAGTGAGCAGAAACATACTGTAGATAAAGCCATGGGCCCCCAAACAGAAAAATGAAGGGAGGACGGGAGAGGAACAAGAACCGTTCTACAGAGAAGCAAAGAGAAGTCTCAATTCCCAGAAGTGAACCCATCGTGAGATAACGTTAAATGTAAGTGTAAAATATTAGATCAACTGACACCCAAAGAAAGGAAATAATACCAGAAAAATTGAACGGAAAATAAAACTGAAAAATCTCATTAAAAGAGTACACAAACAGAAACTCTTGCCTTAGACTATTGGATGTTGGAGAGGTGCAAAGGAAAGAGTAACGAGCAATCTTCTTAAAAAAATCTACTTGAGATCATTTGAATACAGCATTGGAAAGGGATATAAGGATTGACCCTCAGAATTTCCTCATTGTGAATACCCAATTGGGTTGTGTATTGGTGATTATAACATATTGGAATGTTTATTGGGGCAGAGGGGGTGAGTGAAGGGCCAAGTACCCCCTTCACTCACCCCCTTTGCCACCAATAAAGCTACTGTTGTCCATTAACTTCGTCATTGCCTTAGCGGTTAGCCGCTATGGTAATGAAGCTGACTGTAAATGCATTTTTATTGCATGGGATTGATGCCGGGGGTCTCCGGTGCTGATATTAATGGGTATCAGGTCCGGAGACTCCCGGCATCAATCTGATGCAGGAAAAATGCCTTTTTGTTTTCTAAGTCACGCCTCTCCGCTTATCGGCAGGTTCTCACCACCTCCCTACCAACTTTTTCTGGCGTGAGGATTTTGTCAGAAAATCGCCATTCTACAGCCACGATAGGCCTTGATAACCTAATCGCGGCTACTAGAATTGCACGAGTTTCCAAACCTGTCGATAACAGCCTTATCGCCGCTCACTGAGCGATTTGGTTTAAAGGAAATTTTTGGGGGATATTCAGTCTTTTATCGCCCACTTATCAATGCTTACTGAATTGGAGTAGGCAGTTTGGGCGATAAGTGCTCGATAAGTGACTTATGAACGCTTAGTGCATAGTCCCCATAGCATTTTGTGCTCATGTGCGAGCGTGACGGCAACGCGCGGCGGCACACGGCTATTACTACCGTGACGTCACTCGCGTTTCAGTTTTTCGTTACAACGCAAGGATTTGTTCCCATGAAAACCCTGAAGGCGCCAGCAAAGAAGTTTCACTTAAAAAACCACCGCTCTATGGCACTTAGCTGTTACGCTCGTCTCCATGTTGCCGCCCACCTACTACTTCTGAACCGCAGCGTCAAATGACACCACAGACATGACCAACGTGACGACGCACGGCACTGCCGTGGAAACGAGATGCCGTGTGACATCACGTTGGTAACGTCCGCAGCATCATTTTACGCTGTGGTTCAAAAGGAGGATGGTGAATGGCAACAAGGAGGAGGGGGGTGGCAACAAGGAGGCGTCCGCAACAGCTAAGTGCCTTCCCATCAGATTCGATCGGCCCGAGAGAGCGGCAAAAGTATATGGGGGTGGATATTTTTGCCACCCCAAAATGTTGCCGCCCTAGGCCCGGGCCCAATGGAAAATCCGCCACTGTGTGCAAGTAAGTGCATTGGAGCCACCACTCCTATAGAAACTCTCTGTTGGTGTATGACTGAGGTATGCTGGGGCATCAGTAGGAATAATTAGGTACACTAAAGAAAAAAGAGGTGTGAGCAGCACAGAACGGTAAAATTCCCTTTGCTGCTGGAGCAGACAGGAACGCACAGCTCAACAAGCCGATGCAGTGTTAATAAACTGACGCTGACAAATCTGTCTATATTTTGGATCGATTTAACTGCTATTAATCTTCTCTTATTTTCTGCAAAATTTTATACCGCCATGTACTTTGCACTGAACTGGCCTTAATTGTGCTACTTTACAATACTTGATTGAAAATGTGTATTTCTATGAGATAACCTAAAAAGAAAGTAGCAAGGTCCCCTTTACTCTCTTGGCTTTATGTTCAAATCGGCGTTTGAAATTGATCAGTAATTGCAGTAATTTAAAACTGCAAAGTGCTCTCCTCCATTTGTACAAGATACATAGAGATACAGACTTAGAAAACTCTGCAGAGCAATTAATAACTGTCCCTGCACATACCCACTTCCCATGGTCAGACACCACAAACCTACATACAAACAGAGATACGCAGGGACTTATTCATTTATCATTGATATATCAAATGCAAAATCAGAGGGAAATGGAAAGGAATTAGATGAGTTAAAAAATCTGGTATTTTCACTGCATTTATTAATGAAATATGCATAAAAATGAGAGAGAGAGATTTGTTTCAATATGGTGAAACGAATGATACCTGGGAATATACCTGAGAGATTCCTACATATTTGTACATATTTTTAATTTGCAGATATCCCAGGCATGTTTGTAAGTATCGTTCGTCTCACCACATGGAGAATAGGTGAATCTGTTTTGAGGTACTCCTAAATTGTTCCTCCTCTCCAACAAATGCCCACATTTGCATGCCTCAGAGACATGAGTTTTCTAGCTGTGACTTTTCAGGCACGATGCAATCTCAGAGTTTAATGAATAGCCCGTGAATATCATTTTGCAAATGTGCCTCTTTTGCATACAACATTTGCATTGTATGAAACTGCACAGCCAGAAACCAATTCTGTTAAAAAAAAAAAAGCTAATTTTTTTACAGTTAGGACATGCAATAACTGACTAATCTTATACTATTTAAAACCAGAGACAGAACATAAAACACAGACAAAGCTCAGTTAATCTTATACTATATTAGTGAAAGCACTGTATGCCTGCCTGCCTGCCTGCCTGGATGTCCGGTGTCCCTAGGGGAAATCTCATTGGTCCCTTGGACCGCCCCCGCACACCTCTCATTGGCCTGAGGCGGAGTGACGGGCCAAAGGACACACAGGGACACAGGGACACACACACACACACACAGACACACACACACACACACACACGGACACGGACACGGACGGGGACACACACACACAATCCCCTCCCGGTGCCCCTCACTCTACCCCGTCAGCTGGACCGCACCTCAACTTCCACACACCCCCCACCCTCCCTGTGCCCGAACTTACCCGGAGTCCCGTGTACACACACACACACACACATTCCCACCCCCCCCAAGATCACACACACCTCACCCCCCCCCCCCAAGCTCATCCCCCCCCCAAGCTCACACCCCCCCAAGCTCACACCCCCCCACCCCCCAAGCTCACACCCCGGCGCCGCTACAGTCAGCGGGGGAGCGGAGCGAGCGCCCGGACACACGCGGGGGAGCGGCCACAACACGCGGCCTCCCGCCTCAAATCCACGTGGGAGCGGCAGGATGAGTGAGGCAGCGGCCGGATCAGTGAGGCAGCGGCAGGATGAGTAAGGCAGCGGCAGGATGGGTGAGCTCCCCCCCCTCCACATGCTAGGTGCTGCTCTTGCCCCTCCGCTCCCTGCTCCCCCCTGTCACCGCGTGACAGGCCGCGGGACGTGAGATGGGAGGGGGGATGCCCCTCCGCTCCCGGCTCGCCCCTGTCACCGCGTGACAGGCCGCGGGACGTGAGATGGGAGGGGGGATGCCCCTCTGGTCCCGGCTCCCCCCTAGGCCGCGGGACGTGAGATGGGAGGGGGGATGCCCCTCCGGTCCCGGCTCCCCCCTGTCACCGCGTGACAGGCCGCGGGACGTGAGATGGGAGGGGGGATGCCCCTCCGCTCCCGGCTCCCCCCTGTCACCGCGTGACAGGCCGCGGGACGTGAGATGGGAGGGGGGATGCCCCTCCGGTCCCCGTTTCACCTTCTCCCCACCGTTGTCCCCTCTGCCTGCGCAGGAGGAGGGGGGGGGGAGCGGGTGCTGGTGTGTGTAATTGTGTCAGACTGTGTGTGAGTGTCTGTGACTGTGTGTAAGTGTGTGTAAGTGTCTGTGACTGTGTGAAACTGTGTGTAAGTGTCTGTGACTGTGTGTAACTGTGTGTGACAGTGTGTGTAAGTGTTTCACAGTGTGAGAGTGTGTGAGTGTGTGTAAGTCTGTGTAAGTGTCTATGACTGTGTGAAACTGTTTGAAACTGTGAAAGTGTGTGTACGTGTGTGTGACTGTGTGAGAGTGTGTGTAACTGTCTGTGATTGTCTGTAACTGTGTGTGTGTGTGTGTGGTGCACTGTGCAGTGTGAGCAATGAGCAGTGTGTCAGTGTGTGCAGTGTGAGCAATGACCACTGTGTGTGCAGTGTGAGCAGTGTGTGTGCAGTGTGCAGTGTGCAGTGTGTGTCAGTATGAGCAGTGCCGCCTTTATTTATTTTTTTATATTTGCTGCAACCGCACTTATTTTCAAATTATGCACTTCCTTCCACCAGTCTCCTTATGTCTCTAACTCTATTCATATATCTCCATCTCTCCTTTCTTCCCCACTTCTCAGTGCACATGAACTCCTCTCTTACCTGCGTCCTCTGACACCACACAGCTATATCCCCTGCACTAAAACACACCCCTACAAATCCTCCTCACACATCCTCTTTCTATCCATGCTTCTCCTCCTTGCTTCTGGGGATATCTCTCCCAATCCTGGTCCCTGCCTTATTTCTACTTGCTCTCGTCCTCGCCTCCCACATACAACTTCTACTCCTTCTGGTGTTAATCCCTCTAACCTCATACCCATCCCCTGCCACCCTCCCTCCTCTCTCCCTTTCTCCTGTGCCCTTTGGAATGCTCGCTCCCTCTCTAACAAGTTCCTCTCTGTGCATGACTTCTTTCTCTCTCACTCCCTGCTTCTCTTTGCTATAACTGAGACCTGGCTCACTCAGTCTGACTCTGCTCTGGAAGCTGCCCTCTCTTATGGTGGCCTTTCCTTCTCCCACACTCCGCGCCTTGATGGCAGGGGTGGAGGTGTGGGGCTCCTGCTCTCCTCTCTCTGCCGTTACCGAACTATTCCTAATCCCCCCTCTCTTGCCTTTCCCTCCTTTGAGGTTCACACTGTCCAGATCTTCTCTCCTCTCCCTGTTCATGTGGCGGTCATGTATCGCCCACCTACCTCTACTCATCCCCCTTCTGCCTTTCTCTCTCACTTTGAATCCTGGCTCTCTTTCTTCCTCTCCTCAGACTCCCCTGTTCTTCTCCTTGGGGACTTCAATTGCCACATTGATGACCCCTCTCTCCCTTGGGCTTCCCGCTTTCTTTCTCTAACCTCTTCTTTTGGCCTTCAACAGTGGACTGCAGCCAGCACCCACAAGGATGGCCACTACTTAGACCTGGTTTTCACTAAAAACTTCTCTCTCTCCGACTTCTCCATTTCCCCTTTTCCTCTCTCTGACCATCACCTCATCTCATTCTCTCTATCTCGCTTCTCAACTTCTCCACCTCCATCTACACCCCGGTTCTGCAGAAACCTGCGCTCTATTCACTTACCTGACTTTGAGTCCACGTTACACTCCTCCCTCTCCTCTCTCAGATCTGCTACAGACCCTGACAAACTGGTCAGGAACTACAACTCTGTCTTGTCCTCGTCTCTTGATCTACATGCCCCGCTTTCTCTCTGCCGCACTCGCCCTTTTAACCCTAGACCCTGGTTAAATTCCCACACGCGCATGCTGCGTTCCTCCACTCGTTCCTCTGAACGCCTCTGGAGGAAATCTCATACTCTCGCAGACTTCCTTCACTACAAATTTATGCTATCCTGATTCAACTCTGCCCTCTCGCAAGCTAAACAAGCCTACTTTTCTTCACTAATCAACATGCACAAGTCTAACCCACGCCGACTGTTCTCTGTCTTTGATACTCTACTCAAACCACCCTCCGCTGCCTCTCCTTCCTCCATCTCTGCTCAGGACTTTGCTGACTATTTTAAGGAAAAGGTGGAATCCATACGTCAGAACATCCCCTCTGTTTCTTCCTCCCATCCTACACCTCTTCCTAACTCTCCTCCTGCCTTCCTTGACTCTTTTTCCACTGTCTCAGAGGAGGATGTGTCGCTGTTGATCGCCTCTTCTCCCTCTACCACTTGCCCTCTTGACCCAATTCCCTCCCATCTCCTAAAACCTCTTGCTCCTACTATAATCCCTACGCTCACGCACATTTTTAACTCCTCCCTCTGCTCTGGAACCTTTCCATCCTCCTTCAAACATGCAACAGTCATACCATTACTCAAAAACAGCAAGCTTGACCCTACCTGTCTTTCTAACTATCGGCCTGTCTCCCTCCTGCCTTTTGCCTCTAAACTCCTTGAACGTCTTGTATTCGCTCGCTTGCTCCATTTTCTCAACACCTATTCTCTCCTAGACCCTCTACAATCTGGCTTCCGTACTGCTCACTCCACGGAAACAGCCCTCACTAAAATAACTGACGACCTCCATGCTGCCAAAGACAGAGGTCATTACACTCTGCTCATATTACTCGACCTCTCTGCAGCATTTGACACCGTGGACCACCCTCTTCTCCTTCACATTCTCCATACTCTTGGCATTCGGAACAAAGCTCTATCCTGGATCTCATCCTACCTCTCCCATCGTACTTTCAGTGTCTCTTCTGCTAATACCTCCTCCTCCTCTATTGATCTCTCTGTGGGGGTACCCCAGGGCTCTGTCCTGGGACCTCTTCTCTTTTCTCTGTATACACTCTCTCTAGGTGACCTAATAACATCTTTTGGGTTTAATTATCACCTCTATGCTGACGACACACAAATATATTTCTCAACACCCGACCTTACACCTACTGTACAAACCAAAGTTTCTGAATGTCTCTCTGCTATATCATCCTGGATGGCCCTCCGCCGCCTTAAACTCAACATGGCTAAAACAGAGCTCCTCATACTTCCTCCCAAACCTGGCCCTACTACCTCCTTCCACATTACTGTTGGAACTACGATCATTCACCCAGTAGCCCAAGCACGCTGCCTTGGGGTCACACTCGACTCCTCTCTCACATTTGCCCCTCACATTCAAAACATTTCTAAAACCTGTCGCTTTTTCCTCCGCAATATAACAAAGATACGCCCTTTCCTCTGTTGCTCGACTGCTAAAACTCTGACTCAGGCCCTCATTCTCTCCCGTCTTGATTACTGTAACCTCCTGCTGTCCGGCCTTCCTGCCTCTCACCTGTCTCCCCTACAATCTATCCTTAACGCTGCTGCCAGAATCACTCTACTCTTTCCTAGATCTGTCTCAGCATCTCCCCTCATGAAATCCCTCTCCTGGTTTCCGATCAAATCCCGCATCTCACACTCCATTCTTCTCCTCACTTTTAAAGCTTTACACTCTTCTGCCCCTCCTTACATCTCAGCCCTAATTTCTCGTTATGCACCATCCAGACTCTTGCGTTCTTCTCAAGGATGTCTTCTTTCTACCCCCTTTGTATCTAAAGCCCTCTCCCACCTTAAACCTTTTTCATTGACTGCCCCTCACCTCTGGAATGCCCTTCCCCTCAGTACCCGACTAGCACCCTCTCTATCCACCTTTAAGACCCACCTTAAGACACACTTGCTTAAAGAAGCATATGAATAGGACTGTGGCTATTCTGAACACATGGCACATAAAGCTTGGCCCCCTGCAGATGCACTTACCAGAAGTCCCTCCTACTGTCTCTGTACGTTCTCCCTACCTACCAATTAGACTGTAAGCTCCTCGGAGCAGGGACTCCTCTTCCTTAATGTCTAAAGCACTTATTCCCATGATCTGTTATTTATATTATCTGTTATTTATTGGATTACCACATGTATTACTACTGTGAAGCGCTATGTACATTAATGGCGCTATATAAATAAAGACATACAATACAATACAATACAATACAGTGTGTGTGCAGTGTGTGCAGTGTGAGCAATGAGCAGTGTGTGTGCACTGTGTGCAGTGTGAGCAATGAGCAGTGTGTCAGTGTGTGCAGTGTGACCAATGAGCAGTGTGTGTGCAGTATGCAGTGTGTGTCAGTCTGAGCAGTGTGTGTGCAGTGTGCAGTGTGACCATTGAGCAGTGTGTGTGCAGTATGCAGTGTGTGTCAGTGTGAGCAGTGTGTCAGTGTGAGCAATGAGCTGTGTATGTGTGTGTGTGCAGTGAGAGCAGTGAGCAGTGTGTGTGCAGTGTGCAGTGTGTGTCAGTGTGACCAGTGTGTGTGCAGTGTGCAGTGTGTGTCACTGTGAGCTGTGTGTGCGCAGTGTGCGTCAGTGCGACCAATGAGCAGTGTGTGTGCAGTGTGCAGTGTGTGTGTGCAGTGTGCAGTGTGAACAATGAGCAGTGTGTGTCAGTGTGAGCACGGTTCACATCCCGGGCAACGCCGGGTCTCTCAGCTAGTGAATACATATTCGTGTTCACTTGATGTCAAAAAGCAGTGTATGATGTACATAGAGCAATCTCAGTCATTATTGCCACTGGGCTTTATATGAGCTAACCTTTGAGGAATGTAGTGCAAATAATCACGTCCAATTCAGTAAATGAACTGAGCAGAACATAGGGCCTCATGCAGTAAGCCCCAATAAGGCTTTTTCGGCATTTTATAGCCATTTTTTTTCCTTCCAGATTCAGTAAGTGCCGATAAGTGGGAATTATCGGCAACTTTTCCTCCCGATAAGAAATTATCGGGAGACGGCTGGCGATAAGCCACTTATCGGCACTTTTTAAACCCGGCTGAATTCAGGAAGCCCCGATCAGCTTTTCGGTGCTGATCGGCACCCCAGATTGGAGATTTTATGGCCAATCCAGCCCGCCAACTAAAGTTGGCAACTTGCTGGAGGAGAAGCATCGGCCGGGGCGACACTTAGAAAAAATCAGCCCTTTTTCCTGCCTGTGATTGATGCCGGGGGTCTCCGGAGCTGATACCCGCACCGGAGCCCCCCGGCATGCATCCGAGGCAGGAAAAAGGCATTTAAAAGCCACTTCATTACCTTAGCGGCTAACCGCTAAGGCAATGAAGGGGTTAACCCACCGTGCCATCTTTATTGTGGCTAGCGGGGGTGGGTGAAGGGGGTATTTGGCCCTGAGTGTGAGTTTAGGACTTGCGGGGGGCTTGCGGGGGCACTTAACCCCTTCACGACCATAGCGGTTAATACCGCTACGGTCATGAAGGGGTTAAGGCCTCCCGCTACCCACCCGCAAACCGTTGGGGCTAATACCCACTTCACCCACCCCCACTACCCACAATAATAAAAAATACACACACCAGCCCCACACTAACTAAATAAATATATATATATATATATATATATATATATATATATATATATAATATATATATATATATGTAGAGGTATCAGTACCGTGTTAGCCGAGCTCCAATAATCAAAAAAATAAAAAAATAAATAGATGATACCGTTCTGTGGCTAACGAAATGCTTTTATTTGTGCGAGCTTTCGAGATACACTGATCTCTTCTTCCGGCGATGTTACAATGAATGAAGCAAAAGGTAAACTTAAAAACAGTGTCTCTTGGAATGTTATCTGTGCTGTTCCTTCCCCCGGTGTGGATGTGTTTTATGGCTAGAGGTGTTAAATGGTTACTGAAAGCAAGTGAAGAAAGAGTGTGTATGTGTATCAGTGTGAATAAAAATGAATGGAGAGCCCACAGTATATACAGTGCTTTACACAAGGTGTGTGTGGAGTGGGACACCATTTATATCCAGTCCCACTCCACACACACCTTGTGTAAAGCATGTGGGCCGTGAAAACCATGTGTTTTGGCCGATGCAAAAAAAAAATGATGACGTCACTTAAAGGCAATGACAGCACAGCCAATCAGAATGGCTTTGCTGCAATTGCCTTTAAGATGACGTCATGAAAAGACACATGGCCGGACTCACATGGTACGGCAGCCAATCAGAGCGTGGGAAGTCTATCCCTACTCTGATTGGTTCAAGTACCATGTGACAGAGGCTTGGGGGAGAAAGGATGTGACGTCATTGAAAGCCTCTGTCACATGGTACTTGAACCAATCAGAGTAGGGATAGACTTCCCACGCTCTGATTGGCTGCCGTACCATGTGAGTCCGGCCATGTGTCTTTTCATGACGTCATCTTAAAGGCAATTGCAGCAAAGCCATTCTGATTGGCTGTGCTGTCATTGCCTTTAAGTGACGTCATCATTTTTTTTTTACATCGGCCAAAACACATGGTTTTCACTGCCCAATCAGGGCCGTGGGAACCATATGACGAAAATGTGACGTCATAGGCCTTTAAAAGCCTATGTCGTCTCATTTTGAAGCCAGACGCCGAGGAGGAAGGACCTCCTCTGAAGAAAGAAGACCAGGGCGTGGCAGCAGACGGCAAGAAGACCCCGGAAGAAGGTAGAAGAATACAGATGAAGATGGATTACAACTAGAAGACCCCTGGATTGTCGTGTTTTATTATTTTAATGTTTATTATTTTATGTTTTTTTATTTTATGGGTTCCTGTTCGTGGATTGGTTCGTGAGTAAGCTGATCAACGGGAGTCGGTGGGGGCAAGTAATGGTAAGTTAAATAAAGAAATGTATTTAATGTAACTGTTTTTTTTTGCTTTTTCATGTCTTCATTTTTTTTTATGCATATCAGTTCTTGCCACTGTATGTATGTATGTATGTCTAGAGAGATATATACATACAGGGTAAGAAATGATAGTGTTGTTAAAGCTTGATTTTCTGTATTGTAAATCATTGTGGCTATGCTGCTATGCATAGATGTGTGTTAAATGTATTTTATTATTAGAGAGATGTAAGTTTTGGGCTTTATGCTGTACTGTAGGTTATGGAGAGGCTTGCTTTAGTATATTGTAAATGTTGGTGTCCTTTTTAGTATGTTTTGAACTTGTTCTCTGTTACGATAGCTATAGTTATTTGTGTAATTGGTAGGGATGGTATTTTAATTGTTTAGGGATGTAATTCATGTGTGTTAATTCATTGATGGTGACTTTATTTGCTGACATAATATACTTCTTGTGATGTCAGGCTATTTGAGTTGGATTATTGTATTGTTAACATTGATTTGCAGCGTGTACATGTAGTTTACATGTTATGCTACATGTATACACTGTAAATGCAATGTTTTAAGTGGCATTTGAGCCTTCAGATTGAATGATTAAATGAGATTTGGTTAGGAAATTGGTTTTTAATTCATTGAGGATGTTATGCATAAGTGGTGTTGCCATTGCAGGATGGCTTCACCCCTTAATTACCTTTGAGGTTAGTACCCGATAAGGTGATTAAGGGGTTCATTGGTATGTTAATGTAATTGAGATGTTTTGGCTATTTATTATTTTGGCAACGGACCCCAAGGATGATGCTGGCGACGGAGCCTTCTTATTGATGAGGTTAGTACAATTTTCTTTATTTTATTACGGTATTGAATGTGTTTAATAATGGCCAAGTAATGTATTATCCCTATGTGGATAATAGTTATTTGGCACATTATTGTACTGTATGTGCTGGTGGAGGGGGTATTGGCCCCAAGGGTATTTGGTAGGACTCCCCTGTGGGTAGTGGGTGAGGGTGGTTAGGCCTCAGGGTTGGGGGGGTTAGTGGGGGAGGGTATGTGGGTGATGGTGGGTTAACCCCTTAATGACTGTAGCGGTTAATTACCGCTATGGTGATTAAGGGGTTAGGGGACATTACATTGGATGTTTTAATTCTTGTGTCTGTTTTGCAGAAGCGGATGGTGCATGGGCAGGATGAAGATGAGGATGGCCTTCATCGTGGCAGCCGGACATGGGTGGTGAGTACTATATGTATTTAATGTATTTATTGTTGTTTATGTATTTTACATACACAGGGGGTGTATGTTGTTTATTGCAATGTTTATTGGGGGCAAATGTCCCCAATAAACATGCTATTCTGCCTTAACCCCTTCATTGCCTTAGCGGCTATCCGCTATGGTAATGAAGCAGCATTTATGTATTTTTAATACTATTGTGCGGGAGCAGGGGGCCCCCTGAGCTGAACCGCATTGATTTGTAGCTCAGAGACCCCCTGCTTCCCGAGTTACAGGCCCCGGTTTGGGGCATCGGTTACAGTGTCGCCGCCATATTTATAGCGGGCACGTCGCGAATGGGACGCTATAAAGATGGCGGCGACACTGCCACCCAATGACACATTCCGGGGCCTGTAACTCGGGAAGCAGGGGGTCCCTGGTCCACAAAGTGATGCGGTTCAGCTCGCGGGACCCCCTGCTCACTGTACAGTATTATTAAATAAATATTCATGCTGCTTCGTTACCGTAGCAGATACCCTGTAAAGTAAGGAACGAGTCTTTATTGATGTGTGTGTTTTACTCCTAGTGTAGATGTGCAGGGGGTCTCCTGAGCTGAAGCGCTTTTGTTTTAGGTCTGGGGACCGCCTGCTTCCCGAGATACAGGCCCCTTTATGGGGTGCCGGTATCCCTCTGCTTTGTTTACAGTCCGCGGTCACGTGATCGGGACCTTTAAATGCAGAGGAGATACCGGCACCTCATAAAGGGGCCTATATCTCGGGAAGCAGGGGGTCCCCCGACCTGAAACCAATGCGGTTCAGCTCCGGAGACCCCCTGCACATGTACACTAGGAGTAAAAGTTGTTTAAAAATACTTTATTTGTTGCCGATGTTTGTGTTGAGAGAGCGGCTTGTCTCTCTCTGCTGCAAACATCTATCGCCACCAAAGGCTTATCGGCAGGCTTATCGGGAGCCAGCCTGTATCGGCACAGGCTCATCGGCAGCTTTGCTTTCGCAGTGCTTTGGCAGGGATCGGAAGGATTCGGCCCTTACTGAATACTGCGAGGGCAAATCGCCAAAAAAAGGCCGATCCCCCACCTATCCGCCACACTTGGCGAAAAGATTTTATCGGGCCTTACTGCATGAGGCCCATAGTTTGTGTCAGTTTTTGTACATTGTTAGTACTCATGGTGGCACATTCTGTTCATAGCACCTAGTTTTTAGCTCGGCGGAGCACGTGACGATAATGGAGAATTTCACAGATAATAGTGATTGTAGTGCACTGGAAAAAAGGGGTCTGATAACATTACTGATGTATTTTCCCAGAGAGACAATGGGGTCTATGCAGTAAGCAGCGGAAAAATGCATTAGCCAGCTTTTGAATTTGCCATGTTTTTGGCGTGTTAACTTCGCTGTATGCAGGAAGGGCCTAATCTCTGCCGAATGAATGCGCCACCACCATTTGAAAGAATGGCGAGTAACCTGTGGCGAGACCGGCTGCCTGGCGAGAAGCTGCCGAGAAGTCGTCCCCTGCCGAGATGTGTCTGCAGCAGAGAGAGATTCGCTGCTCTCTCGGTGCAAACATCGGCACATTAAAAATTATTTTAAATACAATTTTATTCATAGTGTACATGTGCAGGGGGTCTCCAGAGCTGAACCGCATTGGTTTCAGGTCCGGTGACCCCCTGCTTCCCGAGATACAGGCCCCTTTATGAGGTGCCGGTATCCCTCTGCATTTAAATGTCCCGATCACGTGACCGCGGAATGTAAACAAAGCAGAGGGATATCGGCACCCCCTAAAGGGGCCTGTATCTCGGGAAGCAGGGGGTCCCTGGACCTAAAACCAAAGCGGTTCAGCTCCGGAGACCCTCTGCACATCTACAGTATGAATAAAACACCCATATCAATAAACAATTGTTCCTTACCTTTGCGGCTATGTGCTACGGTAACGAAGCAGCATGAATGTATTTTTAATAATATTGTACAGTGAGCAGGGGGTCCCCTGAGCTGAACCGCATTGCTTTGTGGACCAGGGACCCCTTGCTTCCCGAGTTACAGGCCCGGTATGGGTCATCAGGTGGCAGTGTCGCCGCCATCTTTATAGCGTCCCATACGCGCCGTGCCCGCTATAAATAGCTGTAACCGATGCCCCAAACCGGGACCTGTAACTCAGGAAGCAGGGGGTCCCTGAGCCAGAAATCAATGCGGTTCAGCTCAGGAGACCCCCTGCTTCCGCACAATATTATTAAAATAAATTAATGCTGCTTCATTACCATAGCGGATAGCCGCTAAGGCAATGAAGGAGTTAAGGCAGAATAGCATGTTTATTGGGGACATTTGCCCCCAATAAACATTGCAATAAACAACATACACCCCCTGTGTATGTAAAATACATAAACACCAATCAATAAATAAATACATATTGCACTCACCCTTGTCCGGCTGCCACGATGAAGGCCATCCTCATCTTCATCACCGTCCATGCCCCCTCCACTGCTGCAAAACCACTCGGGAGGCCTACATAGCCTCCCCCACTAACCCCCAACCCCATGAGGCCTAACCACCATCACACACTACCCACAAGGGAGGCCTACCCACATACCCTTGGGGCCATTACCCCCTCCCCCCACCCCCAGTACCCACAATTAAAACAATACACTGCCCCACAATAAACATTATTCTATTTATTAAATACATTACCCACCCCCTGTGCCCCCCCATAAATACATGATTTATCATTTTACATACAGGGTTCATACCCCAGGCCCACGCGAGTCCCCGGCAGGCCTGACGGGTCACTTGACAGACCTACAGGGTACCAGAAACTTGTTCCATACAGGTTCTGGAGGCCTGTTGGTGGGTTCCGCCAAGCGCCATGGCCCCCAGGTGGTCTCTGCTGGTCACCGTGGGCCACGGTAGGCCCGCGGATGTCTGGAAGCCCCGGGTCAGACCCACAGGTGTCTGAGGGGCCTCGGGTGGTTCCCACGGGGGTCTGGGGACCCACGGTGCTCACTACGGGTCCACGGTGCCCCCATGGATGTGGGGCCACCGGTTCTTCCCCGCATACTACGGGCCCGCAGTGCCCCCATGGATGGGAGGCCACCGGTTCTTCCCCGCAGACTACGGGTCCACGGTGCCCCCACAGATGTGGGGCCACCGGTTCTTCCCCGCAGGTGTCACCCGTGTATCCACGCAGCCTGGTACCCGTGAGATAGCCGAGGATACCTCAGGTGGTCTCCAGAGGTCTCACGCAGAATCAAAAGGAACAAACCCTGAATGTAAAATAAATAAACCTGACCTATACATTCAATACATACATCTCCCCCAGCCCCCCAACACATACAGTACAATAATGTGCAAAATAACTATTATCCAGATATGGATAATAGATTATTTGCCCATTATTAAACACATAAAACATGCATAAATCAAAACATGAATTTTTAATCTTAAAATCACCACATTGCATGTTAAAATAAATCCAGCAGCCGTTGTTAATAAAATGTTAACAAAAATGCAGCTACACAAATGTATATGAAATGTCACACAATTGCATTGAGTGTGTACATGATGCAATTAATCTGTGCATCATGTAACACTAAGCAAAATATATGTAACAATAAAATACAATATGAACAATGTCCCCTAACCAGCAATACCACCATGAAAATCAAATAGAAACTAAGCAACATCAATACAATTAGCATCAATCAATTAATCCATTTCCTCAAACAATTACAATACAATCCAAATCAATTATACAATTCCCTATTCAATTCCTAAAGCCCAACCATTGCCAAAACATATCTAATTTAAAGTAACCACCATCATTCTAATCTAAGTACCATAAAGAAGCCATTACAATTAACCTGTAACTAAATACAAATTACATTATTCACAACAATGACAAAATAAAGCTGATAAATACATTAGCCATACATGAAAAGAACATAAACATTAGCAAACCAATCAATTATTATCCCTGTATGTCTATCCATATAGATAGATATACATAAAATACAGGGGCAATAATACAGCATAAAAAACAATGCATTTGCATACAAAATTCACATAGAATACACCCATTCAGTGTATGTGAATTTATGTATATACATAGATACATTCACGGGCATTAAATGGGACTGAAAAAATAAAAGATATGAATGAAAAATCAAAAAAACCTGTAAAAGTAAAAATAATAAACTTTTCTTTTGTTTACTCACCATTAGATGCCCACTCACCGAAATCCAGGCGAGGCACAGGAACCAATCCACAGGTAAACCATAAAATAAAAAACCATTACAATCCATAACGGTGTCTTGTTCTTCTATTTGTAATCCTTCCCGTCTGTCTTGGGGTCTTCTTTTCTTCTTTGGGGTCTTTTGGGGTCTTCTCCGTCTTCTTCCGTCTTCTTCCGTCTTCTTACGCCACGCCCTTCTTCTCTTCTTAGAAGGGGAGATGTTCCCTCCTCAGCGACTAGCTTCAAAATGAGGCGACATAGGCTTTTAAAGGCCTATGACGTCACATTTTTCTCAAATGTTTCCCACAGTCCTGATTGGGCCGTGAAAAACATGTGATTTGGCCGAACAAAAAAAAAATGATGACGTAATTTAAAGGCAATCAGAATGGCTGTGCTTCAATTGCCTTTAAGATGACGTCATGAAAAGAAACATGGCCGGCCTCACATGGTATGGTAGCCAATCAGAGCGTGGGAACTACATCCCTACTCTGATTGGCTATAGTAGACCATGTGACAGAGGCTTGGGGGAGAACGGATGTGACGTCATTGAAAGCCTGTCACATGGTACTAGAGCCAATCAGATTTGGGATGTATTTCCCACGCTCTGATTGGCTACCGTACCATGTGAGGCCGGCCATCTTTCTTTTCATGACGTCATCTTAAAGGCAATTGAAGCACAGCCATTCTGATTGGCTGTGCTTTCATTGCCTTTAAATAACATCATCATTTTTTTTTCTCGGCGAAAGCACATTGTTTTCACTGCCCAATCAGGGCTGTGGGAACCATATGATGAAAATGTGACGTCATAGGCCTATAAAAGCCTATGTCGTCTCATTTTGAAGGCAGAGGCAGAGGAGGAAGGACCTGCTACAGAAGAAGAAGGCCAGGGCGTGGCCAAGGAAGACAAGAAGACCCCAGAAGAGACCGGAAGAAGATACAAGAAAGAAGAATACAGATGAAGATGGATTACAACTAGAAGACCCCAGGATTGTTTTGTTTTTTTATTTTAATGTTTATTATTTTATGGTTTATTATTTTATGGGTTCCTGTGCGTGGATTGGTTCGAGAGTAAGTTGTTCAATGGGAGTCGGTGAGTGGGTCAAAAGAAATGTATTTTATTTAACTTGTTCTTTTTTTTTTGTTTTTTACGTGGTTTTTTTTTTTTTTGGTATATCATTTCTTGCCACTGTATGTATGTATGTATGTCTAGATCGATATATACATAAAGGGTAAGAAATTATGTTGTTTTAAAAGCTTGTTTTGCTGTGTTTAAAATGTTTTTGGCTATGCCGCTATGTATAAATGTGTGTGTAATGTATTTTAAAATTAGATAGATGTAATTTTTGGTCTTGTATGGTGTACTTTAGGTCAGGGTGAGGCTTGCTTTTGTATATTGTATTCTTTTTGGTACTTATATTTTGTATGATGGTAACTAGTTCTGTTTAACGATTGAAATAGTTAATTGTTTAATTGTTATGGATGGAATTTAAATTGTTTAGTGATTTAATTAATGAATGCTAATTGATTTATGGTTACTTGATTTGTTTAAATAGTATACTTGTTTGGATGTATTGGTATTTTGTTTGGAATATGTTATTGTTAACATTCATTGGCAGAGTGCATGGTGCATAGATTGTATGCATCATGTATACAATGTAAATGCAATGTTTTTATTGGCATTTGAGGCTTTTGATTGGCATTTGAGGATTTTGATTGGAAGATGAGATTGAATTTTTAAAGGAAATATGATTTTATTGTACTGTGTTTGTATGGAGAAGTGGTATTTGTAGTAGAGCATGTTTTTGATAACCCTTCTACATTTATTTGTATATTGGTTCATCATGTGTGTGTGTGTGTATATATATATATATATATATAGTCAGGTATGGAGATTAGCACTCACGGTTTTGTTGCAGGAGGCACATGCTTGTCCCATAGAGTGTATGTAGACATATGGAGACCAGGGGATCCTGATAGCCAAAAAGAGACAGCACACTGCAGGTATGGTATCAAAAAAGTGTATTCAGTAACACAAGGCCGCCAACGGGACCTTCCTCAGGGCAGTGCAACTACAGACTAACACAAGCACCCATATATACCCCCTAACACATACTAAAAAACACCTGAAAACAATCATGAACTCCAAATTGTAATCCCAGATACAACCCACATTTCTAAACAGCCAATCCAACATACTGATACTGGTACGCACCAATGAGAGAACCTGATCTAAGCATATGTGTACCTAGTCACATGATCAAACCTTGATAACAACATAATGACATCACAGTGCATCCTGTTTACGTAACCATGACTACTTGAAACATCTAATGATATTCAAATGCGCATAAATGGTTAAAATACATATAAAATGCATAGCCTGAACAGCAACTCGCCATCAGTGCTTGGAGATACATACTGTGGATGTTACAAAGCGTGCCCGTAAATGAATACGTTAATGCAAATGGTCCTGCAAAGCATGCACATTGTCCAGGGAGCAGTGGTCCGGGTGTAACGGGCAGTCAATCATAAATCGCATAATGGCAGCGCGTCCGTTGGGTCTAAACACTTCCCCAACCTGTTGTGCATGGAGAGTGGGTGATTCTCATACAATGCGCGCCGTGGAGCGTAACCGCGCATGCGCAGTGTGCTGCTGACAACCCGAACGTGTCCCTGACTACTGCAGCAGAGGGTATGCGTGTATCTGTGCTAATGCGCATGCGCAACGCTGCGCAAATAGCGCAAGCAGTATTAAAGAGCATGAGGCTGTTGCTCAAACTGCGTAATGGCAGAACTGAAACGGAAACATGGGCACAATAAAGAAGGCAGTAGCATACTAAGCACGAATAGTGGCATTGTCTGTAACAAAGTAATCAAAGGTTAAACATTTAAAATGCATGGGTGAACCTGAAATCAGGCCCACAATAAAACCAAAATCATAAAGTTAATGTCTATAACATAGATAACTGTATTCCAGAACGAACATGGTAATTCATGGCATATATATAGCCCTATCTTGTAGAGTGTTGGTGTAATTACAGTAATCAATATATAAGACTCCCAGAAAAAAAACGTAATATATACATGTATGTCTACTACAAAGTGGCATGGCTAAAGCCTGTAGTACCAACCAGCCCATCCAGATGTACAGATGGTTAAAGTGCTGATGTATCCACATGCAACCAATAGTGGACTGTGAGTTGTTTAAAAGATGGACACCGAGTGTGACTACACACCCAAAAGTGAATGAGTGAATAAAACATGCAAAAAAATGCATAAAAAATGCATAAAAAAATGCATAAAAAATGCAAAAAAATGCAAAAAAAGGGAGGGGGGGGGGGGGAAAGAAGGGGGGATGGAGAAAAATGTGTAACGGGTACAATGCGCAATGAGATAATGTAACAATAAAACAATCACTATACACAAAAATATTCACACTACAGAATTTGTATATGATTTTTACAGAAAACAGCCTAATTTCAGATCTTCATTTAGTCCGTAAGGAGATATGGTCTTGAGCTCGTATATTAGTCTTGCCTCTTGTTGCAGAAGCAACTTATTCCTGTCTCCCCCTCTGGGTGGTGGCAGTACCTGTAATATAGGCATACATCGCATTGTGGCTAGTGAGTGCCGTTGTTCTTTAAAATGTCTGGCAACCGGCAGATATTTAAGCTCACTCTGTTCATCCTTGCTGTTCAATGCTTTCCTGATCGTGGAGCGATGGATGGCTATTCTCTCCTTCAGCATCCGTGTAGTTTTCCCCACATAGCGCAGCCAACAGGGGCACGTGATCATATATACGACAAAACGAGACTCACAGTTTAGGAAATTCTTGATCTTAATCGGTACCCCACTATGCGGGCGGGTATAACAAGCTCCAGTTTGCATGAAACTGCAATTGGTGCAACTGTGGCATCTGTATGAACCTGGTTTTCTTTCGAGCCAGGTTTTAGAATGTCCATACTTGTCCACTGGGTCCGCTTGTGTCAACATATCTCCTAAATTGCGTCCTCGCTTGTAGCAGAACAGTGGTGGATCTTTACAGAGTTTGCCAAAAATGATTCCGTTTCAGTTCTGCCATTACGCAGTTTGAGCAACAGCCTCATGCTCTTTAATACTGCTTGCGCTATTTGCACAGCGTTGCGCATGCGCATTAGCACAGATACACGCATACCCTCTGCTGCAGTAGTCAGGGACGAGTTCGGGTTGTCAGCAGCACACTGCGCATGCGCGGTTACGCTCCACGGCGCGCATTGTATGAGAATCACCCGCTCTCCATGCACAACAGGTTGGGGAAGTGTTTAGACCCAACGGACGCGCTGCCATTATGCGATTTATGATTGACTGCCCGTTACACCCTGACCACTGCTCCCTGGACAATGTGCATGCTTTGCAGGACCATTTGCATTAACGTATTCATTTACGGGCACGCTTTGTAACATCCACAGTATGTATCTCCAAGCACTGATGGCGAGTTGCTGTTCAGGCTATGCATTTTATATGTATTTTAACCATTTATGCGCATTTGAATATCATTAGATGTTTCAAGTAGTCATGGTTACGTAAACAGGATGCACTGTGATGTCATTATGTTGTTATCAAGGTTTGATCATGTGACTAGGTACACATATGCTTAGATCAGGTTCTCTCATTGGTGCGTACCAGTATCAGTATGTTGGATTGGCTGTTTAGAAATGTGGGTTGTATCTGGGATTACAATTTGGAGTTCATGATTGTTTTCAGGTGTTTTTTAGTATGTGTTAAGGGGTATATATGGGTGCTTGTGTTAGTCTGTAGTTGCACTGCCCTGAGGAAGGTCCCGTTGGGAGGACCGAAACGTTGGCGGCCTTGTGTTACTGAATACACTTTTTTGATACCATACCTGCAGTGTGCTGTCTCTTTTTGGCTATCAGGATCCCCTGGTCTCCATATGTCTATATATATATATATGTCCCAGTATGTTGACCATTTTTTACAACCTATGGTGGTCAAGTTAAGATCACATATTAGGGACACGCTGCATGTTATAGACTCAATCTCAGGGATACCTTGGAAATCCACTTACATTTGGGCCACATGTGATGTGGCCTCTTTGTATACATGCATTGGTCATACAAAGGGAGTGGCAGCAATAGCACATTATTTGGATAAGGACAATCTTATAAACAAAGCACAGAGAGATTTCATTTTAGATGCTATCCTGTTCATTCTGGAACATAATTATTTTTTATTTGGAGATGATTACTATCTACAGATCTGTGGGACGGCTATGGGCACCCGCTTTGCCCCCAGCTATGCAAACCTATACATGGGCCTATGGGAGGATACTCATGTGTGGGGTAATGCTGGGCTGGGGGCGGGCTTGGTGTACTATGGTCGTTTCATAGACGACCTGATTTTCATCTGGGACGGTGAACAGGAAGCACTGAGTGAGATTCTAACAGCATTTAATGACAACCAGATGGATTTGAGGTTTACTTTTGATATAAACAAATACAGTATCAATTTTTTGGATTTGGAATTAATGGTGAACAATAAGAACGAAATTGTAACAAAAACATTTTTCAAAAAAGTATCCACAAATGCATACCTACATTTTAATAGCAACCACTACCATAAATGGCTGGAGAACGTCCCCAGGGGCCAATTTCTCAGAATCAGGAGGAATTGTTCTCTTGATTCGGACTACTTGGCCCAGGGGGACGCTCTTGTAAAAAAGTTTGTGGATAAAGGTTACAATCATCATAAGGTCCTAGAAACTTTTAAACAAGTTGGCAAACTGGATAGACAAGAACTTTTAGACCAGTCAAAAGGCAATATAATTTCAAAAAGAAAAAACAAAAAGAGGCAGATAAGGGACAAGAATGAGATCATTGTCCCTCAATTTATAACACAATTCAATTGTTCTTCACAAAAAATTAAAAATATATTAAACAAACACTGGGGAATTTTGCTCAATGACCCAATCATAGGAAAAAATTTACCACCCAAAATACCGGTGATATTTCAGAAAGCCAGAAATATAAAATCAATCGTGGCACCCAGTAGACTAAAAAAATTCAGTAATACTGTACAAACAAATAAGAACGTTAAAAATGGCAATTTCCTGTGCAATCGCTCAAGATGCCTTACATGCAAACACTTAAAAAAGACTGAGAGTGTTACATCCCACTCAAATGGATCAGTACATCAAATAAAAGGCCACATCAACTGTCTGTCCACTCACATTGTATATGCCATTACATGCCCCTGTGGGCTTCAATATATTGGTAGAACCAAAAGGGCCTTATGTATACGATTCCTGGAACATCGACGTAATATAATTCATGGGTTAAAAACACATAGCCTATCCAGACATTACGAATTGAAGCACAATAAAGATCCGTCCTCACTAGTAATCATGGGGGTAGAGGCTATAAATTCTACACTTTTAAGTGGAGACAGGCACAAATTGCTCAATCTTAGAGAAACATACTGGATCTATGAATTGAATACACTGAGTCCAGAAGGCCTGAATGATTGTATTGATGTCAGCACAGTCATCTAATTTGACCTCTGTCTATGTCTTGGGACGTAATTTTCTCCTGTTTTTCTTTTTTCTTTTTGCTCCTCGTCACTATAGGATAGGTACCATACATGTCTGGTGACCACGGAGGTCTGGGTTGAACATGGTTCACATGTTCCCTTCGTGATCGCCAGACATAAGTGATTATTAATATTAATTCACGCATCACGGTGTTAACAATTTATGTTGGCACATAATCATTTAGTTAAGGGTTCATATTATTGGTAGCACACACATATATATATAGCATAGTGCCATACTAGGACACATTTATTAATATTTGTTATTTACAGTAGATTTTGGAATTTTATTCACATCCACATCAAAATTCACTCACTTATCACATACATATAGATTCCCTTTTTTCACTTATACATTTCCCCCTTTCCCTCCCCCCTTCCCCCCCCCCCCCCCCCCTCCCATTCCCTTACCCCCCTCTCCCTTACTGAGGAGTGTTGGGAGTAAGCTGAACCATGCAATCTTGCTGGGCTGACGATTCAAGTGACCTAGGATACATGCCCGGTCTAAACTTCCCAATATTCTTTTTAACTCCATATTATATTTTCTATGGAGTTAAATACTGCTCTTTTCCACGCTGGTTCTATTTCATAGTCCAAATTGGTTGCATACACATAAACTTAAAGATACCTTAACCTCTATTTTATGGGACACTGACTAATACTCATATTCATAAATTAATTAAATGATTCTACAATATCAAGAGTAGAACCATCCATAAGGGATTATGGTTTCAACCTCTAATCTTTATCCATGATAACACTAAGAAAAATATAATGTACTAAGATATAAGTCAATTAATATCCAATAGAGTATTGTGCTCTTTCTTGTTCATTAATTGATCCACCCTCCGTAAGCCACATTTATATTGTACTAACTAAATATCTAACTCTTCTGTTTACTAATAGATATATTGGGGTATTTAGGATGTCTTGAGATATACCCTTATAGTATGTTTAATCAAAACAAATAAGGACATTGATTACAAAATAATTTTTGTTGTATAAGAATAATAATAATTTTTCGTTTTACATATGAAATGCCCAACTGTTGCTAAATATCATTTATATTGAGGTGGTGGCAACTACAGTATACTCTCTCGATATCCTAAGGTATACCCTTATAGTCCGTATAAATACTAAAAATATAGACAAGGACATCAACTACATGTTTGTTTTAATTATTTTTATTCATTTTTCAGTACAACTGGTATTCATCAGTATTTTATATATATTTCTATGTGCTGGCAAGTATTCAGTGATGTGGATGCAAAATTAGGTGTTCACATGTGTACTTAATCTGTTCCACCTAAAATTTAGATTGCCAACACAGTGTTTTTTGCCTTTCAACTAATTAAGCTAATTGGACTTGGGGGGTATATAATATGAGACACCACACACCCAGAGTCCATCCCCTGAAGAAGTCTGTTAATCAGATGAAACGCGTAGGGAAGGTGTGCAGTGGACTTTTCAACGCTTGCAATTGAACTGCTGAGTATCTATACCGGTCCGGTATTAAGAACGGTTCCCGTGACGTCATCCGCTGGTCCGCGACTTCAACCGTCCCCGGTGGGAACTAAAAAGCAACTGGTTGGTGTGCACCGGGGGAGAGACCATCGTGGAGTGCCTGATTCGTCAGTTCCTGCAGGCAGTGAACAACGGAGGCAGCTATCTGTTCCAGTGGAGCCACGGAGGGACTTCAACAGCAAAGCAGCGTTTCCTGGTCCTAGGAGCATGAGTATTACTCATACAATGCTTTTAATTGTTTTATGTTTGTGAGTTCATTTTTATTGAGATTTTTGGGAATTAAATATATCGATTTTTGCACAGTAATGCACTAGGATTTGGCGCTTTTTTTTTTTTTCTTATATTTTTCTATGCAGGTGGAGAGGGAGGTCGTTGTGCCCTTTTAAGAAGCTGCCGGTTGATCCTAATAGTGCTTCTGTCACTCCCCAATTATTGGACCTATTTGTTGGACTCTAGAGGACTATCTGCAATTAGCAGATTAAGGCAAAGTTCACAGCACCACACATATTTTTTTTGTATAATTGTATGTTTTAGCTTTTTTTATATCAGACATTCACAGTGCACTTTTGGTATATGAATTGATTTCACTATTCAGGATTTATTATAGTAGTATTCATTATATTGATTTATTAATAATTTGTTTATCTATTTATGATTTTTATCAGTTAATTCAATTTTATATATCCTATATTTCTGGTTTTCCACACACAAGCGCAGACCCTCATTGTATATATTATATATATATATATATACATATATATATATATATATATATATATATATATATATATATATATATACATATATATATATTTATCTCTCTCTCTCTCTATATATATATATATACACATATATATATGTGTGTGTGTATATATATAGTTGCATGATGAAGCCACTGTGCAAATGAATGGGTGAAGGGTGTGTATCGGGCCAGGGTGGCTAAACCCCTTCATTACCTTTGAGGTTATTATCCGATAAGGTGATTAAGGGGTTAATTGATATCTGAATGTTATTGCTATGTATTGGCTATGTATTTGTAGGCAACGGAGGACAAGGATTGTGCTGGCGATGGGGGCTTCTTATTGATGAGCTCAGTAGTACTTTATTTATTTTAATATGCTGGTTAATGTGTTTAATAATGGGCAAATAATCTATTATCCCCATCTGGATAATAGTTATTTGGCACATTATTGAACTGTATGTGTTGGGGGGGGGGTGGATTGATGTATTGAATGGATAGGTCAGGTTTATTTATTTTACATTCAGGGTTTGTTCCTTTTGGTTCTGCGTGAGACCTCTGGAGACCACCTGCGGTATCCTTGGGTATCTCACGGGTATCAGGCTGGTGGGTCCACGGGGGGCACCTGCGGGGAAGAACCGGTGGCCCCACATCTGTGGGGGCACTGCGGACCCGTAGTGCCCACCCGTGGGTCGCCAGACCCCCGTAGGAACCACCTGAGGCCCCGCAGACACCTGTGGGTCTGACCAGGGCTTCCAGACATCCGCGGGCCTACCGTGGGGACCCAATTGGGGCCCACGGTGACCCGCGAAGACCACCTGGTGGGCCATGGTGCCTGGCGGGACCCACCAACAGGCCTCCAGAACCTGTCTGAACCAAGTTGCTGGTAACCTGTAGGTCTGTGAGGTGACCTATCGGGCCCACTGGGGACTCACGTGGGCCTGGGGTACGACCCCTGTATGTAAAAGAATAAATCATGTATTTATGGGGGGCACAAGGGGTGGGTTATGTATTTAATAAATAGGATGATGTTTATTGTGGGCTCTTTATTGTTTTTATTGTGGGTACTGGGTGTGGGGGGAGGGGTTATTGGCCCCAAGGGTATGTGGGTAGGCCTCCCAGCTGCGTAGTGGGTGAGGGTGGTTAGGCCTCACGGGGTGGGGGGTTAGTGGGGGAGGGTATGTAGGCCTCCCAAGTGGTGGGGAGGGTGGGTTAACCCCTTAATGACTGTAGCGGTTAATAACCGCTATGGTGATTAAGGGGTTAGGGGACATTACATTGGATGTTTTTATTATTGTTTCTGTTTTGCAGCATCGGAGGGGGCATGGGCAGGATGAAGATGAGGAGGGCCTTCATAGTGGCAGCCGTAAATGGGTGAGTGCTATATGTATTTATTGTATTTATTGTTCTTTATGTATTTAAAATGGGCACATTCACTATTATCCATTTGTGGATAGTAGTAATCGTGTTCATTACTATACTGTATGTGTTAGGGGTGGGGGGGGTTATTTCTTTATAAGTGTAGCCGGGCTCCCCTCTCTCTCACTTGTGGGTGTGTATCGGAGGTTCCGCGACTTCAGAGCGCCGCATAATGATTATAGGCGCAGGCGCAGCAGGAGGTGGAGTAGGCTAGGGAGCAGAGGTCGTGCATGCGCGGGCATAGCTCCAAAGCCCGCGAAGGAGGAATGGTTCCTATAGGGTGGAGTGTAGGGGACTACGAGTCCCAGCAGTCACCGCGATACCATGTGACGCCAGGGAACCAATGGGGTGGCTGGAATATCGATTCGAAGGGAGATAGGGCTGCACGGTGGCGCACGTTTCGCAGAGCTAGCGGGAGGAGGAAGGAGACGGAGCTCCAGGTGTAGGGAGGCACCCAGCCCCTACCTAAGCCTTATACCCTGGCCCAGTTAGGACCTGAGTCCCCGTAGAGTGGAGCGGAGATAGGGACTGGCCCTAGACAGGTTCCGGTTCCCTTATTGTGCAGTTCAGCGACCAAGTAAAGAGACAATACCTATCTAGCAGGAGGTCTGCGCTCAGACCCTGCTACTGTTGCTGCAGTTCATCTGGGTGGGATCGCCCCAGACGGCTATTGCTGGAGCCATATCGCATCTGACCCTTTGTGAAGACCCTTGGCAGGCCCGGGTACTGGAGTGCCCGTCAGGTAACCATCACCAAGTGCACTAACGATATCATATTCTATTCACAAGGGACTAGTGGCTGCGCAGTCACACACATTTATCTCACTTGAGGGTGGGGAACATATTGTGTGGGGTTATTGGACACGGGGTGGGATCACCCGGTGTTGGGGGGAAGCGTCCTGTGAGACGTGGTAGTAGTGTCTCCTCTAGAGAGGGGCGCCTGTTGATATATATACTGCCTATGCAAATAAGTAAAGTCATTCGGTTGTTTTATATGCTGTGTGTGTGTGGAGTGATATATAATTGTCCTGCGAGGAACTACTCCCCCTCTGGTGGGAGCCATCGCAGGTGGAGGCGCTGCACCAAATACAAGGTATTATCTATTATTACGTGTGCCCCAGGCTCTCCGTGGCAGAGGCTTAGGCCCTGTGAGCCTACAGGTTATATAGCATATGGTAGCGGTCTGTGTTCACTAGGAAACAGGGCTACATAAGTATGAATGTGTTTTGACATTAATTGGGTGGGCACAGAATTGGTACTGCAGGCCTGCGGGTAACACCCGAGAGCCCCCGCCGGCCTAAAGTATCATTGATGTGCATATACGTGTATGTTAGGGGGGTATAGGGGTTGTTGGGGTAATATATATATATATATATATATATATATATATATATATATATATATATATACAGGCATACCCCGCTTTAAGTACACTCACTTTAAGTACACTCGCGAGTAAGTACATATCGCCCAATAGGCAAACGGCAGCTCACGCATGCGCCTGTCATCACGTCCTGAACAGCAATACCGGCTCCCTACCTGTACCAAAGCTGTGCGCAAGCAGGGAGACTATAGAGCCTGTTACAAATGCGTTATTTACATCAGTTATGCACGTATATGACGATTGCAGTACAGTACATGCATCGATAAATGGGGAAAAGGTAGTGCTTCACTTTAAGTACATTTTCGCTTTACATACATGCTCCGGTCCCATTACGTACGTTAATGCGGGGTATGCCTGTACTAAGTTAAGTTATGGTGAGTAAAAAAAGTGACAAAAACCCTCCACAGCAAAGCAAATATGCAAATGTAAATACAACTGTATGCTCATCTGCATGTCTTAGGCAGGTCTGCAACCCCGCCTTTCACCATTATCACCCACCATGCAGCACTTCCACTGCAGCAAGGGATTCTGGGGAATGACATGCAAATGAGCACACAGTGCAGCTTCTCTGCATACCCAGTTTACTAACCCCACACTGATTAGACCCATAAAGGTCGAAACAGCTGTCTGTGGGTGGGTTTTCTGGGTATGCACCTTAACCCTGGCTGTGCTCAAAGCTGTGACCATGCAGCAAGCTTAAGCCTATAGGGAACCATGTTAAAAATGGTTGTTGAAGCAAAAAGTGGCACTGTGTGCTCATTTGCATGTCATTCCCCAGAATCCCTTGCTGCAGTGGAAGTGCTGTGTGCTGGGTTATAATGGTGAAAGGTGGGGTTGCAGACCTGCCTAAGACATGCAGATGAGCATACAGTTGTATTTACATTTGTATATATATATATATATATATATATATATATATATATATATATATATTTATATATTTGTGTTTTTTTTTTTGTGGGTAGCGGGGGTGGGTGAAGGGGGTATTTAGCCCCAATCGTGGTTTGTTTAGGGCTTGTTGGTGGGTAGCGAGAGGGCTTAACCCCTTCATGACCGTAGCGGTTAATACGTGAAGGGGTTAAGTGTACCCGCAACCCCCCCGCAAGCCCTAAACAAGCAACAAGGGCCAATTACCCCCTTCACCCACACCCGCTACCCACAATAAACCTGGCACAGCGGGTTAACCCCTTCATTGCCTTAGCGGTTAGCCGCTAAGTTAATGAAGTGGCCTTTAAATGCATTTTTCCTGCCTCGGACGCATGCCGGGGGGCTCCGGTGCTGGTATTAATGGGTATCAGCTCCGGAGAACCCCGGCATCAATCCCAGCCAGGTAAAAGGCCTGATTTTTTCTAAGTGTCGACCTTGCCGATGCTTATACACCACCAGCCCTCCAACTTTAGTTGGCGGGACGGATTGGCGTAAAAATCTCAATTCTAGAGTGCCGATCAGCAGCGAAAAGCTGATCGGGGCTATCTGAATTCAGCCGAGTTCAAAAAGTGCAGATAAGTGGCTTATCGGCACCCGGCTGCCGATAAGTTTTTATCGGGAACAAAAATTGCCGATTTTGGCCACTTATCGGCGCTTACTGAATCGGGAAGGCATTTTTGGCGAGAAAATGGCGATTAAAGCCTTTTCGGCACTTACTTCATGAGGCCCTAAATCTCTTATCTATCTTGTTCCATGAAGAAGATCCCAAATCTCCAAGACTATTTTCATATGTCCTAAACATATGCCCAATCCTATCCACTCCTTCTGCTATGCGTAGAGAAGAAAAGAAAGCTGCTGCTGAAGTGTGACAATATGCATTTTGTTAACAAATAATTGTGTGTCTCCCACAGAACAATGACAGAAAAGCAGCTGGGACCCCTGACCCTTCAGTATGATATTTCCTGATTGAAGTTGAAATCATTGGTGCCTCAGTACCTATTACTGTGACATTGTAAAATCTTACTGCAATAGGAATTTCCAGAACACTTTCTTGCAAGCATAGATCAAAGCTGTGAAATACCTTCCCTCTGAAAATGATGGTCTGTTTGTGTGCCCAAGAACTGGTGCTGTTAAAATGAGCAGGCATGCAGAGCAACCTCCTTTCAATAAAGCAATTGCAGCTGCCAAAGCATTTACTGTGAGTGACAGGACATAGTGCATAACAAGTTCAACCAGTGCTCCCCTGATGGGCTCAAGGCCCTCTGACAACATGATACTTCTCACTGACAGGCAATCGGCTGTTAAAACAAGGTGACTGAATCAGATGAGGTGAGTGGGAGAATGACATTGAGTCTGTTTCTGCTTTTAAATGTCTAACTTTTAGTAAGCTTATTTGGGCTTTCTACCTGGAGCAAGTGGAAGTATTAGGAATTCTCAGGAAAAAAAGAAAAAGGGAGAAAGGTTCTCCCAGATCTGATTTATGGCGAGATTCCTCGCAAAAAAAAACACTGCGATTCATGGTGTCTAAAACGCAAAGACAAGAGAAGGGAGCTCGTGGCGGGAAATGCCCAAGATGTTGGATGAGACACCAGCATGCTACTGTATGAGGAGTATCGAGGAAAAGAAGCATCCCCACCAAAAAATGCAAATCAGTCTCGTAGGGAATTAGCAAGGGCGTTTGCAAAGGAGATCATACTGTACCAACTACAAACAATAAGCTAGAAAAGCTTCACAAATCTATGGAAGATATACAATCAGAGAGAACAATGCGAAGAAAAAGAATCGCTGTCATGGAAAAAGAGTGTGTGATGCCGACTCTATTCCAGGAAGTAAAGATAGATGGTCTTAAACACCATTCGAGACGCAACAATATCAGACTAATTGGAATACCAGAGTCTGTCAAACAAGAACAGCTCATGAATTTTATATCGAAATGGTTACTGGAGTGAAAGGAATTGGAGAACAAGTCCTTTGCGGCGTGTTCCCTCCTTACCTGCTGCTGCTGCCGCTGCGGCCACTTTTCCTGCCCATGCGCGCTCCCCCGCTCTCATTACAGAGCGTGCGCACCCGCAGCTCTTCTAGCTGCCGCACAGAACCTGGTCGCGCCTCCCGCACACGTCGCGCGTCTCTCCCGCGCAGCGCGGTGCGCACACACAATGACATGCGACGAACCCCAGTTGCGTGGAAAGTCTCTCCTTCCTGCCTTGTTACCTGCAGCCTATCCCTGCTCTGCTGGGGCCACGCCTACGCTCCACCTCCTGCTCCCATTGGTCTGCCTTGCCATTAAATACTTCCTGCTTCCTCCCATGCTTTGCTCAGCATAATCCTATGTAGCCTTGTGAAGCTCACTTCGTTTGTGCAGTGCTCTCTCATTTGCAGTTAACCTCTTGTGTACCGACTCGGCTTGTTTGTGGACCCTTCTGCATTTTGGCATACCCTCGACTACGCCGATCTCTCCTACCCTTGAACATGGCATATGGACTCGGACTACGCTGCTCTCTCCAATCCCAGACCACGGCTTACGGACCCCTACTATCCTCTCTTCTCCAATCCAAGAACTCGGCAAGTATGCCACATCTCCTACACTCTCCAACCCAGACCCGGCAACGCTAAACTATCCACCTTCCAGGCACGCCTTCGCTGCTGTGGGTGTGTAGTGTTATACCTTCCCACCTCAGTGCCAGGGTCTTCTCTCGTTTGTGGGCAGCGCAAGCGTTACAGTATGCTGAACCCAACAAACATAGACCCCCTTGAGGTGGGCCCAGCCCTGTCCTCCATTGCTGAGCATTTTCAGTACTTGAATTACCAAGTCACCTCCTTGGCCCAGAGAATTTACACTATTTCGCTCCATCAGTCTAAGTTTCGCATTCTCAGACCTTCGACCTTGTCCTCCTCTAGTCCAGAGCCCAATCTACCTCTGGAGCCACGTCTCCCCACTCCCAATCGCTATGCTGATGACCCACATGGGTGTCGAGGATTCTTAAACCAATGTGATATTCAATTTGAATTAACTCCTTCTCGCTTCTCTTCCAACAGAGCTAAAGTGGCTTATATTATTGCACTCATGACTGGCGATGCATTATCCTGGGCTTCTCCCATCTGGGAACAGAGACCCGAACTTACACAATATTTCGCTAAGTTCAAGAGAGAATTCAAGCAGGTGTTTGGTACCCCTGGCCGTAAAGTTACTGCTGCATCTTCTTTGTATTTCCCAGGGCCACAGATCTGTTGCTGAGTATGCTCTGGAGTTCCGGACCATCGCTGCGGAGACGGGCTGGAACGATGAGGCCTTATCGCAGCCTTCTGGCAAGGACTTTCGGAGACTCTGAAGAATGAGTTAGCTGCTCAGGAAAGACCTCCCGCACTAGAGGACCTTATAGCCGTATGTATTAGGGTGGATCAACGCCTTCAGGAAAGGCGGCTTGAACACCATCATGCTCGCTCTCTCACGTCTATGCCTTCTATCCGCAGTCCTACTCCCACCATTCTCCCAGCTCTTGAGGCCCCAGAACCCATGCAGTTAGGAAGTCATCAACTCTCCTATTCTGAGAACAAACGACAGAAGAATGAGGGCTTATGTTTCTACTGCGGTCTACCTGGACATTTGGTGCGCCGCTGCCCTACGAGCCGGGAAACGCCAACACCCAATAAGGTATGGGGGAATCTCATGAGACACAAGAATGGAGACACCTCCTGGAGGGTACCAAAAACCCTATCTCAATCCTTACGGATCATAAAAATGTATTATATATTGAGAGTGCTCGCCGTCTTGGTTCTCATCCAGCCTGTTGGGCCCTTTTCTTCTCAAGGTTCAATTACATTATCTCATACATTCCTGGTACCAAGAATCTGAAGGCCGATGCTTTGTCCCATCAATTCGTCAGCGAAGATAAATTTGAAGATATCCCTGAGAGCATTCTTCCCTCTAAGTATATCCTTTCGGCCAATTCCTTTGACGTATTGGATAAGATATTGGAGTCTCAAACACTCATTCCTGAGGGTATGGAGGCGCCAGAGGGATGCTTGTATGCCGCTCCACAATTCCACCAAAAGATCCTCAAGTGGGGTCACTCTTCTAAATCTGCCGGTCACCCATTAACTAAACTTCATTCACCCAGAAATAGGGAGGAATGAATCTCCCAAATATAAGACTGTATAACCTAGAATGATTTGTTCAGGACTGGATTTGGGGAAATCAGTTATATTCAATTAGGAAAATCGAAGTTGGCCTGATGGATCCTTGGTCAGTCCTAGAGTTACTACACGCTAAGCTATAGGATTTCACTCCATGCCAAAAAGAATAACTCATTTATAAAAAGACACTTTGGTAACGTCGAAAGAGACTAGGACACTATTTGGTCTAATTTCTGCGGTCACCAGATTCACCCTTCATAAATAACGGGGAGTTTATCCCAGGACACAAACAGGAATTATTCAGGGAGTGGGATAGGCGAGGCTTGATCAAAATATGACAATTAGTTAGGTATGACTCAGAGACACTTAAAACACTTGAAGAACTATACTCTAAAACCACAAGCAGACAAGTTCTCCTATATACAAACACAGAAATATATGGCAAAAATAATGAGAGGGTAAATGTTTTCCAAGACAACCTGCTAGATAGACATATGTTATGGTGTCAGAAGGAAGGGTACTCTGCCTCAATCATATTTAAAACAATGAGACAGAGCAGGCTGTATACATTTTGTCATATGGTTAGCGTAAAATGGAAAGCCCAGAAAAATTCATAACAGGTCTAAACAAAATGTATAAAGGGGTAACATCAGAAACATGGAGGGAAACACAAGTCAAGCTCATACCTAGAGCTTATATTAATTTCAATGTCCCCCGTAGTGTAACTCAGTTTAAGTCTAACAAATGCCCAAAATATCAAATACTAGGAGCAGATTTGTGAGGACTTGTCCGGTTATAAAGACATTTGATGAGGAAGTGCTGAGTTACATTTACCAACTGAAGCTTAATATGAATCCTATTTTCCTGTTATTCAGTGACTTGGAACCATGGAAAATTATTAAATGGAAGTTGCAATTGAAAGAGTAAGGACAGACGAATGGTTTAATAAGTGGGGTATCTTTATAAAAACCGGTAAAACAGAAATATGAGGAGAGGGAAGCTCTGGGATTACAGGGTGGTGGGGCAAAAGGCAGATGCTACCCGGGAACTCTATATAAAACACATGCAGATGGGGCAATTAGTATAATGTACTGTATGTAGTCCTGTGTAAAATTGGGTTACATGCCTTTCCCATTCAGTGTTGTAATTCCTGTTAAAAGGGCAGGTTGCCAGAAGTCATCATGGAGGTTTGCCCTCAACCCCCTTGTGATGTGTAAGGTGTAGCAAAGGAAGTGACAGCATGCTCTGTGTCCACTGTTAGTGACACAGGGGTGGGTCTTCTGAAACCTAGATGATATGCTTCACTTCCTAAAGTTAGTAGTCAAGAGAGTTCAGCCTGTCTGCAAAGTTCAAGGTCTGATGCAAGAGCTATGAGTCTGTGCAGCTCCAGTGGCAGATTGACAAGCTGACCCCACACTGTGTCCAGGGCTCTGGCACAGATGGTGGCCCTCCCTTAGGGGAGAGGTGGCAGAAATATACCTGGCTGATTAAAGAGTCAGGAGGGACCTTCCTGGAGGTGTACAACATGATGATGTGTGGCTAAGTACCGGCCGCTATGATGGGCAGTCTGCCATGCAAGATGCGAATAAAGATGCCCTTGATTAAGAGACCGTTCTTGCCTGAGACTGGAGTTATTCAGCAAGAAGATGCACCCAGGAGTTCTCTTCCAGAAACTCCTCCCTGCTATCGTGGGGATCTGGAAGGGATGGAGGCGCTGTACCAACTGTGAGTAGAACTCAGCACTACCTCATACGCCTGTCATGGTGAAATCCACACTACCAACGAGTGGGAGACTCAGGAGTCCTGTGAGCCAGCAGGTGCACCACACTACACTGAGATGTAACTGGGGGCAGATAATGCACATAGGGGCCCATATGAGATTGGGTAGGCCTCGTACCATTACATGTATAAAATGAGAAAGACCTATACCCAATATATAACTAGGGGGATAGGAAACCAAATTAAGTAAAGTGATGCATCTCATGCTCTTATGGTATTCATGATAGGTTTTTATTTTCTTTCCCCTTTTTTTCTTCTTATTCTTCTCCAATTCAAACCAGGGAAAGGAGGGGGGGTGGAGAGGGAAAGGACCCTCGCTACTGCCAAGGTTGAGGTGCTGCAATCTGGGGAAATAACTCAATAGCTAAACGAAAGAAAAGAACCCCTATGTTGATAGCACTCTGTTGGCTGGTGAACTGATATTGCTAGACCAGGAACTAAGGTAAGTACACTAACTAATTATAATGGTGAATACGTTAAAATAAACTTTATTAGGAGGAATCCTCAAATAAAATATATAGGTCAGTGGGTAGAGCTCTGTGTGAGGTAATCCTGAACAAATAAGCGAAATATAAAATAAGGGGGGGAGGGGGATTTAAGCATAATTGACCATACTGGAAATAATCTAGTCTTTTGATAATACCGCCATTCAATATGTGGTAACTGGGTGACACAGAGGACGAGTTCATTTGTGTGAGCCAATACCTGTTGGATCTGTTGTATATGCCTCTCGCTGGTTGAAGGCTCAGCAATAGCAGATTGGTATGCTCACAGAGTAACCAATCCCCTCATTGGAATATCTTAAATTAGACACATTCTGTATGTCAAATAGTGTGGATAAAGTATAAGCAGAGGATGAGAAGCTACTGTAAGAAGTTCATAGCCCACATTAGCAGATACCTTTCATCAGTGTGTCTTTTGTCTGGACAGAAAGGCAGACTGTACACGTCTGTCAGAATGTCTCTATTGACAGATCAGCTGAGCATATATTTATAATATTACATAGAAGATGATACCGCAATGTTAAAGCGGGTAAGTGTAATGTTCAGCCCACAAGCTGGTATCCGAGGAGCATATGTTCTGCCTTAGATGTACAGCACTATTAGACTGATAAAGGAGAATCCTGGGATTGAAGCGGAGCACAGCAAAAGGAGGGTGGACCAGCAAGGTGTGGGTTAAAAATAGTTATTTATTAAACATGGTATCGGGGAACAAAAAACAAACACTCTGACGCGTTTCAGGCAAAGTGCCCTTTATCAAAGAGATGATTCGCGTCCTGTCCCCCCCACAGTCTTATAGAAGGCTCCCCGCCCACAAACAATAGTGACGCAGCGTCAATTCTGGCGCGAGAACATATAAAACAATTCTATTGGTAAGACTCTCCTCCAATGAGATCCCTGGAGTTAGTAGGTGAGTCTCATGTGAATGGGGAGTATCATACAAACCTCGCCGTCTCGCAGACAATTCCCTGCCCACAGACAGTGATGACGCTGTATATATTAAGAGCGAGAGCATCTAAATGGTAGAGCTCTCCTCCAATCAAATCTCTGGAACACATAGGTGCGTCTCGTGGGAACGAGGAGTCTAATAAAGACTGACAGCGGGGACAGAAATATTAGCATAGAAAAAGCAATAAACACAAATATCAATGAAAAAAGAAGAGAAAACAATAACATACATTTAAAAACAGATAGAATAAATCTGCGAATCGGTTTCTTGAATAGGTGAGGAACAATGAGGAAATGCAGAAATAGATGCAACTTTTGTAAAAAATACATATTTATAAGATCACATGGATGCAATTAGAGAATCGACAAATAATTCAATAAATGCTGTACTGTGTGCATCTGTCTATTACAAGTGCATCATAACCAGGAATGGAAAAAAGAAAAGGGATAAAGAAATATATAAAAAATAAATATATAAATAAAAATTATAATCACAATATATATATATATCTCTAGAAAGGATGATCATTGTAAATTGTTTTAAAGTTAATGATACATTTCTAAACAGTCTAAAGACAAATAATACATTTGTAAACTCATTTGTGTAAATTATTAATTTAAATTTTTAGGGAGATGATCACTGATACAGATATTCGTGAGTATGTATATATACATGGGAATAAGACACTATTTAAAAAAATGCTTAAGTTCCCAATCTTGATTCATGCCCTTGGGTGCTAATGTCCCAAGGGCATAAATCCAGTGCATCTCCCTGCAGTTGAGGAAGGCTTCTCTATCTCCTCCCCTAGGAGATATTTGTACATGTTCTATAGCACTATACGAAAATGAAGTGAGTGATCCTAGGGGGCAAGTGGTAAAATGACGTGCTACAGGAAATCGATTGTCATGGTTTTTAATGTTTCGGATATGCTCACTTATTCTAACTCTGAGTGCTCTGATCGTCCTGCCTATATAGCCACTCCAACAGGCACATCTGAGCAGGTAAATAACAAAATTTGTATTGCAAGTCATAAATGACTCAATACGATATATTTGATTTGTATATATATTCTTGATGGATTTTATTGGTGTTGCATACCTGCAAAGACTGCAATTCCCACATTTGAAGAACCCTTTGGGTAATTATTTCACATTATCTTTAGCTGAGCAGTATAGGCTAGGGGATACATGATCCCCAATGGTTTTTGCTTTCTTAAAAAACATTCTTGGGTTTGAACTTGTATATGGATCAAGATCTCTATCTAATTTTAAAACTGCCCAATGTTTTTGTAAAATAAACCTGATCTGCTCAGCTTGTTTTGAGAACGTGGTTATAAAGAGTGGTAACTGGCTAGTTGCATCATTCTGTATATGAATATTTCTTTTTGCATTATTATAATTTTTTGATTTATTTTTAGTCAAAAGTTCTTTACGATCAATATTTAATGCATAATCAAAAGCAACTTCCAGGTCCCTCTCTCCATAACCACGACTCCTAAATCGTTTCTTGAGTTCTTCCGCTTGGATTAAAAAGGACTCTTCTGTTGAACATATTCTCCTTAATCTTAGGAATTGTCCTTTGGGAATGCCCCTTATTAATGATCTAGGATGGGCACTGTTGGATCTGAGCACGGAATTTCTGGAGTTTTCTTTCCTATAGATGTTCGTCTGTATTCTTTGGCCAACATCTATGTATAAATGTAGATCCAGGTAGTCAATACGTGTGTCATGAAATAAATGAGTGAATTTCAAATTATAAGTATTTGCCTCTAGATATTCAAAAAAAGCATGAAGTGTGTCCGTGTCCCCATTCCAGATAAATAATAAGTCATCTATAAAATGACGATAAAAAATAATGTGTTCTCTGAATGGGTTAGTGTCACCGAAAATGTGAATAGTCTCCCAAAGTCCCATAAAGATGTTCGCATATGAGGGTGCAAATGACGTGCCCATAGCTGTCCCCTGTGACTGTAAGTAATATTGTTTATCAAACATAAAATAATTGTGCTGTAAAAGAAACATAACCGAATCTAATAAAAAAGTACTCTGTGCCAAGTGTATATTTGAGTGATTAAGAAAATAACTAATAGCTCTAGTGCCTAAAGTGTGATCAATTATCGTGTATAATGAGGTCACATCAAGTGTGACTCACATGAACGTGTTTAACCAATTGATTTTTTTAATATCTAGAAGCAAATCAGAGGAGTCTCTCAAATAAGAGGGAAGTGTTTTAACTAAGGTCTGTAAAAAATGATCCATGTACCTAGATAGACCATCTCCCAAAGATCCAATACTAGATATGATAGGTCTGCCCGGTGGGCAGACAAGAGATTTATGGATCTTTGGGAGATGGTGAAAAATAGGTACGATTGGAAATGGATTATAAAGATAAACCGACTCCTGTTTCGTTAGAACTCCTAGTTCCCTGCCCAGATCCAACAAATCGTGAATCTCCACCAGATATGACTGCATAGGATCTCTGTCTAGCTTACAATATGCCTGAGTATTGTTAAGCTGCCTTAAGGCTTCCGTGTGGTAAGCATCTGTATGCATAATCACCACTGCTCCCCCCTTGTCCGCATTTTTAATGACTATATCAGACCTCTTTTTCAGTGAATATAAATGCGATTGTTCCTCTTTAGACATATTATCGGAAAAAGAGGTGGTGAAGGTAAAGCCTTTAGCAAGAATTTGTAAATCCTTCTCCACTAGCCTCTCGAATGTTTCGAGATGTGGACCTTTGGAAAAAGAAGGACAAAAGATGGATTTATTTTTAAATTCAGTATGTTTTGTGCCACTTAAGAATGAGAATTGTTCCTCTGTATCCACAGAGTCTGAAACTCCTTCTTCTGTAGTCAAATCTATCATATCCAGAAGTACCCCATATTCTCTGAAGGACAATCTATCTTCCCGGGTTTCGTCAATCGCATGGCAGGGATATAAAATATCTCTGTCATCCGATGGAGGAGTCTCAGGAATAACCGTATTTCTTGATGAAACAATTTTTTTCAATGACAATTTCCTAACATATCTCTGTAGGTCAATGACTGTGTTGAACAAATTAAAATCATCCATAAGGGCAAAATTGAGGCCCTTGTTCAAGACAGCCATTTCCCCATCAGTGAGTATTACACCCGAAATATTCAAGACATTGTTGTTATGTGTCAAGGATCGATCTTTCTTTTCTTTAGTGCCCCTTCTTTTGTTCGAGCGCCTTGTCCTTTTAGTTGTTTTTTTGAAGACTTTTGACTTCTAAGGTCATAGGAGGTAGACGCTTCTCCTTGATATCTCATATTTCGGGTTTCATATTCTGTATGATCCCGACATCTATCTGTATCATCATCTGTTGAAAAGGACACTATTTGTTGGCGGTTCTCCCCATCTGAAATGTCAAAAAGACTAGATGTTTCTTGAAATTTGTTTAAATCGATCTTTTCGGTGTTGATTTTTTAGGTGTTCCTTCTTATTCTGGGAATTCCTCTGTCCGAAATCCTGGCAAGTAGGGGTTCTCAATGGCGGTGGTGTCTGCCAGACATAGACCTGATTTTGTTCATAATCGACTCGATCTTTTTGGAATTTCTGTTGTTTTTTAGTCATGATGTCCCCCTCAGCTTTTTCCACATTGCTGGATAATCTGTTATCCATAGTTTGGAAATCTTCCATGTCTTTGAAGGTATTAAGTTTCTGCTGTAGATCTTTGATGTTCTTCTTCACGATAGTTCTCTCTTGAACTTTAGTTTTAATGATGTGGTCCATTAATATCATAGAGCAATCATCTAATATTTTGGTCCATTCAAGTTCGAATTCTTTGGATGGAAAACCAAAGGATGGTGTCTTTTTCACACGAAGTCCTCTTGGTATCCTCTTTGAAATAACATAGTTGTCTAACGTTGTAATGTCCCACCATAGTCTGATATTAGTCAGAAGGATCTTTTCTAATTTTGTGAAGTATAGCTCGAGATCAGAATTATTTTCACAGGTATCATGTATCACATTGTCAAACAAATGAGCTGCTCTACGTTTCCTCCCTGAGTTATCTGCACATTTTTGAACAAATGTAATATTCATAGGATCAGCTGTTTCCAAATCCTCTATGTCCTCCTCCATATTCAAAAATGCACCCGTATACCAATAGTTAAAAAATCAAAAAAGCAGTACACACCATCACAATAAACGTGTGCTGGTCCCAAAGAAAAATAGGTAAATATAAATGCTAAATGTCTCCTTCAAACAAGCAACTGCATAGCAATCATCAGATAGGTATTTAGGACGCAGGTCCAAATAGCAGTGCTCAGTAAGATTGAAACATATGATGGTAATCCGTGTATCAAACCACACATGTCATGGTGTTAGAAGAAGCCAAATAATGCTGAAGGAGATATTGGACCCAGTGTTTTGAAAAACAGTGACCCTTCAATAATTTAACTGTCCATATGGTGGAGACAAATATAAGCATAAGCATACAACAGTCTCGTGCAGTACTCCACAGAACACTGTAACACTGTTTCTGGTCAACAACTCCCCATATGTGATAGGGGAGAGAACAATACTCACAAAACAGCTGCTTCTTGTGTTGCGTGCGTCACGCCGTGTAGTCGTGGCAAAGGAGAATCCTGGGATTGAAGCGGAGCACAGCAAAAGGAGGGGACCAGCAAGGTGTGGGTTAAAAATAGTTATTTATTAAACATGGTATCAGGGAACAAAAAACAAACACTCTGACGCGGTTCAGGCAAAGTGCCCTTTATCAAAGAGATGATTCGCGTCCTGTCCCCCCACAGTCTTATAGAAGGCTACCCGCCCACAAACATTAGTGATGCAGCGTCAATTCTGGCGCGAGAACATATAAAACAATTCTATTGGTAAGACTTTCCTCCAATGAGATCCCTGGAGTTAGTAGGTGCGTCTCATGTGAATGGGTAGTATCATACAAACCTCGCGGTCTCGCAGACAACTCCCCGCCCACAGACAGTGATGACGCTGTATTTATTTAGCGCGAGGGCATCTAAATGGTAAAGCTCTCCTCCAATCAAATCTCTGGAACAAATAGGTGCGTCTCTATCATATCTAGTATTGGATCTTTGGGAGATGATCTATCTAGGTACGTGGATCATTTTTTACAGACCTTAGTTAAAACACTTCCCTCTTATTTGAGAGACTCCTCTGATTTGCTTCTAGATATTAAAAAAATCAATTGGTTAAACACGTTCATGTGAGTCACACTTGATGTGACCTCATTATACACGATAATTGATCACACTTTAGGCACTAGAGCTATTAGTTATTTTCTTAATCACTCAAATATACACTTGGCACAGAGCACTTTTTTATTAGATTCGGTTATGTTTCTTTTACAGCACAATTATTTTATGTTTGATAAACAATATTACTTACAGTCACAGGGGACAGCTATGGGCACGTCATTTGCACCCTCATATGCGAACCTCTTCATGGGACTTTGGGAGACTATTCACATTTTCGGTGACACTAACCCATTCAGAGAACACATTATTTTTTATCGTCTTTTTATAGATGACTTATTATTTATCTGGAATGGGGACACGGGGATACTTCACGCTTTTTTTGAATATCTAGAGGCAAATACTTATAATTTGAAATTCACTCATTTATTTCATGACACACGTATTGACTACCTGGATCTACATTTATACATAGATGTTGGCCAAAGAATACAGACGAACATCTATAGGAAAGAAAACTCCAGAAATTCCGTGCTCAGATCCAACAGTGCCCATCCTAGATCATTAATAAGGGGCATTCCCAAAGGACAATTCTTAAGACTAAGGAGAATATGTTCAACAGAAGAGTCCTTTTTAATCCAAGCGGAAGAACTCAAGAAAAGATTTAGTAGTCGTGGTTATGGAGAGAGGGACCTGGAAGTTGCTTTTGATTATGCATTAAATATTGATCGTAAAGAACTTTTGACTAAAAATAAATCAAAAAATTATAATAATGCAAAAAGAAATATTCATATACAGAATGATGCAACTAGCCAGTTACCACTCTATATAGCCACGTTCTCAAAACAAGCTGAGCAGATCAGGTTTATTTTACAAAAACATTGGGCAGTTTTAAAATTAGATAGAGATCTTGATCCATATACAAGTTCAAACCCAAGAATGTTTTTTAAGAAAGCAAAAACCATTGGGGATCATGTATCCCCTAGCCTATACTGCTCAGCTAAAGATAATGTGAAATAATTACCCAAAGGGTTCTTCAAATGTGGGAATTGCAGTCTTTGCAGGTATGCAACACCAATAAAATCCATCAAGAATATATATACAAATCAAATATATCGTATTGAGTCATTTATGACTTGCAATACGAATTTTGTTATTTACCTGCTCAGATGTGCATGTGGGAGTGGCTATATAGGCAGGACGATCAGAGCACTCAGAGTTAGAATAAGTGAGCATATCCGAAGCATTAAAAACCATGACGATCGATTTCCTGTAGCACGTCATTTTACCACTTGCCCCCTAGGATCACTCACTTCATTTTCGTATAGTGCTATAGAACATGTACACATATCTCCTAGGGGAGGAGATAGTGAAGCCTTCCTCAACTGCAGGGAGATGCACTGGATTTATGCCCTTGGGACATTAGCACCCAAGGGCATGAATCAAGATTGGGAATTTAAGCATTTTTTAAATAGTGTCTTATTCCCATATATATACATACTCACGAATATCTGTATCAGCGATCATCTCCCTAAAAATTAAAATGAATAGTTTACACAAATGAGTTTACAATTGTATTATTGGTCTTTAGACTGTTTAGAAATGTATCATTAACTTTAAAACCATTTACAATGATCATCCTTTCTAGATATATATATATATATTGTGATTATAATTTTTATTTATATATTTATTTTTATTTTTTATATATTTCTTTATCCCTTTTCTTTTTTCCATTGATGGTTATGATGCACTTGTAATAGACAGATGCACCTAAGACAGCATTTATTGTATTATTTGTCGATTCTCTAATTGCATCCATGTGATCTTATAAATATGTTTTTTTTACGAAAGTTGCATCTATTTCTGCATTTCCTCATTGTTCCTCACCTATTCAAGAAACCGATTCTCAGATTTATTCTATCTGTTTTTAAATGTATGTTATTGTTTTCTCTTCTTCTTTCATTGATATTTGTGTTTATTGCTTTTTCTATGCTAATATTTCTGTCCCCGCTGTCAGTCTTTATTAGACTCCTCGTTCCCACGAGACGCACCTATTTGTTCCAGAGATTTGATTGGAGGAGAGCTCTACCATTTAGATGCTCTCGCTCTTAATATATACAGCGTCATCACTGTCTGTGGGCGGGGAGTTGTCTGCGAGACTGCGAGGTTTGTATGATACTCCCCATTCACATGAGACGCACCTACTAACTCCAGGGATCTCATTGGAGGAGAGTCTTACCAATAGAATTGTTTTATATGTTCTCGCGCCAGAATTGACGCTGCGTCACTAATGTTTGTGGGCGGGGAGCCTTCTATAAGACTGTGGGGGGGACAGGACGCGAATCATCTCTTTGATAAAGGGCACTTTGCCTGAACCGCGTCAGAGTGTTTGTTTTTTGTTCCCCGATACCATGTTTAATAAATAACTATTTTTAACCCACACCTTGCTGGTCCCCTCCTTTTGCTGTGCTCTGCTTCAATCCCAGGATTCTCCTTTGCCAAGACTACACGGCGTGACGCACGCAACACAAGAAGCAGCTGTTTTGTGAGTATTGTTCTCTCCCCATCACATATGGGGAGTTGTTGACCAGAAACAGTGTTACAGTGTTACAGTGTTCTGTGGAGTACTGCACGAGACTGTTGTATGCTTATGCTTATATTTGTCTCCACCATATGGACAGTTATGAATTATTGAAGGGTCACTGTTTTTCAAAACACTGGGTCCAATATCTCCTTCAGCGTTATTTGGCTTCTTCTAACACCATGACATGTGTGGTTTGATACACGGATTACCATCATATGTTTCAACCTTACTGAGCACTGCTATTTGGACCTGCGTCCTAACTACCTATCTATTAGACTGATAGTTAATCAATATATACACTGAATGTGTGGTTGTTTATAGGGCTGCGAGTCAGACAGGTTGGCAGACTAGTTTTGTCCGACAAGATGTCATCAGTGACCACGTCGTATGTCCAGGGAACCTTGATGGGTCCCATAAATCTGGCTTTATACTCCTTGGCATTGAAAGTGTCTAATGTGCTTAAGGTGGAATAATCTGCTTAAAAGTTTAATAGGATATCTCCAAATGGGGTGATACACCTGTGTGTGTCACTCTTCAGAAGGTAGTGAAAAGTAAAATAATTAAATAACATACACACTGCGTGACTGGACAAAGTAGCAGACTGCAAACGTCTGAAACTATGTCTCCAACTGTCATGGCTTACACTGTGCTGTTAGTACATCAGTAAATGGTCATAGGTCTCTACAGCAGTGCAGTGCCTTTGATTCCCCCTCCAGAGTGCACAGACACATTTGTTCAGTGTACCGTGTAGCTCCAACCATGGGAGATAGAGTACAGAGTTTAGTCGATGAGCATGGGTGACGGGCAGGAAGTCTCTGTTACCGCCCCCAATGACGTTGGTACGTCTACTGCCGACGTATGTTTCGCTGACGGCTTTGTTGAGGCTGACAGTATACTTACCTTAGTTCCTGGTCTAGCAATATCAGTTCACAGCCACCAGAGTGCTCTCAACATAAGGGTTCATTTCTTTCGTTTAGCTCTTCTCCAATTCAATCAATCTTTTTCTCTTTGTTTCTTTGCTTTTTTTGGGTTTCTTTTTAGTTACATTATTAGACCCCCGCACGGTATAAGCTATATTATTCAAAGTAGATCATTGGAACTATGGTTGTGTAATGGATTTTCTGGCCTGACTGACCCACCCAATCTCACATTGGCCCCTGTGGTCTAACCAGTCCCCATTATATGGTCGTGTCTGGTGGTGCACCTGTTGGCAACAGGACTCCTGAGTCTCCCGCATGATGTTGTGTGGGGAATGCCAACCCAGACAGGCAGCTGAGGTAGTGTGCTAGAGTCCTACCTACATACAGTGCAGCGCCTCCACCTCATTAGGATCTCTGCGTCCGCAAGGAGATGGTTCTGATGAGGAACTCCTTCTTGGTGGTGCCTTCCGCTGTGGAGTAACTTCACACTCACACAGTGGGGTTGTCGTGAAATGGGGCATCTTTATTGATGATGGTATGGGCAGACTGCCCCTCGCAGCAACATCTCAGCCGCTCACCTTCTGTGCTCTCCTTTCTGAAGGTCTATCTGCCCTCCAATGGAGTTGGATCACCTCTCCCTTCAGGGAGATCACCACCTGTGCCAGGTCCCTGGACACAGTGTAGGCCCTGCCAGCCTTCTGCTGCACGTCAGGCTATTTGCTGCAGATCACGTTAGATTATCCTTGACCTTGAACATAAACGTGCATACATGCTGAACACACTAACTTTTGGCAGTGCTGTTCCTTATATACCCAGTAAATGGCTCCACCTCCTGTGTCACTAACAATGGACACAAGGTCTGTTACCACTCTCCTCATGTACATATGACACCTCACCAGGGTGTGAGGGCAAACCTCCATGATTGATGCTGGCAATCCTGTATACTTACCAGGCTTACTGCCAGCATGAGAGAGAACTGTATACCATTTTTATCACATGGCTACAGTTGTAACTATTTATTATTATGGGTCTGTAGTATACTACGTGATTATCTGTACCTATAATATGTGGTAAAACCAGTATTGTGAAAAATCTGTAAGAGAAAAACATATGTATCTACAGCGGTAAGGAAAATAGAAAAAATAAAAAACCCTTCAATAAAAATATTTAAAAAAAAAAAAGCAAGATGACAACAAATCACAGAATATTTACTGGTAGGAAAATAAAGCTAGGGCCAGATGACACCATTGTGATAATGTGAAGCTGGTTTACAGAAATGATAGTAAAAGGCGTAACCCGTCCGGGGCTGAAAAAGTGGTGCTGTGTCTGATTTAAAGCTACATTCTTGATCATTGCGGGGAAACTCGTTGGACAGTAGTTAACAAAGATTTCACCCATATTTGTGTTGTAACAATAGGAAGGTGGAGGGGGGGGGGCTTTCTAAAATAACCCCCTTTTCTTTAAAAAGAGAGTTACATTGTGAATTTGTAGCAGTAGTGGCATTCTGGGTTTGACAATAAAAAAAAACCGTAGTGGTGCAGCATACTGTATTTTGCCAGATCAATGTCAGATGGGGCCAACAAACACTGTGATTGAGCTACAAGTTGCCTTATCTAAGACCCCTGCCCTGCTTGTGCGGTCAGAATGCATTGCCTCTGCAGACCACCAGGTGGCGACCCACATATACAGTACTACATGTCTCCATGTACAGTTTTGCGCCTGCAGCCTCCAGGCGCACGATGGCGCTGCTTTACTCTCCTCCCTGCCCCGTGCATTGGGGTCCAGCTTTTGCTACTCTCGTCATCGGCGGCGGAGGCCGGACGCACCGAGCTGTCTTTGTGTACCCGGCCGGAGCAGCAGCGAGGAAACTCCGGTGAGATCCCGCCCCTTTCCGGGCCGCCTCCGACACACTAGCGGGGTTAATCTCTTTCACACACACATCCGAGGCTGGCGCTATGCAAATAATGATTGTATGGAGAGGGGGCAGCAATCACCTTCCATACAGTATATATTTATACACTCACAAACATAGTTAATTATACTCCCCTCAAGTATCACTTATACTTGTGTATATATGTGTTATATATTCAGTATATATGTTTTTATTACTAATATACACACACACAAACATAGTTAAGTGTACTACCCTCAAGTATCACTTATACTTGTGTGTATATATCTATAATACTGTATATTCAGTATGTATATATATATATATATATATATATATATATATATATATATATATATATATATATATATATGCACAAACATACTCTAATATGACAATTTAATTTATTATTACAGCACAAGTTTATTGCCTCGACCTTTCTCATGTATGTGTGTGTGTATATATATATATATATATATATATATATATATATATATATATATATATATATATATATATATATACACACACACACATATATATAATGTGAAGCTATGTACATTAATGGCGCTATATAAATAAAGACATACATATCTATTAAGGTGTACAGTACTGTATATCTGTAAGCTAAAGTTGGGGTTCTGAAACGTGCTTGCAAATGAGCCACATTAATATTATGTAGGGTTACTATACTCTGTATATTTGTGTATGAGCGTATAGAAATGTAGATAAATCCACACACCGGAAGTCAACCTGTCACAGACTGCTCTTCAGTACTGATTTGCTGGTATTGATAAAAAAAAAAGCCCTGACAACATGAGTTATAGTATATTGTACAGTGGTTGCGTGAACCAGCACGAAGATCTTAAGAGACCTCCTGGGGTCTCTAGGCCACAGTGTAAAAGTCACTGGAGTAATGCAACACCAGAGATTCAGGAGATGCCTTGCAGTTCCACAAATGTGAGCTGGTTAATCTGTGACAGGCTTTTTTCAGACACTGAGTGTTTATTAATTAATGAAATGGCACTAACTTTGAAGTGATGTGTGGTAAAGAAAAGGTAGAGAACCCTTGGGATATGTGTATATAACTTGTTTTCTTATGTCGAACAAAACTCTTATGTACTCTTCAGACATATGTACTTACATCCACTGTGCAAATTGTGCACAGAGATTTACATCAGACAAGAACGGTTTTGCCCACAGGTGAGACTATATAATTCCCTTTCTTTGCAGTAAAATCAGGCTAAGGCTGTGCTTATAGTGACGGCGAGAACGACGCGTCAAATGCATCGCGTGCGCTTATAGTAAGGACGGCGCGACGGCTTGGTCGCGATCGCTGGAAGTCATCACAATTTAATTTTTCCAGCGATCGCAGCCTGCCGTCGCCGGCACTATAACTGTAGCCTAAGAGATGCATTGTGAGCATACATCTCTCTGTCAACGCATCAAGCTATTTTAACACCTCACATTAGCATGTTATCTGGGGAAGGGTTATGTGGAGAAAGGGTAGAGTTAACAATATTTAAGACATCCGCGACCAGACGTTCCCCCCACAGTAATAATGACAATTTGGGTCACATCACCTCGCAACTCGTGAATGGGGGCAAGTCATAACTCACAATAGGCATTTGAAATATCACTGCTCACACTATGTCCTTGTTTTCCAGGTGCCTCCTCGCTGCTCAGGCGGCAGGGGGATGAGGTGCTTCTCAATCAGTCGACGGTGTAAAAAGAGTGAAGGGACCGTTGTGACATCTGTGCACAGGGCATGCCTTCTGCCATTGCGAACTAAAGATGGGCATGCGGATCAAGCTGCACAGCAGCGACCACCCCAGCAACCTGCTGCGGGAGCTGAACAAATCACGGCTGTCGGAGACACTGTGTGACGTCACCATTGTGGTGGGGAACCGGTCCTTTGCAGCTCACAAAGCTGTCCTGTGCTCCGCAGCTGCCTATTTCCAGAATCTGTTCTTGAGCGCAGAGTTGGACGCTGCCCGCACCTACGTGGTGGACTTCATGACCCCTGCTAACTTTGAAAAAGTACTTAGCTTTATCTACACCTCGGAGTTGTTCACTGACCTCATCAATGTGGGGGTAATTTATGAGGTGGCAGAGAAACTTGGAATGGACGACTTACTGAGTGCCTGCCATGCAACTTTCCCTGACCTTGAGGGCTCCTCAGGACAAAAGAACCAATGTTCTGTGTCCTCCAGCGAGGGGCGCTCAAGCACTCTGAGTGGTGCCTCCACAGAGCAAAATCAAGTAGAGTCACGAGGCAACGGGTTGGATAACCACCTTCCCGCAACCGATAAGAATTATGGTGGCCAAGCAGGTGGGACAGGTGGTTTTAAAGGGGAGGAACAGGAGGCCAATTTAAACCAGGCACCGAGTTTCCCACTGCCAGCAAAGACTGAAGAGCAAAGCACATCAGTGAAGTACCAGTCCCCTCAGGGTTCAGTGAACACTGGACTTGGTCCCATAAGCACCTGTCAACCCTTCAAGGTCCAACACAACGGTGACTACAGCAAAAGCGGGTACTTCTCTGAGGATGTTCCTCCCAAGGAATCTGTAGCAGGATTCGGGGCAATGGGAGATCTGCACCTGGATGAGTTAGAGGAGGAGGAGCTGCAGTTCGATGACGGCGGGGATGAGGACTCTGGGCCTTCGGGGGAAGTTATTGAACTGAGCGATGGCAGTGAGGATGAATTGCTCTTGTTTGGGCAGGGAGAGGGGAGAAGCAGCAAAGCCATGCCCTGCCAAGTGTGCAAGAAAGTGCTGGAGCCCAACCTGCAGCATATTCGGCAGCATGCCCGGGAACATGTGGATCCACGAACTGGCAGCTGCAAGGTATGCCAGACCCGCTTCCACGACCGCGGCTCCATGGTTACCCACGTCTTATCCCACGTGGGAATCTTCCTTTTCTCCTGCGACATGTGCGAGGACAAGTTCTTCAGCCAGTGGCAGCTCGCCCTCCACCGGGGGCAGGAAGGTGCAGCATCAGAGCACAACATCATCATCCATCCTGGACAGCCTCTCCCAGGGGAAGTGAACACATTTGCAGGGGCAATGGGCGCAGAGCTGCCTTGTAGAGCCTGTCACAGAACCATGCTACGTGACTTCCACTCTGTACGCTCTCATGCTCTGGAGCATCTTAACCCCAAGGGGTTGTCCTGTGGATTGTGCGAGCAGCGGCAACCAACACTATGTGCGCTGATGTGGCATGTCTTATCCCACATGTCCATCTCTGTCTTCTCCTGCTCACTCTGTGCCAGCAGCTTCCTGGACCGCCACCTGCTGGAGAAGCACATGGTTGTCCACCAAAGCTTGGACGAACCCCTGTTCCGCTGCCACCTCTGCTCCCAGGGATTTAAGTCGGAGTCGGCCCACCGTCAACACCTGGCCCAGCACCGGTGCGGCAGCATCCCAGCAGATCGCCAAGGGTTCTCTGAGTTCCCCATCATGCAGCTGGCAGCGTCTAAGAGAAAGGCCTCTGAAGATTTTGCAGTAGATGACCTTTCACTCGCGGGACAAGCAGGCCACAGCAAGTATACTTGTAAGGTGTGCGGGAAATGCTTCTCCCACACCAGTGAGTTCAACTATCACCGGCGCATTCATACCGGGGAGAAGCCGTACCAGTGCAAAGTATGCCACAAGTTCTTCCGCGGCCGTTCCACCATCAAATGCCACCTGAAGACCCATGCGGGGGCTCTGATGTACAGGTGCACTGTGTGTGGACACTACAGCTCCACCCTTAACCTTATGGGCGAGCACATTGCAGTGCACCGAGGAAACTTGCCGTCAGACTTCACTATTGACCAAACGTTCATGTACACTATTCACTCCAAAGATGCAGACAAGAGCGCTGACAGCTGATGTGTTTTACAAGGGAGCGGGTCAGGGGGCTGTGTTTTTACCATATTTTATTTTTCAGTCCCCTTTACATTGTAACAGACTGAACTCAGCTGAGGTATTTCCATGTTTATTTATTGTATGTTTTCTTAATCTTCACAGTTTTCTCTTCTCCTTCTTTATTCATTGTAATTTTAGAAATCTTCTTTTGAAGAGTAATCAAACCTATCCCATCTTTGATCCACAATGATAATGGTTTGTAGTCCAGTTAACTTATTTAACATGTTCTGATGAGGCTTATGGAGTCTTTACTGCAGGAGTTTAAGTTAGTGAGTATTTCACTAAAGTTCTAGTTTGGGCACTTGAAACCACTCTTTAATAACCTAATTTGCTGCCATGGAGCTGTTGGTTAACTCCTTTTCAGATGGCATAGCTGACGGATACACTGACTGTGGCAGGATTGAGCAAATAACGGAGTAACTGAACAGCATTTTGTTTATACACTGTCATTCTTTTGGTTCGCACATGTCACATTTTGCCAGTTGAAACGTACCTTTTGTTGCATTTGTCTCACGTTTAGACCAGCCTTAGACCAGGCTGACCACGTTTAGACCAGCCGCTTGCCCGGAATAAAGGGCGATTTATGTCAGGCGAGTATGTGACTGTCTCCTCTTGGCTCCCTCCCCTCTTCCTACCTCCTTCCACTTTCCGGCTCACAGTGTTCGCGTCAGACCATGATGCCGTCATGAACTTCAGGTGGGAGGGAGAGAGAGGGAGGCAGGAGCGGGGCTCAGTGTCTTGCGGCATGACTGTGATCCTGGGGCCACTTGTATGCAGGCGTAATCCTGTGAGCGGGGAAAGCGGAGCAGTGAGGTAGAGACTTATACATTGCCCCTACCGCATGTCTTCCCCGCCCTTCCAAATGCAGTCTTTCCTGCCAAGTTAATTGTATCTTCCTAGTCTGCACATTCCTTGTCTGTTTTTAATCTTTTCAGTCCTGAAGAGGTGTTAGCAGCAATGGACTTGTGGCTTAGACCCATTTAGTAGGTATGGCCCAAAGACACCTATCAGCCCATTCATGAGCTTGTGTTATGGCTTAGCACTGCTTAGTAAATATGACCCTTTATCCTTTCATTCAGGAGGGGTTTTCAGAACTAGATCGTTCCCATGAAATAATCTGTAAATGAGCCATGAGACAGGAAGGATCAATGTGTGGTCTATATACTTAATATGGCAACATCATATCCTTTTATCATATTAAATGGCCGTTTATCATATCCTATCCTTTAAATGGCCCTTCTGACATTAATTCACATGCCGTCAATCAAAAAAATTACTCAAAAGGCTATGGATCCTATTTAGTACAGTATAAAAAGTAAGCTTCAGCATCGAAAACATTTTTTGGACCCCGAAATATGCACAATTTTTAAGGGAAGAGGCAGATAATTTGCATTCAAAAAGCAAAAAAAAAAAAATGTTAATGCGAACCCTGTAATACTTTTCTTCTTTTTCACTAATTTCTCTCATCACTGTGGAAGATGCCAGGTGTATATTGATTTGTAGTATATACCTGGCATAAATGAATAAAGTCTGGACTGATGAACTCCTTGGTAACTATAGTAGTCATGAAGGTATGCATCGTGTGCTATGGCAACCAAGGTGTTAATCCTGAATCCTTACCTCATCCTAACTATCTACTCATTGCATGCCATAGAGGCTAGTAAGGCATTGCCAAACAATGTTTTACTAACTGGTATTGCATTAGTCACCCCAGGGGGAAGGTGGAAGTAGTTAATCTGCCATCCCCAGGCACCTACCCCCACTATCCCACTCAGCATATCTAACCCCCCACTATCTAACAATAACTTCAAGCCTATTAGCCACAAATGGCTAATAGCTCTGTATGTCAAGGTAATACAACTATGTAAATATGTGTGTGTGTTATATATATATGTGTATATATATATATATATATCACACGCGCGCATATATACATGTATGTATGTTAACATATTACATTAACATGTCTATTTGGCGCATTTCCGCTTGCCCTTTTCTTGTTTGAATAAATGCAGCAGTTCCTTACCTTTACGGCAATTCAATTATCTAAGATGCCGATCAATCGGTGAAGATCTGTCTTCCCAGGGCACGCAATATGGCTGCCTATTTTACAAGAGCAAGTGCTGTGGTTTCCTAAATGGTTGCTATAGCAACCCAAGGAAGCTTAATGCATAAAAAAATCATTAAAAAGGACATTAAGAGTGAGGAGGTGGGGGATGCAATAAGCATTATTTAATACTACACAAGTGATCTAGAAGAAGAAAAAACCCACATGGGATTTTAAATGAAATGCTGCTTCAAATAAAGGGGTAATTAAACCTTTCAGTACCAATAAGGCTACCTAATCGCCATCTATGTTGAAGTCTTCAAGAGGCTTCAGGGTCCATGACCCACAGGAACTAATCCACTTGAAAAGAAATACATCCCCAAAATTAATCCATGTGAAGATAAAAAAAAAAGAAACCAAATTTCATAGCCTTTTCATTGTCCCCTTCACACGAGAAAAAATGCTCCGCCAAAAATCCATCCTGATGCCTCAACAGTCTCATGTTTAAACCTTTTCTTTTATCTTCGTGTTTACCATCCTTCCTTGCATGTGCTCTTTCCACCGACAAGTGAGGTGCCATGGGCAACCCTTGCACAAGATAGGGCCTGTCGCTGTCAAGTATCACATTTAAAGAGGTCACATGGGAAAACTGGCAAAATCAAATTGCTTGTTTTACCGAGTGTTTGCTGCCTTGACTGACGTCAGGCATTGGGAAGTGTGTTTTCCCACTTCACATGATCAAAATTATTTCAGTCCTCAAAAGGAATTCATTTCGTACATGGGGGAAAAAACGTTCCCCATTGTCTGATGTCATCACTAACGGCAGCAAACACATTTTAAAACAATCAGGTTGTTTGGCTGGCTTATCACGTGACCTCTTTATACATAACGTGATAGAGCCAGGCCCTGGTTAAGGGCTGTATTCTCCCATATCACATCAGTCTTCAGCAGGAGAGACGTGTGAGGAAGATGGAAGAAAAGATTTAAAGATGGAGAAATAATTTGAAATTAACTTCAAGCAACTGAGAACCAGAGGACTTTGATCAACACTGAGGATGGTTGGTGTGGGGCAGGATGGCTCTGGATTATAGTAGCCCATTAGGCTTTAAATTAAGCCGTTGTTGAGGCCTCGGGATATATTTTTGGCAGACCGTTCTTTTTATTGTGTTTTGGGAAGACTGTTAAGAAGAGAAGATTAGGAATTGATTGCATTGAATTCATTATTGGGATTAGCTCCTGTAGGTTCTAGACCCTGAAACCTTTTGAGGACCTCAACGACGATGGGGTAAGTACGTTTTTCCTATTATTTACCCCATCAGTGCCCAGGCCCGCCAATGGGTTTCTCGAGGCTCAGGACAGGAGTTTCTGCCAGAGCCCCTCTGTATTGACAGCCTTGCGAGATCCCCACCCCCCTTTTCTCACACCACCTCGCTCTCTTCACTCCCTTCTATTTCATTCCCCCTTCTCACAGCCCACTCACCCCCCAATTAATTTATTTCCCCCCACTCTCCCTCCTGTCTTTTACACCCCCACTTCTTCCCCTCCCTCCTCAAACTCATTAACCCCCCTGCCCCTCCTCACACTCATTAACCCCCCCAGCCCTTCTCACACAACCCCGCCTGCCTTTCCCCACACTCATTAACCCCCTGCCCCTCCCCACACTCATTAACCCCCTTCCCCTCCTCAGTTAATAACCCCCTCTCCCTCTTCACTGTCAACAACCCCGTCTCCCCTCCTCGCTCACAGACACCGGCCACCACAGCGCACACTTAGTTTGGGGGGAGGCCTCCCGTGCTGGGCGGATGCAAAAGTTAGTACCAACTTCTGAGCGGGCTCAACTTCCAGCATACGGGGTGGTGCTCGAAGTGAAGCCCAGCTGGCAGCCAACAGATGCGGATTTTGCGCCTAACCTCTGGCCGGATCCAACTACAAGTGCCAGCCAGCTGGCCCCCCTGCAACCACCAGGCCCGAAACAGTTGTCCCGGCTCTCCACCCTGTTGGCAGCCCTGTCAGTGCCAATAAGGCAATCTAGACTGTCTGTCTATTAGAGGGCCTATGTAGCCTTACTGGTATTGAAAGGGTTAATGGCCCCTTTAATACTGGGGGGCGGGAGAATTTTGCTGGGGGACGCTGACGGTTGCAGAGGCCCCGTGCTCTTCCCCATGGCATTTAAATTAAATGCTGGGGGATCGCGTGAGGCCTCTGCAACACTTCACTTACCGGGATTCAGCCGGCTGTGATGCGTCGCCATGGCAACGCGGCGTCAAATGACGCCATGTGACGTCACACGCGTCAAATGAGGCCACGGGTCATGTGACCCCGCAGCATCATTTGACGCGGATACCAGGTGTGGGGGGGGGGGTGTGTGCGAGCGGGACAAGGAAGACGGGGCGCAGCAGGAAAAGATTGCGCTCCCCTGCTTTAATATGTTGAAATGTTAATGCAATGTGTTATATGTACATTTTGACATATGTTCAATACAGGTACAGGTATAGGAAATCTGTACGCAAAGCTACATTTGTAAATGATTTTTTTTTATATATATTATTGTTTTGGATTTATTACCATGGCCTACAGAGCCATGAGTCATTTTTGGCTAATAAGCTGGTAGCCTTTGTTAGATGAAGGGGGGCTAAGTGGGATGGGAGTAGGTTTCTGGGGAGTGAAGGGTAAGGCCTTCATTACCACTATGATTAGTAATGGGTTAATGTAATTGTGATATTGTGTGTGTTTTTCACCTGGTCCAATCTTTCTATTTAGTTTTTCTCCATATAGACGTCTTAATTGGCTGATTCGCCAGCCTGGGCAAGCTACAAAAAAATCTGATCCCGAGGGCTGTGATTTCGTTATCACAGCCCTCCAGGATTTATTGAATAGCGTGTGAATGAGTATTTTCATGAAAATTACTCATTTGCATAGTAATTTCCTTTCGGACGAAGACCTCTGTTGTTTCATGGGGCTACTTTTGGGTTCTCTTAGAAGTTTATTGAATAGGAGGGGTCTATCAGTATAAAGCTAAAGCCCTTTCGGACTGTATTCCGAAAACAATCAAAATTGTAACAATTGTCTTTTGTAAGGATTTAATCATCAAAATCAGGCAAGCCTGAAAGACTTCGGCCTTTCGCTCCTTAAATTCTAACTCTTAGATGTTATTGGGTATGCGTGAGCCTACTTTGTGGTTCTCAGTTGTGTAACATTACATGTTTCAATTGACACATCGTCTTTGTAGAGGTAAAAATCATTAACTTCATTCTTTAAGTACAGTACTGAGGAAAAGTCGATTAAATGTTCTTTTTGACAGGAAAAAATAATCTGTATTTAAAAAGAAAGGTATTTTGATAGGACTAGTTCTGTTGATTGGGTGTCTGTAATGAGTTTTTCAATAGAAATATCAATACATTCAGGAAGTGCATTTAGTGAGTTTTGCCAAAAATGCACTTAATGAGTTTTACCTCTACAATGACGATATATTGTATGGTCTATGTCGTCTCAAAGTCATAATTAATCTGTTCATGTCTGACTTAGTCACAGCTCACTGCAGCAGTTAGGTTACTACTGAATAATATCACAAATGGTGGTCATTATCTAATATTTATAAAAGTTGTGCAAGTATGTGGGCTGTTTAAAATACATTTGTTGCAGAAATCATTGGTAAACGTTTCTCAGAAGTAGAAATGTATTAATTGATTTCACAGTGAAATAATAGCAACTAATAACTTGGACTGAAAAAGATGGACCAGTGCTATCCAAAGTTTGTAAATTCCCAATATTGTCCTCTCAGATCCCTTAGAGCAGGGGTTCGCAAACTTTTCCCCCTGAGCCCCCCCCTGCTCGCACCCCCCCTTGGCTCCAACGCGGCCCCGCTGCATCATTTGATGTCGCATTGCCGTGACAACGCGTCGCTAGAAGCCAAGGTAAGTGAGTTACAGAGGCCTCGTGCGGTCCCCCGGTATTTAATTAAAATGCCTTGGGGAGGAGCGCGGGGTCTCTGTAACCGCTGCGCCCTCCAATTTCCGCAGCCCTGCCTTAGAGGTTATTCCATAAATATGAATTGTGGAAAACTTCAGATGATCTATAAGCATCACCCGCAGGCTAAGAGTCGAGATCATACCCAACTCGACATAAGCTGTGATTTCCACTTTTATCAAAATGATGGTCGATACAAAACTGTTTTAAAATATTTATTTAGTTGTAATTCATCCACAAATACAAGGGTTCAAACCCCTGCTGCCAGGTTTTCCTGTGCCTAAACTCTGGCCATGTACAGTTTTTAGTATGACTAGATGGAAGGATGCGGAGAATATGGTGTAATCTATTGTAATTTATAATATTTATTAGGAATCCAGGAAGCTCATCTGTAGAGAGGGGGAAAAACGGTGTTTATTGAACTTCTAGTCCAGTAGCAATAAATACATTGCATCTGGCTTTATAAAGTGTAGCTTGCTGTTGCGCTCAAATATTTCTTAAATGTCATAGTCTATCATGTAATTTACAACTCGCTGCCAAGAGGGTCCAGTAACACATTGCAACAAAGAGTTAAATATTTACATGGTAGGCCAATGTACAACCATCTGTATCCAGACTATTTTCAATGACCAAGTATTGAGTTTTTGATGCCACATGCCAAATTAAACATGTCGCAAGTTATTACAGGCTTCATAATGTCATCATCTCTGTGCTGTACCTTGGCCTTCTTATCGTTCACTTTATTTATTGCGCCTTCTCTTTCGTGTTTTACATCCACGTCTCTCTGTTCTTTGCACAATTTCCTGCTTCTCCTCACCTTCCCACTACAGCTCTTCTTACCATTAACTTTATCCTTCCAACTTTTGGTGATGACTCCTGTGTTCCTTCTTGATCTACCGTACCATAAACCAATTATCTGTCTCAATATCTGTTCATTGTTTTCACTTCTTTCCCTTCCATGTTTACCCTGTCCTTCATTCTCGCCTTTACTGTAGCTGAAACAAACCAAATAGTTCTAAAGAAGTGTTCATTATGAGCACTTGTGTGTTTTTTTTATATTCATATGGTATGATCTACAGGGAAATACAGCATTTGATATCAGATCACGATCCCCCGTTTACTACCTTTGAAGTCAATGGCAGTTAATGTGAGATCGATCATCCAATACCCCTTATTTGACTTGATTCCTGGTCTTATCTGTTTACATCTGTGTGGCACCCTTAACATAATGTATTTTTGTTTTTTTGCTTAAATGGAAAAAATAAACATTTCTGGAATGCTGCCATGGCAATGGGGAAATCTTCAGGTCCAGAGTGTAAAGGCAAAATGAAACAACATATCCCCCAGGTAGAGAGCATTGTTGTTCTCTCACGTCACGGGCACATCGCTCTAAACGGGGTACGTGCCTTATCCAAAGTGCCCGTGTTCCCAATGTATCATTCTGCCATTCAGTGATGCTAACTACCCAAATTAACTTTCCCTTTGTCCACATTCCCCAGTGGGAAGAAACGAGCGCAATCATAGTCTTGGACTCTCTTGAGTCAACTCACAACCTGATTTCTCTAAAAATACCTGTTAAAATGTGAACCAAAAGTCACCAGTTTGACCGACACTGTTTAACACTGAAATGCAGCAGTCACAGTTAGCATAGCAGTTCAAGGCTATAATTTCAGCCTAGTAATCCCTACAAAAACGGTACATAAAACGAACCACTTCTGGTAATGCGAAGTTTAATTCTGCACAATGGCCACTGGAGGTCACAATTGGTACAGGAAAATTATATTCTAAGCAAAGAATAGTATCTCATATTGATTTTAATATGCACAATCCCTGTTAACACATTCTGTTATTCGTTTGAAATAGAAAATTATATATTAACATCAACATTTTTAAGGCTGTGTGTGTCTAATTGATTGTATTCAGTGAAAAATAAATTTTAGGGAATTTAGATTACCTCTAACCATCTCTGTTTTTTTACCTTATGGTTACTGTAGATATTAACTTGTTAATATTAAACATTTACTGATTACTGTAAAGTTTTGTATATTTTGTAAACATTTTTAGATGTTGGATTTTTCTTTTTGTATAACAATGTGTGAGTTTAATTTAGAATTAAAAAAAACAAAACAATTTCACATCGTTTCATAATGTTGTTTTACTTGAAATGTCGACTGCTGACCAAGTATCCAGTCGTTTAGTAAAATCCTCTAGTAAGGTAATGGGGTTGAGGATAGGGAGCTAGAAGAGATTATTTGTTTTTGATCATAAAATCAGATTATAGATGGGTATGTTTTATTATGTAAAACATTTTTATTTTATTAAACTTTGGTAAAAGAAATGCACTATTTATATTTCAAGTGTAGTGGTTTCATTTCTCCATATTTCTTTTTTGGTGGGAACTCTGCTTTTAAGTTCTTTTCACTTTAAGAGGAATGAGCTTTTGGAAGTATACGGAGATAAGGAAATCATATGAGGCACTATGTTTCATTATATTCATTCAATTTAGCAAAGTTAATATGTTCCACAGGTTAACCCTATTTTGTCCTCATCGCAAGTGACTGCACGAGATGGCTAACCTCTATCGAACATCAGAGTCTGAAGATCACCCTGTCTTCCTGTATGTATTTATTGCAATATACAGTAAGTGGTTGGAACACGTGCATCTTGTTTATGAATCGGTCGGATGATCGGTTTTGTGTGTCAAGATGTTGCTTTTCTGAGCTACAACGTGAACAGTTTGCATTGAACAATACAGTAAGCAGTCACAACTAATAGCTACTATTATAGTCATGGTGAAACGGGGCCGATGAGTCACAAGGCTGCCCAGCTCTAATAAACAATGGCTGCAGAAAACCCTATCATAGATTGAAGCTGATTCCTCGAATGTCTACTAGAGTGCTGCACAACATCAGAAAAAGAGAGACTGAATACAGGACAATTCATTTGAGGGAGAGGTTGTGAACCACAGAATGGTGTTGGGGGGAATTTTTTAGTCTGCCTGGTGGTTCACAAAACTGGATATATTGTTTCTAGAAATAGGACCTTTTTTTCTTGCTTCAGTACCTTTTCCCGGCAGTTGTGTGCCATAGATGTGGGCTTTGCTAGAGCAACATGCAGCAGGACTATATTATAAATAGGTTATCAAACTGTGGATCCTGAAATCCTCTCCTGCCTAAAACTTTTCTCATTCGCTGCCCCACACCTTTGGAATGTCCTTCCTCAATATCAGGCTGGAACCCTCTAGGAAGCCAGCAGAGGGATTTCAGCAGGGGAGACGCTGAGACAGATTTACGAAAGCGTAAAGTGATTCTAACAGACCTTAGGGTACATTGTAGAAGAGACAGGAAAAAGGTAGGAAAGTCGGACAGTAGCAGGTTACAATAGTCGAAACGGAAGAGAATGAGTTTTTGCAGTAGAGCGACAGACGGAAGGGCGTATCTTTGCAATGTTACGTAGGAAAAAACAGGTTTTAGCTACATTGTGAATGTGAGGTAGGAGTCAAATTTGACACCTAGGCAGCGTGCTTGTCATACAGTAAACCTAGTATGCTAAGATTGCCAACCATAATGTAGAAGGGGGCAGTAGGGCCAGGCTTGGGAAGAAGTATGAGGAGCTCTGTCTTTGATATATTAAGTTTGAGTCAGCAGAGGGTCATCCAGCATGATATAGTGAAGAGAAATTCTGAGACTTTGGTCTGTAAGGCAGATGTAAGGTTAGGAGTTAAATGGTAAATTTGTGTGTCAATAGCATATAGGTGATATATGAACTCTAGAGATGTGATAGGGTCACCTAGAGAGAGTTTGGAAAAAAAAGAGGTCCTAAGACAGACTCCTCGGGTATGCCCACAGAGAGATCGAAGGAGGAGGAGGTGGTGTTGGCAAATGAGACACTGAAATGAAGATGGGACAGGCAAGAGGAAATCTAGGATAGAGCTCTGTTATGGATACCAAAAATATGGAGAATGTGAAGAAGAGGGTGGTCCAAAATATCAGGCTCCAGAGAGGTCAAGTGATATGAGAAATGTAATGACCTTTGTCTTTTGCAGTTTTGAGATCATTAGTTATTTTGGTGCAAGCTGTTTCAGTTGAGTGAGCAGTGTGGAAGCCAGATTGTAGAGGATCTAGTAGAGAATAGGTGGTGAGGAAATGGAGTAAGCGAGAAAGCATAAGGAGTTTAGAGGCAAATAGCAGGACGGAAACAGGGCGATAATTGGAGAGATAGGGTAAAGCTTGTTGTTTTTGAGTAAGGTTATAACAGTTGCGTGCTTGAAGGAGACGGGAAAGGTAACAGAGTAAAGGGAGGAGTTGAAAATGTGTGCGATTGTAGGAATTAGAGTAGGAACAAGAGGTTTGCGGAGATGGAAGGGAATTAAGTCAAGAGGGCAAGTGGTAGACGGGGGTTAGAGGAGATCAGCAGACACATCGTCTGAGTTGGGAAGAGGTGTAGAATGTGAGGACCCTGTTATGCAATAAAGAGGGGATGTCTTGACGAATGGAATCCACCTTTGACTTGAAATAGTCAGCATATTCCTGAGGTAACATAGAGGAAGAAAAACAGACGGTGGTCTGAGTCAAAAACAGAGCAGAGCCGGTGTGAGCAAGACTTGTGGGTGTTTATTAGTGAAGAAAAGTAGGTTTGTTTAGCCTGCGGGATAGGATACACGGGATAGGATACATTTGTAGTTAAAGAAGTCTGTGAGAGTATGATATTTCCTCCAGAGGCGTTCAGAGGAGCGAGTGCAGGAGCGGAGCATGTGTGTTTGACAATTTAGCCAGGGTTTGGAGTTACAAGGGAAAGAGGCAGAGAAAAATAGGGGCATATAGGTAAAGAGAGAAGAATAGGGCAGAGTTGTAGTTCCTGAGTAGGTTGTCAGAGTCTGTAGCAGAGCAGAGAAAAAAGAGGGAGGAGCGCAAAGGAATCAAGAGCCGATAGGTTAATGGAATGCAGTTCTCTGCCGTAACAAAGGGTAGATGGAGGTAGAGAACTGAGAGAAGATGAGATGATCGCCAGAAAGAGAGGAAAGGGTGAAATGGAGAAGTCTGAGGAAAAAGTGTTTTTTTTTTTGTGAAAACCAGGTAGAGGTAGTGGCAGTCCTTGTGGGTACTTTGCACATTATTTACATACGTAAACTTGTTCCTTTTAAAAAAAAATGTATCTTGCATGAGCGCTTTAAATGCTGCATTATGTGCAAGTTAAAATTCAACTGAAGTGTGCCTTAAGGTTTAAGGAAATCCTGAGATTACGCTATTCAGCTCTATTCTCGTATTAATTAGCTGTCATGACATTCTCCTATTCCTTCTTCTTTTTTTTTTGCTGAGGCTTTTGAACTAGATTAGGATGACAGCAGTCCTGCTCCGGGAAGCTCACTGAGTTGGATAAGATTAAAAAAAATTATAATAATGACTGGGGGATATTGTTGTTTTACAAGCCTATACAACAAAGCCAGAGTTAAGGAGCGAGTGTCCCGGAAACTCTTATCAGTGAAGGACAACTTGTGTTCTAGAATATTTCTGTGTGTAGCAATTACCTTTACTAAAAATGCGCTTTTTGTAATCAAAATGTGCATTGTGAAATCAACGATTGTTTTTCAATTTTAGAGAAATGTTAGTGACATTTTTTTTAAATTATTGCCTCAATTGTTTGTTTCCAAAGAAATGCCTTGTACTTAAGCTAAAACCACAGAAAGCCTGGAGTAACTGCAGCAATCATAATTCATTTAGGTTTAACTTTATTACTGGCCACTAGCTACAATGGGTGGATTGTAATTGTGAAAAAGTATGATACCTACAATAAAAAGATTATGCAAACGGAGGAATGTATGTACAAGGGGTTATAAATACACTCGCTGGGGGGCACACACGCAGCGTCGTGGAGGATGGGAGCTCTCTGAGATAGCTCTGTGGACTTCACTACAAACACATATGTTTTAGCCCTCCAAACCGGATAAACGTCCTTGAAAAGTCCTCCACGCGCCAGCGGAACATCCAGGGATGCCGATCAGGAAGGATAAGAAGCCGTAGACCCCATCGGTGTCCCGTTATTTAAAGAAAACAGCCTCCGGTTTCCAAGATTCAAGATGGCACCCGTGCATGTGCAAGAACTACAAGAAAGCCTCAACAGCAAGGGGAGAACTTTATTGAGCTGGAATAAGAACAAGATGCTGAGGAAAATACTCAAATTACCCCCAAAGGCTTTGAAAGACTTAAAGAGATGCAGGGGGTCATTCAACTTGCTCTGGACAAAGCTGTTGCTGAATTTAAGGCAGGTCTGTCTTCTCTGACGGAGCAAACAACGCAACTGGAAAATAAATTCGAAGAATCTTTGCAGTCAGGGTGTGACGATAGGGGGTAACCAGGCTCTCAAAGGTTAAGCCCGTTTTTAGTTACCCCTGACCCATGTATAAAGGTTCAAGAGAGTTAGCTCTTGAGCCCAGTAACATCGTATGCTTCAACTGTACTTTGCGGAAATACGTTTTGTTATGTGCTTTTACCTTTCCAGGCATGCCAGCGAGCAGGGATTGCTAGGGGATAAGTTTCAAGGGGGATTTTGCAGAGGAATTGTTGTCAGAATGTGCCTAGGTAGTCGGGGTCCGGAATTGTTGGTTCCCCATAAAATGTACCCGTGAATCGTGGAGGCACATTGTCCCGGCAATATCTCCCATTGAAAATGCATGCACGACTCTACACTAGGGTCCTTCAGCATAGCCCAGAAAGGTAAATGGGGCACAGGGATGAACAAGTTCCCTGTAGCTGAGGGGATCCCTAGGTTAAGGGGAGTACCCTTGCTTGTGCCCAGGTGACCCAGAGCTGGTATTGGGGTTGTGGGTGCCCCAACTGTATAAAAGGTTGTTGGGGGACTCTCAGAGTCCAGACTAAGTCCCAAAAGATAGTGTAAGGTTAATAAGGCTGATAGGAATAAAAGTACAGTACATCTATTCTATTCCCCATATCCAGAGACTTAGGAAATGTATTATAACCATGCTTTATTAAATGTATTATAAAGTATTGTGCTTGGGACTTTCGGAACCGATGCCCAAACAGACTGCCAGGGCTAGCCCATAGGCACCAGTAAGTCTGCTGGACATCGGAGTTCAAAATAGAGATGCCAAAGGTGTGAAAAGGATTAGGGTAGCAGGGAAGGGCTCAAGTACCCAGGTCCGGGGAACAATAGCAGTCGTCGGACTGCGATTTGCTCTGCCAGACCTAGTGGAGCCTGACCCAGCGGGTGGCATTGAGATAGCCAGGGACGGAGGTGGCAAACTTGCACATGTCCCTCGGCAATTTCATATTTCCCGCTGACCCAGCTTTTCATACCGGCTTGGCTCTGATTGGCTGCTGAGAAAGTTCCCACGGGATGATTGGCTGCTGAGTTTCATGAATGAGACTCAGAATACTATAAAGAATGTGTGAGCCAATGAGATTCGAGTTCTCCTTTAGAAACAGCGCGGGTGGGCTTTTCAAAGTTGCTCTTGCGCGAATAGCAGAGCAACCAGCTTCGATTTGAAGCCAGAAAAGCCAGATTCTAAGTCCCGAATTTGCGTCCAAGTTCTTAAAATCGAACATTGTGGACGCGACTGGGATTTGATGCCGATTTCAGTTCCAGAGGATTTGTGGTAGCTCGCGGTCAAGAAAGTCCAAGTTCTCAGAAGAGAAGGGAGTAGTGGTGTGGTGAACTTCACGCTGATTTGGGATCCAGGAGACTCCAGGCTATGTCCCGGTCATGGTAAAACTCTTATTTGTTGTATATCTTATTTATGTAAATAAATCTAATTTTGCTAGCCTCTCATAAGTTAGATTGTCCATCCCCTTTATTAATTTGGTGGCTCTTCTCTGCACTCTCTAGTTCCATAATGTCTTTTCTAAGGAGTGTTGCCCACAATGGTACTCCATATTCAAGGTGTGGTCTGACTAATGCTTTGTAAAGGGGCATAATTATGTTTACTTCCCTTCCATCCATTGCCTGTTTAAAACGAGATTAGATCTTGTTTGCCTTTGCAGCTACTGCATGACTTTGGGCATTATTGCTAAGCCTGCTGTCTACAAGCACTCCTAAATCCTTCTCTATCAAGGATTCACCCAATTTATCCCCATTTAATTTGTAAGTCGCCAGTTTATTCTTGCATCCCAAATGCATAACCTTACATTTATCTGTATTAAACCTCATCTGCCATTTACCTGCCCACGTTTCCAGTCTCTCCAAGTCCTTCTGGAGAGAAATTGCATCCTGCTCTGATTCTACTACCTTACGCAATTTAGTATCATCAGCAAAGATGGAGACTTTACTCTCGATGCCAACTTCAAGGTCATTAATAAACAAGTTAAAAAGCAGGGGTCCCGTATCGATCCCTGAGGTACTCCACTCACGACTTTAGCCCAACCTGAAAAAGTTCCATTTATGACAACCCTCTGTTGTCTGTTCTTCAACCAGTTTTCAATCCAGGTGCATATATTATTAGAGTCCAATTTGCTTTATTTTGTACACCAACCTCTTGTGTGGAATCGTATCAAAAGCCTTTGCAAAATCTAAGTAGACAATATCAACTGCATTACCCTGGTCTAAATTCCTACTTATCTCCTCAAAGAAACAAATAAGGTTAGTTTGGCATGATCTATCCTTCATAAATCCATGCTGACTATTACTAATGATTTTGTTTCCCATTAGGTATTCCTGAATATTATACCATATTAAACCTTCAAGTAGTTTCCCCACTATTGAAGTCAGGCTTACAGGTCTGTAATTCCCTGGTTGTGATCTAGCTCCCTTTTTAAATATAGGCACAACATCTGCTTTACGCCAATCTTGTGTACAGAGCCTGTGGAAATTGAATATTAAATGTAATGGTTTGGCTATTACTGAACTTAACTCCTTGAGAACTCTTGGATGTATACCATCGGGGCCAGATGCCTTATTTACTTACATTTTTTCAAGCCGCTTATGAACTTCTTCCTCAGTTAACCAATTGTTCATTAATATGGAGGTTGTGGCTTCCTCCTGTGGCACTACCATTGAAATTGATTCCTCCCTGGTAAACACAGAGGCAAAGAATGTGTTTAATACCTCCCGATTGTTTCTTATTTCCAATAATTTGCCTGCCCATCTCACCCGGAAAGGGTCCTATATTTTCTTTTCTCATTTTATTGTTATTAAGGTACTTAGAGAACTTTTTAGGGTTGATCTTACTTTCTATTGCAATCCTTCTTTCATTATCCATTTTTGCTAATTTGATTGCCCTTTTGCAATTTTTGTTACACTGTTTATAATTCTGATACGATGTCTCTGTCCCTTCTGACTAGTAGGGATGTTATAGTAAAATTACACTATTATACCACTAATGGAAAATAAGAGCTTGCAGGAATCAAGAATATTTGAATATTCCAGGATTCAGATCTTTCTGGATTGTTCCAGAACTTCAATATCAAGAAGAAGCCTCCACCCAGTCACAGCGGTCCTTAGAGGTAACGATATCAGCTATAGATGAGCTATAGATGGGCCTTCCCATTCCATCTATTTGTAAACAAAGACGGGAGGCACATTTCATTGAGATTCCCGGAAGAGGCGGAGAACTTTCTAGAAGCCCTTTGTCTACACGAACAGCCGACCGTGAAATTACAGCGTCCCCCTCACAAAATACTGAAAAAGGTGCCCAATCGGAAGTCTCCGAGTCCGCCTACCCGACCTGAGGGAGTAAAAAGTCCTGTCTTCACAGTTAAAAACTGAACAGTTGGAGAATGAGGTTGGCGTACCAGAGTTTATGGTCTGCGACGAACTTTTTTCCTCTGTGATTTTGATATTTTAACTTAAGAGAAAAGAGACCTTCTAATAGTCTCTGTTAATTTGCTTAATTGTTGTAGGTGGACTGATCCTATTTATTTTGCGGGGGAAAAAAATTAAGGTCCCAATCTGAACCCCCATTATTAGAACTATAAGTTGTATACTCTTCAGGAAAGGTGAAATTATTTCGAATTGGAGGTTTATGTTGTTTTGCAGATTTGAAGGCAAATATTATTTTTTGAATAAAAGGGATAGGAATTTAGATAAGATGTTTTGGAGGTATGAGTATGAAGGAGTCCATTGACTGAGTTCGGAGGTCCCGGTGTCCTCGAGGCTAGGCTCGTGCCCCCCCCCCCTCCCTATTTGGGTTTTCTCTAGCCCTTTATTTTGGTCCAGTGTAGGACCATTAGCTAAAAGGTTCTGGGATGGACAGTAGGTCCATTCTTTCTATGTTGTTTGTTTCTGTTCTGTCTCCCCTAACTTTTTCTCCCCTCAATGTTGCCCCCCTCACCCCCAGTAACACCACAGATCATCAAGGAGGGTGCCTCCCCTCCCTTAACATGGATCGTAGTAAGTCATCAGGATCGGGTAACAACACTGACACACCCCACTCCATCCCACATATGATAAGCAGAGAGCGAGTTTTAATTTGTAATCTATGACTAATCAACTACCCATGAAAGTAGTCTCTTTAAATGTAAAGGGACTAAATTCGAATAAAAAAAGGGAGACTAGCTCTGAGAGAATTTAAGAAGATGCAGGCAGACATTTTATTCCTTCAGGAAACTCATTTTAACAACTAGGACCCTCATAACACTTTGTGGTACTTACCCGCTTGCTTATTATTCTTTTTCCAAGAAGAAAAGAGTAGCTGTTCTGTTAAAACATGATACCCCAATTCAAATGGAAGAAATGAAAAGGGATAAGGAAGGGTAGATTTATAATTGTGAGGGGTCTCCTGTCAGGGGTTAGATTCACTTTAACATATATGCTCCAAACGATCAACAAATTGAATTCCTGAAATCAGATTTAGAAGACATTGAGGAGTCCCCCCCAGGGGATATAATATTTGGAGGGGATTTTAATATGACCCTCAACCCCGGTTTTGGACAAGTCCTCGTCACCAAGACAAAAGATAGGAAAATGATGTACTGTATGTAAAAAATCAAAATATTTTAGGAAACGTATAAAATAATTTACACTTGAGGACGCTTGGCGTATGAAGAATTAAAAAAAAAAAAAAAAGAGATTATACATTTTATTCTCCCACCCCCCCACGAATATCTTGGATCGTGTTGCCCAGACAAATATAGGCCCTATAATATGGTCGGACCATGCCCCAGTTAAAATGGACCTGAAACCCCCTTTTATTAGGCCCAAGGTTTTCCAGTGGCATCTAAACGAGTTGCTTTTGATTCAGACGGGGATAGGAAATTTATTGGTAGATTATTTTAAGTTAAAAAAAGGTTCAGTCGAAAGGCTGACCACTCTTTGGGAAGCCCATAAAGCCTCTATTAGTGGCCAATTTAGCTCAATGGCTTCATATAGGAAAATAATAAAAAAATCTTAATCAGGAAAAATTTATGACAAAAATAATTGAACTAGAACAGGAACATAAAATACGATTTATAAGCTTCTTTGCCAGACCAGAGAGGAACTACATAAATTAAGATTGGAAGACAAAGAGAAAGCATTAAAGTGGACTCGTCAGACCTATTAAGATAAGGAACACACAAAAATACAGTTATCGCTCAGTACCAAAAACAAACAATCAAGTGTAACGGGTTTTCCCCCACCCACTCGCAGATAATACTGTGGAGGTGTAGGAACATACAAGGTTACTCAGGTGTGGTGCATTACCTGTTGGCTCACAGGAGGGCTGAGCTTCTGCCACGGGGAACCTGGGGTAATTATACTAGGGGTCATCACTTACAACATCTTCTCGGTACATGCATGTTATACATCTCTGGGTGCAACGCCTCCACCTGGGAGGGATCCCAACGGAGTGGGAGGAGACCCTCACAGGAAACAACCACACAAAGCGAGCAAATATAAAACAGTACTGCCTTTACTGCTTAGCATAACACATCAACATAACCATGACTCCTCTCTAGAGGAGCCACACATGGCGTCTCACAGGACACTAACCACTATGCGCCACGGCGGGCGCTAACCACTCTGCGCCACGGCGGACGCTACCACCTCTAGGCGTCTCGGCGGACGTTACCACCTCTAGGCGTCTCGGCGGACGCTACCACCTCTAGGCGTCACGGCGGACGCTAACCTCCCACAGAGTGATCCCACCCCGTGTCCAGTAACCCCCACCCAAATGTCTCGCACACCCAAAGTCAAATACCACTGTGCATGTGTATGTGTGACTGCGCAGCCACTATGTCTGGTGATAGGCCTGGTTGGTGCACGTGAGTTGCAGGTTACCTGCCCGGGCTCCAGCCACGGGTACAGCGATATCACTGGAGATCCGCCCGATCCGACGTTGTCCTCCACACCGCGTTGGGTGAATTCCAGCGCGGATAATATCACCTTAGTCCCAGGGTTGTTGGTGGGGTTCTGAGCCCAGAACCCACCTCGCAGGGCCGCACGGATTCAGCACTGTGTCCCTGGCTAAGTAACCAATTAATGGGGCAGTGTCCCTATCTAGGGCCTGTCCCTAAGCTCCACAAGCTACTAGGTGGCTCAGGACCTAACTGGGACCTTGGGGGGCTGCTGGCCTAATGCAGAGGGTCACTGACCCCTGCATCCACCTCTTACCCCTAGCTGGTCCGGATCCTGACTGCCTGCGTGGCTGCAAAACCCCGCGAAATGTATCTATTCCCAGGCAAATCCCTCAGCACTATTGGCTCCCTGGCGTCAGGTGTCTCTGCCCCTATGCACCCTGGGGGCTGGCAGACTCATCTCGCGCATGCGCGAGCTATCTGGGGCCTCCCGCGCTGTGCCCTGCCACTGCATGCGCAACAGCCCTAACATGGCGGCGCCCTGCTCACCGGCCACTGGGGACCCCAGCAACGTGATCGCGGCCTCGGCAATCGGCCCGATCGCGGCCCCGGCAACCGCCCGACCGCACCATGGCAACCGGCCGCACATCCACACCGCGCGCTCGCAACGGGGAAGGAGGGGGTGAGTGCGCGAGGGGGGACCTGGCTACATCCTCCCCCTGGTGAAAACTCCAACGTCCTCGCTTGGACCACATAACTTCCCACCAATGTACAAAAATTATATAATAAAAATGCAGTAAAATATATATCTTAGCACAGGTATAACTCTAAACGAGGTTGCATAACTCGGTGAGCATCACAATCACAGACTGTATCTTACTCCGAGAACACTGCTGAGCCTCATAATGGGGTGCCCCCATTTGATCGTAGGTGACCCGAGTTGGAGGGTACCGGATTCGTTGGCTCCGACGGAGTCGCTCTTCTGCGACTCCCTCAGGGGAGTAGTACACATAGTCCTGAGGCTCGGCCTCTTCCCTTGAGGGGAGAATTGTCTCTGTACAGTCTCTGTTAGACACAAAGCTTGTTCTCTGTGGATCCAAAGGCTGGCCTGTTGGTGCCACCTTAGTAGGCGTTGGCCTACGAGGCCCTTTACCCGTAGCTCCTTCGGGAGATGCCCCTTCTGGGGAATGGTCCCTTTGAGAGGGTCCCTCCATAGGGTCTTCATAAGCTTCAGAGTGGGTCTCGTTAGTTACAGTCTCTTGACCCACCTCTGATAGATCGAACTCACCGTTGAGCGGTGTGGCCTGTAGTTCCTCTTCTTCGTCTCCCACTTGGGGGATGGGAAGAAGGTGGTTACGATGCCAAACCTTTACCCTGCCATCGGTGTCTCTGATGCGATAAACCGGGAGGCCGGGCATCTGTGACTCCACCTCATATACGCCGTCTCTCCACCGGTCCGCCAGTTTATGTTTTCCGGGGATTCCCAAATTACGAAGTAACACAGCATCCCCAGGACGTAACTCTCGATACTTGACTTTATTGTCATATCGTCTCTTGTTACCAGCATTCAGTTTGGCTGTAGACTTCTCAGCCTGTTGGTAAGCTTGTTGCAGACTGTCCTTTAGCCTTTGCACGTACTTGAAATGAGTGGTATTAGGTATCCCATCCGTTGATACTCGAAGACGCACATCTACTGGGAGTCTTGCCTCCCGCCCAAACATGAGGAAGTACGGGGAGAACCCAGTGGACTCATGGCGAGTACAGTTGTACGCGTGTACCTACGTTTCTACGTGACGACTCCATTCTGTTTTCTGCGTTCCCTTCAGAGTTCCAAGCATGTCCAACAGGGTCCTGTTGAATCGTTCAGGCAAAGCATCTCCTTCGGGGTGGTACGGAGTCGTCCGGGATTTGGCGATGTTCAGCATTTTAAGTAATTCTCGGATCAGAGTACTCTCAAAATCTCGCCCTTGGTCGGAGTGAAGTCGGTTTGGAAGACCGTAATGAACGAAGAACTTTTCCCATAGAACTTTCGCGACCGTGATAGCCTTCTGGTCTTTTGTGGGGAAGGCCTGTGCATAGCGGGTGTAATGGTCCGTGATGACCAGCACATTACCGATTCCTCGACTATCAGGTTCGATACACAGGAAGTCCATACACACCAGGTCCATTGGACCAGAACTCTTAAGATGGGCCATGGGAGCTGCTCGGGTAGGCAACGTCTTGCGTTGAACGCACCGGGAACAACGGCGGCAGTGTTGTTCCACCGCTTCCCGCATCTTGGGCCAGAAAAACCGATCTCGGACTAGTCCAAAAGTCTTCTCTACACCGAGATGCCCGTGTTCGTCGTGTAGAGACTTCAACACCATATATCTCAAGTTTAAGGGTAGAACTAGTTGTCGCCTATCAGGGTGGTTATGATATTGGACTACCCTATAGAGCAAACAATTATCTATCTCGAACTTGTCCACCTCACGCATGAGTAACGCGACCAGATCTCGGGGAGCACTCTTCAATAGAGCGGGGTTCTTTTGCTGAACGGCTAGTCGGATGATGCTGATTACTGGATCTCTTAATTGATAGTCCACTAAGTCTTTCCATCTTATGACTTTGTCCTGGGTTATGTTCATCCCTGCGGGGTCGCTGTAGGCAGCAGGGATCACCTGCGACTGGCACCCTAACGAATCGGCAACTCTTAGTTCAGAGAATGCGACCTGATCATTGATGACGGCCGCTATACTACACATTGCTCGCATCCCAGGTCCAGGGATCTCTTCCCATTCATCATCATCAGGGGTAGCACTCAATCCTGGTCGTCGTGATAGAGCATCGGCCCCAATGTTCAGAGGCCCCGGCTTGTACTTCAGGGAGAATCGGTAGTTACATAGTGTCGCCAGCCATCGATGTCCGGCTGCATCCAATTTGGCGGAAGTACTGATGTACGTGAGGGGATTGTTATCGGTCCTTACCTCAAACGTAACACCATAGAGGTAATCATGAAGTTTCTCCGTGATCGCCCATTTAAGAGCCAGGAACTCTAACTTGTGTACCGGATATTTCTGCTCACTGGGTGTCAGACCTCGGGGTGCTTCTGATGCAGGACAGCGCCCAGTCCATTGAGACTGGCATCCACATGCAGGACATATGGTTGTTCTGGGTCAGCGTATGCAAGCACTGGTGCTTCAGTCAGACTTTTCTTCAAGTTCAGGAAGGCCCGTTCACACTCAGGCGTCCACTTATCGCCAAACGGTTGACGGGCCGACGTGGCCTTTCTCCCAGTATCTTCAGGGTATATCTTCAGCAAATTGTTCAGGGGTTTAGCTCGACTAGAGTACCCTTCCACGAACCGACGGTAATACCCACAGAAACCGAGGAAGGACCGCAGTTCCGTGACATTATCGGGACGCGGCCAGTTCACCACAGCTTCTACCTTGGCTGGATCAGTAGCAATCCCCTGGGCAGACACGATGTGTCCCACGTAGGTCACCGAGGTGTGACAAAACCTACACTTGTCGAGTGATAGCTTCAATCCTTCTTGGCCAAGACGATCTATCACCTTCAGCAGCCTCTCCTCGTGTTCTTCTAAGGTCTTCCCGAAGACAATGATGTCGTCCAGGTAAACCAGACACTCCCGAGGGTTCATGTCCCCTATTGTCTTTTCCATCAGCCGCTGGAAGGTAGCAGGGGCTCCACATATACCTTGGGGCATACGCGTAAACTGGTAGAAGCCCAGGGGACAGACGAAGGCAGTCTTTTCCTGATCCTCTTCACTCATGGGTACCTGGTAGTACCCAGATCGCAAATCGAGCACACTAAACCATTGGCTCCCATTCAGAGCATTCAGGATCTCTTCAATACGAGGGAGATTGTATTGGTCAGGTACCGTACGATTATTCAGCGTTCGATAATCGACACACAATCTTACAGATCCATTCTTCTTCCTTACTACCACTATGGGTGATGCATAAGGACTCCGCGACTCCGTCAGTATTCCAGCGGTCTTCATCTCCTCCAGGACATCCCTTATGTCGTCCACATCCCTGGGGGCGATACGACGAGAACGTTCACGGAACGGAGTGGCGTCACTCAGCCTAATAGTGTGTTGGGCGCTGCGGCTGCGGCCCACATCCATCTCACTGGTAGAAAATACTGTTCTTCTTTCCCTCAGCTTGGCCGTCAGTCGACCCTTCCACTCAGTTGGCAGAGTCGAGTCTCCGAAGTTGAAGTCCAGGTCGACGAACTGCTCACCTACTGCAGCGGAGTTCACCTGGGGCGCTGTTTCTACCGGGCTGACGGGATATATACAGCCCAGACTTTGTCCTACATCGATGTCCATTGGGAATGGAGAGATGTTTTGAATATACACATGGGTTCGGAGAGGAATTCGGGTCGTCCACTCTCTTACTTCAGGTATTACCCTATATCCTCTCTGGATCTCTTCCTCAGGGTCACTTTCCAGAGAGAACAGATGATCGGTCTCCTCCGATCCGGATAACAGCACCAGACGGCCAGGCGTTTCACTCCCCCTGGTGAAATGGTCGTCAGTCCGCGTTGACGATTGTAGAGGTCCCCATGACGCTCCAAGGCATATACCCGGTGGCACTCCTCTCGTAAGATGGGGTCTAGGAGCGAATCGGCCAGCGGCAGCTCGTTGGTCTCTTTCAAGTAAGCTCGGATTATAGCTTGCACTATGTCCGCGTTGGTTCCCAAGATGATGGGGTACTTGCAATGGTCGTGGGGCTCCGGGCATACCATGGCCGCTACCTGCATAGGGTGCTTCTTGCCGGTGTTCAGTTGGAGTATGTCCAGCTGGACCCTTGCAATCCCATCGATGGGGTAGTCTTCATTACTCAATCCCCTAACCTTCATATGTTCGGCCGGCCTCAGAGGGCAGTGTTGAAGGTGCTGGTCATAGAACTTGCGATATATTATGGTTACTTGTGACCCGGTGTCCAATAGAGCCGAGGCGTATATCCCTTCTATTACCACGGGCACGATGGCCGCAGGGCCCACTTGACTGCAAGCTTCACCGGGTGAGGCGTCATCACTGGGGCCAGCGTCAGCAGGGGAATCCGTGGTTCCCTGAGGGGTGTTCACGTCAGGCTCGACGGTCTGTGCTCGGCATACCATCGATCGGGCTGTGCTTCTTCTGTCGGGAGGTTTTTCTTCCGGTTGGTCCTCCTTCTCCGGACAATAGTACGAGATGTGGCCCTTCTTCCCGCAGTTGTAGCAAGATACCTCACGGCGGTCCGGACGACCCTTATACGTGGATGAGGACCGCTCAGAACTACGACTTTCCCGAACAGACGACTTGGGGGTCGCTTCCTCCTCTGGTGTGGAAGGTTTCCTACTCTTTGGAGCCGAGGGGGCCACAGGGTCATTCTTGGGGGTAGTTTTGGGTTTCTTTGATTCATGGAAATGGCGCTGCACTTCATGGTCTCTTATGTAATCCATTAGTTCCCCGTATTTAGGGGATACTGCCGCGACCGGGGCGGCCCGCATCATTATAGCTATGTTGTGGTCAGGCAACGACCCCTTGAGTAGCTGTTTGAACCGGTAGCGGTCCGCTTCGGCCGCGGAAATGATATGCTTGTCCAGGAGGGTGTCCAGGGACAGCTGTAGGTCACAAACGAAGGCAGATAAATCTTGTCCTTCACGTTGTCGGAGGGCTTTGAATTGAGCCAGTAGCTCATCTTCGTCGTCTTTTCTGGCAAAGGATTTAATTAGCATTTCCACTAGTTCCTGGGCAGTAACTTCTCCTTCCACGCTCCGGTGCGCCCGCACTAACCGAGCGGCGGGGCCTCGGAGGCATTCGACCAGTCTTTGTCTCTTGCTGGCTTCAGAACACGACCACTCCTCTATGATTTGAAGCGTATGGTCCCTCCATGCCTCGATCCCCTCTTCTCCCGTGGGCGTCGGCAGAATCCCAGAGAAAGCCTTGAGTTTCCGGTAGTTCTGTGCTTGGGTCGAAATGGTTACAGCTTCTACTAGTTGGGAGGCTATCGTGTTCACGGAAAGATTCCCACAAGGGCCTGACTACTGCTCCCAGTTCCTACGCTAGGCATGGTTGGGGTCCCGCCAGGCCGTTGATCAGGGTTGGGTGGGATGAGCGGGCTCCTTGCCCAGCTGGCGGTACCTCCTAATCCGCTTGGGGTGAAAGAGACCCTAGGGGGGTCCACCCGGTGAGGCGTACTGGTCACTCATTGGCTCGGGTGTAATCCAGTACTAGCGGACGCTTCTTCATTAGATTGAGAGTCAGAATAGATCATGCGGCAGTCCTCTGCGGAGGGCTCGGGTAGGTTTAATACATGGGGGGCCGTTTCTAAGCATATGTCGCTCATGGTGACCAGGAGACAGGTGATCCCCCGGCCGGCAACATCCAGTTTATAGTCTATCACCCGGGCGGTGGCCTACCCCGGGCAACTTCTTACTTGCGTGCGCACTGCAGATAAGTCTGTATCATTTGCTACCCCTGTCACTGCAATCGCGCGTCTTGGGGATACTGGGTGCGCTAAGGCCCAGGCATGGACATCCTGCGGTGACGGCACGGACATGATGAAAATATGAATCGGACAATTTAGAAAAAATTTGAACAGGGCACCCCAGATCTGATCTCAGCAGCGCCTCCAAATGTAACGGGTTTTCCCCCACCCACTCGCAGATAATACTGTGGAGGTGTAGGAACATACAAGGTTACTCAGGTGTGGTGCATTACCTGTTGGCTCACAGGAGGGCTGAGCTTCCGCCACGGGGAACCTGGGGTAATTATACTAGGGGTCATCACTTACAACATCTTCTCGGTACATGCATGTTATACATCTCTGGGTGCAACGCCTCCACCTGGGAGGGATCCCAACGGAGTGGGAGGAGACCCTCACAGGAAACAACCACACAAAGCGAGCAAATATAAAACAGGACTGCCTTTACTGCTTAGCATAACACATCAACATAACCATGACTCCTCTCTAGAGGAGACACACATGGCGTCTCACAGGACACTAACCACTATGCGCCACGGCGGGCGCTAACCACTCTGCGCCACGGCGGACGCTACCACCTCTAGGCGTCTCGGCGGACGCTACCACCTCTAGGCGTCTCGGCGGACGCTACCACCTCTAGGCGTCACGGCGGACGCTAACCTCCCACAGAGTGATCCCACCCCGTGTCCAGTAACCCCCACCCAAATGTCTCGCACACCCAAAGTCAAATATCACTGTGCATATGTATGTGTGACTGCGCAGCCACTATGTCTGGTGATAGGCCTGGTTGGTGCACGTGAGTTGCAGGTTACCTGCCCGGGCTCCAGCCACGGGTACAGCGATATCACTGGAGATCCGCCCGATCCGACGTTGTCCTCCACACCGCGTTGGGTGAATTCCAGCGCGGATAATATCACCTTAGTCCCAGGGTTGTTGGTGGGGTTCTGAGCCCAGAACCCACCTCGCAGGGCCGCACGGATTCAGCACTGTGTCCCTGGCTAAGTAACCAATTAATGGGGCAGTGTCCCTATCTAGGGCCTGTCCCTAAGCTCCACAAGCTACTAGGTGGCTCAGGACCTAACTGGGACCTTGGGGGGCTGCTGGCCTAATGCAGAGGGTCACTGACCCCTGCATCCACCTCTTACCCCTAGCTGGTCCGGATCCTGACTGCCTGCGTGGCTGCAAAACCCCGCGAAATGTATCTATCTATTCCCAGGCAAATCCCTCAGCCCTATTGGCTCCCTGGCGTCAGGTGTCTCTGCCCCTATGCACCCTGGGGGCTGGCAGACTCATCTCGTGCATGCGCGAGCTATCTGGGGCCTCCCGCGCTGTGCCCTGCCACTGCGCATGCGCAACAGCCCTAACATGGCGGCGCCCTGCTCACCGGCCGCCGGGGACCCCAGCAACGCGATCGCGTCCCCGGCAACTGGCCCGATCGCGTCCCCGGCAACCGCCCGACCGCACCATGGCAACCGGCCGCCGCGCGCTCGCAACGGGGAAGGAGGGGGTGAGTGCGCGAGGGGGGACCTGGCTACACAAGTATAAGGCACCAGGTGCGTAGGGAGGAGATAAAGCAAAAACACAAATGGCGAACAGAATCACCCAGGTCCCTATTGGCACGCACTCATGATGCACAGGTATAATTAACAAGGATACATATTCATTAATTTTAACCAAAGTTCCCATTACCCCAATGAGGGTATATCAACAATGACAGACAGTCTGCATAAAAACAGAAAATAACAAAACTTTAATGTTGACAGTCATGCCGAAACAAGTGTAAGTATGTACAGGTGAGTTAAAAAAAGGAATAAAAATGATCCCCTGTAGGCCTACAGCGATGGTGTAATGTTTTTTAATATAATGGTTTGCAAATAAGGTTATGTGCCTAAGGCAAAGCAATAACACAGGTTGCAAGCTGATATAATTGTTAATGGAGGAATAACAAGCCTCCACTATTTCCAACTTAAACCAGGTGGGGACTGTTTACAATTAATGTTTGCAATTAACGTTCTGAGGGTCTATAAAGGATGGGTAGACCTCTCAGAGTTTATTTCTGATCCTGATAAAGCCAAAGTCTCGGCAAAACGCGTAGCTCCAAGCTGGCCATCCGTTTTGTCCAAGTACAGCCTCCGTAGCGGTCGCAGAGTCAAGCTGCCTGGCGTCATCACCCCTTTTCCCTGCTTTCCGGACACGGCAGCAGGGACTGCAGCTTTAGTACTTGCGCCCGCATTACGGGTGCTGACCAGGACTTTGTTGTGATGTGAGTGCCTTGCCTTTATATATTTTTCAATTATTGATTAAATTTGGCGATTTTTTCACTAAATCACTTGCCTCACCATCTGTTCGTGTATTCCACGTGGGAGATGCGGGGATAGAGGAACAGAGCGAGGGTTCCCTTCACCCTACCTTCCAGTTATCCGGCCCCCCTGATGTATGGACCGGGGTACGATTACTGAACTGTGACAGATACCTCTTGATGTGATTAAGTATTATTGATATATACTGTTCATTTCCTCCCCCACACCTGCCCTCTTGGCTTTTCATACAATTACTGTACTGTGACAGATACCTCTTGATGTGGTTGTACTTACACTAGGCCGTGTAAGTATTATTGATATATACTGTTCATTTCCTCCCTCTCCCCTGCCCTCCTGGCTTTTCTTACCCTTGAGGTTTGTTTGACCTGAAGACTGCTGAAATCTGTTTAACCCTTGCTCCCCCTTGTTTTTCCTACCATTGGAAATATTGCTAGATTTAAATGTTTAGGGATCTTTCTCACAAAAAACTACCAATCTCTTTTGAAATGTAATTACCCAGGGCTTTTCACAAGAATCAAACGGTATCTTTTAATATGGAATGGCCACCAAATTTATTTTTATTTATTTATAAAATATTTTACTAGGAAGCAATACATTGAGAGTTACCTCTCGTTTTCAAGTATGTCCTGGGCACAGAGTTAAGACAAATAATACATGGTTACAAATAGTTACATAATGAGCAGGGTATACATTATATACAAGACATTGCATGCACAGTTAAAGATAATTTGTATTATGGGCGTATGAAACAGTTACAGACCACATTAAAATGTGTGACAGCCTTAGATTTGAAAGAACTTAGACTGGTGGTGGATGTAAGAGTCTCTGGTAGGTTGTTCCAGTTTTGGGGTGCACGGTAAGAGAAGGAGGAGCGGCCGGATACTTTGTTGAGCCTTGGGACCATGAACAGTCTTTTGGAGTCTGATCTCAGATGATAGGTGCTGCATGTGGTAGGGGTGAGGAGCTTGTTCAGGTAGCTGGGTAGCCTGCCCATAAAGAATTTGAAGGCAAGACAGGAAAGGTGAACTTTGCGCCTAGACTCGAGTGATGACCAATCTAGTTCTTTGAGCATTTCGCAGTGATGTATGTTATAGTTGCATTGGAGAAATCTCCTGGATAGGCCGTATTATATCAGTTAAGATGAATGTTCTTCCGAAACGGCTTCATTGTGTTCAGACACTACCGGTCTCTATCCTGATAACTATATGAGATCTACAGAATAAGATTATTCCGTTTATATGGGGTAACAAAAAAACAAGAGTTGGAAGATCAGTTATGCTCACACCCAGAGAAAGAGGGGGTCTGGCGGATCCTGATATTTGGAAATATTATTTAGCCTCCCATCTGAAACAGATAATAATTTGGCATTCTGAGAAAAATCCATATAGGTGGGTAGATTTAAAATATATTTAATAGCTCCGCGGCATTGCCGACCCTTTTGTGGAATAAGTCACTAAAATGTTCTTGACTGGATTTTTTTAGATTCGGCGTTAATAAAATGTTCTCTTAAAATTTGGCACAGCGTCAAAACCCACTATCAATTATGTTCAGCTCCCTCGAGATGTACCCTTATTTTTGATAACCATGATTTTGGTCCGGGTTGGTATACCAGTACTTTTGATCTGTGGAAGGCTAAAAATGTTAGAGATGGGGGGGATATGCTATTCAATCGTAAACTGCTAAATTTCAGCGATTTGTGTCAGAAATACACTTTCACGGGTGCTGAGGTGTTTAGATTTTTACAAGTTTGCCATTATCTTAGGCAGTTGTCCTCGGGTGGGTTTTTCCTAGGCTGCTCTGTATTCGAAGAGCCTTGTAGAAAAAGAAGTTATCAGTGTGGTCTCATCTCCATTTTGTACCAAGTTTTTATTTCTCGGGAATTCAACACTCTCTGCTCCCGCCGTTATATGGATCACTGGGCCCATGATTTTCAGGCAGAGATCTCATGGGAAGATTGGTAAGATATTTCGGTCAATGCAATGAACACATCATTATGCACAATATCTAAAGAGAATATCTATAAAGTTATTTTTAGATGATATCTGACTCCTTGGAGGTTGAGGCAGATTTAACCAGGATCCACGAATCTTTGCTGGAGGGGTTGCGGTGGTTTCGGGGATATGGCCCATATCTGGTGGTTTTGGCCAAAAATACAGAGATTTTGGGGAATAGTGCAGAATCTGTTATGTGACATAATCAGGTTTAGAACCCCTCTAGACCCATTTGTAATGGTTCTGGGAAAGCCTCTAGATAATTTTAATCAAAATGTATCTAAATTAGTATTACATATTCTAACTGCGGTGGACGTGCAATTGCAGGGGCCTGGAAAAAGTCCCAAGCCCCCTCTTGGAGAGAGATTATTTTGAGAGTAAATTAGGTGCAATCTATGGAGAGATTGACAGCCTACGTGAGACATAATTCAAGAAAATATCAAAAAGTATGGGAGCCCTCGGACTCTAGGGGGAATATGTGAATCTCTGAATCAATGTGGACTGATTTGTTATATTTTCTCTCAGAGAGCTGGTATTCTGAGTAATGTGCGGTGATGTGGCCGAGCGTCGTTATATTTTATGATACCTGGGTTAAAAATGTAGTACCTCCCCCCCTTTCTATTTTCTGTATCCCCTTTCCTTTGTTTTTCTAAAATTTAAATGACATAAAAATAAATACACTCGCTGGTCAGGGTGGCTTAAAAACTAATGGCACCATGCCTGATTTAAAAAACAAAACATCCAAAAAAAAATAATTAAGAGGCAAAGCTGTTTCAACTGTATTTGAAACCAGGTACACAAAGTAAGTTATGGTGAGTAAAATAGTGGCAAAAAAAGTGGCAATAAAAGTCCACCGTACAGCAAAGATTAAAAAAAAAAAACATGAGCACATGCACGTCTCGGTCATTTCCACAAACCTGCCCTTCCCCATAATCTCTCATATCTTCTGGAAGTGGAATATTGAATTGTACATTTATAAATCACTTTACTCCTAAATCTCTCAGCATCTCTCCTGCTGAAATCCCTCTCCTGGCTTCCTACTAAACTTACATATTACATATTATTACTTACAAAATTCGCCTCCTCTCTTTGAAGGCTATACTCTTCTGCCCATCCTTACATCTCAGCCCTAATTTCTCATCATACTATACACTACCCGACTCTTGCGTTCTGCTCAAGGATGTGTTCTTTCTACCCATTTTGTACCTAAAGCCCTCCTGCCTAAAACCTTACTCACTGCCCCACACCTGGAATGCCCTTCCCCTCAATATCCGACTGGCCCCCTCTCTCCACCTTTAAGACCCATCTTAAAACACACATCTTTAACAAAGTGTATGGGTGGTTCTGCTAACTGATACTATACATCTCATATGCATGGACCATGGCTCCATGCAGATGCACTTACCAGAATACCCTCCTACTGTCCCCTAAGTTCTCCCCACTCACCTCTGAGACTGTAAGCTCTTCAGGACAGGGACTCCTTTTCCTATTGCTACTTTTATGACTGAAGTGCTTATTCCCATTATATGTTATATATTATGCAATGTGTATTACTAAGGTAAAGCGCTATGTACATGATGGCGTTATATAATTAAAGATATACATACATACATAAAAGTAGTGGTAATGTGAGTGGGACAATTAAAATAAGTAGTGCTACTTCATTTTAAGGGAGCTATTTTTTAAAGTCAGTTCTCCTTAATCTTTCGTCGAAAGGCAAATATTTAAACAAAAATATGTGCAACCCCACCTGTAGATGGTTAATCAGAGACTGGACACCAGACTTGGGTCAAACAAAAAAGCTTTACTTAAGTTAAGTAATTAGACAAAACAACAAAAAGTCACAGAGATAGGATAACAAGGACATTCTCTTGTGATTCAGAAGACTTTTTCTTGACTGACAGCATCTGCTTGCGTCACCCCCAGTTACAGAATTTACAGAGTAAGATAGCAGTAGTACAGCAGCCATGTCCTTAGGCTCAACACAGGTTAACAGGAAATTTAGCAGAGACATAGGCTGTGCAGCCAATCCCCTTTCCTGCCCGAGCTTTCTGCTACAGCCCTAGATATAGAACTCTCCACATACAGTACACTCGAAATCCAGAACTGGCTCAGACAGAGGCAGTCTGAGTATTGAAGAAGTTGCAGGGTGGCTTTCCCTGTCACACACACCTGTTCAATATAGTGAGTAGTGGGTACCACACTGTTAACAATGCATCAACTTCTTCTTTAAAGAAGGTTCAGGATTTCTAAAAACAACAAACAGTTGTGCACACAAAATAATTCCAATTACGAAAGTAATAATCACCACTTGCCTGAATACTTCAATACTTTATATGATTCTCATGTTCAGTTAAGTATAGCCTGGGAATAGGGGATTTTATATTTGTACATTATTAACCCCATTTTTGTTTATAATTGCTGTCATCACAGTGTTACACACTGTACACGGAGACCTCATCAACATTTCATGCCGTCAAATGTTGACTTATTTATTTAAAATATATATTTTACCAGGAAAAACAAAATTGACCCACCTCTTATTTTCAAGTATGTCCTGGGTACAAAATAATAAGTTGACAGCATTACAAATTACAGTAAGAAACCTGTTTTAAGTAGGAAACAGACATAATCTTAAAGGAACTTAGACAGGAGGTGGTTTTGAGAGACTCTGGTCAATTGTTCCAGAAAGGGGTGTTCGGTAAAAGAAGTGTAACACCTCTACCCCTGGCCAATAGAAGAGGGGCCGCACCAAAGTGTCTCATTGTCTGTATGTGGTATATGCAATGCTCAGTGGTTTGTTACCTTACTCATCAGGTTCTCAGGATGATAGAATTCCTGCAGGGCTGGTATGGGGAGCAATAAACAGATAGAGTGCACCAGGAACTTTTCTGTAGTTTATTGTAACAGGAACACACATATTAACTTCTTCCTTAGAGATGCTCAGGCAGCAGTCCCCAAAGAGGTACAGTGTTCCACTTTGTGTTGCACAGAAGCGCTCTCCTTCAGTAAAAGCAATTCCTTCCTCAGTGGAATCCTTAGGCAATGTACTGTACATTCTACATAAGGGCCTACACCCTATCACCTCTGACAGAACCAAGAGGGTCTTACCACCTGGTAACTCTCAGGTGATACTCCCAGCTCTGTGCATACAAAGCCTTCTCAGGCGTACCTATACATTCCCTCTTGTGGGTGGAACTTTTTCAGAGCCATATAGAGGGGACCTGTCTTTAAGAGTACACTTCCCTAACTGGAAAACAACAAAAGTGATACTAACACATGGAGTTACAGGCTAACATGACTTACATGGTATTTACAGGGGAGATCCCCTTAGCTCGGGTTCACTTAAGATCTGAATATGGAAACCCAAGTGCCTTGTATTTATGGATTTCCCCCTACCCCTATAGTTGGGCAGAATAAGGGAAGGGCTTAGCCTAGCTGAGTCACCCTAGATCAGGTGACCCTTTCCAACACATTCTGGAAACCAGGCCAATCACTGGCCAAATCATCTGTCTATGATTAACTTGCAACATGAAGTTAGTTACATGAATTAGGGGTTGTTAAAAGATTTAACCACTTAACTCTCTATAGAGACCAGGAACCCTCTAAGATAGTCTTAGCATACCCCAAGGGGGCTCCAGAAGGAAAAAGGACCAGTCTTTGTTGAACCTTGGAACTATTAACAGGTTTCTGGAGGCTGATCTAAGGAGATAGGTGCTGTGTACTGTAGGGATGAGAAGCCTGCTCAGGTAATTGGTGTAAGGAACCTTTGAAGGTGGGCTCCACAGCTGGGAGCGGATCACGATGGCTGGAGCAGGTGGAACTGTAGATGGAGCCTGGAGTGTGGTTGTTGAGATGGACTGTAAGCTACAGAGTTTGTTAAGGGCAAACAAATATAGTACTATGGTTGAAGCAGCAGCGAATGTCAGGCAGGCTGAGGTTGGGACAGGCAGGATAGTGTCAGGGATGGCAGAAAACAACACATAGTCATAAAGCCCTGGTTTGTATCAGGCAGTTGGCACTAGCATATTCAGGCAACGAGCACGTCCAATGGAGATCATATACTCCAGTTGCAAGACTGGATACAAGGACAGAAGCATATTGAACTGGCAACCAGAAAATGGAAGGGGTTATCTTATAAAGGAAGCTAGAGGGAGTATCCATTAGGCTGATTTGCAACAGGTGTGAGCTGTGGGTAGCATATCTCAAAGTATGCCACGGTAGTGGAGCTATACAGTAACTGATTTAGCTCACATCTAGAGATGCTACCCTGAATAGCAGAGGTCGTGGGGTCTGATCACATTGGGCGTAACAATTGGGTAACATATCCAGAAAATATTTGAACATAAGACAAGAAAGATGTACATTGCATCTGGACTCAAGGGATAGCCAACCTGGTCCAATTAATATATCACAATGGTGGGTGTTAAAATGACATAATAAGATGATATTGCGTTGTAAAGATTATCACATTTGCTAAGGTGAATTTGGTATGCTGCATATCCCTATGGTCAATAATAAGCATTGGCATTCACTGCGCAATGTGCTTTCTATAGTTTATGTAGTGCATAGCTTTATATAGTGCACCCAGTTTTGAATAGGTTTTGCATGTTGGTTTGTCAATATGCAAACCAAATGTTAGAAATGCATGCCCAAATATGAAAGCTAGTACCTTAGGCAAGATTAGTGTTAGAGCTTGTTCTGATCAGTAGCTCTGTCATGTGAAACTTTTGGAAATTAAGCCTCAGTCCCAAGTACCATAGTTACTGTTTTGTCAGTGTTTAAAAAACTGTTTGTTTTGAGTGATCCAGATTTCAACCTTTAAAAAATCAGATTGCATCATATTTTCTAGGTCAGAGAGGCTGGGGCTGTGTACATATGTGACAGCATATCAGCATACATGTGCAAAGAAGTTGTCTTACAAACTGGCCAGGTCATTTATAAAGTAAGAAAAAAGTATGGACCCCAGAACAGAGCCTTGGGGGACCTAACAGGTAATATCTAAGTGGTTAGAGTTAGAACCTGAGTTAGACATGATTGGACGTCCTGATAAAGGACAGATAAACCAGTTTAAAGCATGTTGAACAATACCAGAGTACTGGAGCTTGTTTAACATAATCGTGTAGTCAACAGTATGAAAAGCCTTTGCAAAATATAGGAATATTGCACTAGTCAACTGTCCATGTTCCATTTCACACTGGCTCTCATTGCATATTTTTTAGAGGGTATTTACTGTGGAATGATTTGGTCGGAAGCCAAATAGGAATTCACTAAGGAAATTTGATTTCTTAGAATAGGTGCTTAATTGGGAATGAACACATTTTTCTATGAATCTGGATAACATAGAATAGAGATAGGTCTGTAGTTTGAGACAATATTTGTGTCGCCCCTTTTGAAAACTGGGGTAACTCTGGCGGTATTCCATTCCTTAGGGATTTGGCAAGAATACAAAATAGAGTTGATTATGGAGCCAATTGGTGTAGCAATAACAGAGGGCAAGAAGACATAGGAACACAGTTTGCTGTTTGTCTGGCCCACATTGTTTAGCTTTAGTGTTGTGTTAGAAGCTCCTGTACAATCTCTTCAGACAATGGGATAAATTGAAATTCATGAACATGTATGGGAATTGTCTCAGGCTAAGTTTCAGGATTATGGCAATGATTGTGTCAATGTGGGCCACACAAATCTAGGTGAAACACTATTTACTAAAGGTATCAAAAGCCTTATCTTTATTATCAGATTTCCTCTTGTCAACTTATATAACCGCAGAATGTTGGGAATCTCTCATCGTGTGTCAGCCCGCATACTTTGCTTTATTATTGCTGTGCTGTTGTAGGCTTCTTTGCTCTATTATTGTTGTCTCTTTGTATGTATTATTTGTTCACAATAAAATAATATTTGAATACTATATTGTATGCAGTCTCTTTGAAGAGATATTTATTTTTTTGTGTTCTGATTTTGAATTTCTTGAAAATAGATATAGTACCACAACTTTTTTTGATGCCATGACCACTTTGTGTTACATTCCTGAGTTCTTTAACATATGATGCTAAAAGGCATTGACTCCAATGCACTGTATTTGACTGCCCTGGAGATTCTGGCAGCGCCTCAAGGCTAAACAGGAAATGTTGTGGATGTAAATGAGAGCCAACAATACATGGGAAGCTTGTTCTTGTATTTTCACAGCATGTTCCAGAAATATAGCAGGGTCAGAGCTTGACACAGTGACAGAGGTTTAAGCACATGATGAAATGTAGTGCACATGATTGATCTAAAGATAATAAGTATCTTTAATTACTGACTTGTACTGTTTGTAAAACTAATTTCACTGTATTCCTGACGTGCTTGTATAAGTAAAGCATAAGCCTTTTGGAAGATGATGTCCAAAAACCTCTCCTGCAATCAAGCACGATACCATTATGTCTTTAATGCCACACAGACTTTCATGTAGAAGGTATTCTAAGGCCCAGATCCACAACGCCCCCGTAAGGCACTTAATGAAGCGCTATCTTAACTTAACGTTAAGGCTAAGGGTGTACTTATTAAATGCCAATAACGTAACGTTAGAGATAATGACATGCAGGGGATATGCAAATGAGGTGTTGTCATAAGACCTCATATGCACTAAAGTCTATTAAGGTTAACGTGGGTACGTAGCACTTTTGCAGGGTCTGCATGGATGTAACCTCACTGTTGGGAACGGTTTAACTAACATAGTGTTATCTCCTGGCATTATTTCACTCTCCTCTCTTTCTCAATTTGTGTTAAAGACCTATTTCAGGGTCTGGATTAGATTAACGCCAAGAAGTACTTAACATCTAGATGTAGCCAGGTCCCCCCTTCCGTTGCAGACCCCACCCCTCCTCGTACTCACTGCGACTGTTCGCGGGGAGGTGTGGGGGCATGTGCGCGAGCAGCACGCTGTCCCCCGTTGCGGCCAGTTGCCGGGGATGCGTGCGGGGGGTTGCCGGGGACGTGATCGCGTTGCTAGGCTCCCAGCAGTTCCCAAAGCAGGGCGCCACCATCGCGCATTGCCCCGCGCATGCGCAGTGAGAGCCAAGCACCGGGAGGCCCACAAACAGCTTGTGCATGCGAAGTGATAAGCGTGCGAACGCTAACCTACCAGGGAAGGCTCTTGGAAGGGACTACAAGTCCCATGAGCCTCAGGAGCGCCCCACGTGATACCAGGGAGCCAATAGGGCTGCAGCATCTCCCTGCCGGAGAGAATAGATACATTTCGCGGGCTTGGAGCATGTTAGTCAGTTGGTGACAGGAGCAGCTAGGGAAAGGAGGTAGGGTGCAGGAGTCAGTGACTCCCTGCACTAGGCCAGCAGCCCCCTAGGCCCCAGATAGCCCTGAGTCACCAGTAGCATTGAGTGTTGTAGGGACAGGCCCCAGGTTAGGGACCCTGCCCCTTATTATCCAGACGTCTTGCACTCCCTTATTATCCAGAGTCAGTTAGGGACACAGCGGATGCCGCGCGTCCATCCAGAGGTTTGGGCTCAGACTTCCGCTGCCGCTGCAGCAGCCATCCGGGTGGGATCGCCCCGGACGGTAGTTCCTGTATTCATCAGCCTTCGGATCCTTTGTGAAGCTCCTTGGCAGGCCCGGGCACTGGAGTGCTCGGCAGGTAACAATCACCAAGTGCACCAACGATCCTATATATTATTCACATGGGACCAGTGGCTGCGCAGTCACACATACATATCTCACTTGAAGGGTGGGGTAATACTGTGTGGGGTTACTGGACACTGGGTGGGATCATCCGGTGGAGGTGTAGGTGGAGGTAGCGTCCTGCGAGACGCATTAGTTTGTGTCTCCTCTAGGGAGGGACACCTGTTGATTTACTTATTGTTATGCATGAGTACGGTCACACTAGTAAAGGCATTAGTGGTTATCCATACTGTGTGTTGAGTGATATATATTGTCCTTCAAGGAACCACTCCCCCTCTGGTGGGAGCCATCGCAGGTGGAGGCGCTGCACCGAGAATGAGGTTACTCCTATTATTATACGTGCCCCAGGCTCCCTGTGGCAGAGGCTTAGGCCCCCTGTGAGCCTAACAGGTAAAGCACCACACCTGGTAACATTAGGTTCCCCGCACAAACATACCATATGCTCTTGGGTGGGGGAATACCCGTTACATATAATACATCAAAAGTGACAAGATCACAAAGATCCCCACTTGCATGCACAATATATTTTTTGCTCAACCTTGTGACATTACTGTCGGCCTCACACCACTAATCAGCTCTATGTAGCGGTATTTATATCCCGTTTTGTGAAAACATGACTCTACTTTTGACAATTGAGTGCATGCCAGGGGGGATCTTTGTGATCTTGCCACTTTTTATGTACTATATGTGTCTTTATATCTCCCTTTTGCACCTTTGTCATTCTATTTATTGAGAATACTATTTTGGGCTGAGCAGTTGGTCTTTACGTAGAAGTACTTATCACCTTATTGGAATGTTATACTACAATAACGTGATGTTAAGAATGTGCTAATGCAATGTAGAACGGCTGTTGTTTTTGCACTTAAATTAGCTCTGAGTATACATGTTAACATCAGGGAACATAAAGTCCATTCTTGTTGGTGACATCATAATATATTATCATATTATGAGTTATAATTTAACTGAGTTTTATGGATCTGGCCCTTAAAACTCAAATGATGTGTGTATAAAATATGGAGACTACGGTATGTGGAAGAAAGATGGCAAAGCAGAAGTTGCAGATATATATATATATTACATACAATACAGAATCAAGGTTGCTGGATCAAATATTACCAGCAGCACTATATGGGAAATTCACTAACCTCCGTTATCAGTTTACACACACTGCAATCCTGAGTTAACTGCTAGTCTAGTAAATGGCAGTTAATGCAGGATTACAGCGCTTCTTCCTGTGCCAGAGGTTAGTGAATCTCACCCTAAGTATGTTACTTCCAAATTGTTCAAACATACACATGAACAAACATAATAAAAACGTGAAGGGGCAAAAGAAAGTGCTTACATAGATACAAACATAAATGCAAATATAGGAACATACATATACAGTGTCCAAACATACATACATCCATAGCTATGTAAAGCCAACATACATACATACATGTAGATGTATGTGTTTGTGTCTACATGTGTACATTCATGCATAGGTCTGAACAAACTTGTCCACACATTTATCATACAGTATGTGTCTGTGTCTAGTAACAGTCTCGTAATTTTCTTACACTTGATGTCGATTTGTTAGGCAGCAAAGTTATATTCCACCTGGAACATATGTTTGTCTCCTGTAAAATCCTATTCAAACACAGAACTTTGTTAACTTATTTTCAGCTGTCTCAGCTGTTGGAGGTTAGTGGCTCCTCCTTCCCAGGTTTTAAGCCCTCCCCTCCCCACTTCCCTAGTCAGTAGGTTCTTTTCATTTTACTGGATATAGATCCAACGGTGGTCTTTCTCCCTCCTAATAGATGTAAATGAGAATTTTAATCCTAGTAGAGGAATATTAGTATTTTATCTGGTAGTTTTAGGACCTGCGAAAAGGGTCTGCCTTGTCGTGGCTCGCAAGCTTACAATGCTTTGGCCAACGGGTTAAACTAAATGACCCTTTTTCAAGAGAATATATAAGTGTTTTACTGTGTATTTTTGTCATATTGGATGTAGCATTGGGCTTCTCTGTCGCTTGTTGTAAAATCCCATTCAAAACAATTCTGCAATACAGAGTTTGTTCAATTGCATTTGGCAAGATCCAAACAGACAAAAATATTGAATATTTAGGTTTTACATTGAACCGTGTGTGTGCGTGATTAAGGAAACAGAAATGAGCATGGGAAAAGTGTGGAAACTTATTTCCGACAGTGAGGAGTTCTCCTTTTCCTCATATCTTGAGGTATTTCTCCTTCGCTGAATGCTTACAAATGTATTTCCTCTACCTCTGCCCGGGGATTTGTTGACGGCTCTGAATAACAATCCTTTTAACCCCATCAAGACAAGAGGGCTTATGCTCACATCCACCGCTGCTTTAACCATAACTCCATATCACTATTCTCTTGTTTAAATGTTAAGCTCGTTGGGGTAGGAATCTCCTAAAATGTAGCAAAGTAAGTACAGTACTTGGCAGACAGCAATGTTAATCATTTATGTCTTAGTCAACCCTATTTAAATTGGTTTAAGACTTGGGTTCAGATCCTAAAAAGGGTGCTAAGCTTTAGTATGGCTTTACTCCGAATTCATATGAAGCTCAGCACACGTTTGTAAATCTGGGCCTTAGTAGTTCCAAAAGTTAATAATGATTTCATTTCCAATAAAAACACAAATAGGAACAAATGCAAAAAAACACAAATGTATATAAATACATATATATGAAGCCGTGCAAATACCTCTATAAAATACCATGAGTCTGCATTGAAACGAAAATGTGTTCAAAATGACCGTTTTCGCATCAATATAAGGGAAACACTCATTTTGTTGAGCTTGGTTTGTATGTTTTCTTATTCACTTCAGTTTCCATTTACTCTAGTAATGAAAGGTCACATAAGTACGTGGTCAACAATTGTAGTGAATTATAATACTTTGTCCATACCCCTTTTCCCCATTATCTCATATAACTGTAAAATGTTCTGTGGTACAGAGAGGTCTAGCCATAACGTCTTTGTCTTTGGTATACTATAAGTGGACTTAGTTTGCATCCCAGTGTCAGACTTTGAGTTTGCACGAGTCATTTTATCTCCATGTGACTCAGACTTTTACATTTGTGTGTACAAAATGTAGCCAGCAACACTGTTCCAAGAAATAATTCCAGCATAACTCAAAATATCACAGTTTCCATAGATTTTATTGGCAATGATGGTGCTAAATATGCCACATTTAACCACAATTATTTATTAGTAAAGCATAGTAGCGTTAAAATAAAAACAACGTTTTGAGGACCTCGTTATTTCTACATATAACATATACGGTATTATTATTCAGTTACAAATATAATGAAAAAATTCTGGAACATCCTTGAAAGATCATTCATTCATGACCATTTGTTTTTAGCTAAATGTCAGGAATGTCCCTGGTGGGGTTTGAATCTGGTGGACTCTATTCTTTTCACAATTCAATTTCCTGATTTCGTACCGTACTGCTTCTAAGAATGGGAAACCAGATGCCATAACCAGGTTATCGCCTAATTAACCTTCAAGTTTCGAACGTGAGGAAACCATTCTGCCCATTCCTTGTCATCACCTTTTCTTCCAGCCTTCTCTCACGAATTATGTGAGCATATTCCCATGAGCCATTCCAATGCAATCCCTCGCTGGATGTTGATTTAGTCCTGCAGAATGGCTACTGGACCTTTCAAGGTCACCTGTTTGTTCCAGAGTGCATAAGACTAGAAGTTTTGCAACTTATGCATGACTATAAACTTATTTATAAAAATGTATTTATAAAATGTTTTACCAGGAAGTTACCTCTCGTTTTGAAGTATGTCCTGGGCATAGAGTAAAGACAAATAATACTTGGTTACAAATACAGAGTTACATTAAGTGAACAGGTTTATACATTATAAACAAGACATTGCATGCACAGTTAGAGATTATATATATTACAGGCGTATGTAACAGTTACAGACCCGATTAAAATGTGAGACATCTTTAGTTTTGAAAGAATTTAGTCTTCTGGCAGCTGTGTTGCACGGTAAGAGAAGGAGGAGCATCCGGATACTTTGCTGAACCTTGGGACCATGAACAGTCTTTTGGAGTCAGATCTCAGGTGATAAGTGCTGCGTGTGGTAGGGGTGAGTAGCTTGTTCAGATAGGCGGGTACTGTAGCTTGTCCAGAAAGTATTTGAAGGTAAGACAGGAAAGAAGAACTTTGCCCCTAGATTCTAACACTGTGATGTGTGTTGTAGTTGCATTGGGTGACAAAGCGGCATATTGATAATAAAAATAATAATTGTTTTACATGGCGCTTTACAGAGACATTTTGCAGACACAGTCCCTGCTGTTTTTGGTGCCTGAGGCACAGGGACATAAAGTGACTTGCCCAAGGTCACAAGGAGCCAACACCGGGAATTGAACCAGCTGAAACTCAGTGTCAGTCAGTGTCTTTACTCACTGAGCCACACCTTCTCTCTGTTATATATTGAATATATATATATCCCGTCAACATTTTTTCCCAAATAAACCCTGTCACCTTCCGTTTGCAACTCCCTGAATCAATACAGGTCCATCCAATGTTCATGCTGAAGCCTTTCCGGGAGAATCCCTTTCCTGGGTGCATTTCTCCTCTTCTTGACCCTGTCCAGGTTGATGACGAGGAGGAATTTCTTATCGAGATAATCTTGGATTCCAGGATGTCCCAAGGCCAACTACAGTACTTGATCCAGTGGATGGGCTACAGTCCTGAAGAGAGGTTCTGGGAGCTGAAGGAAATATTCATGCCCCATGGCTAGACAGGGCCTTCCACATGAAATATCCTGCAAAACGAAGAAAGGGATCACTCGGCCCTATATAAACTTCCCTTTCCTCCCTGCCTGTTTATTGTGGGTTTCCTATAGACATGCTTGCTGCTTCTTGGTGCCTTTTTGCTGTTGCTGTGTACCAGACCCTTTCACACCTCATTACACTTGCCTCTTTCCAACCTCTGACCTCCTGTTTCCTAACCATCGCTACCTGCTTGCCACCTGTCCTGACCTGTACCTGTTTCCTGACCATCGCTGCCTACTTGTTGCCTACGCTTACCTGTGCCTGTTTCCTTACAATTGCCACCTGCTTGCTGCCTGCCCTGACTACTTCCTGTCTGCTGACCATTGTTACCTGCCTGTTTAAGCCACTGGACTCCAGCTCCCCATGACACTAAACCTGTGGTGTTCTATTAGAGAGGAAAAACATAGAAGATGATGTAGTTAAGGCGATCTCCCCACAGAACATTAAAACAGAGATTTATATCTACTCTATTGAAGGGAATATTCCCCTGTAACAAATGTACTAACTTAAATGCCGTCATTAAAGGGGATACAATTTTACATACAAGTTAGGGAGCTCATTTTAATGTGAATGATTTTTTTTTTCACTTTTGATTCATCAATGGTACTTTACCTAGCCCAATGCGATAACGGGTACATAGGTCAAACTACGCACAAAGTAAAAGTATGCATTAATAAGAACAAAAGTATAATTACAGTAGGAACTACGCCAAAAATTTGATATGAGCCCTTGAAAAAGAAAAATCTATTTAGCCAAGCAATTTTATGAAGCAGCATACTGTATAAAGTTTTGCAGTTGTGCAGGCCAGCAGTAGAGCAGGTAAAACTACTTAGAGGAGGTGGAGCTAGGCAAAGGCATGAGAGGGAGGCCTATTGGATCGATACCCTGGGGATTTAGTACACCATAGGCTTAAAAACAAGGTTCGACCTAAGCTACTTTCTTTAAGCCACTGTGGGATGGTTAGCCTATCCTAACTACCAATTGAGCAATAATTTGTGCTAGTGTCAGCTCACATATTGGGTCCATCAGGATGTTGTAAAGTCCTCATAATATCCCTTAAATCATATTATCCTACCTGCCCCCTTACTACTGTAATGTAATCAACTATATGGATATCTATTTTTCCCTATTTGTAATATACTTCAATGTTAATTATTTAATAGATGGAGAAAGCTTATATATGACACTGCTATAATAGTAATGTTGATTTGATGGAAATTGTTTTTTTAAAAAAAAAAGACTAACTCAATGTGTTCACTCACTCTCTTTTCTTGTTTTGTAATGTTGATGACAGTACATATGTGTAGCACCCCTGTGTGATTTCTGCTTAAGGAGATAATGGGCCATAGAGGGGTTAATTGTATGGGTAGTTACCGTTGTATAGTCTCTATCCATCACATAGTGTGGAGTTGCTGGACAGAAACCTAGCCATATCCACCTTCTAGAAGGTACCTAATGATGTGATTAATGTTACTTTGTAGAATCCAAACCACCCCCTAGTAGTCATAGTGACTAGTAATGTCACTATGGGGAATATACTGTATAGTGGGGATGGAATATTCTACTGTAGTTAAGATCCCAGGAGACCAATATGGGGATCTCAAAGTAAATAATGTAAGTCTGTAACTATGTGTTTTAGTATCAGGACCCCTTTGTTATTTTCTAGTTAAGGGATAGTATCACTACTAAATTCTAAATACTCCTTCTCCGGCGACATCTCCACCTGACATTTTCCCCTACATAGTCCAATCATCATGACTCTACGATGCCCAATGGCGTCATAAGACACCTCATTGTCATTCCATCCCGGTGCCACAGGGCATCCTGTTGTCATGACAAAGGCATCACAAAGTCAATTAATTGGATATCGCGGAGCCCTGATGACAGGACTATGCAGGAGGAGATGTCAGGAGATGCCGCCAGAGAAGGTAAGAGAGTCACAGAGGCACAGCGCTCTCCAACAGCAGAATCTAAACGCCTGCCTCTTCTTTTTAATTTCCTCCTCTACCTGTTTATTAAGGCACATTGGTTTAGACTTGTTTCTTTTATGTTTATTATTCAGGGGTACAACCTGATAAGTGTGCTTTTCTAACAATGTTTTAACACTGCCCATTTACATTCCACAATTTCCCTGCAAAAACGTCATTCCTATGTATTCCTTACAGATTAGTCCTCAGTTTATTAAAATCTGCCTTCTAAAATTTAAAGTCTTTGTTGAACCCAACAAAATAATAAGGTTCTTGATCATTTATTTCAAATGAGACTATGTTAGGATCACTTTTTCTAAATGTTCCCGCACGTGATCATTTGTTATTACTTCTTTTTTTTTTATAACTTGTATTATTGTTATTACTTCTAAATTGTTTGATATGACAGAATCCAGTATTGCCCCTCTCCTAGTTGTTTACTCAATAATTTGAGTCAGGTAATTGTCTTTAGGAAACCCCAAAAAACAGTTTCCTTTTTTTTTTTTTTTTTGTAATGCTAATCTCATTGCTCCAGTTTATGCCTGGATAATCAAAATCACCCATTATGCAAACATGAACTAGTTTTGATTCCTTCTCCATTTGCAAATGTATGTTGGTTTCCTCAGCAACTAGATTAATTAGTTTATGCGTAAATCCGGCACTGGACGCGGTAGAACCTAACCACACTTTACACTGGCACAGAGCATAACCTGACAACATCAGTGTATAGTGCCGTCAGGTTATGCTCTGTGTGAGTGTGTAGTGCTATTGGGTTATGCTCTGTGTCAGTGTATAGTGCATCAGGTTATGCTCTGTGCCAGTGTATAGTACCGTCATGTTATGCTCTGTGTCAGTGTATAGTACCGTCATGTTTTACTCTGTGTCAGTGTATAGTGTAGCCAGCGTATGCTCTGTGTCAGTGTGTAGTGTAGCCAGTTTATGCTCTGTGTCAGTGTGTAGTGTAGCCAGCGTATGCTCTGTGTCAGTGTGTAGTGTAGCCAGTTTATGCTCTGTGTCAGTGTGTAGTGTAGCCAGCTTATGCTCTGTGTCAGTGTGTAGTGTAGCCAGTTTATGCTCTGTGTCAGTGTGTAGTGTAGCCAGTTTATGCTCTGTGTCAGTGTGTAGTGTAGCCAGTTTATGCTCTGTGTCAGTGTGTAGTGTAGCCAGTGTATGCTCTGTGTCAGTGTGTAGTGTAGCCAGTTTATGCTCTGTGTCAGTGTGTAGTGTAGCCAGTTTATGCTCTGTGTCAGTGTGTAGTGTTGCCAGCTTATGCTCTGTGTCAGTGTGTAGTGTAGCCAGTTTATGCTCTGTGTCAGTGTGTAGTGTAGCCAGCGTATGCTCTGTGTCAGTGTGTAGTGTAGCCAGCGTATGCTCTGTGTCAGTGTGTAGTGTAGCCAGTTTATGCTCTGTGTCAGTGTGTAGTGTAGCCAGCGTATGCTCTGTGTCAGTGTGTAGTGTAGCCAGTTTATGCTCTGTGTCAGTGTGTAGTGTAGCCAGTTTATGCTCTGTGTCAGTGTGTAGTGTAGCCAGTTTATGCTCTGTGTCCGTGTGTAGTGTAGCCAGCGTATGCTCTGTGTCAGTGTGTTGTGTAGCCAGTTTATTCTCTGTGTCAGTGGTGTCGTCAGGTTATAATTCGTGTCAGTGTCTAGCATGTGGAGTATAATCTGATGGCACTATACACTGACACAGAGTATGTGGTCAGATAGCACTAAAGATCATAACCTGTGGGAGGGAGGGAGAAAAGGAGGTGACACATAGGGATGGGACAGAAGGGGCAAGCAGGTGACGTGGGGGACAGTTGGGGGAAAGGGAGTGATGGGGATGAGGAGATAGGAGGACAGTGGTGGACAAGAGGGTGATGGAGACAGTGGGAGACAAGGGGAGGTCCCGGGGCAAGAGGGTGATGGGAAAAAGGTGAGGGGAGTGCCAGGGTGACAAGGGAAGGCAGTGAGGGGACAGGGGAAGCACTTGCAGTGACAGGATTTAGTGGGGGACAAGAGGGTGATGGGAGCAGTGAGGAACAAGGGATGACCAGGGAAAATGTAAGGCGTGATTGTCCCTACCTTGCTTTCCAATCTCCACAAGCAGCACCAGCAGAGTGTGTACTCACTGTACCATGTGCTGCTTGGGAGCCCACCAGGGGTTGCTGGTCTGTAGAAGGTCGGGACAGGAGAAGAGCTAGTTAGGGTGCACTATGGCTTCTGTTCCATCTCTCTATGGTCTATCTGCACTGTTTGCAGTTGGAGCTCCCTTTTTTGTTCAGTGTTCCAAATTTCCTGGTATTTTCCAATTTCCCGGTGTTTGAAATTCAATTCTGGTCAGGGATCAAATTTTCCAGAAATCTGGTAATTTCCTGTTAAGTGGAAACGCTTCTCTGCAGGCAGGGAGGGGGAGGAGTCAGTGTCTAGCTGGTGCCCACTATCCTATCACCTCCCCTGTCTGAGAGCTGCTCTCTCTCACTAAATGATACCTGAAATGTCATGGACTAAAATGAGAATTTGTCAAAGTACCAAAAATTCCAGGCCATTACTGGATGAATAATACCCAGACATTAGCAAATCAGTTTTAAGAAGTGAAGGGATTATCAGAGTCTCAGCCTATAATTATAAATTATTATCTGATAGCCAGATCCTGAAACTGAGGTCAAGTTGGGCGTTTTTGCTAAAAGAAATAGTTATGTTCTCTGGGTGCTCCTCGTATATTAGTACTATTTTTTTTAAACTTATATAGCGCTGACAGCGTACTCAGCTCTGTAAATCTTACAATCTAGTTTCAATGCTTTAGTCACAGGTGGATCAAATGACTTGTTCATGGTCACAGGAGGTTCCCCTGCTTCAAAGTCAGTGCCTTTACTCACATAATCACTTCAGCATGTAATAATGATTTGTTTTCCACTGGTTGATATGAGAATCTACTGGCTCTGATAGCCCTATAAACTTTATTCTCTATTAGAAACCTAGTTATCTGCTAAATAACTATGTGGCTATATTAATTGGTCAGATTAGATGTCACTTACCTCAGTGAACATCATGATTTTATAGCCCTCTAGTTCAAATTTCCTAAGGCCAATTACTTATTGTAATTGGTAGGACCTGCTTCGGATACATTTTATTTCATGTTGTATACAGTATATTGTTTGTTGATTACTATATATTTTGTTCACCACCTTACTGTTTCTTTTTTTAATTACGTACTTCTTAAACATACTTCTTTTAACTCATTCAATACTCAGATCGCGAGTGCAACAGTGCTTTTTCTTTTTGTTCTTGCCTACAGTAGTTATAATTCTGCATGCACCTTGATCCACTATGAATCACTTACCTTAGGCTGAGCAGGAGATGTCCTCTGTGTTTGCTATTGGGAAAATACTTCAGCCTACAAATTGTATGATGGGCTGAATAAAAGATAGTACATTGGAACACAAATTACTATCATAATGACTTTTATATGTTGAAAGTGCTGTCAGTGCCTTTTAATCTACAATACAAACAATGCAAGATGGGAATCCCCAGTTGTTTACATTCTAAGAGGTATTGTATGGAGAAGGAGTAATTTCTAACGGCATTATACCAAGGACTGTGAACACATAACAAAGGTTTCAGTGTTCATCACAGAGTGTGTGTCTCATTAAAAGGCTCATAGATAATGTTATAAACTCTCTTACATTGGCGGGACCAGCAGTGCAATATAGTCCTCTTCAGCAAAGGAAGAGGAAACTCCTTGAACTGCTAACGAGATAGGGAAAGATATATCATACCAAACACCCACACCCTGTGGATGCTGTCATTCCTCTTATCATCAAAACAGGCAAAACTGTGATAAGAGAACAAGCAGTGATGCCAGATGATGACAAGTTTGATCTCTCTAACACATCCAGAAAACAAGCCCAAAACACGCAGGCACATTGAATTTGATAGGTCAAGGATTATGAGTCTCCTTTTTGCCATAAAACCTGCATCCCTGTTTTTTCTCCACTTCTTTTGTTCTATGTTTATTAGTTTGAGATTTGGGGGTGGTTATAACAAGAGTAACTGTTTTATGATACAATTATTATAATGGGATTTATCTAAATCTGCATGTGGGTCTGTCACTTGTTCTTGATTTCTGTGCTTAAAAAAAAGATAAGAACTCATTTAAAAGGTCTCCTTCAAATCGTGTTTATATCTCAAACTTCTTTCACGAACCTAATTTTTAACAGGGTTATTGTAATAGGGCCTTAACCCCTGTCTAAAAGGGCTTCAATAGAAAGCCTGTATTGGTCTGAGGAATCCAGCAGAGAGCTGGTTAATTGCAGCTACAGACAATTAACCAGTCTACACCTGGCTCATCAGTCAGGTAGAAAAGCCTCCTGCTTGAACTGCAAGGGATCTCTTGAGCACAGAGGTACTGTGTTGCCAGAAAGAGATTTACAGAAACATTGTCTTGAGCACAGGACTGTGCTGCCTGCAAGACACCAGGCACCAGACCTGTTCCTGGATCCCGGGCCGCACTGCGGACCCGGAAACTCACCAGAGGGTGGCCCCTCCACGGACACCAACCCAGACATAAAGGCCCCCCTGTTTACAGGTACCTCTTAGGACTTTGGGGTCATGGATTGGAAAGAGGCCCCTCCAAAAATCTAGCGCCCCCCAGTTTGCACATCGCTGGTTTAAGTTCCCCAAATCTTTCTACCTGGTTATAACTCTGCACATGTCTCTTACAGTTATGATATAAGAAACTCTATACTTTTGCTCATAAATTGGCATAAAGGGAGAATTGGAAGCATTAGAAATTCTATAACACAATCATTACAACCTACATATATGAGGGCAAACTGCAGTCAAAAATATTGGCTGTCTGATTTCTGGAGGGATATATCGAACCAAAAAGGGTAAGTTGACTGTGCACAAAAATAAAGTTTATAAAGGTGCAATAACTTCTAAATCCAAAATGAGACTTACATTTTTCACTATGGGTTGAAGTATTTTTCTGTCTTCTTCATCACGACTTGTAATGTACCAGATTTTTCACAATTACCGAATGCCTGGCGAGGTTGTTAAAACCAGTGAATCAGCAATACTTTGAAATAAAGAATCTGCAAAATTAATTTTGATGCAATTAATAGAACCTTACCTTTCAACAATACTGAGGTGGGTGCACTTAAAACAGTTTGTCAATGCTTTCCTTAATGAACCCACAGGTGTCATTTTACCAGGAATCCAACCAGTGAGATTTGGGGGTTCTCAACCAAAATATTACATGTTAAGGGAAATGTTATATCAGTGAGCCTCAATTGAAGTTCACCTAATTTCAAAATGCATATGTGTTGGTTGTCCTAATTACCTGGTCGGTGGCCTGAGGAGAACCACTGTAATGGCAGAAGCAGCATGGAACCCCAAATAAAGGTTCAGTCTGCATGCTAACTCTGCCTGTTATATAGGGCTACCCTGATATAGGGGTTAATGTTCCTTAATGGAAGAAGGTACCCAGCCCAAGGTTACTGTGTAACCATTTAATGTTATCGTGTTTTCATTGTAACTGTCTTTGGCTCATGTTCAGTTTTAGATTCGCAAAATATTGTAAAATCGTTTTGATTGTCATGAAAATGTTACTATGTTTTTAGTTTAGTATGGTTCACCATGCTAATTTTATTCTTTTTTGATTCTTCCCCACAAGTCTTTTTGCATTGTCCTTCCCCCTTCCCCCCCCACTCCTCCCCCCTCCCTCCCGCCGATTCGCTACCTCGCATAAAAATGCATAGAAACCTACCATATATCCTGATAGGAGGTTCATTGTTATTGTTTGGGAATGTCACTAAGCAGCGTTGCTATGTCCGTCAGCGGAGGGGTCTGCGTGCTGGTGTGAGAAGCGCGTCATTCCCCTCCCCTCGATACACACCTACGGCAGCAAGCTGTCCCATTCGCTGGGAGCTGCAACCAATGAAGTTATACTTCGGCGATTTTCGTGCCAAAATCACGCAGCGCGATGACGTAGGTGGGCGGGGAATGCTCTTTAAGACTGTGGGGGCGAATGACGCGAATCAGCTCTTTGATAAAGGACAATCCCTGTCTGAAACGCGTCAGAGTGTGTGTCCCCTATACCATGCTTTACCAATAAATATATATTTTTAACCCACACCTTGCTGGTCCCCTCCTCTACTTGGCTGTGCACCGCTGCAATCCTAGGATTTCTCTTTTAGCTGGTCGGTGGCCTGAGGAGAACCACTGTAATGGCAGAAGCAGCATGGAACCCCAAATAAAGGTTCAGTCTGCATGCTAACTCTGCCTGTTATATAGGGCTACCCTGATATAGGGGTTAATGTTCCTTAATGGAAGAAGGTACCCAGCCCAAGGTTACTGTGTAACCATTTAATGTTATCATGTTTTCATTGTAACTGTCTTTGGCTCATGTTGAGCTTATTGTATAACTGAGAAATAAAACCCAGTGCTTATAACTAATATACTAATTAAAGTTCTTTTGGTCTGGTACCTACTGTAGATCTCTGGGGCCTTGTAGTTCATGTTTTTAATTATTTGGTCTTTCTTGACACGGAAATCATTGGTATATTTGCCCTTTGTGTCTCTTTTTTGTTGGTAGTTATGTTGTCTAGAATTAAATGGTTGAGAATGAAAATTCTCACGGTGATTGAAATCTCTCTCTCTGTCATTTCTTTCCCAAATCTTTTATTTTTCCTTTTCCAGTCTGCCTGGTATCGTCTATTTTCCCATTCTGTGTCATGTCTTATTTGATCTCGTCCCAAATATTTTTGATACCTTTTATTTTCCCCATAATTGGGTGGTCTAAAATATTCCTGTGCATTCTCTTTGTAGTGGTAATTATCATTTTTGTTAAAAAAAATATTTTCTCGGGAATAATAATAATTACCTTATTCCAGTAAAAAAAGAGGGGTAGCTATCCTGATTAAAAATAATGTCTCATTTGCCTCCATCAAGGTGGTATCGGACCCAGGGGGCAGATATCTGATTGTTCAGGGATCTCTTTCAGGTGCCCCTGTCACTCTCGTTAACATATATGCCTATAATGAAAACCAATGTGCCTTTTTAGCAGAAGTCCTAGAATCCCTAGAACAACCATCTGTGTCTTCTATCATAATAACAGGAGACATGAACATGGTAAGCTCCCCAGAACAGGATAAATCCACTACCACAGGTTCTCCCCATTCAATCCAAATTCAGAAAACTGCCAAAAAATGTAAGGAGTTGATGAAAGACTTCTCCTTAACGGATATTTGGAGAGTGCAGCATCAAGTTCAACGGGACTATACCTTTTTCTCAGCCCCACATCAGACCTACTCAAGGATAGATTATTTTCTGGGTACCAAATATATTCTACAGGCATCCTCTCAGTCGAACATAGGTCCAATAACCTTGTCTGACCAAGCCCCCATAGAGTTGGTCCTCTCTTCCCTGCATCAAAAATAATCCACATAAATGGAAACGTAATGATTCTCTGTTAAATTGCCCAGATATAGAGAATACAATGAAACAAAAATTATCGGATTACTTTTCCATAAACAAGGGCACTGTATAAACCCCCGCTATGCTATGGGAAGCCCACAAAGCATCAATTAGAGGAGACCTCATATCCATAGCCTAATACAGGAAAAAAAAATCAAACAAACAATTTAAGGAAATTTCGGTCAAATTAGTTAAGCTAGAATAACAACATAAAAATAACCCCTCAAATTTTTTTTTACAAATTATTAGATAAAACAAGAGCAGAGCTTAAACAGCTTCAACTAGACGAGGTGGAGAGAGCGTTAAGATGGACAAACCAACAATACTATGATAAGGGCAATAAGGCAGAAAGGTTATTAGCAAGTAAACTCAGAGGTTTGAGATTTAAATCCCAAATCTCCGCGATTCGAACTCGAACAGGGCAAATTGCTTATAATGAAAAAGATATAGCTCAAGAATTCATAAAACTTTATTCCAAATACCTAGATTCCCCAAAAGGTTCTCCTACAGACACTGAGACGATATCCCAATACCTAAAACAATGCAAATTACCCAGGTTATCTGAGGAAGAATCTCAAACATAAATAGGAAATTTATGCAAGAAGAACTATCTGAGGCGATCAAAACGTTAAAGCTAAATAAAACCCTAGGCCCGGACGTTTTTCAATTCTCTATTCTAAGAAATTCCAGGCGATTCTATCCCCGTATGTTCTTGTAACATTCAATTCTTTTCTGGCAGGTGCGCCAATCCCAACCTCAATGTCAATGGCCAATTTAGCCATCATTCATAAGGAGGGTAGGGACCCATTACAATGCGGAAACTATAGACCAATATCATTACTTAATTCAGACCTGAAAATCTATAGTAAGATCCTGGCGAACAGGTCGAACCCGATAATACCAAGGCTGATACATATTGACCAAGTAGGTTTTGTCATGGGCAGACAAGCCTCAGACAACACCAGAAGATCATAAATATTATCGACCACGTGCACCTGACCAGTACAAAAGCCATAATATTAAGCTTGGACGCCGAAAATCTTTGTATTGATGTATTTTGGTTTCTCTGTATTTTCTACTTTTCATCTCTTTTTCTATTGGGCTTTGATTGGTGTGTAGTGAAGTGACTTCATTTTTAATCAGGCCTTTCTTTCTACCCTGGTTACTTTCAAACTTTTGATTTTTCCCTTTGTATTCTTTTTTCTCTTTTGTTTTCCACTTTCTATGGCTACCTTTAGGGTAATCTTATTCATCCCTTGATGAGCTTATTGTATGCCTGTGTCCTAAGAGGGACTGTTGCGAGGGACGCGTCCACCTACTAGGATGCCGCACACTCCAAACTGTAACATTGTCCTTCCCCGGCAACAAGGCGACAGACTCCGCGGGTCCCCCGGAACTGACACCAGGGATAAGCAGCCACGTCTTTGTCTGGTTGGCTCACCCCTCATTGGTTCATTCTAAATTTCCCCGCTTGCAGTCCTCGCCCATATGGGCCTTCCTACAGCATTAAGCGCCACCCTCTCTCAGATTGGTCTGTTCTGGTCGCTCGTGCATACGGGTTGGTCATCAGTGAGAGAAGTTAGGTCTAGGAACGCCAATCAAGCCAGGTCTCAGGAATAACTTGCGATCTAGCGACAACATGGCAAGAATATACTTTGCACATTTGTGAGTGTCATTAGTTGAGGGTTTCCAAAACATGGCATGGCTGAAGTTCCCTGCGGAAGTTGTTGAGAAAAAATGATTTAAAAAAGTAACATAAGAGGGCGCATGCGCGACGGTGAGGGCAATGGAGCATTGATTTATGAGCTCCGCTCCCACCGGCACTTAAAAATCAATTAACAGTGATAAAAAACGAAAATTCAGTATTACAATATACAGCATAATACATATCAACATTCGAGGATGGCCGCAAGTAGAGGGACAAGGGCCAAAAGTCAGCCGGTCACAACCTACTTCACGAAGAAATGGGTGATCCAATCTGAGAAATCGGGACATCTCGCGCAACCATCTATCATGGACCCTGATAGCGATCCCTTGCTGGAGCAGGATAGAGATGAGGAGACAGTTCGGCGCAAAGATTTAAAAGAATTTTGTGCTAAAATGCAAAAATTCTTTAAGACCGAACTTTGGGCTCTGAGGAAATAGGTTGATGCGCTAGGAGAGCGGACGGACACCCTCGAAAAAAAATCTGATGAGACAACTGCCGCCATTACACAAAATCAGGATCAAATCTCCTTAATGAACGACAAGATCAGATATCTTGAGGACAAAGTAGAGGACGCTGAGAATAGAGACAGGAGGTGTAATATTCGGCTGAGGGGTGTCCCTGAAAGCGTCCTCGATCCAGAGGATTTTACCAAGAACTGGCTCGAGCACATCTTTCCAGATAAATCAGAGTATGAGATTAAACTGGACCGGTGCCACAGAGCCTTACGAGGCAAACCACAAAAAGGAGACCCCCTAGGGATATCGTGGCCCGCTTCCATCACTTCCGAACAAAGGAAGAGGTCTGCAGGATAGCTAGGGAAGATCACTCCTTGGAGTTTGAAGGTGTTAAACTCCAAATCTACCAGGACTTGGCACCTGCCACCCTAGCAAAGAGAAAAACCTTAGCTCACATCACTAAGGTATTAAGGGACAACAACGTTAAATACCGCTGGCTGTTTCCCTGCGCTCTCCTATCTATTAAAAACGGAGTGGCACATACTTTGCGGACCGGAGGATAGTGAGGGATTCCTAGCTAAGCTTGGAATCGCAGGATCCCTCCAAGGTCTGTCCCGTCCCGTCACCCTTCAACCAGCCCAACCGCTGTTGCACCCATCTGGAACCAGGCAGGATCCTCCCGTACCAACAATGGCGCCAAAAATAATAAAGACACTGAGGCTCCTGGCTCCATCGGATCCTAAGTAGCACCTCCACATAGGACTATACACCATCTTCTGCTTCAGACTAAGAAACATGCTCCAGCTCAGGGCTTTGTATATCACCGGACCCTGGAAAAACCTTCCCTGGAAAGTACCTGAAAGGTAGGAGATCGACCTCGAACCGGAGCTGACCCGTTCTCAATTTCGAAGCAGCAGCCATCTTGTCACGTCCCTTCCCAGAGCCGCGCGGGAAGCTTATGGGCTTTCGCGCGCTTCAGCACTGACGTCATCACCTCGCGCCTCTCTATCGCGAGATTTAGGATACTTCCAGATGACGTCGGGCTCCACGAGATTCAAGATGGAGGTCCGAGATCAAGCCACTATTGCTTCTGAGCGGACCCAAACGGATGAGGATTCAGAAGAGTCTACCCAAGTCATTTAACACAGTTTGAAGCACAAGACACCCTAACACAACATACATAAACACTATGACTTCTAATAAAATGCAGACCTTCATAAGACATCAAGCATTTCACACACTTTCTACACCCTACATATTTTTGTCCGTCCTCTAGTAAATACCACTGCTATATAATAACATATACCCCGTCGACCTAATATTTAGAGGTTATGATGGAATACTAATACTATAACATCTGATCATAACCCTTATAAAGGAATCCAGGGGATGATTTGGAGATGTAAAAGATGGGGGTCACAGTTAGCTTATAATAGTAATACTGATAGAATCAACAGAGACTAAATGAATCACCTCATATAAATGTAAACAAAAATACACTTAAATATATTATGTAGTATATTAGGTAGATCTTATAGTTGAGAAGTTAACACTATCAATGCTGTGTCTATATATATATATATATATATATATATATATCTTTGTTTGTGTTATCTAATTATCCCTGAACTGTTAAATACAGGCAAAAGAAGCGTTACACAGATGTCACGCAAAAAATATAAGCATGTGTTGTCTGTCACAGAAACATATTAGACAACATACCAGTTGAAAGGGTTTTGTAGATTAGACAAGATACATAGAAGATATCTACAGGTTGTATATTTCTTTTTATTTTTTATCTAATATGGTCGTGTTTTCAATGTAGATTATAAGGACTAAAAGCCATATCAATACAGTTACTAGAGAAGTTGATATACGTAATTTAGTGTATAGTATCAATAGTTGGGTGACAATACCCTTGTTTCTTAAACACTTATATAGGTTAAGATGGCCACGTATTCCCTAAAAACACCCTAATGAAAGGAAATACTACAAAATATATCGGCTATATGAGACAGGACATGAAAAATACATATGTTCTATACATCATAGGCTTTACTTATATATACATGTTATGTTATTTCAGTTGAATAATATTCATATCATTGCTATTGTTCTCGTTGCAACTTACCAGCTACGGTCGTTGATTGTATATATGCTAATATCACGGTTATAAGTTTGGTTGTTTGTGAAAAGTGTCGGTGGGGCTCCCCCCCCACCGCGCATGTGTTCTTTTTTTCGGTCCCCAGATTTGGGGATCCGTTCCCAAGACCCAGGGTGGTCGTCCTCCCTAACAGGAGATTGGCCCATCCATAAAATGGAGCCAGACGACTCACCCTCTGGGCACAGGGGCTACTCTCGGGGGCTCCCGAGATACACCCCTGTCTCCCGTTCTCCCCTTTATACATTTTTTCTTTTTGTTTCCTTTTTCTCCCATACCCGTTTTAGTCCCTGTGTTGCTTCCCCTGTTATGTCTACCCTGCCCCACCCTTTCCCACCCCTTCCCTCCCTAGGGTGCTCGGCAACCGACTAGAACATCAAGCGGACATAACAAATATGGACATATCAGGAAAGATCTTCATGACTAACTTCATGAGTAAGTACGTAAATCACCGCACACACTATCTCTTATACCATAAAACATGGCTTTAACACTAATCTCACATAATGTAAAGGGCTTTAATAGCCCGATCAAAAGAAAGCTTGCTTTTACGGATTACAAGAGAAGGCATGCAGAGGTGTTATTCTTACAGGAAACACACTTCAGTAATAACAATTCTCCTAAATTTCTAGACAAGGGCTTCTCCCAATTTTACACGGCATCAGTCAAAAAAAGAGGAGTTGCCATCGTATTTAGTAACACAACCCCATTTGTTGCCCAGACAATCAAAAAAGACTCAGAAGGTCATTTTATTATATTAACAGGGACAATACATGAGCAGCCCATCACTTTGGCCTCCCTCTATGCCCCCTGTACACAGGAGGCAGCTTTCTTTGAAATATTCTTTCGGTTATTAAACTCAGTAGCTAAAGGATATACTATTATAGCAGGAGATTTCAACATTACAATGCAGTCCTCACTAGACAGATCAGGCTGAGGCGACTCTGATAATAAAAAAGCTCAAGACACCCTACGCAGGGCCCTGAAAGATAATCAACTAGTCGACATATGGAGGGAGCTCCACCCTACGACTAGGGATTATACTTTTTACTCCCACCCACATACCTCATACAGCAGGATTGATTACCTCTTCGTTTTGTGCCACTTGGTTCCCAAGGTCTCCCATACGATGATCCATGATATTTCATGGTCTGACCACGCACCAATTGAGCTCAGGTGCAACAATATACAGGCCAATCGACCAGGTGCAAACTGGAAACTCAATGAATCTATCCTCAAAATACCCGAAAACCGCGATACAATTGATCAAGAAATAGCTCAATTCTTTGAGATAAACACAGGCTCTGTGGAGTCCCATACAGTTCTATGGGAGGCTCACAAAGCAACCTTAAGGGGCATATTAATCAATACTACGGCCAAAAGAAAAAGATTAAGAGACTCCAAAATTCGGACGCTCCAATCCAAATTACATTCCCTGTTATCAAATCACAAGGACAATCCAGACCCGATCACGACACAGGAACTGAAAGACACAAAAATTGAACTAAATATGTTATTGACTTCCCGGGCAGATAATTCTTTATGTTGGTCTAAGAGGAAGTTTTACGAAAAAGCAAACAGGCCGGATACGATGCTAGCTCGAGCATTAAAAGATAGGCAATCTAAGTTTAATATCCAAGCTATACGCTTAAAATCGGGTATAATCACGGCCAACCCCCAAAAAATAGTAGAAGAATTCGGTTTATTCTATGGTTCCCTATACGATGGAAAGAAAGTGGCACATAATAATAACACGAGCAGAGCACTGAGAGATTTCTTAGTCAGCTCAAAACTAGAGAGATTGACAGAGCTAGACAGAGAAGCTATGGGCGCTGACTTCACATTGGAAGAAGTGTTGCAAGCCATCAAGGAGCTTAAACAATCAAAGGCTCCAGGTCCTGATGGCTTTTCGGGGCTTTACTATAAGAAATTTTCTGAGTCACTTGCCCCGAGGCTGCTCCAAATGTTTGACGCTATCTTAGCGGGAGCCCCTATTCCTGAGGACATGCTACGAGTGTCTATATCACTTATATATAAACCTGGCAAGGATCCGCTAAATTGTAAAAGCTATAGGCCAATATCTCTAATTAATACTGATATCAAAATATATGCTAAATTACTGGCCAATAGATTGAGTCTCATCCTACCCAGACTAATACACCCAGATCAAGTCGGTTTTGTTAAGGGGAGGCAGGCAGCGGATAACACCCGACGATTTATTGATCTGTGGGAATTGGCTAACAAAAATAATACACAAAGAATGCTATTAAGTCTGGATGCAGAAAAAGCTTTTGATAGGATAGACTGGCCATACTTAAAAGAGACGCTCGCGGCATTTGGCTTCGGAAATTGGGTAAGTAGAGCGATTATGTCGTTATACTCAGGCCCATCCGCCAGGGTCATACATCAGGGCTTCCCCTCAGTCCCATTTCAAATCCAGAGTGGCACAAGACAAGGTTGCCCTTTATCTCCCCTACTGTTCGCCCTATGTATTGAACCCCTCGCGGCACGAATCCGAGATAGTCCGGACATCTCAGGGTTAAACGTTTACTCTCAATCACATAAAGCTGCCCTGTATGCTGTTGATATCCTATTAATTATCTCCAAACCCCTTACTTCATTACCTAACCTGTTCGACCTACTAGATAAATTCTCCAAGGTCTCAGGTTTCAAGATTAACCAATCCAAATCTGAAGCTCTGAATATCAACCTCCCTAGACATACAGAGAAATTACTGAAGTTAAATTTCAATTTTAACTGGCAAAAGTACTCGATAAAATATTTGGGGATCCATATCACCAAAGATGCAAAAAGCATCTATAAAGCAAATTACCCCAAACTGATCTGGACTCTAAAACAAGACCTAATCAGATGGTCTTCCAAGAAGATTTCTTGGATTGGAAGGATTCACAGCGTTAAAATGAATCTACTTCCTCGTATCCTATACAGTACCTCTTCCAGACATTATCTGTGCCACTCAAACTGAAGGACATACTCTCACTTCAGTCTGGAATATCTAATTTTATCTGGGGAGGTAAGAAACCGAGTAAATAAATTAAACATAAAGAGACCTACATTAGCTGGTGACTTAGCGGTACCCTGCCTGTTGTCATATTTTAAAGCGGCTCAATTAAGCCAGGTTATACAGTGGCATTCAGACCCCAAATTAAAAAGATGGGTAGAGCTCGAACATGCGGCTTGCTCCCCTTTAGAGCTTGATAATTTGATTTGGCTACCTAAAACATCAAGGAAAAACACTATTTTACCGCTCACCTCAATGGCTAACTCCATATCTGTTTGGGAAGTATCTAGATTAAAAAAATCACTAACCTCAGCAGGTTCTCTGATGTCACCCATTTGGAATAATCCTATCTTTGCACCGGGCCTTATTGGCCTTAACCACTCAATTTGGAAACAAAAAGGCTATGCTAGACTCAAAGACCTGGAGGGCTTTGATCTAAAAATTAAATCTTTTGACCACCTCAGACTAGAAAAAGACATTTCCCATGCTGAATTCCATAAATACCTCCAGCTCCGATCATTTTATAATAAACTGGCCCCATACCCCCCATTGACGAATTTTGAAAAGCTCTGTCGGGCAGAATCCAACACTAAGGGACTCATATCTACGATATTGTATTGTATTGTATGTCTTTATTTATATAGCGCCATTAGTGTACATAGCGCTTCACAGTAGTAATACATGTGGTAATCAAATAAATAACAGATAATATAAATAACAGATGATGGGAATAAGTGCTTTAGACATAAAAGTAACATTTCGGAAGAGGCGTCCCTGCCCCGAGGAGCTTACAGTCTAATTGGTAGGTAGGTAGAACGTACAGAGACAGTAGGAGGGAGTTCTGGTAAGTGCGTCTGCAGGGGGCCAAGCTTTATGTATCGTGTTCAGAATATCCACAGTGCTATTCATATGCTTCTTTAAGCAAGTGTGTCTTAAGGTGGGTCTTAAAGGTGGATAGAGAGGGTGCTAGTCGGGTACTGAGGGGAAGGGCATTCCAGAGGTGTGGGGCAGTCAGTGAAAAAGGTTTAAGGCGGGAGAGGGCTTTAGATACAAAGGGGTTAGAAAGAAGACATCCTTGAGAAGAACGCAAGAGTCTGGATGGTGCATACCGAGAAATTAGGGATGAGATGTAAGGAGGGGCAGAAGAATGTAAAGCTTCAAAAGTGAGGAGAAGAATGGCGTGTGAGATGCGGGATTTGATCGGAAGCCAGGAGAGGGATTTCATGAGGGGAGATGCTGAGACAGATCTAGGAAAGAGTAGAGTGATTCTGGCAGCAGCATTTAGGATAGATTGTAGGGGAGACAGGTGAGAGGCAGGAAGGCCAGACAGCAGGAGGTTACAGTAATCAAGACGGGAGAGAATGAGGGCCTGAGTCAGAGTTTTAGCAGTCGAACAACAGAGGAAAGGGCGTATCTTAGTTATATTGCGGAGGAAAAAGCGACAAGTTTTAGAAATGTTTTGAATGTGAGGGGCGAATGTGAGAGAGGAGTCGAGTGTGACCCCTAGGCAGCGTGCTTGGGCTACTGGGTGAATGATTGTAGTTCCAACAGTAATGTGGAAGGAGGTAGTAGGGCCAGATTTGGAAGGAAGTATGAGGAGCTCTGTTTTAGCCATGTTGAGTTTAAGGCGTCGGAGGGCCATCCAGGATGATATAGCAGAGAGACATTCAGAAACTTTGGTTTGTACAGCAGGTGTAAGGTCAGGTGTTGAAAAGTTTATTTGTGTGTCGTCGGCATAGAGGTGATAATTAAACCCAAAAGATGTTATTAGGTCACCTAGAGAGCGTGTGTACAGAGAAAAGAGAAGAGGTCCCAGGACAGAGCCCTGGGGTACCCCCACAGAGAGATCAATAGAGGAGGAGGAGGTGTTAGCAGAAGAGACACTAATATATAAGAGATATACAGAGAGGTAGTCGAGCCTGCAGCCTCAAAGCAACAATCACCTTCCTTCCGTATCCAATGGGAGAGAGACCTAGGGGAGTCCCTAGAAGACGATGAATGGAACACTATATTCTTAGGGGCCGCAAAAAGTTCGATATGCACCACACTGAAGGAGAACGCATATAAAGTTCTTATGAGATGGTACCTCACCCCACTCAAACTATCTAAGTTTATACCAGGGTCCTCCCCATTGTGCCCTAAACAATGTGGAGGAACAGCTGACCTGTTACATATGCTGTGGTCTTGCCCGCTGATATCCCCGATATGGGAAAAGATTAGAAATTGGATCCAGAGAATATTCGATCTCACTATTCCTCCAGACCCTTGGCTGTTTCTTCTGAACAGACCCATAAAGGGCCTCTCCAAATCACACAATAAACTAATTCACATTTTGCTCTAGCAACACGGTGTGAGATCGCAGCATTATGGAAACGCCCCGATATCCCAATTATCCCAAAGATTCGGAATCGTATTTGGTTTATCTGCCAGATGGAAAAGTTAACGAGTTTAGTTAATGACACTGGCAACAATTATCTAAAAGTATGGGCTCCTTGGCTTGCCCAAACAGACATCCCCGGGGTAGAGCGTAATACAATTTGGCTATAATAGTAATAAATGCGTTCTCCTACAGGGACATGAAACCCAACCCCAAACCGGGAGAGCCTCACACTCATACCCAATCATATATATCACCGATTGGTTTTGTTAGCTGATATACAGCCTTCGAGACGCAAGGTGTTCGTCGGAAGCGGGTGTATCCTTACCCTCAGACCCCCTTTCCTTCTCTCCCCCCCCCCACGCCCTTTCCTTTACCTCCCTCCGACCCCCCTCCTCCCCTTTTTTTTTTAATGATTATTTCTCCCCTTATAACAATTATCATTTACCCCAGTCCCCTTCAATACAAAGGATGATTCACACTCACGAGGTTAAGTAGGGCTCGAAAAACCACGTGAGCTTGCTATGATGTTGTCATTGTATATTATATGCTATATGTGTACCTGATATGTTTTTTATGTATAACATGCACTTATGTATAATAAAATACAAGTTATAAAAAAAAAACTAACATAAAATTATTTTTTTTCTTTATCTGAGCATCATGGATTCAAAAATACCGTGTTTTGTTTGATAATACCAATGCTATCCTTCTTTTTTTGCCCTTTCAGACATGTCAATTCTAATTCATTGTCTGTGAGTCTCACTGACTTAGGATCAATAGTAGGTTGTTAACCAAGCAGAGACGTAAATCAGTGAGATTGGCAGATGCTGAACCAAACCATGTTATTTGGATGGAAAAGTACTGATTTGTATCAGTGAGACTCCAGTTAAGATTTAAAATGTGTGAAACCAATTTCAATTCAATGAGACAGATATACAGAAGAATCTTTATTACGGACCAAAACCGTGATCCTGTAATAAAAGTCTTATTTTTTTGTATGAAAAGACTCATATTTACCTGTCTTCCCATGCATATTCAGTCAAGTTTGTATGGTGCGCCCAACCAAGCTACCTGCATCCCACAGATAACTACATACTGTATTCTGTGTAATCACTGAATATCAGAGTTTCCATAGGATTTAATGGCAGTGTAACTGCAGAATATAACAAGATTTCCCACGAAAACACAACAGAGGAGACACAAAAAAGTCTGTTAGAATTTTATATAGGAGCGTCGTCCTGCAGCTGAAATGTCGGCAGTAGGCTCATGATGGGGATACATGAAGCTCTGATAAGGGATATTGGACCTCGTTTGGCGTTACTTGCCATTGACTTGAATGGCAGATGAAGTTCCAATATCCCTTATCAGATGTCTGTGAATTCCCCCCCCCCCCAGTAGATTTCAGTTAAATCTCACTGATGGAATTCAGTGGTGGATATGTATCAGAGTATCCCGCTGCAAATCTGTCACAACACTGGAGCAAAAAACTTCACCATAAGTATCCAAGTGTAGCCTGGTTCCTTTTTAATTCAGTATGCTACCAATGCTGTCTAACTTGTTGGATCGCAGGGCCTAAGCCTCCGCCACGGAGAGCCTGGGGCGATAGGTACGTGTACAGATAATCTCTTACCAAGTGCCACGCCTCCACCTGTGATGGCTCCCAGCAGAGCGGGAGTGGTTCCTCACAGGACAACAATATAATACCACGTACACAGCATATAAAAGAAACAGTGACTTTACTTTCGGTAACCATAACCATACATGTCATACATTAAGCGTCTCTCTTCTAGGAGACACAATAGCTAGCGCGTTTCGCAGGATGCGACCCTTCACCGTGTGCCCACACCGTGTCAAATTCCCCCACACCACAACCCCACCCCCAAAGTAAGGTATGTGTGTGTGTGACTGCGCAGCCACTTATGTACTGATTTATAGTTGGTGCACTTATGAATGTTACCTGCCGAGCGCTCCAGCGCTCGGACCTGCAAACAGACTTCGCAAAGGATCCGATGATGATGAGGCATCAGGTATACCTTCCAGGGCGATCCCACCCGGTTGGCTACTGCTGTGCTTGAAGAGGTCTGATCCCAAACCTTGGTGATGAGGCCGCGACAGTCTCTGGGTCTTAACACGTCTCTCTCTCTAATGTGACAGGTTCCTGTACTAGGGCCTGTCCCTGCATCAACTCCAACTGACTGTGACTCAGGGTATAACTGGGCCGGGGTATGAGGCCTAGTGTAGGGGCTACTTGCCTCTCTACAAGCGAGCTCCTTCCCCTTCCCGGTCTTCTCTGCCTAACGTGCTCCCCTGCGCAACCTCCTAACTCTTCCTACTGCGAATCCTGTCGCCCTATAGGCTCCCTGGCGTCACCTGGTCTCGCTGAGGCTCCTGGGACTCGTAGTCCCCTGTGGTGCGTCCCCTCTGATTGGCCCATGTTTCGCGGGCTACCACACTCCTACTGCACATGCGTGACCTCTCCTCTGTCGCCGTCGCCAATGGGGCTCACTGTGCATGCGTCAGTACTCAAAATGGCGGCTCCTATACACTCAGGCCGCTGCGGAGCCTCCGGTGCACCGGAGCGCTCCCTGTACACTCTGCAACCTTCCCCTATTCTCCCATTGCAGCGAAGATAAAGGTGAAGCTGGGGGACATGGCTACATCAGCAATACATCTCATTCCATTCTATAGGACCTTTTTATTTGTCTCTTTTTGCAGCAGTTTTCTCCTAGTTTTGCAGATGGGAGACTTCGATACATATCCTCCATTGCTTTCATATTCCACTGCCTTTTTGGGTCGAGAATCCCCCCCAAATCTCAGTGATTTTAGTCTTTAAAGGTTTACATTTGTGAACAATGGGTGGTGCAATCCCAATCAAAACGACTCAAAAGCACATGCACTCAAAGAAATCAAACATAGATATATCTTATTTTGTTGAAAATACTTCTAACAAATCATTCAATAGGCTCTTAATCAACAGCCACATTATTTCCTGTGAAAAAAACAGTACCTATTGTTATATACCAAAAACAACAAATATATTCCGATATCTTTGCAGTGTTAGAGCATAACAAAAACATAACAAGGAATGTACATCAGAAAATAGTATATAAAGAAAGACTTGCTAAAGACATCAACAAAAAGTATGTGTTTTTTTTAGATTGAGTATTAACGTATGCACCTTTAAATGTTTTTTGTTGACAATATGTAAAATAAAATAAAATCAATAAGTAAATAACAATTGCTTAATAGCTATATCACATAACCGGCTGTTTCGGTGTAAATGCTGTTTCTGTCTAGTAATTCATGGGAATATGGGATAAGATAAATTTGTGTGATCTACTGTATATATAGGGTGTCCAGATTTACAAAAGTAAAAACCGGGACACATAAAAAAAAATTAGAGAACAAATGACATCACCAACTGCGCTTTATGTCTCCTTTATGTCTCTCCGCCGCTCTCTGTCCCCCCTTCTTAGGTTGAGTCCCCACTGGCGCTGAGCGCGCTCATGCTTGGAGAGCGCTCCAAGCATGAGCGCCGGGTGTCCTGCTTGTACGCGCGCGCGGGGGAGGGGGGGGGGGCATTGCGGGTAGTTGAGCGTGTGGGTAAGTATAGGTTTTTATTTACTTAAGCGCCAAGCGCGGGTGAGCGTGTGTGCCCTCGCATGAGCGCCGCGAGCGCAACGTGAGCGGGGACTTACATATAGCTATGTATGTAAATAACTGCCACCCGCTCAGTGCTAGGGGGGACACAGCCTTACACACACCCATTCTCTCCCCCACCCATCCCTCCATTGTCGTTCCCCCCATCACTCCATTCTCGTTCCACCCCATCCTCGTACCACGCCCCATCACTCCATTCTCATTCCACCCTTCCCATTCTTTCTATCTCCCCATTCGCTCTCTCCCCCATTCTGTGTGTGACTCTCTCTCCCATTCTCTACAGTATCTCTCTCTCTCCTCCCCCCATTTGTGTGTGTCTCTCCCCTATTCTGTGTGCGTCTCTCTCCCCCATTCTCTGTGTGCCTCTCTCTTCCCCATTCTCTGTGTGTGTCTCTCTCTCCCTCATTCTCTGTGTGTCTCTCTCTCATTCTCTTTCCCCCATTCTCTGTGTGTGCGTCTCTTTCTCCCCCATTCTCTCCGTGTCTCCACCATTCTCTGTGTCTCTCCCGAATTCTGTGTGTGCATCTCTCTTCCCCATTCTGTGTGTGTGTCTCTCCTCCATTCTGTGTGTGCATCTCTCTCTCCCCCATTCTGTGTGTCTGTGTGTGTGTCTCTATCTCTCCTCAATTCTGTGTGTGTGTGTCTCTCTCTCCCCCATTCTGTGTGTGTGTGTGTCTCTCCCATTCTCTGTGTGTGTGTCTCTCTCTCCCCCATTCTCTGTGTGTCTCTCTCCCCCATTCTCTATGTGTCTCTCTCTCCCCCATTCTCTGTGTGTGTCTCCCCCATTCTCTGTGTCTGTCTCTCCCCCATTCTGTGTGTGCGTCTCTCAACCCCATTCTCTGTGTCTCTCCCTCCCCATTCTCTGTGTCTCTCTCCCCCATTCTCTGTCTCTCTCTCCCACATTCTGTGTGTGTGTCTCTCCCCCATTCTGTGTGTGCATCTCTCGCTCCCCCATTCTCTGTGTGTGTGTCTCTCTCTCTCCCCAATTCTCTGTGTGTCTCTCTCCCCCATTCTCTGTGTGTGTCTCTCCCCCATTCTCTGTGTGTGCGTTTCTCTCCCCCATTGTCTGTGTGTGCTGCCTCTCTATCCCCACCATGCTGCCTCTCTCCTCCTCCCCATGCTGCCTCTCTCCTCCCCCCATGCTGCCTCTTCTCCCCCCATGCTGCCTCTCTCCTCTCCCCCATGCTGCCTCTCTCCCCCCCCATGCTGCCTCTCTCCCCCCCCATGCTGCCTCTCTCCCCCCCCATGCTGCCTCTCTCCTCCCCCCATGCTGCCTCTCTCCTCTCCCCCATGCTGCCTCTCTCCTCTCCCCCATGCTGCCTCTCTCCTCTCCCCACATGTTGCCTCTCTCCTCCCCCCATGCTGCCACTCTCCTCCCCCCTCCATGCTGCCTCTCTCATCCATGCTGCCTATCCCTCCCCCATGCTGCCTCTATCTCCCCCATGCTACCTCTCTTTCCCCCCCATGCTGCATCTCTCCCCACCATGCTGCTTCTCTCTCCCCGCCATGCTGCCTCTCTTCCCCCCCCATGCTGCCTCTCTCTCCCCCCATGCTGCCTCTCTCTCCCCCCATGCTGCCTCTCTTTCCTCCCCATGCTGCCTCTCTTGCCCCCCATGCTGCCTCTCTTCCCCCCCATGCTGCCTCTCCCCCCCATGCTGCATCTCTCCTCCCCCATGCTGCCTCTCTCCTCCACTCTCCATGCTGCCTCTCTCCTCCACCCTCCATGCTGCCTCTATCCTCCCCCTCCATGCTGCCTCTCCCCCCCATGCTGCCTCTCCCCACCATGCTGCATCTCTCTCAACCTCCATGCTGCCTCTCTCTCCTCTCCATGCTGCCTCTCTCTCCCCCCCATGCTGCCTCTCCCCTCCATGCTGCCTCTCCCCCCATGCTGCCTCTCTCCTCCACCCTCCATGTTGCCTCTCTCTCCCCTCCATGCTGCCTCTCTCTCCTCTCCATGCTTCCTCTCTCTCCCCCCACGCTGCCTCTCTTTCCCCCATGCTGCATCTCTCTTTCCCCCCATGCTGCATCTCTCTCTCCCCCATTCTAGGTGTCTGCGTCTCTCTCTCCCCCATTCTCTGTATGTGTGTCTCTCTCCCCCCCATTCTCTGTGTGTGCTGCCTCTCTATCCCCACCATGCTGCCTCTCTCCCCCCCATGCTGCCTCTCCTCCCCCCATGCTGCCTCTCTCCTCTCCCCCCATGCTGCCGCTCTCCTCTCCATCCATGCTTCCTCTCCTCCCCTCATACTGCCTCTCTCCTCTCCCCCTATGCTGCCTCTCTCCTCCCCCCATGCTGCCTCTCTCCTCCCCCTCCATGCTGCCTCTCTCTCCCCTCCATGCTGCCTATCCCTCCCCCCATGCTGCCTCTCTCTCCCCCCATGCTGCCTCTCTCCTCTCCCCCCATGCTGCCGCTCTCCTCTCCCTCCATGATTCCTCTCCTCCCCCCATACTGCCTCTCTCCTCTCCCCCTATGCTGCGTCTCTCCTCTCCCCCCATGCTGCCTCTCTCTCCCCTCCATGCTGCCTATCCCTCCCCCCATGCTGCCTCTCTCTCCCCCCAGGCTGTCTCTCTTTCCCCCCATGCTGCATCTCCCCCCCATGCTGCGTCTCTCCCCCCCATGCTGCGTCTCTCCCCCCCATGCTGCGTCTCTCCCCCCCATGCTGCTTCTCTCTCCCCCCCATGCTGCTTCTCTCTCCCCCCCCATGCTGCTTCTATCTCCCCCATGCTGCTTCTCTCTCCCCGCCATGCTGCCTCTCTCCCCCCCATGCTGCCTCTATCCTCCCCTCCATGCTGACTCTCTCCCCCCCATGCTGCCTCTCTCTCACCTCCATGCTACCTCTCTCTCCTCTCCATGCTGCCTCTTCCCCCCCCCCATGCTGCCTCTCCCCCCATACTGCCTCTCCCCCCCATGCTGCCTCTCTCCTCCACCCTCCATGCTGCCTCTCTCCTCCACCCTCCATGCTGCCTCTATCCTATCCCTCCATGCTGCCTCTCTCTCCCCTCCATGCTGCCTCTCTCTCCCCCCCAATGCTGCCTCTCTCTCGCCACATGCTGCTTCTCTCTCCCCCCATGCTGTCTCTCTCTCCCCCCATGCTGCCTCTCTCTTTCCCCATGCTGCCTCTCTCCTCCCCCATGCTGCTTCTCTCTCCCCCCATGCTGCTTCTCTCTCCCCGCCATGCTGCCTCTCTCCCCTCCATGCTGCCTCTTTCTCTCTCCCCCCCCAATGCTGCCTCTCTCTCCTCTCCATGCTGCCTCTCTCCCCCCCCATGCTGCCTCTCCCCCCATACTGCCTCTCCCCCCATGCTGCCTCTCTCCTCCACCCTCCATGCTGCCTCTCTCCTCCACCCTCCATGCTGCCTCTATCCTATCCCTCCATGCTGCCTCTCTCTCCCCTCCATGCTGCCTCTCTCTCCTCTCAATGCTGCCTCTCTCTCCCCTCCATGCTGCCTCTCTCTCCCCCATGCTGAGTCTCTTTCCCCCCCATGCTGCTTCTCTTCCCCCCCATGCTGCCTCTCTCTCCCCCCATGCTGCCTCTCTCTTTCCCCATGCTGCCTCTCTCCTCCCCCCATGCTGCTTCTCTCTCCCTCCATGCTGCTTCTCTCTCCCCGCCATGCTGCCTCTCTCCCCCCATGCTGCCTCTCTCTCCCCCATGCTGCCTCCCTCCTCCCCCATGCTGCCTCTATTCCCCCCCATGCTGCCTCTATTCCCCCCCCATGCTGCATCTCTCCACAACCCATGCTGCCTCTCTTCCCCCCCCCATGCTGCATCTCTCCTCCCCCCATGCTGCCTCTCTCCTCCACCCTCCATGCTGCCTCTCTCCTCCCACTCCATGATGCCTCTATCCTCCCCTCCATGCTGACTCTCTCCCCCCCCATGCTGCCTCTCTCTCACCTCCATGCTACCTCTCTCTCCTCTCCATGCTGCCTCTCTCCCCCCCCATGCTGCCTCTCCCCCCATACTGCCTCTCCCCCCCATGCTGCCTCTCTCCTCCACCCTCCATGCTGCCTCTCTCCTCCACCCTCCATGCTGCCTCTATCCTATCCCTCCATGCTGCCTCTGCCCCCCCCATGCTGCCTCTCTCCTCCCCCCATGCTGCCTCTCTCCTCTCCCCCATGCTGCCTCTCTCCTCTCCCCCATGCTGCCTCTCTCCTCTCCCCCGCATGCTGCCTCTCTCCTCCCCCCATGCTGTCACTTTCCTCTCCCCCCATGCTGCCTCTCTCTCCCCCCATGCTGCCTCTCTTTCCCCCCCATGCTGCGTCTCTCCCCCCATGCTGCTTCTCTCTCCCTCCCATGCTGCTTCTCTCTCCCCCCATGCTGCTTCTCTCTCCCTGCCATGCAGCCTCTCTCCCCCCATGCTGCCTCTCTCTCTCTCTCCCCCCCCAATGCTGCCTCTCTCTCCCCCCATGCTGCTTCTCTCTCCCCCCATGCTGCCTCTCTCTCACCCCCATGCTGCCTCTCTCTTCCCCCCATGCTGCCTCTCTCTTTCTGGAGGAAATCTCATACTTTCGCAGACTTCCATCACTACAAATTTATGCTATCCTGTTTCAACTCTGCCCTCACCCAAGCTAAACAAGCCTACTTTTCTTCACTAATCAACATGCAAAAGTCTAACCCACGACGACTGTTCTCTGTTTTTGATGCTCTACTCAAACCACCCTTACCTGCTTCTCCTTCCACCATCTCCACTCAGGACTTTGCTGACTATTTTAAGGAAAAGGTGGAATCCATACATCAGAACATCCCACCTGTTTCTTCCTCCCATCCTACACCTCTTCCTAACTCTCCTCCTGCCTCCTTGACTCCTTTTCCACTGACTCAGAGGAGGATGTGTCGCTGTTGATCGCCTCTTCTCCCTCTACCACTTGCTCTCTTGACCCCATTCCCTCCCATCTCCTAAAAACTCTTGGTCCTACTATAATCCCTACGCTCACACACATTTTTAACTCCTCCCTCTGCTCTGGAACCTTTCCATCCTCCTTCAAACATGCAACAGTTATAACTGTCTTTCTAACTATCGACCTGTCTCCCTCCTGCCTTTTGACTCTAAACTCCTTGAACGTCTTGTATTCTCTCGCTTGCTCCACTTTCTCAACACCTATTCTCTCCTAGACCCTCTACAATCTAGCTTCCGCACTGCTCACTCCACAGAAACAGCCCTCACTAAAATAACTGATGACCTCCATGCTGTCACAGACAGAGGTCATTACACTCTGCTCATATTACGCGACCTCTCTGCAGCATTTGACACCGTGGACCACCCTCTTCTCCTTCACATTCTCCATACTTTTGGTATTCAGAACAAAGCTCTATCCTGGATCTCATCCTACCTCTCCCATCGTACTTTCAGTGTCTTTTCCGCTAACACCTCCTCCTCCTCCTCTATTGATCTCTCTGTGGGGGTACCCCAGGGCTCTGTACTGGGACCTCTTCTCTTTTCTCTGTACACACTCTCTCTAGGTGACCTAATAACATCTTTTGGGTTTAAATATCACCTCTATGCTGACGACACACAAATGTACTTTTCAACACCCGACCTTACACCTGCTGTACAAGGGAAACAAAAAAGAAAAAAGCGCAAGGCCCATAGAGTAGTATAGTTATGTTTATACACAATTAAAAACGGTTATAAACACTTACAAAAATGTAGTTGGTACAAGCACTTCGGTACTAAGATTGACCGCAGGAACAGAGGCACGTTGCTCGTCTGTTTGTCGGGGTTGTGTGAGTCCTGGCCCTCCACATGCCGACGTCATGAGTCACCTGACGCGGAAGTGAAACAGTTTGCCGATCGAGAGGAGGAGGAGGGCCAGGACTCACACAACCCCGACAAACAGACGAGCAACGTGCCTCTGTTCCTGCGGTCAATCTTAGTACCGAAGTGCTTGTACCAACTACATTGTTGTAAGTGTTTATAACCGTTTTTAATTGTGTATAAACATAATTATACTACTCTATGGGCCTTGTGCTCTTTTCTTTTTTGTTTCCCCTGTCTCTAGTTTCTTCTGGTTCCGAGGTTGGTTCCAGATGCAAGGAAGCTGCATACCCATATTTTTCGTGACTGGACTCTATATATGTGGGAACACGATTTATGATATTCTTCAAAGTATCAAGTATTAATTTTTTCTTTTTTATAGTAATTGTTCTTTATTATTGTGTTAATCCCATCCTTTATATGTGACAAATGTATGTATATATATTTTAATTTTGTTAGTAAGAGCGCTGGTGGATACATTGGATGATAGAGGGGCTAATACCCATCTAGTCCCTTATTGTGTCTAACTTACTCAAACTATTTTCACCTGCTGTACAAACCAAAGTTTCTGAATGTCTCTCTGCTATATCATCCTGGATGGCCCTCCGCCGCCTTAAACTTAACATGGCAAAAACAGAGCTCCTCATACTTCCTCCCAATTCTGGCCCTACTACCTCCTTTCATATTCTGAAAGCCAGGTTCATATGTAAGATGATTTAGCCCAGATAGTGTCAACTCGGCCCTCTTTTCCAAGCACAACAAGTCTGTTTCTTTTCTTTACTTTATTTGAGGAAAGCAGGTAACAAACAGGAACTTGTGTAGAGAAGTAGGTGTTGGGATAATGTCTCTCTGTGGTGCTTGGTAGTTAAAGGCAGGTGAAAAAGATAATCCTACCAGTACAGGAGTTTACAGCAGAGTGCTCACTCATCCAGAGGTTATGGTGGAAAAGGAAGTGAGGGGCAAGGGTCACACTAAAGGTTCAGTGAGACTGCACTAACTGTCAGCAAAAGACAGTGGGGGGGGGGGGAAATGGGAAAGCCCATAGCTGGGAGGACTGGAGATGTTGACAGAGCAACCAGGGGTATGACAGACTGGAAGGAAAAAGGGCTACATAATGTATCCATTCCATCTGCACTGGGAGTGAATGGCAAGGAAAGTGACATCCTAGTGCAGCTAGCAGGGGGAACAGCCAAGGGAAAGGGGGCTGAAACAGAGAAGGCAGACATGGGTATTTCTGTTCCATGACACTCCCCGTCTGGTATCTGGAGATACCACTATTCTAAGTATATGTGGAACATATGTGCAATATAACATAACATAGCAAACTTCATGTCCACATAATGATGGGATACCGGCCGGTACCACCAGCTTGACGTCCTTTGCCATCTCGGTAAGGTAGGTGGATACACAGCTCTAGGTTAGCTTGATGCACCACAATGTCTCTCAGAGTCCATAGAACTGGTAGTCAGTTCTTCCTTGTGATAGTCCGGTTTGGGCTTTAGGAGGATAGTCTCTGTAATAGGTCTTAAAAAGGTTTTAACGATCCCATTCTGGGTCACCCAAACTTCCACCTTGCGGACCCCTTCGTCTTCGCTTGGGATGGTTTTGATTATAATTCCCATGGGCCATTCATTTCTTGTCACCTGTTTGTCTTTCAACAGAACCACATCTCCTACTTGGATATCTGTTTTAAACGTTTGCCATTTATGGCGTTCTTGGAGTGTCACCAGATACTCGCGTCTCCAGCGATCCCAAAATGTGTTGGCCAAGCGCTGCACCTGTCTCCACTGTCGTTTGTACATATCCTTAGAGTTGAAACCTTCGACTGGGGTGGGGATGTTCCTTACTTTCTGGGTTAGCAGCATTGCTGGTGTCAAAATTCTTGGCGATTCTGGATCTGTTGACACTGGAATCAAAGGCCTAGCATTGATTATCGCTGATATTTCGGCCATGAATGTGGTTAACACTTCGTGAGTGAGTCGAGTCAGGTCGGTTTTTAGCATCATAGAGTCCAAGATACGCCAAACTACCCCGATCATGCGTTCCCATGCTCCGCCCATGTGAGAGGAGTGAGGAGGGTTGAATGTCCACGTGCACTCTTGGTCGCGCAGGTATCTTTGGATACTATTGTCTCTATTATCTTTAGTGTTTATTTGTAATTCCTTACATGCTCCAACGAAATTGGTGCCACAATCGGAGCGTATTTGTTTAACTGGTCTTCTGACTGCAAAGAATCTACTGAGGGCATTTATGAAGCTTGAAGCATCCATAGATTCTATAATCTCGATGTGTATAGCTCGCGTACTCATGCAGGTGAAGAGTACCACCCATCGTTTGCTGTTTGCTAGTCCACCTCTAGTTCTGCGTGAGATGACCATCCAGAGCCCAAATACATAGATTCCTACATAGGTAAAGAGGGGTTCTGTATTAAGTCTGTCGATAGGTAAATCTGCCATCCTTTGGTCTTGGCTTTTGCCTCGCAGCATTCGGCACCTAACACATTTGTGGAGATTACTGGCCACGCACCTTTTCATGCCAACGACCCAAATGCCCGCCGCCCTAATAGCGCCTTCTGTGAAGTGTCGTCCCTGATGCATGATTTGTTCGTGGTAGTAGCGCACCATCAAGGTAGCGATGTGATGCCGGCCAGGGATGATAAGAGGATTGCTTTCCTCCCTGCTCAGTTGGGACTTATTGAGGCGGCCTCCTACTCTCATGAGGCCGTCATTGTCGATGAAGGGATTCAACTTCCAAAGTGGGCTGTTTTTGGGAACACTCTTCCCTCCGCGAATGCAATGGATCTCTTTCGCATACGTTTCTCTCTGAACATGACTGAGAACAGTTTCCTTAGCCCTTGTTATTTCCTCTACGGTGCGCAGCTCTTTGCAGATGTGCCAGCCGTGGCAGCCGGTAGTTTTACCATCTGGTGTCTGGCGGAAGGAGGAGGCTATATGCCTGAGATGGCCTACTGCTCGCAGAAGAGCTGTCCACCTTGAGAAGCGATGGAATCGATGTGATCCGAATGCGTTTTTGTGCAATACATTGGTGAGTAACACGGATACTTGTGGGGGCCTTATCTCCGTATCCTTCTCGGGATCCACGAGTTCAAAGTCGCCAACTGGGTTGGTGGCGTTTCCACGGGCTGCGCAAGAAACGTTGGTCCTGTGAGCCATGACATGTTCTGCAGTTGAGATGCGGGTACTGATCTGGTGGCATAATCTGCGGGATTTTGATCTGTGGGCACGTGGTACCATTGTTCTGGTTGGGTTGACTTCCTGATTCTTTCTACACGGTTAGCTACGTATGCGTAGAATCTCCTTTTCTTGTTGTATATGTATCCCAGTACCACCTTGCTGTCCGTGTAGAATCTGACGGCATCTGGTTTGCTGTCCATCTCGTTCTCGATGAGCTTCGCCAGTTCTACCGCTAACACTGCATCACATAGCTCGAGTCTGGGTATAGTATGGTCGGGTTGTGGCGCCAGTTTAGCCTTGCCAAGGATGAACCTGATGTGGGAACTGCCACTCATGTCCGTGGTTTTTAGGTAGGCCACCGCTGCTATAGCTTTTGTGGAGGCATCTGAGAATACGCACAGCTCTTTGCTGTGTGCAGCGGTGAGAGATATAGGTGAGTAGGGGCGTGGGATCTGAAGTTGCTCAAGGGCCTTCAAGGAGTGCTTCCACGTCTCCCACTCTTTCTGTTTTTCTGGGGGTAGTGGGGTGTCCCATTCCTGTTTTTCGAAGGACATTTCTCTGAGAAGAGACTTCCCTTGTATAGTGACAGGAGCCACGAATCCTAGCGGATAGTAAAGACTGTTAACGGTGGACAGGACTCCGCGACGTGTGAAGGGTTTTTCTTCGATGGCTACCTGGAACGTAAAGATATCTGTTTTAAGATTCCAGCTTATCCCCAGGCTCCGCTGTATGGGAGGCGTGTCGGTCCCCAGATCCAAATTCTTGAGATCGTTTGCTTGATCATCTGCATGGAACGCCTTCATCACTATGGCACTGTTGGAAGCTATTTTGTGCAATCTTAGGTTGGCATTTGCTAACATCTTTTGTGTCCTATGGCTTCTATGGCTTCTTTTGTGTCTATGGCTTCTTCTTCGGTGAGAACTGATTTTAATCCGTCGTCCACATAGAAGTCTCTTTCGACGAAGTTTCTGGCGTCTTTCCCGAACTCTGCTTCTCCGTCTTGGGCCGTTCTTCTGAGGCCGTAGGCAGCCACCGCAGGTGATGGGCTGTTCCCGAAGACATGTACTTTCATGCGGTACTCCGTGACTTCGTTTTCTATGTCGTCATCTTGGTACCACAGGAATATTAAGTAGTTACGGTTGTCTTCTTGCACAAGGAAGCAGTGGAACATCTGTTGAATGTCTGCTGTTACGGCGATTGGCTCCTTGCGGGAGCGGATCAACACTCCCAGAAGACTGTTCGTCAGATCCGGCCCGGTAAGGAGGACATCGTTTAGGGAGACTCCCTGATGCTGAGCACCGGAGTCGAATACCACTCTAATTTGGCCAGGTTTCTTGGGGGTGGTAGACGCCAAACGACGGGAGGTACCAGCAGTCTTCGCCTTCTCTCAGTGGGGGTGCCGACTCTGCATGGCCACTGTGGAAGATTTTCTGCATGAAGGCCACAAAGTGTTCCTTGGTCTCCGGTTTCCTTTGTAGGTTACGGCGGAGCGAAGCGAGTCTAGACATGGCGTGGTCCCTGTTGTTTAGGAGGCATCTTCTTGGTGAGCGGAATGGTAGTGGGGCCACCCAACTGCCTAATTCGTCCTTGAAGAGCTCCTTATCCATTAACTTCAGGAACTCTTTATCTTCCATTGACGGCGCCTGTTTGTCGTCGTCCTTTGTTGTCTGGAACACCGTAATCCCTAGGTCATTGGGGTATTTTTCTGTCACGAGCGCGTCTCCATAGTTCCTTTTGGTCACGAGCTTCTTGTGGACTTGGAAGTGGTTCGGACAGGGTTTGAAGTGCGATGTACGACCGTTCTCCAACAAGTTTGTTCGTAGGGCGTCTACGTTGTCGGGTCCTCGTATTCTGTCTATGCATACTTCTCCCACTAACACCCATCCTAGATCGAGCCTTTGAGCGCTTGGGCCGTTGTGGTCCCCGTTTCGCTGTTCGCGGATCTTGTGTGCTCTCATGATGTCCCTGCCAAGTAGCAGCATGGTCTGGGCACCTTCTTCTAGCGGTGGGATATGATCGGCAATAGCCTTTAGATGGGGATGGTGCCACGCCACGTCTGGTGTGGGGATCTCACTCCTATCTTCTGCCATGTGATTGCACTCGAAGAGTGTGGGAAGGGGCATGTTCACTTTGCCGTCTATTGAGCATACGGTGTAGCCATTCACTCTTCTCCCTGTGGTCTCCATTCGCCCTGCGCACGTTCTGAGAGTGTAAGGAGAAGCGCTGTCTTGTATGTTAAACATGTCGAAGAATTCTGACCTGACCAGCGATCGGATGCTCTGGTCGTTGATGATTGCATACATCCTTCTAGCTCTTTGGGGTTGTCCCTCTGGGTGCACTGCTACCAGACATATTTTAGAGCAAGATCTACCGTCGTTTCCATCTCCGCATACTTCTGTGCATTTGGACGCTACCGACGTCGTGGGGGGGGGGGGTATCTCCCACTTCTTCCTCCCCGCCCTGCTTTGTCGAAGGGTTAGGGGCTTTGCTTGCTTTGGGCTTCATAGCTTCCGGGTGTAAAGCGGCTATGTGCCTGTCGCTATCGCACTCTGTGCATTTCATAGCTTCTTTGCAGTCCTTGAATAAATGAGTTGTGGAAGCACAACATTTGAAACAAGCTCCCCATTCCCTGAGTAAGTTCTTTCGCTCCTCTATGGGTTTCATTCTGAATCCGATACACTTGTTAAGCGGATGCGGCCTTTTGTGAATAGGGCATTCTTTGTGAGGTCCCTTGGTTGCTTGGCCCTGTCGGCCACCTGTCCGGGACTCGCGTGGGTCGTAGGGGGCACGTCCATCCTGTGGACCGAGATGGGTGTTCTGGAGTCCTTGTATCTCGCTGCTGACCTTTCGTTCCTCGGGTGGCTGGCGCTGGATGTGGTCTGCGCCCCTAAGATGAAGCTGGGGTCGTTCCTCGTCCTTGCTGCTTCGTGAATGAAGCTCAAGAAAACTGAGAATGGGGGGTAGACGACTTGCTTCTCCCTTTTGTATTTGGAACCTTGTGAAATCCATCTTTCTTGGAGGTTGAAGGGTAGCTTCTCCAGGATGAGTCTCACTCCACGAGCTGAGTCTAGGACGTTGAGACCTATTAAGGAATGGTCTTTCCTTGCGAACTCCAGTTCTTGCAGCAGGTCCCCGAGCTCTCGTAACTTCGAGTAGTTTTTAGTTGTGATCTTGGGGAAGCTGTCGATTCTTTTGAAGAGCAAATCCTCGACTGCTTCGGGGCTACCGTAGGACTCTTCTAGCCTTTCCCACACAAGGTCAAGACCTACTTGGGGTTGGTGCGCGTTGGCCGCCCGAAGTCTCTTCGCGTGCTCCTGGATTCGTTCCCCAGGAACTTGAATAGCAGGTTGAGCTCTTCCCTTGCTGAGAAGTCCAAGCTGTTGATTGACTGATTGTCTTTGAACGTGAACTTCATTGTCCGGTAGTTCTGAGGGCGGTCGTCGAAGCTGATGAGTCCTGCTTGCACCAGGTCACGCCGGATCATGTACTTGGCTATGTCTGTCAGGCCTGAGGCATCTGCGTGTTTGTCCCATTCTGAGGTAGCTGCTGGGAGGGTCCGTGCGGTCGCCTCTTCCTTGGCGTGGACGCGTGGTGACTGCTGGTCAGTGTGGAGGGCTGTATTCTCCTGTGTGGGTGTACCTGGATTGCGAGCCTGTTGTGGTGCATCCGTGTGCGCGCTGGCGTGTGGATCACTGTTGCGGCTGTAGCTGTCCCAGGCAGCATGTACCATTGAAGGAACAGCGTCTTCTCCTCGTGGACCTAGCAAGTCTTCGGTGTCTGTGGAGTCAGTCCCTCCGTGTTTAGATGGTGCGCTGGTATTTACACTGAAGAGGCTCCTTACGTAGTCTTCAGTGCGTTGGGCTGGATCCTCTGAGGCTATCCGTCTGTACGGTTGCTCCCCGCCATCCTGTTGCACGGCTGCTTCTAGGACTTCGGCTTGGGCTATGGCGGCAGTGGCTTCCTTCTCTTGATTAAGTGCCTCTAGTTCCGCGTCAAATTCGGCTTTCCTACGCGCAGTGGCTGCGGCAGTAGCGGCCGTGGCAGCAGCAGCAGTGGCGGCATTAGCGGCAGCAGTGGCGGCGGCAGTGACGGCAGCAGTGGCGGCAGCAGCATTAGCAGCGGCTGTCTGTTCCTCCTCTTCTATGTGCACTCTTCCTGCACTTATGGCTGCCTCTCTGCGACTATATTCGGCCCTGGCACGTGCGGCCTCTGCGGTGGCTTGCGCCTTGGTAGCGTTTGTGCTTGCGCTGGACGCGTTAGATTGTGCTGATCTTGCTGACCTTGATGAGTGCCTGGATGTGTTTGAGCGCTGCGATGCGGTCTCCAGGAGGAGCTCTTTTCTCGCGCTTTGGGCGTCTGCGATGGCGGTTCGCACGCGGCTGTCACGTGTCAAGTCAATATTGTGCTGTAAGTCACTTTCATGCAGCTTTCGCCGGTATTAGCCCTGATCAGGTAAGTGACGTATGGCTCTGATAGCCCTTGGTAGCATAAGTGGTCTATCTTTAATTGAGTTATTGTCTGCTCGAGCTGTTGTACAGAATTGCCAGCGGCGGCGACATTGCGTATCCCAAGTATGGCAGTGTTCCAAGCCAACTCTAATTTAGCGCGGTGCGCTTCAATGTCAGTCTCGTATTTTTCATGGGCCTTTTGTGTCAGTGTGACTGTCCGTTTGGGCCTTGGGTCTGCCAGCGCCTGTTGCAGTTGCGCAGCGGTCTCTGTGTCTGAGTGGTCACTCTCCTGCGTGATGTCTGGTGAGGCTCTGAGTTCTGCCATGCTGTAGGTGTGTGTAGGCCTTTAGCCAGTGCGTGTGTCGTGCTGTCTTTTACCTGTGTCAGCGGTGGGCGTCTGCCTCAGATGATGCCGAGTGGTGTCCTGCATCATGCAGCGTAGGAGTAGCTGTACTCACAGGTGTCCGGTGGCTCTGACCCGTGTCCTGGTGGGTGTCCGGTAGCGTGGCCCTTGATGGCGCTAGCCGTGGGGACGTGCGCAGGGGTAGGTGAGATGGTGGCTCCTCACTATGGGGCTGTGCAGAGGGTGAACTCAGACAGAGAAAGGCAATTAGGGTTTGTGTAAGGAGCACTGTTTGTCTGCAAAGCTGCTGCCTCGTGTGCAAGGTTGTTTCCTGGTTAAAGCTTGCTGTCCTGTCTCAAAGGCTGCTGGTGCAGTGTAAGCTGCTTGGTGCTTTTTTGTCTGCAGAGACTTCTCTGAGTTATCATGGAGTCTGGAGTAGCAGCTCCTGTAAGTGTCTGTAAGGCACACAATATCTTTTTCACTATTCTGAAAGCCAGGGTCATATGTAAGATGATTTAGCCCAGATAATGTCAACTCGGCCCTCTTTTCCAAGCACAACAAGTCTGTTTCTTTTCTTTACTTTATTTGTGGAAAGCAGGTGTAGACGGACGTTCACAGAGGTACACAATTAGGAGGCTTTATAATGTGAAATTATAATAGGCTTTATTGTGCCTGTTGCTTTTCATCAGGAAATTATCCAATAGTGCACAAACAAATATAAAGTCCCCAGCGCTATAAGTCCAAGATACCGTGATCCTAAAGGAAGTCTCTGATCTTTAAGATGGTAGTTGGGCTTGGATAAAGATGCTCCAGATGGGATGGTGTCCTTAATGCAGATAGATACACCTTCTGAAATACAGATGACAGACACACCTGATTGCGCAGCGTATTTCTACAATCAGAGCCCTATATAAGATTATGAAGAATCCTACTCACATAGTATACGCCAGTGTTCAATGAAGAGAATCTGTAATGGCTCCCCTTCTCCTCTACTCCTCTCACGAACCCCACGTGGAGACAGCTTGCTGGGATCAACCTCAATCCTCAATGGCGTCAGGGATGGTTCCGTTGCGACACCCCCACAGATGTGAGATAAGATAGGCACAATATGGTGTAGTATGAAAAGACCTTTATTAGCTAAAACACTAAACAAAATGTTTAAAATACACTCACATGGTGCAATGATGGATCATACTTCTCTCAAATGCCGTCCGCAGCTTGCAATTCCTATCAGCACAATGGAGAGGATCACTGCACGCAGACACGCTTTCGACTCGGCGTGTGACGTCAGTGATGCAGGGAACTCTCCTCGCGTCAGGACTACAGGTGCTGGGATGGCTCAAAACACTAGGCTCCTCCTCCCTACGCGTTTGCCTGTTCCTTTTCATCAGGAAATTATCCAAACACAGGGGGGGGGGACAAAGCTTCCATTCACTTGGGAGTATTTCTAGTGAAATCCTATGCAATTAGTTCACATCTCCATTAGTTAAGCATGTCTCGCAGCCCCAAAACATATAGCATGAAAATAAGCAGATATAAGCAGTCTCTTAAGAATAAAAGTCTTATCTGTTTCTTGGAGGGAAAATCTTCTCACTTCCTGGTTCAGCTTCAGGTGTAGTAGTTTTCCCTGTGTCTTGAAATCAGATCTGCTGTGCAGAGCTCAAGACCGGTCAGCTCCAAAGGTCAGCTCTCAGTCAGAGCTCAGGAGAGTCACTTCCTGTCTCAAAGGCAGGCTTTTGTAATCATTCAGGCAGGTGGTGTTTAGTAATTAACTACCACACTGTTAGATTAAAGGCACATTACTGAACAGGGATAAGTCCCCTGTTACATACCTCCCCTGTTTGTGGGAAGCTCGGGCTTACCCCGGCCAAAGCCCATCCTTCCACTCTCATTCTAGATATCTCTGTGACTTGAATGAGAGTGGATGGAGGAAGAGAACCCTCTGTCCCGCTGGGATTGGAGCCCTTTCTCCAGTTTATTTTTGTCTCCTCTGGAAGATGCTTGAGATCAGCACTCCTCAGTCGCTCGAGGAGGACTTTTTCCACGTAAAGTCTTTTTATCGCGTGCGCGGTCTTGAGATTTCTGTTGCGTGGGCACTCCTCTTTTTGTAGAAAAAGTGTATGGCAACAGTTGTAGAGCAGTTAGGACTAGCCCTTAGAGTTTTCTGCTCTTGAAGTGGTCTTTCTAAAGCTTCTCCACACCACGGAGTCGCCAGTTCAGCTTCTTCAGCTAAGGATTCTTCTGGCTTTGATTCTGCACTCCTACCTCTGTTTGTTGCCTGTTGGGCAGCTGTAGGTTTGGCTGGTGCTTTCTTTGGTGGCTCAAACTTCGTAATTTTGTTTTGAAGTTGTGTGAAGTCCCCAACTCTCACTGTACCCTTATCCTTATGGGCATTAGTTACTGTGGGATACTTGTGCTTGGGCAGAGCCAAAACCTTTTTCCGTATTGGAGGGATCTGTATCAGAGTCTCCTTCATATTCTGGAGCTCTTCCATTTTTGTTGTCAAGGTTGCCGCTGCGTCTGTTTTCTCCTTGGTGTACTGACTCAAGGGAATGGAACAGTCTCTCTGTCTCTTCAGCTCTTGCTCCAGTTTCTGAGCCTTCTCACGTTCCCTCTCATACAGAGTCACCTGGTATCGAAGCTCCGCTTCCAACGAGGCTCTGAAGACATGCAGCTTGGCCTTTAGCTCCTCATACTGCTCTGTGGGGACGTACTGGGTATTCAGACATTCCTGCAGCGCTTGTACCTCTTTAGCAGCCTGCAGTTTTTCTTCCTGTACCGTTTGCTGCTTCTCCTCAGCATACTGGAGGTGTGTACGCAGACCTTGCAGGTGGTTCTGCAGTCAGTGCTCTGCGTCAAACTTTTCCTTGACTTCTTCTGTTAACTGAAAATTTTCTTCTTTCAGTTTTAAGTTTTCTCTTTTTAATCTTGAATTTTCTCCTTTTTCAGTCTCTGTATTCTTCAGGGCCTCTTTGCAGTCCTCCTTCCATTTACGCACATCTGCTGTGAGAATGACAATCTCCTGGCGTGAGACTTCCTTCTCTAGGTTGAGGGTCTGAAGCTCCTTCTGAGAGACTTTGAGATCTGTTTCAAGATTACCAATAGTTTCTTTAGCAATGCCCAGCTCCTCAGTGAGGCTGTGTAGTTCCTTTATGGAAACTACCAGGTCTGTGCGGCAGCTGTTGGTCTCATGATGTGAGGCATCCAATGCTCTGCGGAGTGTCTGAACCTCTTTCTGAGATACGTCCACCTCTATCCGGACACTGTTGACCTCCTGTTGTGAGGCATTCAGCTCTATGTGAAGAGTGTGAACCTCTTGCTGGAAGACTGTCATCTGCTTCAGTGCCTCCTCATACTTCCGCTTTAGCGTAGCCACCATTTTATCAGATTGGCTCTGCTTTTCCTCCATGGCGGAAATAGTAGCCTTTTCAGTATCTAGCTCAGTCTTGAGATCCTCCAATTCGGTCTTGGCCGCAGAGTAAATTGAGAGCACAGTCTTCTGTAGCACAGCATTATTTTTTCTTTCCCTTTCCAATTCTTCACAGAGTAGATCACAGTCATGCCTGGCAGCTTGCAGTGCACCTTCAGGGCTGGTCAAGGGATCGTCACACACTGGCTCCGACTCCACTTCCCTGGGATGGTTGGCCGAGGGTTCCTCACTGTTGGCACCGGAAAGACACTTCTTTGGGGTACACGACTTCTGCCTTGGGCCCTCTGGATATTCGGTTACCCGCGGGACGAATTCTCCATTTTCTCTAGGCTGCAGGGCAACTCTGTCCCCCTTTTCCGCCACAGGATCTGCGGATGTGTCTGTTCCTTCCACGATAAGTGAAGAACTGCTTTTCTTTTTCCGCCTTTTTGATTTGGATGACACCGCCCCTTCAGGGATATTGGGGTCTCCATCTTCATTTGAAATTTTAGCAGCTTCAATATATACGCCAGGCTTTTTTATCAGCTGCTTTAGCTGACAGAAATATTCGCTGATCCACTGCTCCCGCTCTGTCTCCTACTGATCATATTCGTCATCAAAGGGAGCGGTCTTTTCTGTTCGTGCCGAGTTCAGGCACCCCCACCATTCTTGGGGTATTTTGTGGGTGTGACTCGATTCGGGTTCCCCGTAAGAGATGTCTTCCTCTTTATTGGACTGGAAGGGCCACTCTTCCGTGGGGTAGGGTTCATTACAGGAACGCTGCATCTTGTCCTTCATTTTTAGGCTATCAGGTGTAATTTTCTTCCAGACCTCAGGAGGCGCTATTGCGGCTGTTGCCACTGTATTTGCTAGAACCCCCAATGGTGGTAGTCCTATAGGTGGGCATATTTTGCTTGTAGAGGTCGTAGCTCTCACAGGCATCTCTGTAGAATTTTTCTTTCTTGGATAAGTTTTACAATATCAGCAGTACTGTGCATGCATTTTCTCTCATCAGGTATACAAGATGTGCAGTTGCTAGGTAAAAAAGTATATTTGCTTTACACCATTTTCTTGCTAGGTGCAATCTCCCCGCTTCAGCAACAGAATTTGATTTTCTGCCTGAGTTCAGTAATTTTCAGTCTCATCTTTGGGTATTATGGCATTCACACTTCACACTTTGGATGTCTGTTTTTGCTCCCAAGATATTTATAGGCAGACTTTTTTACTTGCAGAAAAAAAAAAAACATTCTTTGCAGTGGACTATTTCTTTCACTCCCGGCAGGGTGACTCAACATTCAGCAATTGGTTTTGAAAAACCTTTTACACAGTTCAGAAATCACTTTTTCCCCTATAGGGCAATTTAACACTCAGCATTTGTTTGCTAAAAATTCCCCTGCTTCAGCACAGTCTTGTATCAATTTTCACACTTTCTGCATATACTCCATTCACAGCTGGTAGCCCTATGTGGTGTGGCAACCTTTATTTGCAAAATCAGTACCACTTGTGGGTCACCATCTGTATTCACTGCTTCAGCGAAACTTTTTGAAAACAACAAACACCTATCCCTTTTTAAGGGCTGACTCACTTCTTGAACCCTGACTATGGCTGGAAGGCAAAACCCCTATTTCAATGACCATATTACACTTTGTGATAGGCAAAAAAAAAGGATTAGCTGTTTCAGCAGTCTCTCTCCTCTTGGGATTTGGGGCAAAGAGTCCATCTGTGGTTTTGTAAGTTTCAATGCAGTGTAAGTTTCAGTGGTGTGTCCCTTTAACTCTTCTGATCTCTGCTGCATGAGGTTTTTTTTTTCTAAGTTGCTTGTAGGCAAAAAGCATAAAAAAAAATTTCACATAAAAATATCCGGTCCTTTTTAACTACAAGAACACCTCTTGTCCCACCTCGGACACCAAATGTAGACGGACATTCACAGAGGTACACAATTAGGAGGCTTTATAATGTAAAATTATAATAGGCTTTATTGTGCCTGTTCCTTTTCATCAGGAAATTATCCAAACACAGGGAAGCTTCCATTCACTTGGGAGTATTTCTAGTGAAATCCTATGCAATTAGTTCACATCTCCATTAGTTAAGCATGTCTCGCAGCCCCAAAACATATAGCATGAAAATAAGCAGATATAAGCAGTCTCTTAAGAATAAAAGTCTTATCTGTTTCTTGGAGGGAAAATCTTCTCACTTCCTGGTTCAGCTTCAGGTGTAGTAGTTTTCCCTGTGTCTTGAAATCAGCTCTGCTGTGCAGAGCTCAAGACCGGTCAGCTCCAAAGGTCAGCTCTCAGTCAGAGCTAAAGAGAGACACTTCCTGTCTCAAAGGCAGGCTTTTTGTAAACAATCTAATCAGGCAGGTGGTGTTTAGTAATTAACTACCACACTGCTAGATTAAAGGCACATTACTGAACAGGAATAAGTCCCCTGTTACAGCAGGTAACAAACAGGAACTTGTGTAGAGAAGTAGGTGTTTGGATAATGTCTCTCTGTGGGTGCTTGGTAGTTAAAGGCAGGTGAAAAAGATAATCCTACCAGTACAGGAGTTTACAGCAGAGTGCTCACTCATCCAGAGATTATGGTGGAAAAGGAAGTGAGGGGCAAGGGTCACACTAAAGGTCCCGTGAGACTGCACTAACTGTCAGCAAAAGACAGGGGGAAAATGGGAAAGCACATAGCTGGGAGGACTGCAGATGTTGCCAGAGCAACCAGGGGTATGACAGACTGGAAGGAAAAAGGGCTACATAATGTATTCATTCCATCTGCACTGGGAGTGAACTGCAAGGAAAGTGACATCCTAGTGCAGCTAGCAGGGGGAACTGCCAAGGGAAGGGGGGCTGAAACAGAGAAGGCAGACATGGGTATTTCTGTTTCATGACATTTTACATTACTGTTGGAACTACGACCATTCACCCAGTAGCCCAAGCACCCTGCCTAGGGGTCACACTCAACTCCTCACATTCACCCCTCACATTCAAAACATATCTAAAACCTGTCGCTTTTTCCTCCGCAATATAGCAAAGATACACCCTTTCCTCTGTTGCTCGACTGCTAAAACTCTGACTCAGGCCCTCATTCTCTCCCTTCTCGATTACTGTAACCTTCTGCTGTCCGGCCTTCCTGCCTCTCACCTGTCTCCCCTACAATCTATCCTAAACGCTGCTGCCAGAATCACTCTACTCTTCCCAAGATTGGTCTAAGCATCTCCCTTCATGAAATCCCTCTCCTGGCTTCCGATCAAATCCCGCATCTCACACTCCATTCTTCTCCTCACTTTTAAAGCTTTACACTCTTCTGCCCCTCCTTAACTCTCAGCCCTAATTTCTCCTTATGCACCATCCCGACGCTTGTGTTCTTCTGAAGGATGTCTTCTTTCTACCCCCTTTGTATCTAAAGCCCTCTCCTGCCTTAAACCTTTTTCAATGACTGCCCCACACCTCTGGAATGCCCTTCCCCTCAGTACCCGACAAGCATCCTCTCTATCCACCTTTAAGACCTACCTTAAGACACTTGCTTAAAGAAGCGTATGAATAGCACTAGGGATAATACTGGACACATGTTACATAAAGCTTGGCCCCCTGCAGACGCACTTACCAGAATTCCCTCCTACTGTCTCTATACGTTCTTCCAACCTACCAATTAGACTGTAAGCTCCTCAGAGCAGGGACTCATCTTCCTTAATGTTACTTTTATGCCTGTAGCACTTATTCCCATGACTTGTTATTTATACTTGTAGCCCATGTCCCCCCCCCCCCAGACACAGATTGCTCCGCTAGGGTGTAGTGAGGGCTGGCTACATGTGTATGGTGGTGCATACCTGCTTGGAATAGGAGGGCCTGAGTCTCGCGCGTTGGTATTGGGGACAACAGGGCCAGGCTTTAGGGGTATATGCCTCCATCTTCTTAGCAACGGTGCAGCGCCTCCATCTCTGTAAGCCCCAGGGATGTGGGGTGGGACCCTGGACCCAGAGAAGCCCTGGACCCAGGGCGAATGATCCAGCTCTCACACAGTCTTTATATAAAAGCAGTGCCTCTTTATTGTCCTTGTACAGTAGATCAGCACACAGCAGTATCACACAGCAGTTCATGCACTGTAGCAGTTCCTCCAAATGTAAGAGGACTTTCTCTCCTCTCCTCTCCTCCAGGCTGTACCCCTGCAGGATGGCCTGGTTGGGGCTTCAATATCCCTGTCTCCACCCAAGGGTAGGCCCTCTGGATGAGGCTAAATCTCCCCTCTCACCCCCTCAGCAGGGTGAGGGGCATTGGTCCAGGCACTATAGTGCTATCCGCTCTACTCAGTATGGCTGAGTGTCTGCTCTCCTGTCTCTTCCAAACTCCCAGACCATAGTCTCTCTGCTCCAGCACTAGACTAACTTAACACACAGGAGAAGCCCACTAAATAGAGTACAGCCCTGCCCCTCATGATGTCAGCAGGACCTCCCCTCTGTTTCAGGCCTGCCACAGAGTCAGGAGCCTACCTCTATCACTCAAGGCAGGCCTTGAAGGGGGAAAAACCCATGATTACTACTGGCGCCTGCCCTTAACAGGACTTACGTCAGTAGGAGAAAGATATGTAGTCCACTATTTCTTACAGGGGCTACACTCACCCTCTGGTGGAATCCAATGGTCCCCACTTGGACCTAACTTTAGCAGTACCATCCTGCCGTGCACAAACCTGGGAAACAAACACATTGCAGGTTATGATATTCAGCAAGCCATCCACCAGATGGCGTAACAACAGTAGTAGCCGGGTACTCCCAACGGGGAGAATCTACTAGTAATAGTGCTTTGGGTCAGGCTTCCGTACCTTCCTCCCATTATGGTCAGTGATTGTAATGTAGTAGGGCTGTACCGACCCAGACTGGCCGATATATTACACTGTGCATGTATATGCACAGTCCTATACTCCAGACCCGGACCACCTCATTGATTCGGTCCTCATTATGGTAACCCGCCGTACCGAACTACGTCCGTAAGTACTCTTGCACCGCCTCCCTGAGCCAACTATCGTGATTCTCTTCTATTTCCCTCATTATGGGTTCAGGCACATAAGGATACTCGTACCCGTGGGACTGTTTATACCGGAACACTATGGCTCTGTCTGCCCGGCTCAACTTGGTCAGTTTCTTATGGCCCGCCCTGCTTGGCAGTACCCAAAACTCTGGTTCTACAGGAGCAATGTCATCATACAAAATACTAGGCCCCTTTGGCAGAATGATCTTCTGCTCTATCTCTTGGTATCTGTGCTCTAATTCATCCGCCACCTCCTGTGGAGTATAGGCACCTACCGCCCACCAATGATCAACTATGTTGTTCCTAATTAATAGGAACCTGGTGCGGTCCATACCTTTGTGGTACCCAGTGAACAGGGGTGCCCACCACTTGTCACGGTGCTCATAATCTGATAGGGGCTACCAGTATCTACCTCCGACTCCACTTGTGATGAGACAAAGGACGTACCCACCTGTGTAGAGCGCGAGCAATCTCGTCTCCCTTTTGCATTGATGTAAATAGTGGGGTTCATGTTGGAAACCACCTTGCTTACAGGCCCAGCCTCTGCTGTAGTGTGGGACCCTCGGGCCCTCCCTCTAGACACAGGAGAAAATGGTACAGGGTTAGGTACATGAATTACATTTGCATTCGGTATCTCCCCATCAGACCCCTCCTCACTCAACTCCTAATCCCTCACATCTCTGGAATATTTGGGGTATTTCTTTAACTTATCCCCGCTAGGTCCCGGTGGTAATACTCGTGACGGGGCAGGGGCAGGGGCAGTGGCCGGGGCAAGGGCGTTAGGGGCTGGAGCTGGGGCCATGTACGGTTCAATGTCCAGCAAGCGGGTAATGCCGCGACCACTGGGCACTCTCTTGCTTGCACTCTCCACTGAGCCCCGTGGTCCTCTGGAAGGGCCTTAGCTTCTCAGGGTGGCCATTGCAGCTGCCATTGCTGCTCTCCGCGGGGAGAACAGCGCTCCCGGGCCTCTTTTCCAGTCGGACCCAGAAGTGATGTCATCGTCGGCGCCCACGGAATCTCCATCCGCTCCGTGGTCACGCACCGGAATTGCGTCGAGGACCGGAAGGGGCGGTGGCGGGTCATCCGGTCTACGGACGGTCAGGTAGGCCGCAAGCCTCTCTCATCCTCTGCAGGTTCCTTCTTCGCCTGGCGGGAGTAAGGGGATGGTGGAGTCTCCTTACCTCTCCGCTGCCGGCTGATGGTCTTTGGTTCCTCCGGAGCCATCTCGTATGCCGCCTCCGCCGCACTGGGAGTCACCACGGCCGTGGGACTTCTACGGGCCTCAGGCCATACCAGCGCTCACCGTCTGAAGGTGTCTGGACTCATCTGCTCCCTCTCTCCGGTAGGTGAACCGCCATCTTTATTACAGCTGGGGTGGTTCGACAGTAGGCGCATCGCCACCGATGAGACTCCATCTTCTTCCTCCGAAGACGACTTGGTCGGATCCTCCGCTAGGGAGTCACCTGGGTCTTTTGCAGCCCCGCCAGTGGTTAGTGGTACGAAACGGGCCCGCTCCGGTACCTCCACTGCGGTCGCACTCTTCTCCGCCGGATCTCCGCTCGGCTCTGTGGTTGGCTGGGCCTTGGATCCCATATCAGCAGGAATGCAGGGAACTAGGGCAGCCTTGTCTGTCGTCTCCGCCACCTCTGTTATTGTTCCCGGAGAGGCACCCCTCGGGGTCTTTAGCATGGGCCATGGTTCGTTAGGCCATAGATAGTACGTGCCAAATTGAGCTCATCGTGCTTTGGTGCTGGCGGCCGGTCCGGGTTTCCTGCAGTGTACACACAGGCACCGGAGGTACTCTCGGCCCTCGATCTCCACCACCAGGAAGCTTCCTGGGAGTTGGAAGACCGTCGTGCTCGGCTCTGATATAGTTAGCTCAGAGGTGGAACAGTTCAATGTTTCAGCTCCTCTCTCTGTGAATGTCAGACAGAAATGAAGTTCCTCGCTCTCACTTCCTGTCCCTCCCTTCGCTGGGGAGGACGCTCCTGATTGGCTCTCCTTATGCCCCCTCCCTCTGGTGGAAACAAGAGGAGGGGCACTCCTTCTCTGAGTGTGACGTGGCCTTTTCTGTTGTCCAGTTACAGCACAGGTGGGTGGGCTTTCATGCCACTCCACTCCTCTTGCAGGGGATCTGGGTTTGGTGCCAAACCCCTGCACATCTCCCTCCACATTTCTCTAATAGTCTCTTTGCACGTTTCACGTGCGCGATCCAGGATTGGCGGGAGTCGCTATTTTAGTTCGGCTGATAACTGCTGGGCCGTGGATGGCGCTTCTGTCGCCATTTTTAACTCTTTCATGCCCCGCGGAGCACACGTAGGGATGGCCGCCATCTTTGATGAGCCCTCCAAATGTATAATTGCACTATTCTCAGTGTCTAGGTCATAACTCGTTCCTAGACACTGACTGCTCCCACTGACACTCTCTGATGCTCTCTGCATGCTATTTCTGACTGTTTGCCCACTAGTATGATGTGGCATACCCCAGCTAAGCAGAACTCCTTCTCTGTGCACCGCACTCACTGACGGTTCCTACAAGTACTCTGTGGTGTGTTTTATGTGGGTGCTGGCTAGTGTACTGGGCATCTCCCTAATTATGGGCGTTTCCTACTTGTATTGTATTGTATTGTATGTCTTTATTTATATAGCACCATTAATGTACATAGCGCTTCACAGCAGTAATACATGTGGTAATCCAATAAATAACAGATAATATAAATAACAGATCATGGGAATAAGTGCTTTAGACATTAAGGAAGAGGAGTCCCTGCTCCGAGGAGCTTACAGTCTAATTGGTAGGTAGGGGGAACGTACAGAGACAGTAGGAGGGAGTTCTGGTAAGTGCATCTGCAGGGGGCCAAGCTTTGTGTGCCATGTGTTCAGAATAGCCACAGTGCTATTCATATGCTTCTTTAAGCAAGTGTGTCTTAAAGTGGGTCTTCAAGGTGGATAGAGAGGGTGCTAGTCAGGTATTGAGGGGAAGGGCATTCCAGAGGTGAGGGGCAGTCAATGAAAAAGGTTTAAGGCGGGAGAGGGCTTTAGATACAAAGGGGGTAGAAAGAAGACATCCTTGAGAAGAACGCAAGAGTCTGGATGGTGCATAACGAGAAATTAGGGCTGAGATGTAAGGAGGGGCAGAAGAGTGTAAAGCTTTAAAAGTGATGAGAAGAATGGAGTGTGAGATGCGGGATTTAATCGGAAGCCAGGAGAGGGATTTCATGAGGGGAGATGCTGAGACAGATCTAGGAAAGAGTAGAGTGATTCTGGCAGCAGCGTTTAGGATAGATTGTAGGGGAGACAGGTGAAAGGCAGAAAGGCCGGACAGCAGGAGGTTACAGTAATCAAGACGGGAGAGAATGAGGGCCTGAGTCAGAGTTTTAGCAGTCGAGCAACAGAGGAAAGGGCGTATCTTTGTTATATTGTGGAGGAAAAAGCGACAGGTTTTAGAAATGTTATGAATGCGAGGGCCGAATGTGAGAGAGGAGTCGAGTGTGACCCCTAGGCAGCGTGCTTGGGCTACTGGGTGAATGATCGTTGTTCCAACAGTAATGTGGAAGGAGGTAGTAGGGCCAGGTTTGGGAGGAAGTATGAGGAGCTCTGTTTTAGCTATGTTGAGTCTAAGGCGGCGGAGGGCCATCCAGGATGATATAGCAGAGAGACATTCAGAAACTTTGGTTTGTACAGCAGGTGTAAGGTCGGGTGTTGAGAAATATATTTGTGTGTCGTCAGCATAGAGGTGATAATTAAACCCAAAAGATGTTATTTTCCTATTTATTTATTTATTTTTATTTATTTATAAAATATTTTACCAGGAAGTAATACATTGAGAGTTACCTCTCGTTTTCAAGTATGTCCTGGGCACAGAGTAAAACAAATAATACATGGTTGCAAATACAGTTACATAAATGAACAGGGTATACATTATATACAAGACATTGCGTGCACAGTTAAAGAAAATATATATTATGGCGTATGAAACAGTTACAGACCAGATTAAAATGTGAGACAGCCTTAGATTTGAAAGAACTTAAACTGGTGGTGGATGTGAGAGTCTTTGGTAGGTTGTTCCAGTTTTGGGATGCACGGTAGGAGAAGGAGGAACGTTCCGGATACTTTGTTGAGCCTTGGGACCATGAACAGTCTTTTGGAGTCTGATCTCAGGTGATAAGTGCTGCATGTGGTAGGGGTGAGGAGCTTGTTCAGGTAGCTGGGTAGCTTGCCCATGAAGAATTTAAAGGCAAGACAGGAAAGGTGAACTTTGCGCCTAGACTCGAGTGATGACCAATCTAGTTCTTTGAGCATATTGCAGTGATGTGTGTTGTAGTTGCATTGGAGAACAAAACGACAAATTGAATTGTAGAGGGTGTCAAGTTTGCTAAGGTGGGTTTGAGGTGCCGAGCCGTATACTATGTCTCCATAGTCAATAATTGGCATTAGCATCTGCTGTGCGATACGCTTTCTGACCAGGAGACTTAGGGAGGATTTGTTCCTGTAAAGTGCCCCTAGTTTGGCATAGGTCTTGGTTGTCAGGATATCAATGTGCATCCCGAATGTTAAGTGGGAGTCAAACCATAAACCATAAGCCCAGGTATTTAAAACTAGTGACAGGGGTTAGGGTGGTGTTAGCGTTGGTTCTAATCAGGAGCTCATTCACTGGAAGCTTTAAAAATTTAGTCTTGGTCCCGAATACTATTGTTACATTCTTATCAGTGTTTAAAAACAGTTTGTTTTGGGAAATCCAGTTTTCGAGTCTCAAAACGTCAGACTGAAGTATGTGTTGAAGTTTAGAGAGGCTATGGCTGTGTGCATATAGGATTGTGTCGTCTGCATACATGTGTATTGAGGCTTCCTTACAAGCTGTGGGAAGATCATTAATGAACACTGAGAAGAGTAGGGGCCCCAGAACAGAGCCTTGCGGGACACCACAGGTGATATCCAGGGGGTTGGAGTTAGAGCCTGAGATGGACACTCATAGTGCGGGAACTGGGCCATGGTCCCTGGACAAGTTAACAGGCTAACCCCACCCCAGTTGCCTCACACTACCTGCCTCAAGGGACGAGGACAGCTATAGCCATGCACCCATCTTACAACACCCTCTGAGGGCACCCAGGGCGTACTGTGCAGGAATCCACACTACCCCTGGTATTACATGCCCTACTCTCTCCAGTACTTGCATGGAAGGTGCACTTCACTCTTCCCGCTCTGCCTTGCTAAAAGCCTGTCCTGTTCTGGATCTCAGCAGCGCCTCCAAATGTAGCCCATTCCCCCCCCCCAGACACAGATTGCTCCGCTAGGGTGTAGTGAGGGCTGGCTACATGTGTATGGTGGTGCATACCTGCTTGAAACAGGAGGTCCTGAGTCTCCCGTGTTGGTATTGGGGACAACAGGGCCAGGCTTCAGGGGTATATGCCTCCATCTTCTTAGCAACGGTGCAGCGCCTCCATCTCTATAAGCCCCAGGGATGTGGGGTGGGACCCTTACAGAGAAGCCCTGGTCCCAGGGCGAATGATCCAGCTCTCACACAGTCTTTATATAAAAGCATAGATCTCCCCTCTCACCCCCTCAGCAGGGTGAGGGGCATTTGTCCATGCACTATAGTGCTATCCGCTCTACTCAGTATGGCTGAGTGTCTGCTCTCCTGTCTCTTCCAAACTCCCAGACCATACTCTCTCTGCTCCAGCACTAGACTAACTTAACACACAGGAGCAGCCCACTAAATAGAGTACAGCCCTGCCCCTCATGATGTCAGCAGGACCTCCCCTCTGACTCAGGCCTGCCACAGAGTCAGGAGCCTACCTCTATCACTCAAGGCAGGGCTTGAAAGGGGAAAAACCAATGATTATTACTGGCGCCTGCCCTTAACAGGACTTACGTCAGTAGGAGAAAGATATGTAGTCCACTATTTCTTACAGGGGCTACATACTATCTGTTATTTATTTGATTACCACATGTATTACCACTGTGAATCGCTATGTACATTAATGGCGCTATATAAATATAGACATACAATACAATACAATACAAAAACCTCCAATGGGTCTCTTGAAAGTGGTCTCACAGCACATGGAAATTAAAAATAAAGAATATCATAGTGCAACACCATACAACATGAAAAACACATAAATACACCAATAATAACCAAAATAATAGAAAATAGATATAAAATAAATATGAATTAATATTAATACTAAAAAAATAGCCAATAAATAATAAACCACAATTAATACAATATAAAAACAAACACATGTGGCTAGTGAAGTTTTAGTATTAGGATCCAACTCATGACAGGGAAAAGTTGTACAAGCGTCCTGAGCACGTGGAGGATCCAATCGCACCAACTCTGGAGCAATACTGACAAGCAGCCGCCTTTGCCTCGTGGACACTCACCTCAGGAACCGAAAACCAGTCTAGCGGTCATGCGCCTCCTGGGCTTCAAATGCTTCACTTTAAGTACATTTTCGCTTTACGTACAGTACATGCTCTGGACCCATTGCGTACGTTAATGCGGAGTATGCCTGTAACTAAATATACACCTTGGAGTTGAAAAAGAAAAGGTAGGGCATAAAGAGGCAAAAAGACAGTGTGACAGAGATACTGTAGTAGCAAAGACAGAGAATTCCATCATCAATTACACATACAGTATATTCCACTAAGTTAAAAGTCCTTATCCCTTTGAGTGGGAATTTGTTAGGTCCCAACTCTTAAACCTTTATCATTTTGCTTCCTACACTGATTATAGAATGTGTGTCCCAAAGGGAAAATACTGCAATAGCTTTTGGGAGGGCTGACATAAAGAGTTTCGGAATCACAGTTCTTCCCAGATCATGTACAAATCCTGTTTCTTGCAGAGGTGAAAAGGTTTCTTTGAACAATTGGTTGAACTTCCTTGGAAGTGTTATACACAATTTATTGAGCTACGCACTATACACATCCATTCATTATCTGCAGCATGCTTGACGTTGTTTACTATTACATTATTTATGATTTCCTGTAGCTCATTAAGTTGTGTACTGTATCATATTTCCAAGGAAGTCCAGCAATTGTTAATGTAAGTATACAGATGTAACCAGACTTAGGGGCCTATGCTAGTAGCCTCGATTAGTTCGCTGCTACTTTGCAAGGTTTGGCATGTTCTCGCCGAACGGTTTGTCAGTTGAGTTATCACGGTATTCAGAAAGAATCTGAACCAAACTCAAACCGTGCGGTTGGAAAATGCCCAAATCGCTCGGCGAAGCAGGAAAACTCATCTCAGCCTCTCTCAAAGTTCTCCTCTTTCGATCAGGCTGCAGAGCTACACAGAGAGAGCTACCTCTCCCTGCGCATATCTCGCAGCGATCACAGTGTTTTATTTAAAAAGTTTTAATACTGGTGTGCATGAGAAGGGGGTCTACGAAGCAGAACCACGTTGATTTCAGGTCTGGGGACCCCTGCTTCCTGAGATACAGGCCCGCATATGGGGTGCCTGTATCTGCTATGCGTTTTAATGTCCCGGTCACGTGACACAGGATATTTAAACATTGCATTTGGGATACCGGCACCCCATAATGGCGCTTTAGTCTCGGAAGCAGGGGGTCCACGGACCTGAAATCAACGAGGTTCTGCTCCGGAGACCCCCTGCTACTAACCGCTAAGGCAATTAAGGGGTTAAACCTGAATAGCATGTTTATTAGGGTTAAGGGGGTGATGAAGGGGTTAGTTGCCTAGGGTGGGTGGTTAGGCCTTCCGAGAAGGTTGCGAGAGTGGTTAACCCCTTCACCACCATAGCGGAACCACTATGGTAATTAAGGGGTTAACCACTCCCTCTATCCACCCGGTAGGCCTAACCACCAACCCTTGGGGCAACTACCCCTTCACTCAATCCCTCTACCCATAAGAAACATTCAAAAACACAACAACCCTAATACCCCCTCCTCTACCCTCAACAACCCCCCCCCCCAACCCATACAGTACAGTAATGGGCAAAATTACTATTATCCAGATCTGGATAATAGTGTATTTGCCAATTCAAAATAAAACAATATACAGCAGCATAAAGTAACTAAATCTTCTACTTACCCCTGCCAGGATGAAGGGCATCATCATGCTTCGTGTCCATGTCCTCCAATGGCAGGAATACAATAATAAAAAATACAATCTAATGGCCCCTAACCCCATAATCCCCTTAGCGGTTAGTAACCATTATAGTAATTAATCCCCCTCCCCCACTACTCATCCAGGAAACCTAACCACCCACCCCGGCACAAGTACCCCCACCCTCTACCCATTGATTGGCACAGTGGTACTTCATGCCCATATAACATGGGCATGATAAGCCACTATAGCAGTCAGAGGGCAACATAAAAAAAATCAACAGGCCCAAAAATACACAACAATAAAAGAAATGTAACCCCTACCAATTAAATTAAACGCCTAAACAATCCGAAAATTTATTAAATAAAACCCTACAAATACATAACAATTAACTCAAAACAATAAACAGAAATAGATAACATACATAACCATTAATTCAAAAGAAGCATTTACCAAAAAATTAATTGGCCATCACTGTATTTATCTATACCTAAAGGGGTAGTCAATGGGCAAGCAAAACGCAGTCAATGGGCAAGCAAAAACATTAAAATAAATACACACAAAAAACCCTGAAAATTAAAATTAGATACATTCAATATTTTTCTTATCTTTTTATGTCTTCACCCTCAGAATTCTGCCGTATCAGGAAGCTCTCGACCAAAGACGCCATCCTCCGACATCCTAGGCGATGCTTCGCGATCAGGTAAAAAAAAATCTTCTTTCTTCCTTCTATCTTCTTTCTTTGTAATCCAATGTAACCCCATGCTAAATCCAAAACGGATGTTGACTCATCGGCATCATAAGCTAAAATTAGATGGAACAGACCTTATATATGGCCTGTGACATCACATTTTAGGGTTAGATAGGACAGGTCCAATCTGTTTGACAGTCTTTTAAAACTTTTTTTAAGGATGTGACTTAAAACCACATGGCTATCACATGGTACTACAGCCAATGGGATTGTCTTCAATCCCATTGGTTCTTGTACCATATGATATGTTCCTTTTTTTTAAAGGATGTGACATCACTTTAAAGGATGATGCTACATCCTTTTAAACAAGTGAAACATGTCACATGGTACATGAACCAATGGGATTGTCTTCAATCCCATTGGCTGTAGTACCATGTGATGTCAGCCGTGTGGTTTAAGGATGTGACTTACCTCACTTGGAGATGTCATCACATCCTTAAAAAAAAAAAATTAAAGCCGGTCTAATGATACAGCATCCAATCGGATTGGACCTGTACCATCTGACCCTAAAATGTGACGTCACAGGCCTTATATAAAGACTGTTCTGTCTCATTTTAGTTTAAGATGCTGACGAGTCAATAAACGTTTTGGATTTGGATGGGGTTCGATTGGATTACAAGTAAAGAAGATGGAAGGAAACAAGAAAATAAGAAGATGGAAGAAAGAAGATTTTTTTTTTTACCTGAAGCTGATCATGGTGCAGGATGACATCGCGGGTCGAGAGCTTCCTGATACGGCAGGATTCAGAGGGTGAAGACATCTAAAGGTTAAAGAAATAATGAATGTATGTAATTGTTATTTCTCAGGTTTTTATAATTGTATTTTTTCTTTTTATGTTTTTGATTGCCCATTGACTGCTAATGTATTTATGTATGCCCTAAAGGATATAGCTAAATACAGTGACAGACAATGCATTTTTTTGGCAAATGTTTATTTTTTATTAATTGTACTGTTTTCTATTTTTTTAATTGTTTTGATTTAATTGTTATGCATTTGTAGGATTTTTTGTAATTACATTTTCGGATTGTTTAGGCGTTTAATTTAATTGTTCTGTTTGTTAGGGGGTCAGATGTGTTTTATTTGTCTAATGCTTAGGTGTTTCATTAATTTATTAATTCTGTTGTTTTGATGTTAGCTTAATTTTATTCTTTTGGTGTTTAGGTGCGTGGGTATTTATTTTATTCTTGTGGGTTTTTGGTGCTGTGGTTTCTTGATAGGTTGCCCATTGACTACTATAGTGGCTTATCATGCCCATGTTATATGAGCATGTCTATTCTCATGTAACTTTAGCCTCCGCACCAGTAAAAAAGAGAGAGGTAGCTATATTAATAGGTAAAAACGTACCCTTCACCACAGAACTATCCAGAAAAGACAAAGACAGCCATTGCACTATTCTGGTGGGATTTTTGCAGGGCCTAGCCCTCACCATCGCAAACGTCTACGCTACCAATGAAATGAGCTCTTCCTTTTTTGATAACTTTTTTGCTGCTCTTGAAGCAATAGCAAAGGGAAAGGTGATATTTGGAGGTGATTTTAACTTGCCCCTGGTGCGCTGTTGGATAGGCTACGCAGAAAGGGAGGAATACAACAGAACTATAGAAAACATTATATCACTATTCTTCATAGATGTTTGAGAAACTTAAACCTAGTGGACACCTGGAGAGAGAAACACCCACCACACACGTCATATTAGAGACTAGACCTCTTATTCACAGATGCGACCTTAATCCCTAAAATAACAATAGCCAAGATAAACTAAATCTCTTGGTTAGATCAAGCATCTATAGAATGAAGATGGAGAACCTAAGCTTCCAAAGTAAACACCTCTCCTGGAGATTAAATGAAGCACTATTAAAAATACCAGAGAATTTTGACAGAGGTGGAGCAGAAATAAATCACTATTTTCAACAGAACAAAAACTGCGTCACATCCCTAACAACACTATGGGAGGCCCACAAGGCAGTAGAATGAGGCAAACTAATTAGTATAGCATCCTACAGGAAAAGAACAAGGCTCCAGAGGATTAACACATTAATTTTTTTTCACAGGAAATAGAGAACGAACATAAACAAACCGTGAATGAAACAACATTAAAAAAAACTAACAAACCTAAGAGGTTAGCTAAATTTATGCCTAACATCAGAAGCAGAGAAGGCCTGATGTGGGCCAGAGGACATTTTTTGAAAAAGCAAATAAGGCAGATTCAATGTTGGCAGTGAGATTAAGCAACAGCAAACCACATAATTAGATTAGCTCAATAAGGTGGTGGGGGTACCGTGGAGTCGGAAGATCTCCCTACAGAATATGTCTGCCAAGGTTGGAGAGTTTGGTAGTCTTTTGAGTGGGATAAAATGTGCTTGTTTAGATAGCCTGTCTATGACTACGAGTATGGTGTTCATATCTTGGCTCTTGGCAGTCCTACAATGAAGTCCATAGACAGCTCCCTCCAGGGCGGTCCGGGATAGGTAGGGGGTTTAAGAGCCCTTGGGGTTTACTGCGGGGTGTCTTGTTCCATGCACATGTGGTGCATGCTTTGGTAAATTCCTCTATGTCTTTTTGCATGTTAGGCCACCAGAATGTCTGTGCGATTAAGTCTGTGGTTCTCTTAGTACCGGGATGACCGGCGGTTTTTGACAAATGTCCCCATTCCAAGATCTTATTGCGGAAGGGTAGTGCTGCGAAAAGGCATCCGTCCGGGACCTCCAAACCTTTCCGGGATGTTGGATTGGTCCAGCAGAATGTCATCTAGTACGTCGAATGTATTAGCGGAGATGATGAACTTGGCAGGCAGGATGATCTCTGACTTGGCTTTGATTTTGTTCTCACTTAAAAACTGACGGGAAAGGACGTCTGCTTTTAGGTTCTTGGAACCGGGTATAAATGATATGATGTAATTAAAGCGTGAAAAAAAAAGTGACCAACGGGCTTGACAGGCTCCCAGGTGTTGGGCGCTCTCCAGGTACATAAGGTTTTTGAGGTCGGTGATGGGACTCTTTGTACCCTCCACCCTCCACATGGGTGTAGGTTAGCACCGGCTCCGATGTCTGATGTGTCTACTTCCAATGTGAATGTCTCCTTTCCTCCAAGGCTAGTTTTATGGTCAGTAGTTCTCTGTTGCCTACATCATGGTTCTGTTGTGCTGTTGAATTTTTTTTTAGCGAAGAAGGCACATGGGTGTAGGTTAGAAGATGGTGATCCTCTCTGTGACAGAATGGCACCGGCTCCGATGTCTGATGTGTCTACTTCCAATGTGAATATTAGTCTGGGATTGGGGTGGATCAGTATAGGTGCAAAGATAAATGCTTTCTTTAAAGTGTTGAAGGACTGGATAGCTGCAGGTGGCCAGGATACAACGACAGCTCCTTTCTTGGTGAGAGCAGTGGTGCCACAATGAAAGAGAACTTGTGGATGAACCTTCTATAATAATTGGCAAATCCTAGGAATCTCTGAATGCCTTTGAGAGATGTGGGAAGCGGCCAGTCCATGATGGCTTTCAGCTTCAAGGGGTCCATGGAAAACCAATAATCAGATATGATGTATTCTAGAAAGGCAGTGGATGTTTGGTGAAAGCTGCACTTTTCCAATGTGTTCTGGGGTGGTCTTGGAAAAAATTAAAATGTCGTCCAGGTAAACAATAACGAATCTGTTCAGCAGGTCTCTAAATATTTCGTTAACAAAGTCTTGAAGACTGCTGGGGCATTGCACAGGTCAAATGGCATAACCAGGTATTCGTAGTGGCCATCTCTTGTGTTGAACGCTGATTTCCACTCGTCGTCCTGACAAATTCTTACCAGGTGGAAAGGCCCCACGGAGGTCCAATTTGGTGAATATGGTGGATCCCTGGAGATGGTCGAACAACTCTGATATCAATGGTAGTGGGTAGCGGTTTTTAATGGTGATCTTGTTTAGTCCTCGGTAGTTGATGCAAGGTCTTAGGGTGTCATCCTTTTTTTTTTGACAAAAAAAAAACCTGCCCCCGCCAGTGATGAGGACTTTCTGATGAACCCTTTTTGGAGATTGTCCTGGATGTATTCAGAGATGGCTTTGGTTTCTGGAAGGGAGTGAGGGTAAGAGGGCCCTCTAGACAGGGTGGAACTGGCAAGAGGTCTATCGGACAGTCGTTGGGTCGATGGGACGGCAATACTTCTGACCTGGCCTTGTCGAATATGTCTCTGAATTCGTTGTATTCGTCTGGTAAAGGGTCTTGTGGCTCTTCTGGTGTCTTCATGCTGCAGATTTTCTGAGGAGGAACTGCACACGCGGTGGAACATTGTTGGTTCCAAGAGATGGGTCTTTGTTTGGTCCAATTGATGAGTGGATTGTGGCGTTAGAGCCATGGAATGCCAGGGATGATTTCGGCAGATGGTGAGTGGATCACGCCTAGGGTGATACTCTCCCTGTGGGTCAGTTCGCACACCAGGGAGAGTTCCACGGTCTGTAGGATGATGAAGGCCGGTTGCAGAGGGTGTCCGTCAATGGCCTCTAATCCCACCGGGGTTGTTTTTTTTTCCCAATGGGATGTTGTTTCTTATGGCGAATTCCTGGTCTATGAAGTTTCCTCCGGAACCAGAGTCTATTAAAGCGGATGCATTCACCTCCACGCCTGAGGTTTGAAGGGATACTGGAATCGGGATTCTTCTGGGCAGGGAGTCTTGCGTGATGGAGGAGTTAGAGAGTGTTCCCACGGGGGCTCCTCTGGGTCTTAGCAGAGGGTCGGCATTCCTCAACTTGAGTAGGCAGTGGAGGGCCGCAACATTCTAGTGGGTCTCCGGAGTACCGGATGTGTGTGGGGAGTCTTGGTTCCGACAGTGGGAGGCTAGACAGTGGTGTGGGTGGATTAGAGAAGGTGAAGGTGGTTGACTGTTGTATTTGTATGGTACGGGTCTGGAGGTCTTTCTGTAGAGAGACTATGCACTGGTCAGACTGTTCAAGATATTTCTCAAGTTTAGAGAACATAGCGGCATGAGATGCCACCCCATCTCCCACCTCAGCGGGGTCTATGTTTGTGGGGCTGAGCATACTGTCACGCTGTGCTCACCACAAACAAGACGAGATCCCGGTACTGAGATGGGAGTAGTAACAAATACCAGCCACAGGCACAGGGGGCCACGTCCAGAGTGTAGGTTTGTCGTGGCAGCCGGGTCAGGGACATAGAGATTAAAGTAGTCTTTATACTTGCCAAGTTCAACGTAGGAGATATCCGGAGCGTAGAAGGTACTTTTGCCGAGGTCAGGGTTGGAGAGTGCAGAGTGGTCGAGGTACAATGCCGAGTTCAGGATTAGAGAGAAGCTAGGAGTCATAGATAGCCAAGATCAGGAGCCAGAGGTCGGAGTAGTCAAAGCAAGCCGGTTCGGTACACAGAAGATCAAAACTGGAACAGAGCAACAGGACAGGGACAAGGCAGGAACAGCAAGGGTGAGCACAGTGTGACAAACGCCCCTCTTTTGTAGTGCTGACGTCTGTCTGGGTTCTTCCCGACACAGTCTTCTAGGGTTAATTATACAACAAACAGGATCATGCAAAGTATTATGCTGCTTAACTCAGGCTTCTGCCTGCTTTATTTTCATCCAAGTAAGGTACTGCAGCTTTAACATGTGTAGGTTAGAGGTACTCAGATACTTTCATTCAGCAGTTCACACATTTCAGTGTTACAATATTTCCCACACTGTTATTTCAAGAAATAAAACCAAAAACATATAAGCAAATCCTATCCCTTTCAGGGATCTAACTACACATCAGAATCAGTCTCTCTAACAGCTGCTGGCCAACTAAACTGGTTCCCCAGCTTAAAACAATGCTCTCTCATTTAGGGACACAAGATACAGCACAGTCTTTTAGCAACAGCAGTAATCATTTGTTTGTCTTATCTGTTTGGGGTGTCCAGGCAAATCCTCTGGTACTGTGATACGTGGAGAGGCCGTCAACCTCGATACTGGATGCAGGAGAGTAGCGACACCCCCAGCCCCCAGGCTCCAAGGAGAGAGAGTCAAATGCAAAACCTCTCTGCTCTAAATACCTGTGCATGTGATTAGAAGAGCAGGTGAGGGAGAACTAGAGCCATTGTAATCTGTGGTCTGGATTTTCCATCCAGCTGCCTGAGTTAATGGGAAGCTGTGGAACGGATCATTTTTAGCTATTCCTGCACTTTCTGCTCTAAAATGGGGCAGAAAGCTGCCTAACATCTTTGGACTATGTCACATATCCCCCTCCCCAGCTCACACCTACTGGGGTGAGCGGCCATGGACCTCACTGGGGTGAGCGTCCTACCTGAAATGCTTGAGCTAACTGCTCAGTACAACATTAAGTATTTACATGACACGAATATGAACTTCATTATAAATTTACCAACCGAAAAGGGCATTTTTTTTTTTCCCCATATTGTAAGCTACCAATATTTTTTCTCTTATACTACAGCCTTGTAATCTTAAGGGCCATCAACCCTGTATATTAATTTGTAGTTTAGCTACATTTTCAACACAGAGAACCAATATAACATTGTAATATTGACAAAATGCTTATTTGCATAGTTAAGTCCGTGACATAGTCCACACGTGTAATAAAAAAAATAAATCGGTCAGTTCCCCCAAACATTTTTTTTTTTTTTTTTTTTTTTTTGACTTCCAGTCTATTGCATCCTTTGACTTTATTTCATAGCCCGCTGCAACCTGCAAATGACTGGACTGTTTCTTTAGCTTCTGATGAGACCCTTGGACCAGATTCTCCTTGGCTCCACAGTGTGGTCCAGATTGGTGAGATATGGAACTATTCAGGCGCCGTGTTAACCTTCGTTGTTTTTTCTTTTCAATCTTTGATTTCCCTTTTGTGGCCATTACCAGGCCTTTGGGTTTTGGAGACCTAGTTGCCTCTGTACAAACGTAGTCCATATTAACCATGTCATCAGGATCTGTCAACAAGTTTGTTTTTTCAGGAACTGCCACCCACTTGGCTAAAACATCTTCTGTGTTGTCCTGGGTGTGTCCACTAGTTTGATAATCTTCTGGACAACGTAAATGAAATTGAGGATCTGGATTTTTGAATCCCAGATCAGGGAGTATATTCTCAGGAGGGTGCCTATCTGTTTCTGGAATAACAGCAGCACAATCAAAGTCAATTCTTTCTCCTTCCTCTTTGTCATCAGTGAGGGCATTGAGTTTACTTTCCCTGGTCTCCTTTTGTGACCGTGTCTCTTTTAGCCTTGGAATCTCTTTCTCCAACTTCATCTTTATAGCAAATCGTAATATTGCAACAGCATTGAAGATACACGTATAGGAACGTACAGCTTGCTTGGTTAGGAGGTAGGATTGATAGCCCGACTGAACCACTTTAGCCGCTTCTCCCATGTCCGTCATCTGTTTCAGAGCGAGGTTTAACTCTGTTTCATTTTCTCTATTCTTGACCTGCAGCTGCAGGTGCTCCTTCCGGGTCTTGTCCAGCTCCAGCTGCAGCCGGGCCCCCTCATTTGCCGTGTGGTCCAGCTGCTTGTAGATATCGGCCATCTCGCTTTTATAGCGCAGTGTCAGGCAAACCACCTGACGGACGGACACCTCCTCTCTCTTGGCGCACTGTATCTCGCACTCAGCCATCTGCTTCTGCAGCTCTTCAACCTGATCGTGCCAGACCTCCCTCAGGGTCTTCACCTCTTTCTGGTGCTTGCTCTGGGTTTGCATCAGCGCCTCCATTTTTTGGAGCTCTGCAGTTTGTGTCGCCTGGATCGCCGCTGATTCTGTATTCTGCAGTGCTTCCTGCATTTCTAACTTTTCCTGGATCAATTGCTTCTCCACTTTTTCTGCTTGGTGAAGCTTCTCATCACCTTCACTGATCTGGTCAGTCAAGTCTGAATTTTTCTGTGTCAGACTTACATTCTCTCTTTTTACAGTCTCTAAATTACTCAGGGTATTCTCATAGGTTTTCTTCAATGTACACAGCTCTGTGCTGCGAGCGTAGACCTCATGGCGTGAGAGTTCCAGCTCTGCTTTAAGCGCGCTAGCCTCTTGCCGAGAAACCCCCAACTCTGTGATGAAGTTTTGCACATCTTTCTGGGACATCTCATAGCATAGTTTCCAGTCAGTTCTTGTTTTCTTTGATTCGCTTGGCTCTCTGCCTATGATGGTAGCAGTAGCCTTTGTCATCTCTAGGCGTGTCGTCATTCCTGGGACGATTGCGCCAGGCCCTATGGGCTGTTGCTCATCTCGGCGCCTTTCTGACGCATGTCCTGACAGTGCAGGTTCAAGTGGCTCGTTCACTTCCCCTGTGACTTGAGGAACAGTTTTCTTTCTTTTTGCTTTATTAGCTCCAGAGATATCAGTGGTACTGGGCACACACTCACTGTTATCAGCTTCCACATCTTGCTTGCACTCACAGGGCGTTGCTTGCTTTTGCAGCTGTTTGTCTTTGAAAATTTTGGGGCACACATCTTCCATGTGACCTACTTCACGACAGGCCCAGCATACTAAATTCATCTGTGGGTACGGCTCTCCTCCAGGGTCGTGATCATAGTATGGCCTGAAGGGACACTGTTTTGTATGGTTACGTACATTACACAACAAACATTTCACGTCGGCCATTTTAGAAACCCGGCGGGCACAATTTGCTAGCTGCAATTTCACTTACTTCAGCAGCTTACATACAGCACTTGCTAGCTGCAAATTCACTCACTTCAGCAAAAGGCATAAGCTCTACAAACAGCACTTGCTAGATGCAAAAAAAATTTTTTCTCTTCAGCAAAACATTTTGGTTTTCTGTTTGGGTTCAGGGTGCTATTGCATCCACACTTCGCACATTCTCTGTGTATGCTAGAAGCACAACTGATATACACAGCGGGACAGACTTCACTCATAGCATCTGTACTTTAGTTCAGCTGGGCGGCCATTTTAAACCCCCGCATTTATTTGCAAACCCACAGACTTTTTAGTGTCTGCCCGCATTCTCCACCATATGTGACAAACGCCCCTCTTTTGTAGTGCTGACGTCTGTCTGGGTTCTTCCCGACACAGTCTTCTAGGGTTAATTATACAACAAACAGGATCATGCAAAGTATTATGCTGCTTAACTCAGGCTTCTGCCTGCTTTATTTTCATCCAAGTAAGGTACTGCAGCTTTAACATGTGTAGGTTAGAGGTACTCAGATACTTTCATTCAGCAGTTCACACATTTCAGTGTTACAATATTTCCCACACTGTTATTTCAAGAAATAAAACCAAAAACATATAAGCAAATCCTATCCCTTTCAGGGATCTAACTACACATCAGAATCAGTCTCTCTAACAGCTGCTGGCCAACTAAACTGGTTCCCCAGCTTAAAACAATGCTCTCTCATTTAGGGACACAAGATACAGCACAGTCTTTTAGCAACAGCAGTAATCATTTGTTTGTCTTATCTGTTTGGGGTGTCCAGGCAAATCCTCTGGTACTGTGATACGTGGAGAGGCCGTCAACCTCGATACTGGATGCAGGAGAGTAGCGACACCCCCAGCCCCCAGGCTCCAAGGAGAGAGAGTCAAATGCAAAACCTCTCTGCTCTAAATACCTGTGCATGTGATTAGAAGAGCAGGTGAGGGAGAACTAGAGCCATTGTAATCTGTGGTCTGGATTTTCCATCCAGCTGCCTGAGTTAATGGGAAGCTGTGGAACGGATCATTTTTAGCTATTCCTGCACTTTCTGCTCTAAAATGGGGCAGAAAGCTGCCTAACATCTTTGGACTATGTCACAACAGGTAACAAGAATCTATGCTCAGCCAATGTACCTGCGACATTGGTGAGCATATATAGGCATGATCAGCCAACCCCTAAGGGTGTGGAGCGGGGGCCGTGATAGGTCTAAGGCTTCCAAGAACAGGTGCAGCTGTTGTGCAGCTAATGAATGCTTCTATGAGCAGGTGCAGCTAATGAATTATTCTATGAGCAGGTGTAGCTGTTTAGCAGCTAGTGGATCTTGACATGGAGCTTAGGGGCATGACGCATGTGTCACGTGCGAGCGCCACGCGCAGTTAGTGCGCGGCACGATCTGGGGACGGTGCCTGAGTCTGCGGCGTCGGATAACGTCATTTTGGCGCGTATGTGTGCTGCACGCGTCTGGTAAGGAATGTGGTCCATAGGCACCCAGTGCATGCGCGGTGGTGCTCGAGAGGATGTGCGGAGCAGCTGTACTTCAGTAAACCTTACAGTCAGACAGACGTCTTTTATAATGATCTTTATTGTTGAGTTCTGATAGCCCTTCTTGCCTGTAATAGTCATATGAAATGACCACCACACTCACTCCCTTGTCAGCGGCCCAGATAATAATGTCCTTATTGCGTTTATGGTTGATTATGGCTTGGAGTTCCTCCTTCGTAATGTTGTGGCAGCTTGTTTTGTAATCCAAAATCTGTTTCCTTGTATGTCTTTCAACAAGACCCATGAAGGTTTGAAGACCATTGGCTGCCTGCTGGATTGGTTTTCATAATTTGGTCTGTGAAAATAATCCTTCAACGGTTCATCTTGAACATGTCTACCTCCCAGTCAAATGGTTTGTGTAGATTAATGGGAACGTATGACAAGTCCTTGCTAAGGACACTATGTTCCGCTGAAGTTAGTCTGTGTGGAGAAATATTGTAAATCACTGATTCTTTCCCTTGGCGCCTCTCCCGGCCAATTTGACAAGCACATGTCCCCACTTGTGGGGGGGAAAGAAACAAACTTTTGCTACAATTGGAAGCTAAAACTATATACAGATTGGGAACAATGTCACCAAGGGGTCTGAATGAGGACCTCAATTTGGGTTGCTACATGTAAATGGCTATTTGACTATGTCCTGGATACTTTTGATACTGTATGTGTCTCATCAGTGATTTTATTCATCATTCTGTCCACATAGTTCTCGTCCATGTTTGCTTGGTGTCTGCAGCTGTTTTTTTTTTTTTTTGCTCAAATGTCCATCTTGTCTCTCGTTTTTACAGAGATTTGTTCACCCTCCTTTTAGCCTTTTTATATTCCTTTTATTTCACCATGTATCCATTACACTGCACTTCCCTGGTGGTTTATTTGTTTTGTTGTTTTGCTCCCAAACGTCTTTTCACAGAAACTGCTGTCAGTTCTCATACTGTGCTGTGTGACGTTTCTGGAATAGTGCAGGTTGTCATAGCAACGGTGGACACAGCACACGATCAGCTGAACCATTCAACAGCTGGCACAGGATCCTGGGAGCAATTGGGAGATCAGGAGATGACCATGTGGTTCTAATTAATGTTCGTATTGATTTCAGGTGATGGGTGCACTTTGGGATAGGGTATTTAGTTACTGAAAGGCATAGGCTTCACTGCACATCCACAGGAAGAAGATTCCTCTGTGGGATCGAAACGTCGATTTATGTGCCTGTTCTAATAAAAAAAATTACATACTTCTGAGTGCTGCCTCTTTTGCTGTTCTGCTGCCCTGCTGGATGGTAATGTACTCTTTACTTTCTATACTGGATTAGAACCAGGCTTCTTTGGATTACAATATTGGAGTGCTTTCTGGTGTGTGTGTGTGTGTGTGTGTGTGTGTGTGTGTGTGTGTCAACACTCAGGTAAATCAGGTGAAAGAGTTTTGTATTGAAACAAAATGACACTGGAAACCGACATTTCGGTCCCACAAACGGGGTCTTTCTCAAGGTGATGCTCATTGATGTATGAAGAGCATGAGGTTGCCCTGTAATAGGTCAGGGAACTAAGGCTAGGTTTACATACTAAAAAATAATGTGCCCTTCAATAGTATTAGGAAACTAATGGGATTATTGGGATCCTATGGGATTATTTCACTATCTGAGTGTCCTCATACTATTGAAGGGCACATTATTGGGAAGATGACTTGCAGCGCTGAAGCAGGGATGTATGCAGCCCATTACCACGGCAGCTAGAAAGTGGCTGTCCTTGAGGTAAGCTTATGGGAAACGGTACGGAAAGCTACTCAGTTCAGGGCGGCATGAGAGTGGCCCTGAGAAAAAAATATGGAAAAAACAGAAAGTGACAGGGAGTCTGCCTGACATCCTTCCTTCAGCTAAAGTAGGACAAGAATAACTGCCCACGAATGAGTAATGCCCCTTCATATAGTGACCACAAGATGTACTTGTCCTATCAGCTATAAGGAGGAAGAGCTATCCCATGAGTAATGGCTGCCATAGAGGATGTAGAAGAAAATGAGAATTTATTCAGAAGCAAGTCAATAATTCAGGTAACAGTATGGTTGAATTCAGGTACACGAGTAAAGTAAGGCTACAGTACATGGAGAAACTGCATTTTGTTTGTGTAGGCCAAGAGGCCTAGTCCTAGAATCAGGGCCAGTGTGATGGCAGTACTGTTAGTGCCACTGCACCGAGCCCCGCGTTTACAGAGGCCCCATACTCTCCCCCACAATAATTAAACTGATTGCCGGGGGGAGAGTGCGGGGCCATTGTAACTCTTTCACGTTCCCTGTCGGCACTACCTTGCATCTCCTCCTGGATGGTCCCATCATCATGGCTACGCGATGTCCAATGGCGTTGCATTGCCATGACAATGTGACGCCTCGTGGTGACGCAATGTCACATCCCATTGTCATGGCAACATGATGCCATTTGACATTGCAAAGCCATGATGACTGGGCTATGCAACGAGAAATGCAGAGGAGATGCTGCCAGATGATGAAATTGGAGAAGGTAAGAGCTGAGGCCCCGCACATGTCCCTGCCCTGAGCCACGCAAACATCTAGCCAGCCCTGCCTAGAATAAAGTAAAGTATAAGGGGTCTGTTCCATACCTAAGATGGCCACTATGAAGTAACCTTATCCTCACTAAAGCAATTGGGACCATCTCGCTTCCTAGCAATTCCTGCCCTCAGTTCCCAATCGGAAGTGACTTCCCCCTCATGGAAGCAAGTGTGGCCATCTTACTTCCTGGCAATCCCTGTCCTCACTCTCTACCTCTGCCCTGCAGTCAGCAGCATTACAGAAAGCAGCATTCAAGTGTATTAACTTGTCATACTGTACACATTAGATTTGAACACATATAGGTAATAAATTAGATGTAGACCCAGGGCTTTTTCTTCTCCTGCTGTTTTTTTCACTGATTCTGCCTCTGCTTGCTACAGGGCCAGGGCTGTCACTCCACACAACCAGTCCCCCCCCACCCTGCCTGTTTCCCTGCACCACATGGCTGAGCATTGTGCACTCACTGCATGTAGCTCCAGAGTGACTGGAGCAGCCCTATCTCCAACCCCCTCGCGACCCCCCCCCCCCTAGGTAAATTCAGGTAAATATACAGGTGTATGTCTTGGACATTTGATTTCAGTGAGTCCATGGATATGCACCATCCCGACTTTTGCGTTCCGCTCAAGGATGTCTTCTCTCTACCCCCTTTGTATCTAAAGCCCTCTCCCGCCTTAAACCTTTCTCACTGACTGCCCCACACCTCAGGAATGCCCTTCCCCTCAATATCAGACTAGCACCCTCTCTATCCACCTTTAAGACCCACATTAAAACACACCTGCTTAAAGAAGCATATGAGTAGCTCCGTGGCTAATACTGTACTATACAACTCATACATAAATCTTGTCCACTTGCAGACGCACTTACCAGAATATCCTCCTACTGTGTCTGAACATTCTTCCTACCAACCAATTAGATTGTAAGCTCTTTGGATCAGTGACTCCTTGTCCTAAATGCGGAAGAGAGAAGAACGGGATGCGCACTGCTAAGCATAGAAGGGCTGGAGGCATGTGTCAAAATGAAAAAACTTTATTGCGGCATGACAGCCAAAAATTTGAAAGCACAGATGAATGAAATTAGGATTGTGAGAAGCATATACATCACATAAAAATGTATTGTATTGACGTGTTCAGACAATGATAATGTCGTTTTAGAAAATTGGCAGATATAGCCCAGAAATGTTATAAATACGAAGGGATATAGATTCACAGAAAAATTTGGATTATGAAGAAAGTACAGTATAAGTAAGATGTATGTATGGGGGGTTATGGGTATTGGGGAAGGGGGGGGGTCATGTGTATTGGATGGAGGTTATTATGTGTATTGGAGGGGTTTTTACCTGTATTGGGGGGACTATTGTGTGTATTGGGGGGGCATACGTATTGGGGGGATTACGAGTGTTTCGGCAATTATGTGTGTTGTGGGGTTATTATATTTATGTGGGGAGGGCGTTATTAAGTTTGGGAGGATAAGTGGAGGTGAGAGAAGGGAGAGGTGGGGTGAGGGAAGGAGGAGGTGAAATGTTTCACTTACTCAATACAGTACTTGACTGGTTAAAATTATCTTAGGTTTGATTTAAATACTTTAAACAAGGACACATTGGAACCTCCTGTTTTCACAATTTTAATGAAATATATGGCATGTAATCTCACGTATATGCTATAAAGTCATTTGTTACAAAATATTCCGTATTTACAAATGGATTTCAAATTACCTTGGCAGCCTGCTTGCCTTTTGTATATTTATGTATATGTAGTAGCTTGGGTGACAAACTCCATTCAGAACAAAGGCAAGTGGTAATAAACACATGTAAATGTTAAGTGTTGTTTAAACATTTTAGAGCACCAAAGGGTTTGTTGGCACAAAGTTTGGCTCCAGCGCTTTTACAGCAATGTTACAGTTCTGGGGCCTCCTATTTGAGCATAACTGGAAGAGAAAGTTCTTGTACTTGATCTTGTACTCTTTCAAGAAATTCCAAATCATCTTCACAATGACCAAAGATGTACCAGATCTTCTGATCTAACCTACTCTCTCCTGTGATTAACAATGTCCTGGTTTGCAAAATGTAAATGACATAATTTACTCACTTACTTTAGTTTTATTCACAGTATTATAAGGATTCCACATTTTTCATATCTGGGGACATTATAGAAAGGCATGACATGTCATAGCGATAGTGTATAAAGCTTATGATATAAAGAACGGGCCTCAGAGAGTATACAAATGATGCACATAAAAGGGTATACTAAACTATATTCTTCCAATGTTAAAAAAATAAATTCACATGACATTGTTCTTTTTTCCAGAAAATAGCAGTCTGGTCAGTTGGCCTGTGGGGCATGGTCCTTGGTAATGACAATGGAGTGTTCAGTGGTGGAGGTGGAGAGCTCTTCAGGGCCAGCACCACCTATTTTCTCCTTGGGTATATATTTAACCACTGCATTTATGAATTTTCCCCTGAAGTCCTTGCTCAAGAAGTTGTAGAGGATTGGATTAGCGACACAGTGAACCAACGAGAGGCAGTCAATCACATCGTAGAAAAAATAGAGGATGTGGACCAAATAGCAGTGCAGGAAGATGTAGTTCCCATCCAGAGTGAGTAACATCAGTGTCACATGGTAGGGGAGCCAACTGAGCAGGAACACAAATATGTAGGCGTAGATGAGCCGACAGTGCCTCCGGCTCTCTGGCCTACCAGAAGTCTTGATGTGGTAGGCAGTCAGCATGTTGAAAACAAAGATTATAGAGAAGGGAATCACAAACCCCAGGATAGTGGTCAGTAGGCTGACTGCCAGAGCCCATTCATCATAGGATTCAAATGGTGCCGTGAACATGCAGATGGGCTCTAAGGAATCCATCAGTTGCATGTGGGCCACCTCTGGCAGTGGCAATATGGCAGCCAAAACCCATATCCCAACACAGAGAGCCTGACGGATGCGCTGCTGATTCTGCCTCCAGAAGACGGAGGAAGAAGTCAAAGTTAAGTAGCGGTCTACGCTTAGACCTGTCAGGAAAAATATGCTGCTGAACATGTTGGCAAAGTAGAAGTAGTGAGTAAATCGGCAAAGGAACCCACCCCAGAGCCATGTATACTCCAACATTACTTCCAGCATCCAGACAGGCAAAGAGAGGACCACCCCAAGGTCCGCCACAGCCATGTTTAGGATATAGAGATTGATTGAACTCTTGCTCCTTCGGGACTGCCAGTTGACCCATAGCACCAGGATGTTCCCAGCCAGGCCCACCACAAATATAATCAAGTAAATGATGAAGAGGATGACCTGCTTCACACTTTCATCCAAGTCAACATCACACATAGCAAATGTATGATTTAGGAACTCCAGAAGTTGTGTCCAGTTGTGGTAGTCACCATAGTCGTCTGTGTACATATGGTTGTCAAGCTCCAAACTATGCTCTTCATCCATTGCAGGTGAGCAGGGGTGTCTGAAAAAGAAAGGAGTAGGTTAACTTCTTGCCACGAAATAAGAAAGGGACAAATGAAACTCACAGATTTGGTCTAAGAATAGGGGATGTGTGTGTTTGGGGGGGAGGGGAGGAGGAGTTGACATTTGTGAAAAGAAAAAAAACAAAAGTTTTGGGATAATGACCCCTTCCTCAAGCCTGTTCCCTGAGGTCCAATAGAACCAAAGGTTCTAAACCATGTGTCCCCACACACTATGCAGACCCCAATTGGAGTAACTGGTTATTCTGATATCACAGCAAACAAGCAAAAGCTAAATGCACAAAGTCCAGAAGCAACAAGAGGATGTATACTGCACTTGATATGGGCGAATCTACCGTCAAGGCCCTCAGGAAGTTCCTCTCCTCCTCTCTCTCCTGCTGCTCAGAGTGGGGTTGCCCCCCCTAATGTCCTTCTTCTCCCCCCTCCCCTCCCCATGTTCCCTTTGTGGTTTTCCTTGTCTTTCTCCCTTCCCCTGTGTTGTTCCCCTGCACCTTTGTATTTAGGGTCATTTTTTGGTGCTATCTTGCTGCTCACATGTAGGACATTGTTCAAATTGTTATATCTTGTGCTTCCATAAATAGATTGGTATAGGAGGGGGCAAAACAAATGCCCATTGCTGTCCCACGTGTTTGGAAATAGTACTGTTTGTGAAAAAGAAAATATTTATGTGTAAGTTTGAAGTGTATACTATCCAATAAAAAAGTAGTATGTGTAGGTGATAACGATGATGCAGTATTGTTTTTTCTGCACAAGTTTTGCAGCACGGTGACTCTTATTGGACAATATGGTCAGAGAGCACAAAGAGGTCCACCCACACTAATAGAATGAGCAATTAGTACCATTTTCTGCTTGTGTGTCTAATGGAATTCAAAGTTCAAGTAACCATATTGGTTCAAAAGGAATGCAGATTTGTTGTACAGTAGCTTGTGAAGCCTTTTAAAGGACAAATATTAAAGTTCTTCATAGATTAAATTATATTGCACTGAGCTTTCGTAGCCTATTAGGTTTCTTCTTCATGTGTGCTCAATCTCTACACAGTATAATTGCATCTACAAATAATTCTGCAAGTATAAGACCAGTGTTTTTTTTACATTTAACATTGAATGTTGGCCAAGTTTCTGTCACCCCAGACCTACGGGATTTTTTTGTTTTACAATGGAATTTACAATGAGTGTTTATGCCCCCCAAATGTTGCTCGTCTATCTTTTTGTTTTTACGTTTCTGTATTTTGTGTTTTTGTTATGTTCAATTAATATATTTTGATATACAGTATAATTAGTTTGTTACTACAATTATATAAAATTGTGAGGATTAGAGAGAGGAGCTAGTACTAATTTATGCTTTTTCATTACTATAGGATTTATTTTAATTTTTACACTAGTTATACAGTAGGTGAAAAATATGAGCTCTACAATGCATAATGCAATACTTGCTATTATAATGCGTGTCAAATAACTGCTTCTATTGGATGGGGTTTAAATGGTGGCTGTTTTTGCCGGAAACTCAGGGGAACTGGGGTCTGACACATTTTTTTAAGTGATCAAGATGAGAGTTAATATTGCGATTAGGAAATTATTGGGAATTAGGCTTGAATTGGTAGTTCATTTACAACATTTCTTAATTTAAACCTGAATTACTTTTTGTAGTTTACATGTAACCAATGTTTTCTCTGCTTAGTGTTTCGGACCCTTTTTCCTATAAAATGTAGTTACAATTTACTAAACATTTATAAAAGATTATGTGCTTGCTACAGTTACACAGTTATCACATTTATGTCAAAAGATGTTTTTATTTTTACTTGCATATTTTGTACCTGAAAAAGGGATGGCTGCCGCTTCTTTTAATGGAATTAGAACAAGTTCAAATCTACTGCATCAAGCTGTACTTTTCCTAATTGAACTGCAAAGTAATAAACATTAACTACAAAGTGAAAGAAGGTTTGCAAATAAGAAAACACCAAGGGCCTCATTCTGTAAGCGTCGATTTTTGGAGTTATGTTTTATTATTGTGCGTCTGGTGCATTAATGTATTGTAATTAAGGTGCCCATTGAGTAGTATAGTGGTACATCATACACATATAATAATTATATGGGCATGATAAGCCTCTATAGCACTCAATGGGCACCCTAATTACAATACATTAATGCACCAGACACACAATAATAAAACATAACTCCAAAAAAACATTCTTCACTAAATAAAAACAGTAGCCAGCTAATCCAATGAATATAAGCAATAACAACATCAACAATGAATTAATTAAACCATTAACCAATCAAAACAATTAATTCCTAAAACAACTCGGAATTATTTTAAACAGTAACCAATCAAACCAATGAATTACTAAACCAACTCAAAATTAATAGTCACATTAACCAATCAAACAATTAATTTCTACAACATTAATTAATTAATTGAAACATTAAACTACAGAGAAATAAATTCAAACAATATCTGAAATAAATATCCTCCTCTATTGATATCTCTGTGGGGGTACCCCAGGGCTCTGTCTTGGGACCTCTTCTCTTTTCTCTGTACACACTCTCTCTAGGGGACCTAATAACATCTCTTGGGTTTAAATATCACCTCTATGCTGACGGCACACAAATTTACTTTTCAACACCAGACCTTACACCTGCTGTACAAACCAAAGTTTCTGAATGTCTCTCTGCTATATCATCGTGGATGGCCCTCCGCCGCCTTAAACTCAACATGGCTAAAACAGAGCTCCTCATACTTCCTCCCAAACCTGGCCCTATTCCCTCCTTTCACATTACTGTTGGAAGTACGATCATTCACCCAGTAGCCCAAGCACGCTGCTTAGGGGTCACACTCGACGCATCTCTCACCTTCTCCTCTCACATTCAGAACGTTTCTAAAACCTGTCGCTTTTTCCTCCGCAATATCACTAAGATACGCCAGTTTCTCTGTTGCTCGACTGCTAAAACTCTGACTCAGGCCCTCATTCTCTCCCGTCTTGATTACTGTAACCTCCTGCTGTCCGGCCTTCCTGCCTCTCACCTGTCTCCCCTACAATCTATCATAAACGCTGCTGCCAGGATCACTCTACTCTTTCCTAAATCTGTCTCTGCGTCTCCCCTCCTGAAATCCCTCTCCTGACTTCCGATCAAATTCTGCATCTCGCACTCAATTCTCCTCCTCACTTTTAAAGCTTTACACTCTTCTACTCCTCCTTACATCTCAGCCCTAATTTCTTGTTATGCACCATCCCGACTCTTGCGTTCCTCTCAAGGATTTCTTCTTTCTACCCCCTTTGTATCTAAAGCCCTCTCCCACCTTAAACCTTTCTCACTTACTGCCCCGCACCTCTGGAATGCCCTTCCCCTCAATACCAGACTAGCACCCTCTCTATCCACCTTTAAGACCCACCTTAAGATACACTTGCTTAAAGAAGCATATGAATAGCACTGTGGATTATATGGACCATGCACCATGATATGCTATGGACACATGATGCATATAGCTTGGCCCCCTGCAGACGCACTTACCTGAATTCCCTCCCACTGTCTCTGTACGTTCTCCCTACCTACTAATTAAGACTGTAAGCTCCTCGGAGCAGGGACTCCTTTTCCTTAATATTACTTTTATGTCTGATGCACTTATTCCCATGACCTGTTATTTATATTATCTATTATTTATTTGATTACCACGTGTATTACTACTGTGAAGCGCTACGTACATTAATGGCGCTATATAAATAAAGACATACATTACAATACAATCTTGAATTAATGATAGAAGGGAGTAGTATGATTATCATAGGCATTACTGAAACATGGTGGGATGAAACTCATGACTGGGCAGTTCTTTTAGAGGGTTATTCCCTTTTTTGGAGGCTTCGGGCAACTTCAAGAGGAGGTGGAGTATGCTTATATGTTAAACCAAATGTAAAATCTATTATAAGGGAAGAGGTTTATGAAGGGATTGAGGAAAATGTAGAGACTTTGTGGATAGAAATTAGCAGTGAAGGTATAAGTACAAAATCAATGTTTATAGGGATATGCTATAAACCACCAAACATCTGTGATATTGAGGAAGTTGAAGGAGTGGCTCAGTGAGTAAAGGAACTAACTCTGAAAACAATGACACTGAGTTTGAAGCAGGGGACCCTGGTTAAAATTCTGCTGTCAGCTCCTTGTGACATTGTGCAAGTCACTTTATCTCCCTGTGCCTCAGGGGTAAAAAAGAAGGATTGTGAGCTCTACAGGGCAGGGACTTATGTCTGCAAAAATGCTATGTACAGCGCTGCATACACTGTCAGTGCTATAAAAGAAAAAACATTATTAAGCCAAAATACTTTCGCAAATGTTTTCATAACTGGTGATTTTAATTATCCGGACATAGACTGGAGCACTTAGATTAGCATTACAATGAAAGGAAACAGTTGTTTGGGGGTTCTAAAAGTCAATTACATTACCCACATTTTTGAGGAACCAACCAGGAGAGGGTCAATACGGGATTTGGTAATATCAAAAAATGTAGAAGTAACAACAAATATTCAAGTCCTGGAACATTTGGGAAACGGTGATTATAAAATGGTCTAATTTTAAATAAATTATATAAAAACATATACTGGTCCAACAAAGACTTTTAGAAAGACATATTTTAATAAACTACAACAAATAAATTGGTATGACATTTTTGAAGGAAAAAATGTGGAAGATAAATGGGCAGTCTTTAAATCATTGTTAGATAAGTACACCTATCAGTGTATTCCCTTGCGTAATACATATACAAGAAATCAATAAACAAGTCTAAACCAATGTGGCTAAATAAACAGGTAAGGGAGGAAGTGGAAAGGAAGAGACAGGCATTTAGATTGTTAAAATCAGAAGGGGTGGAGGTATCGTATCAGAATTATAAGGGATTAAACAAACGTTGCAAAGGGTCAAAGATTGAAAATGAAAAAAGGATTGCAATAGAAAGTCAGATGAACCCTAAAAAGTTCTTCAAGTTCCTTAACAAAAAAAGATTGCTAAAGAGAATATAGGACCCTTTCAGTGTGAGATGGAGAGGCAAATTATTGACGATAATTGAATCTTTATTTACCAAAGAGTCGATTGTAAAAATATTGCAACAGGAGGAAGCCACAACCTCTATATTAACAAACAATTGGTTAACTGAGGAAGAAATGCATATGCGGTTTGATAAAAATAAGGTAAATAAAGCACCTGGCCCCAATGACATGCATCGTTTATATATTAATATTTAATATTCAAGGACTCCATTTGCACATGCTCAGTAACACAAGACTGGAATAAAGCAGACATGGTGCCTACAGTATAATTAAAAAGGGAGCTAGATCACAACTGAGGAAGTACAGACCTGTAAGACTGACATTAATAATGGGGAAGCTACTATAAGGTTTAGTATGGGACAATATTCAGGAATAACTAAAAGATAACACAATTATTAGTAATAATCAGCATGCATTTATGTAGGACAGGTTGTGCCAAACTAACCTTATTAGATTCTTTGAGAAGGAAAGTAGGAATTTAGATCAGGGTATGCAGTTGATGTGGTCTACTTAGATTTTGCAAAGGCTTTTGACATGGTGTCACACAAGAGGTTAGTGTACAAAATTAAAAAAATGGTCTCTTGAATTGAAACTGTTTGAAGGATAAACAACAGAGAGTTGTCATAAATGGAACCTTTTCAGGTTGGGATAAAGTTGTAAGTGGCGTACTTCAAGGATCGGTAATGGAACCACTGCTTTTAACATGTTTATTAATGACCTTGAGGTTGGCATAGAGAACAAAGTCTCCATCTTTGCTGATGATACTAAATTGTCTTAGGTAGTAAAATCAGAGCACAATGTAATTTCTCTCTAGAAGGACTTCGGTAGACTGGAAACTTTGGCAGATAAATGGTAGATGTGGTTTAATACAGATAAATGTTTCCCAAATGCATAACCTTGCAAAAATAAACAGGCTACTTACCGATTAAATGGGGCAAAATTATGTCAATCCCACATGCAGAAGGATTTAGGAGTCCTTGTAGACAGAAGGTTTAACAATTGTGCCCAATGTCAGGCAGTAGCTACAAAGGCAAATAAGATATTTTCTTGCATTAAACAGCATATGGATGGAAGAAAACATTATTATGCCACTGTATAAAGCATTAGTAAGAACACACCATGAACATGGAGTAGAGGATTGGGCACTACTCCATAAAAAAAGATATTATGGAACTAGAGAAGTGCAGAAAAGAGCGATCAAATTAATAAAAGAGATATGCAATCTGATTTATGAGGAGAGGCTAGCTATATTAGATTTGTTCACATTAGAAGAGAGGCGTCTAAGAGAGGATATGATAACCATGTACAAATATATTCCTAGTCAATACAAGGAGTTTTCAAAACTATTTATCCCAAGGGCAGTACAAATGGAACACGGTCATACCTTAAGGTTGGAGGAAAGGAGATTTCACCAGCAACAAAGGAAAGGGTTCTTAACAGTAAGGGCAGTTACTATGTGGATCTCATTCTAAACATTCATGTCTAAATATAACATACTGTAGGTTGAACTCGGTGGATACAATGTTTTTTTGCAACCTCATCTACTATGTAACTATGTTTCCCGGGAACCAGGGAGTCCTCTGAAGGTGAAATTAATGTGTTTCAGCTCCGGAGATCCCCTGCTTCCTATACATGTAAAAAAAAACAAACGGATGAGCCCAGAGGAAACTGCTGGTTTAATATCATGTTAAAACTAACAGTTTCTTCAAAGGAAAATAATATAACATGAAGCCTAAATACTGTAAGCAAACATATGTTACAAACAATGTTTCAGTGTAATTGGCTTCCTTCGAAAGATTCAATCTTAAAGTGAAACTTTCATGTATTTATTTCCGGTGTAACAATTAATATATTTCTCTGTTCTCCAGGTGCCTGCAATTCTTATATTATCTAGTCAGTAAAAAATTGGTTAAAACACTTATAGTTGTTTGGTGTCAATCGTATTTTTTTTAACCCATTAAACAAGCCAGGACCAATTGTACACTTTGGTCCCAGTAGGTATTGTTATTTGAATTTGATGTTTGAAATGTCATATTTTCATGTGCACATGTAGCCAGAGTTACCATTCCTGGATGTGGCACACGCAAAAAAGCACGTTGCAGCAACTCTGGAGAAGATAACAGCCGCTGGAAGCTGGTGGGATACTTTCTTAGTCCAATCAAATATATAGAAGGACATGTCTCTGCACATCTGCTATTTGTAAAACCCGTTTAATGGACTGATTAAAAAAACAATTACACTAACAAAAGTATCTTTTGCATATGAAGAAACTAACAAAAATACTTGAGCTCCCGATAATTCAAAGTTGCTCATCCCACTGGTTCCCTAATGACCTTTGCTTCTATCAAACACTGAAACATTAACGCTACTTAGGGATCTACAGAAGGTATCAAAGCAAATGAGGTGAGAATACAGGGCAAAAAAATAACCCTGCACCAGAGGTATCACAGAAAAAAATCCATTTAGATTAATAAGATTTATTTAAAAAAATATATTGCAGTTGTTTTCCGCCATAATTGCACCACTTTTGCATTGATACTGTACATTCCTTTGACATAAAGAACAAAATCAACAGGGCAGATTTCTAAAAACTAAAAAGAAAGGCACATTATGGGGAGAAATAAAGATTTCGCTGTTTTGTTTGATATGTTGGGGTAAAATGGAATATACTGAACTAACATTGTCATTTAAACGATGAAAACTCAGTAATATTCTGAGATGTACTGGAACATATGTTATTTTACAGAACAATGTCACACGCTTTTATCCTTGCCTTGCTACCCCAGTTTACAGGGTTGCAAGGCAAGGATAGTAACCAAAGTATTTCCGTTTTGAAGAGCAGGGGTGAGCCCATTGTTAAGATACAGTAGGGAGAGAGAGGTATTTGTTAGAAGAACATTTCCACAATAACTAAGAGGTCATGCCAAGACTGATAGCAGTGATGGTGGCGGCTAATACAGTAAAGATACTCTGATAATGCAGCTAATGTGAGGGGGAAGTAAAATGGTCAGACTGGGTAATCTAAATGGTCCATGCCTGCCTTCAATTTCAGCCATTTCTCCTTTTCTTTTACCGTTTTGTTTATTGACATTTTCAAAATGTTTATATGCAAGAATAGTGTACAGACCATCAATGACATCAACATAAAAAGTGAAAGAAAATTATATCTGAGAAACACGTAGCTAACAGTGTAATTACCAATCCAAACTAAATCTGATGTAATGAAAAATATGCAAAATTAAAACAAGAGGAAGATCAAATCAAATATAGGCATCACATGATTGAATACAATTATTCCCATAAAAAAAACTTCCTCTGTAGCAAAGATATGAACATATTGTATCTCTGTTGAGCATATAATATCTCTGCCAATCTGCCCAATTATATCTGATGTCGTTTTTCATGGTCATAAGATCCTATATACATTTAGGTAAAGCAGAATTTCGACAATGTCATTACGTTGACATTTAATTACATTATTCATGGGCAAGCTACCCAGCTACCTGAACAAGCTCCTCACCCCTACCACTTGCAGCACTTATCACCTGAGATCAGACTCCAAAAGACTATTCATGGTCCCAAGGCTCAACAAAGTATCCGGACGTTCCTCCTTCTCCTTCCGTGCACCCCAAAACTGGAACAACCTGCCAGAGACTCTCACATCCACCACCAGTTTAAGTTCTTTCAAATCTAAGGCTGTCTCACATTTTAACCTGGTCTGTAACTGTTTCATACGCTCATAATATATATTTTCTTTAACTGGGCACGCAATGTCTTGTATATAATGTATACCCTTTTCATTTATGTAACTGTACTTGTAACCATGTATTATTTGTTTTACTCTGTGCCCAGGACATACTTGAAAACGAGAGGTAACTCTCAATGTATTACTTCCTGGTAAAATATTTTATAAATAAATAAATAATTACACACAATTTAGTTTCAAGTTGGAAATGTTACTTTAAAAACATTAACCTGATGGACATCAAATGATAATCATTCTTATGTACAGTATTTCATCAGCGAAAGTCCTTTACTGCTAATCACTCGGAGTTGGAGATAAATGGCACAAACAAATTGATCTTCCCCACTAAATGCATTGAGACACAAAAGCATTCATTTGGTTGCAAAACTGGGGCAATTAAGTTGCATTATAGTGATCAAAGTAAAACATACCATTTAAACAATTGGGTTTTTAAAATCTAAATCTGTTGTTTCATCAAAATTGCACCATTTTTCATTAGCGAGTGTTCATCAGAGAATTCTCATCCAACCTGTGGCCTGTCTATCTTAACAGGGTTGATACAACGCCTCTTTATAAAATAATAAGAGCTGTATTCCTCAGACCCTGTTTACACAATTTATATTGCATTCAATATTTGGTTATAGGGCAATAGATTCATTTGGAATGGGGACTAAATAATGTCTTACCTGATAATAAGGGAGCAGAAAGTTCCTGTAACCAGCCTTGTGTCCCTGACTATCAGATGTGCAGTGTGCAGGGGATTTCTGCTGCAAATGAGACGGGATTTTTTTTTTTTTACACTTGCCATTCAGGAAATGATCCTCGATATCCTGAAATTGCAGACATTGCTTTTGCTTTTGCTACCCAGGATATCCTCCTATATATATAAACCAAAAATAAAAAATAAAACACTTTCTAAGATTCTTTGATCTACTTCATAATTCTGTCACCCTGTCCAGAGGAGCTATAATAACATTGAGCTAGAAAGAATCTATACAAAAGTAAGCCGGTTTCTTCTATTTCTCCCCGGCTGACACACTGATAGAGACTTGGAAAGTGTTTTTATTCTTCCTACGTCTTGGTGACACAGAAGTGGATTAAACTATTACCTGTAAGGTCTGCCTGTCTTGCTGCAGTGATACATGGTGGACTGTAGTTGATAAGGTCTTAGTTTATCAAAGGATGACATAACACAGATGTACTGTAGCAGCTGTTATTGCACCCTTTAGTGCAGAGGTAGCCAACATAATATACTGTACTTCAAGGCCGACATGTGCAGTCCTTGAGCCCTCACAACGGCCTCACATTGCCTTTCTCTACCCGTACGATGCCTCCAGTCATTTTTTTTTTTTTTTCATATTTTTTTATTAGGCAGTTATGACATTACATGGTATGTACGGTATAAGCAATATGTCAGCCTAATGTACATTTTTTCTTTTTCTTGAGAGAAAAGAGAAAAGGAAAGGCTCAACGTCTCCCTGACCTCATGAAGTCCATCAGGGAGGCGCGAGTATGGAAACAGAGAGGGAGTAGAGAAGGGGGGGCAGAGTGTGGGGGGGGGGGTGGAGAGGATACAAAGGGTATAGCGGGGGGTGGTCATGATCCCCAGTACCTTTGTGTTTCTGGTTTGAGCTTTAATGTGAATTGGGCCTCTAGTTTGTTAGGGGGCGTTTCGCCTTATATGCGCCAAATAGGTGTACCATGGGTCCCAAATTGCTGTAAATGAGGTTGAAGACCTCTTAAGGAAAGCAGATAGTCTCTCCATGTCCATTACTTCTTGCACCCTTCTTATTATTGGTTGTTTCGAGGGGGGAGACATTTTCTTCCAGGTGGCCGCCACCGCACATCTAGCCGCCGTGAGGATGAAGGAGACTAATTTTCCTGTTGGTCGGTCCAGATAGTCTAGGGGCCTGGCCAACAGGTAGGTCAGCGGTTCAACAGGTATTTTGAGGTCTGTGGCCTCCTCTATTAATTTTTGTGTCGTTTCCCAGTATTTCTGAATTTCTGGACATGTCCACCAGATGTGGGCCATGTCCCCCTTTTGACCGCAGCCTCTCCAACATAGATCGGATGCCAGAGGGTAAATTTGATTTATTCTGACTGGAGTGAGATACCAGCGGAACAGTATTTTGTAAATGTTTTCTTTGATTGTGGTACATATGGAAGTTCCTGAGGCATTTTCCCAAATACTTTCCCAGTCCTCTCGGTCTATAACTATATCCAATTCTGCTGCCCAATGCAGCATGTAGTCATGCGTGGGGACTTCTGTAGTCCCTCCTAGCTCTGTGCAAATTTGTGTTATTAGACCTTTCTGGTGATCTGTTTCGCTGCAAAGTCTCTCGAAACCTGTGAGAGGGGGAAATTCCAATGTTGGGGATAATGTTTGGAGAAAGTGCCGAATTTGTAGGTACTTGAACACGTTCAATCCTAATATGTCATACTTGGTTTGTAGGTTTTGGTAGCTCAGGAACTTCCCGAGGCTCAGGAGGTCGGCAATCGTTTTAATGTTTTTGGCTTGAAATTGGTTAAATTGTCTGGGCTCACAGCCAGGTGGAAATTTCGGGTTTCTGTGGATTGGTATGAGTTGGGATTGTGGTGATGTGAGCTTGTACTTGAGTTTGCTTTTCGTCCAGGTCTCCCAGGTGTGTCTCATTGGGCCTAATTTGAATTTGTTATTTTGCATGTCCTCCCTGCTCAGGGACCAAAGGCAAGCCGGCAGTGAAGGCGTTCCGGCATATTGCGTTTCTATATCCAGCCAGCAATATTGATTTGGGTTTGCGTTCCAGACTACCACCTGTCTCAATTGTGCGGCCAGATAGTATTTTGTGATGTCTGGAACTCCAAGTCCTCCTCTCCCCCTTGAAGCCAAGAGAACTGATCTGGGGACTCTAGGTTTTTTACCTTGCCAAATGAAATGGAAGATTTATTTTTGAATATTTTTCAATTCTGAGCCAGGGATGTGGACCGGGAGAGTCTGGAAGTAATATAATAACCTAGGGAGTATATTCATTTTGACCGAGATCATTCTCCCGATCCATGATATTTGATATCCTCCCCATTTTTCCAAGTCTTGTTTGATTTTATGGAACAAGGTCGGATAGTTATGTTTATATAGTGATTGGTAGGTCCTCGATATCTTAACTCCCAAGTACTTGATACAAGAGGAACTCCAACGGTAATTAAAGTTTAGTTTGAGGAGTTTCACCTCTGGCTCTGGCAGACTTAAGTTCAGGGCTTCTGATTTGTCATTATTTATCTTATATCCTGAGATTTTTCCAAAATCTCGGAGTTCTTTTTGAAGGTTGGGTAATGAGGTTTGTGGTTTAGAGAGGGTTAAGATGACATCATCTGCGAATAGAGAGATTTTATGCTGCCTATTTCCAATGTCTATTCCCTGGATGTCTTTATTGAGTCGTATTGCTGAAGCCAGTGGTTCTATCGTTAGCGCAAAGAGGAGAGGAGATAGGGGGCATCCCTGTTGAGTCCCATTTGTTATCTCGAATCTTTGGTTAATCCCCCCTGGTAGTTTTACCGTTGCTGATGGATTTTGATATAGTCTACGGACCCCCTCTAGGTATGTGTCTTTAAAGCCAAATTTACACATAGTCTGGTCCAGAAATTGCCAGTATATTCTATCGAACGCCTTCTCTGCGTCTAAGCTTAACAGTAGTGCTTTGGTGCCTGTGAGGTGGACATGATCGATAATATCGATTATTTTTCGGGTGTTGTCAGAGGCTTGTCTCCCCGCAACAAATCCTACTTGATCGATGTTGATTAACCTCGGTAATATTGGGTTTAATCTGTTTGCTAAAATTTTGCTATATAGCTTGAGATCACTGTTGAGGAGGGAGATTGGACGGTAGCTTCCACATTGCATCGGGTCTCTGCCTTCCTTATGTATTATTGCCAAATTGGCTAGAGACATTGTTGGAGGGATTTGGTTCCCTTCCATAAAATGGTTCCAGTCATTTTTTTAATGTCGACGCGCTGATGAATACTACTGCGCTCCATTCATACTCTGGCGCAGTAGTAGTCATCAGCGTGCCAACATTAAAAAGAGGCAGTCCGCGCGGCACTTTAAAAAAAAATATATATTTTTTTTTGTCTTAATACTGTATATGCAGCCTTTGATTACCTTTTATTGAAAACTACTTAGCTAAGCTGTCGATTGATTAGTTCTCCCGTAATCGATCAGCAAAGATCCTGCTTCCCAGGGTTCACTAAATGGCCTCCTTTCACTTTCAATCAATCCTTCAGTCAGTGTAATCTGCAGCTACAATGTATTCTTATATTACTAATTTAACATTATCTACTGTTATAGTTTGCAGCTAAAACTGCTGGGAACATTTGCAACAAAATATTACAAACAGGAAAGTGTTACAAAGATCTTGCCCTGCTGGGCACATCCTAAACCCGGCTATAGAAATCAAAGGATGCTCAGTATATTAAAACTCATTAGATATGGCATTAAGTTGAATTAAACATTTTTTTTTAGTAATTATCTAATACTACAGTACTGATTTATATATATATATAAAAAAAAAACCACGTAGGATATTGAATGGATTGGTCCTTTAGGAGTGGAGTGAAGCCATGATCTGTGGCAGCAACATCCTTGCTCTCTCTGCACTGGAGAGAGGGGGACAACTTGCTGCTGTCGGATACACTGCTAGGAGGCAGCAGTCAATGTGTTAGGAGATCACAGATAATGTGATTTTGTGCTTGGCTTTTGGCATGTTATGGAGCCACTCTTGGTTATCCAATTGGGGTATCCAATTCCTGACATAATGCGTTTTTGGGTGCAATAATGGCATCTATAACACAGAGACAGGGATGTATGGCTTACATTATTGCACCTTCTTGGCAGGGTGGCAATGTCATAAAGAAACAGAAAGTGTCCATACCCCACTTGGTCAGTTGCAATCACTGTAGAATGGTATACTGAATGAACTGAAATCCTATCATGCCTAACCCTCCCACCAGAGACTGAGAGAGATAGAAAAATATCATGAGATTGAGAACCAAAGAGCCAGAAAAAGAAAATATGAGAGAAATAGATAAGGGGGAAACTGAAAATAGAACAGTATCAGAGACAGGAGGAGAGAGAATGTAGAGAAACATAGCCGATTAGAGAATAATACAGCTATATATGTGTGCATCTAGTGACTGCAAAAGGTCAGAGAGCAAGAGTAAAACTATGAACCTGAACAACAATTCCTGGAAGCTTCACTTTTAAGACATTGAGGGGAAGGAGGGAGACAGGAAGAAAAGAAAAAAAATCAATGAGACAAGGAAGCCGCCAGTGAAAGATACAATACTTCCGGAAAGGATACCATTCAGCACTGATCCAAAAAACACAATCCTGCTGAGTAAGGGAGATGAAAGATTTGTTCAATTAGAGTGCCAAAGCATGAGGACACATCCTGGGAGTGTATTTTAATACCCAGTATCACCCGGGTAACCTCTTTATTTCTGCATCCACCATTCTTCCCTGGAATATATTACCTGATGGTAACTCAGACCATGTACTGTACATCTTTTTACTGGTCTATTTAGTGTTATTGCTATCTTTATATATTCTATAGTTACTTACATATTGCTCTCTGAAGATAATATAATGTGCTGGTTAATACTTTAGGTGTGTTCATATAATTAACTATGCTACTACAGAAGAAATACCTCAGCTTTCACGTTCCATTTGTTTTTAATTTATTTTTATTTATAAAAATGTTTTACCAGGAAGTAATACATTGAGAGTTACCTCTCGTTTTCAAGTGTGTCCTGGCCACAGAGTTATAACAATACATGGTTACATTAAAAGAACAGAGGTTATACAGTAAATTCACAAACATTTCATGGACAGATAGAGTTGGAAAATTGGGTACAGGGGATAAAAGGTCTGGTGAGTTTCAGATTGAAATAGAGAAGCTTTAACATCACCAAACGGCTCACACCCTTTAGCTGCCCTTTGGGGTGACGCAGAAGTACACTGAAGGGCTTCAGAATGCAGCTGTGAATACAAAGTTCTTTGTGTCCTCTTGGCTCATTAACATTCCAGTGGGTGGGGCTGACGTTCCACAAAGTACAAGCAAATGTTAACCCTTAGCACACTGGTCCTGTGCAGAGGGGAGCAGCTCTGGGGGAGCCCCATCAAACATCCGCCTTTGGAGCAACGCAGATGTACACTGAAGGGGTTCAGATTAAATGCAGCTGCCCTCCCTTTTCCAAACATTTTCACCCATTCTTAGTACAAACATTTTTTAACTGTGGATTATTATTTAAGGGATTGATTCTTGTTGACGTCTGTGGAGGAAAGGGGTTTAGGGAGCAGGTTCTCATCGAGAGTGTGAGTAACTTCATCATGCACTGTAACAAAGTTTCCCTAGTCTGTTCAATAATTAGTTTCATATGCAACCAGGAAGTGGCAAATAGTTTATTGTCCAGCCCGTTAATACCTCTTAACAGGCTTAGATAAACACTTCTGTCACAAGGTTCACAAGAAAGGGAAAAAATACTTTTAAACAGAAATACATACACAAGGCTTTCTTATTCCAATATAATCATTTGGCTCCTGTCTCTTCCCTGGATGAGACCAGAATGAGTCTCTGTGTGTTCTCAGAAGCCTGACTATATAGCTCTTGAGCTTGGCTGCAGGTGTTAGCCCTCTGCCTTAATTAGCTGCCTGTCTTTTGAACAGGGAATTTTCCAGCAGTCAGGCAGCATGCCAGACAAATCTTTGTTTGTACTGCTGGTTTGGAAGTGATGGGTCTGAAAACCCCATCAGAGGCACTCAACAATACGTGCCTTTAACATGTGTTACGAGTCTAGTCCTGCTATGTACATTCGTGAGCCCCCTACGGAGTTTTTTTGCAAGAACTTTGCTTTGACTTGTCTGTGCTTTTCAGATTCACAAATGTGTTCCCCCCCATTATATTGAACATAGTTTATGAAACTGCACATAAAAGGGAATGTGCTCTACCAATGTTTGTCTTTTGCAAAACTGATGCAAAAATACATATTTGTCAGAGAATGAATTATACTGATCCAGAAGCATTTTTTTTTGCACAAATATTGCACCAGAAAAATGTGTGTTCCCCATACACTGTACTTAATATTCTTCTGCATTTGTTAATTTGCTTTATTTCTATGCAACAGATTTTCATAGATGCCAGCTAGAAATGTGCGAACTGTTTAAGGTTTGGTGCACAATTTATTTTTTCATTTGCGGCCATTTCAAAAATTCACTAAAATCAGCAAAATGTTGCCCTCTTTTTTTAAAAATTCCGCTCTTTGTTGGCAAAATATTTGTTACATAAATTTTTTTAAAGCATGGTTATATGACGAACGAATAGAAAATAGCGCTGTTGTGCGTAGATTATAATGAAGCAATGTGTATTTGGATCGGGGGGAGGTTAAGTGAGAGGTATGTCGGGGGAAAACTTCAGTCCTGGAGGTATAATGTACTGCGACTAATCTCCAACATCAGACAGAATAAGATCCCACTTGCAGGTAAATGCTATACGGCTCCGTCGGGAAATAGTGTAAGGGTAATGGAGGTAAAGAAAACCTTCTTACCTCCTATACTGAACCCTCTGTTATAACTCTAAATCCCGCTGTCCATGAAGATCCATGCTCGTGGCTACAAGGGAACATTCTCCTCCTCCCCTGGGTGCCGCTGAAAGCGGGGTATAACGAATAGTGCTGTTGCAGATTCCAGGGCACTCACACGATAGCCATAAAATCAATTATAGAAAAAATAAGGTACCCAGTTGGTGATGAAACTGGAGAGGCTTTATTTCAACATAATGAAGTGGTATTCAGTAAGGAATAGTCCTCCCACGCGTTTCACATAAGTGTTGCGCTTTCTCAAGGAGTAATGGACATACCGGAAGTAAGTATTATATATATAGATATAGATCAAAGCGTCTTTGAGTCCAGGATGCACCATACCTTTTGAAATCCTGGACTCAAAGACGCTGATGGCTACTTTCTACGATTCCTGCTTATTCAACCCTGCCCAGAACCCATTGCATACGAGGATTGTTCCTGGAGGACACTAAGAGAGGCTGTATGCTCCCTGAGTTCCAGCTGGATGGTGGCTCAGAAGGGTTTTGATCGCATACAGCGGAGAGGCGTGTGAGCAGAGTAGCTGAGTTCCAGTTGGTGCATGAGTATTACTCATAACATGCTCTTTATTCTTTGTTGTTTGTGAGTTTTAAATTGTTGGACTTTTTATTGGGAATATGAAATTTTATTTTTAGACTTATTGCACTAAGATCGGGCGCTTTCTTTTTTTCGTTTTTGCATATACAGTATATATATATATAATATATATATTTGCTGAATAATTAAGAAAAACACACCAGACGCAGCTGGCTGTTGTGTGGTAGGTAGTATACAAACATTTTAATCAATTACAAATATAAAAATAACACACACTGAGACCAAATAATAAAGAATATTATGAGAAAGAAAGTGTGTCGTAATTGCCATAGAAAACATATATTCCCTAAATATAATCCATAAATAGTAAATCAATGGATATGGTTGTATTGTATTGTACTGTATGTCTTTATTTGTATAGCACAATTAATGTACATAGCGCTTCACAGTAGTAATACACGTGGTAATCATATAAATAACAAATAATATAAATTACAGGTCATGGGGGAATAAGTGCTTTAGACATAAATGTAACATTTAGGAAGAGGAGTCCCTGCTCCAAGGAATTTACAACCTAATTGGTATGTAGGAGGAACGTATTGAGACAGTAGGAGGGTATTTTGGTAAGTGCTTCTGCAGGGGGCCAACCTTTATGTAGCATGTGTCTACTAATATCTACGGTGTTACCCATATGCTTCTTTAAGCAAGTGTGTCTTAACGTGGGTCTTAAAGGTGGATAGAGAGGGTGCTAGTCGGGTACTGAGGGGAAGGGCATTCCAGAGGTGTGGGGCTGTTAGTGAGAAAGGTTTATGGCGGGAGAGGGCTTTAGATACAAAGGTGGTAGAGAGAAGACATCCTTGAGCAGAACGCAAGAGTCGAGATGGTGCATAGCAAGAAATTAGGGATGAGATGTAAGGAGGGGCAGAAGAGTGTAAAGCTTTAAAAGTGAGGAGGAGAATTACATGTTTGATACGGGATTTGATAGGAAGTCAGGAGAGCGATTTCAGCAGGGGAGACGCTGAGACAGATTTAGGAAAGAGTAGAGTGATTCTGGCCGCAGCGTTGAGGAGAGATTGTAGGGGAGACAGGTGAGAGGCAGGAAGACCGGGCAGCAGGAGGTTACAGTAGTCGAGACGGGAGAGAATGAGGCCTGAGTCAGAGTTTTAGCAGTCGAGCAACAGAGGAAATGGAGTATCTTTGTAATATTGCGGAGGAAAAAGCGACAGATTTTAGAGACGTTTTTAATGTGAGAGGAGAATGTGAGAGAGGAGTCAAGTGTGCCCTAGGCAGCGTGCTTGGGCTACTAGGTTAATGATGGTACTTCCAACAGTAATGTGGAAGCAGCTAGTAAGGCCAGGTTTGGGAGGAAGTATGAGGAGCTCTGTTTTTGCCATGTTAAGTTTAAGTCAGTGGGGGGCCATCCAGGATGATATCGCAGAGAGGCATTCTGAAACTTTGGTCTGTACTGCAGGTGTAAGGTCAGGGGTTGAAAAGTAAATTTGTGTGTCGTCAGCATAGAGATGATATTTAAACCCAAGGGATGTGATTAGGTCACCTAGAGAAAGTGTGTACAGAGAAAAGAGAAGAGGTCCCAGGAAAGAACCCTGCTGCACCCCCACAGAGAGATCTATAGGGGAGGAGAAGGTGTTAGCAGAAGAGACACTGAAAGTACGATGGAAGAGGTAAGAGGAGATCCAGGATAGAGCTTTGTTACGAATACCAAGAGTGTGGAGAATGTGAAGGAGAAGAGGGTGGTCCACGGTGTCAAATGCTTCAGAGAGGTCGAGTAATATGAGCAGAGTGTAATGACCTCTGTCTTTGGCAGCATGGAGGTCATTCGTTATTTTAATGACGACTGTTTCAGTCGAGTGAGCAGTGCGGAAGCTAGATTGTAGAGGGTCTAGGAGAGAATGGGTGTTGTAAATGGAGGTGGAGAAGGGGAGAAGCGAGATAGAGAGAATGAGATGAGGTGATGGTCAGAGAGAGGAAAAGGGGAAATGGAGAAATCAGAGAGAGAGAAGTTTTTAGTGAAAACAAGGTCTAAGTAGTGGCCATCCTTGTGGGTACTGGCTGCAGTCCACTGTTGAAGGCCAAAGGAAGAGGTTAGAGAGAGAAAGCGGGAAGCCCAAGGGAGAGAGGGGTCATCAATGTGGCAGTTGAAGTCCCCAAGGAGAAGAACAGGGGAGTCTGAGGAGAGAAAAAAAGAGAGCCAGGATTCAAAGTGAGAGAGAAAGGCAGAAGAGGGATGAGTAGAGGTAGGTGGCCGATAGATGACAGCCACATGGATAGGGAGAGGAGAGAAGATCTGGACAGTGTGAGCCTCAAAGGAGGGAAAAGCGAGAGGGAGGAATAGGAAGGGTACGGTAACAGCAGAGAGAGGAGAGCAGGAGCCCCACACCTCCACCCCTGCTATCAGGGCATGGAGTGTGGGAGAAGGAAAGGCCACCATAAGAGAATTCAGCTTCCAGAGCAAAGTCAGACTGAGTGAGCCAGGTCTCAGTTATAGCAAAAAGAAGCAGGGAGTGAGAGAGAAAAAGTCATGCACAGAGAGAAACTTGTTAGAAAGGGAACGAGCATTCCAAAGGGCACAGGAGAAAGGGAGAGAGGAGGGAGGGTGGCAGGGGGTGGGTATGAGGTTAGAGGGATTGACACCAGAGGGAGTAGAAGTTGCATTTGGCAGGCGAGGGCGAGAGAAAGTAGAAATAAGGCGGGGACTGGGATTGGGAAGATATCCCCAGAAGCAAGGAGGAGAAGCATGGAAAGAAAGAGAATGTGTGAGGATGATTTGTAGGGGTGTGTTTTAGTGCATGGTGTATAGCGGTGTGGTGACAGAGGGCGCAGGTAAGAAAGGAGTTCATGTGAACTGAGAAGCGGGGAAGAAAGTAGAGATGGAGATATATGAATAGAGTTGGAGACATGTGGCTGGTAGAAAGAAATGTGCATTTTGAAAAGAAGTGAGGTCAGAAGAAATATAAATAGTAGCAGCGGCATGGTAGCAATAGTAAAGTGCTGAGATGTGCAGTCTGGGATACATAATATCCTCCTTTCCAACATAGTTCAAATCCAGGATTGAGGGCCAGTAGTTGTTGTGTTGTCCACTTGTTTTCCCTCCTGTTGAACTCCCGGTTAAACTCCAACACTGCTTGCCACATAGAAAGGGCCACTTTGAAGCTTGGGTGCTTTTTTTTAATATGTATTGACGGGATTGGGGGAATTTGTACAGGCATACCCCGCATTAACGTACGCAATGGGATCAGAGCATTTATGTAAAGTGAAAATGTACTTAAAGTGAAGCACTAACTTTTTTTCACTTATCGATGCATGTACTGTACTGAAATCGTCATATGTGCATAACCAATGTAAATAATGCATTTATAACAGGCCCTATATTCTCCCTGCTTGTGCACAGTTTCGGTACAGGTAGGGAGCCGGTATTGCTGTTCAGGACATGCTGACAAGCGCATGCGCGAGCTGCCGTTTGCCTATTGGGCGATATGTCCTTACTCGCGAGTGTACTTAAAATGAGTGTCCTTAAACCGGGGTATGCCGGTATATGCATTGGGGGGTGGAGGGGTGTTTGTATATGTATTAGGGGGATTTTTATATGTATTGCGGGGCTTGGGGTATTTTTATATGGGTTGGGATATTTTTTATGTTTTGAGGAGGTTTTTTTTAATGTATTGTTTTATTTTTTTAATGAATTGGGCTCTTTTTTTTAGATGTATTGGAGTATTTTGTAGATGCATTGGGGGTTTTTTTTTTTAGATGCATTGGGGTCTTTTTTATATGTAATTGGGTGGGTTATGTATTGATTTTTTAAATTATGTATGTAGCGCTTGTACCCCTGGGGTACGGTAACTACTGATGCTGCTGTCACCTGTGAGGCTAACAAGAGGCCTGAGCCTCCACCACTGGGAGCCTGGGGTTTACTTACACTAGGTGCAGCGCCTCCACTGATGAGGGATCCCAACTTGGTGGGAGTGTTCCCTTATCAGAACCAACATATACAGTAACCACACGCAGTTGGATAAAACAGTATTTACTTCGCATAATAATAATAACCCTTGCATAACGTTTCATACATAAACAGCATGACATTCCCCTGCATGAATATCATCACATCACCCCACACATGTAAATGGTTGAACCACTTTAGTGTCAGTCTTTAAATCACCATAGTCCTTGGTGTACCAATGTGCCAGGGCACTTAACCTTTTAGTGTCCACCAGCTATAGATTGGAGTGTGTGTGTGAGGGATAGCGCTTCCCTGTGTTGGGGCCCGTTGGTGCACTTTAATATAATACCTTCCTGGTTATGGTCCTAACCAGGAGAATCCTTGATGAGTCTGCAATACCGGAACGTGATCCCACGTAGCACTGCACTGCTCTCTGTAGAAATGAATGCACAAGCTGACTCCACGGGAGAGGGATTCCAAGCCGGATTATCCCTTTGCAAACAGTCTCTGTTATGCAATCAGAGTCTCTTCCTGCTACACGCTGTACTGACAATCAGGCACTGTCCTGCAACATCTTTCTCACTAGGAGTACAGTGAAGGAGTCCCTGTCTTAAGGCAGTTCCCTACACAATACAGTTACTTCTCTACAGTGACTCAGGGAACTAACTGGGCCCTGGGGATTTACTTCTGGCCTAATCCTTGGAGCACTGCTCTTTGGATCTAATCTGCAGCTTCAGACTCCTGGTTTTCACTGAATGTTTCCTGTTCCAGCATGCAGTAGTCTTTCCTGCTATTCCAGCAGAATCCTGCAGCCCTACTGGCTCCCTGGTGTCAGGTGGTGTCACTGCCCCTAAGCATAATGAGGATTTTAGTTCTATCTGTAGCCTTTAACATAGGGAGCCTCATGCTCTCCCTCTAATGGCTGCCGATCTGCAGCTTGCACTCGTGCGCCCCCTGAAATGGCCGCCACAGAGTTGCCTTGCTCATGCAGAAACTCGCCGCGCGTGTGCGCGCATATACCAACATGGCGGCACCCTGCGGAGGGAACAGCCAGCGACTCCGTCACCCTGCCGCACATCTCTGATGGTAAGGAGAGGGGGGGGGGGGGAACCGGGAGCACGGGGAGACCGGAGGGTACCTGGCTACATCCTCCCCCTGGTGAAAACATCAACGTCTCCGCTTGAACTAACCCATGCATAACAATATTATATAATAAAAATACAGTGTTAAAATACAACTTAACGATTACTCTAAACGAGATTGTACATTTCAACAAACATATTAATAACTGAGGCTAGCTTGGCTTTAGCTTGCTGCTGAGACTAATAGTGAGGTGCCCCTAATGAATCATAAGCCACTCTAGTGGGATGGCATCTCACTCGCTGACTCCTGCGAGTCTCAGTCTCCATTTCTTCATCTTGAGAGAGACCATTGTAGGCTTGAGGCCTAGACTCTCTGGCAGAGGGTGAACCAGTTTGAGAAAAGTCTCTTTGTAACTGAACATTGTCTCTTTGAGGCACAAAACTCGGAGTGGTAGGATCTGACGGTTGGTTACTTGGTGAATTTCCTGATGATGGTACTTGAATAGCAGGCCCATTACCCGTTGCTCCTTTGGGAGGTGCCCACCAATCTCTTTTGGATGTTCCCTCCAAAGGATCTTGAATCGTTTCATCTGTGGATCCTGAATTCTCAGTAGATTCTTCAGGCTCACTGTCGTTTACTACTGTTTCTGTTTCGGGTTCACTTTCTCCCAGTTGTGGGATAGGTAACAAGTGGTTTCAGTGCCAGACCTTTACCCTGCCATTCACATCACGTATGCGATAGACAGGGAGGCCCGGCATTTAGGACTTTACTTGGAAAGGTCCCTCTCTCCAGCGATCAGCTATGCTTGTCGGGAATCCCTAAGTTCCGTAGGAGAACTGCATCTCCCGGTTGGAGCTCTCGTTAGCGTACTTTGTGGTCGTACCTGCTTTTGTTATTGGCATTCAGTCTAGCGGTGGCTCTTTCGGCTAACTGATAGGCATGGTGCCGACTGTCCTGGAGTCTCTGCAGATATCGATAATGAGCCATATTGGGTACCCTGTTGGTAGATACCCGTAGACAGATGTCGATTGGCAGTCTGGCTTCTCTCCCGAACATCATGAAGTATGGGGTGTATCCTTTGGGCTCGTGCCTAGTGCAATTGTAGGCTTGCACCAAGGCCTCCACATGTTTACTCCATTCTCCTTTTTGGAAATCTTTCAGAGTGCCTTGCATGTCCAGCAATGTCCTATTAAATCTTTCAGGGAGCGCATCTCCCTCTGGATGGTAGGGAGTAGTCCTTGACTTCTGAATATTCAACAGGGTTACCAACTCTTTAATCAGCTTGCTCTCGAAATCTCGTCCCTGGTCTGAGTGCATCCTGCTGGGCAGACCATAATGCACAAAATACTTCTCCCACAGCACTTTAGCCACGGTGGTAGCCTTCTGGTCTTTCGTGGGAAAGGCTTGAGCGTATCGAGTGTAGTGATCTGTCACTACTAGAACATTTCCTATACCTTTCGAATCCGGCTCTATGCACAAAAAGTCCATACATACTAAATCCATAGGCCCGGAACTTTTGAGATGGCCCATTGGGGCAGCATGAGTGGGAAGTGTCTTCCTATGAATGCACCGTAGACATTTCCTGCAGGGTTGTTCAATTGACTACCGCATTATAGGCCAGAAGAAACGGTCTCGCACTAAACCCAAGGTCTTATCCACCCCCAAATGTCCATGATCATCATGTAGTGATCTTATTTATTTATTTATTTATAAAATATTTTACCAGGAAGTAATACATTGAGAGTTACCTCTCGTTTTCAAGTATGTCCTGGGCTTAAAACGAGACCTTGCATACGCCGGGGTAGAAATAGTTGTCGACAGTCAGGATGATTGTGGAATTGAAAAACCCTATAGAGTAGGCCGTTATCCATCTCAAACTTAACCCATTCTCTCATGAGGAGGCTCACATCATCGGGAGGAGCCCGTTTCACCAGTGAAGAGTAATTTTTGTGTAGAGCCTCTCGGACAGCCTTAGCCGCAGGATCATGTGTCTGTGCTAGTACCAGTTCCTTCCAAGTGAAGATAACGTTTTGGGTTAGACCCATGCCATCGGGGTGGCAGTAAGCTTCTGGAAGGGCTTGAGGTCGACACCTTAAAGAATCGATCGTTTACAATAGCAGCAGTGGAGCACATAGCTCTCATTCCTGGCCCTGGAATTTCTTCCCAAGGACCATCGTCGGCGGTCTCACCCAGTCCCGATCTCCTAGATAGAACATCGGCTCCTATATTGAGAGGTCCAGGCTTATATTTCAAAGAAAACTGGTAATTGGCGAGGGTGGCCAACCATCTATGACTGGTCGCATCTAACTTGGCCGTGGTTTGTACATAGGTCAGCGGATTGTTGTCTGTTCGGACCTCGAAGGTGACCCCATATAGGTAGTCATGTAGTTTTTCAGATATGGCCCATTTCAGGGCGAGGAACTCCAATTTGTGAACTGGATAGTTCTTTTCACTGGGAGTCAAACTTCTACTTGCATAGGCCACAGGGCGAAGTCCAGTGGGGTGCTTCTGGTGTAGCACAGCTCCCAATCCGTTGAGGCTGGCATCCACGTGCAGAATGTAAGGCTTCTCTGGGTCAGCATAGGCTAGAACGGGAGCCTCTGTCGGACTATTCTTCAGCCCCTTAAACGCTTCTTCCCCAGCGGACGTTCACCGATCCCCGAAGGGGGTTCTTGGAGTGGTCTTCTTCTGCTTGGGTTCATCTGAATAGACTTTCAGCAGATTGTTCAGCACAGCCGCCTTCTTGGAGTATCCATCCACAAACCGTCTGTAGTATCCACAGAACCCGAGAAAGGACCTCAGCTCAGATCACATTCTCTGGTCTTGACCAATTCACCACCGCCTCCACCTTGGCCGGGTCGGTGGCCACTCCATCTGCAGACACTATATGACCCACATAAGTGACCGATGTTCGACAGAAGCGGCACTTATCCAAGGAGAGCTTCAGGCCTTCTTTCCCTAAGCGATCCAGCACTTTCATCAGCCTAGTCTCATGTTCTTCAGGTGTGGTTTCGAACACAATTATGTCGTCTAGGTAGACCAGACACTCACAAGGACACATATCTCCAATAGTCTTCTCCATAAGCCGTTGGAAAGTGGCCGGAGCACCGCAGATACCTTGGGGCATCCGGGTGAACTGATAAAATCCTAGGGGACAGACGAACGCCGTCTTCTCTTGATCAGCTGGGCTCATAGGAACCTGGTAATACCCAGATCGAAGGTCCAACACGCTAAACCACTGGCTTCCGGACAATGCGCTAAGGATCTCCTCTATTTGTGGTAGCGTGTATTGGTCAGGCACAGTACGTCTGTTCAATGTTCTGTAGTCCACGCACAATCGAACAGACCCATTTTTCTTTCATACCACCACAATCGGTGATGCATAGGGACTTCGAGATTCGGTCACTATACCGGCCGTTTCCATCTCATTCAGGACACCACGCACATCCTCCATGTCTCTGGGAGCTATACGGCGAGACCTTTCCCTAAATGGCGTGTCATCATTCAGATGAATCGTGTGCTGAGCGCTTCTGCTGCATCCCACGTCCATCTCACTAGTAGAGAACAGATCTCGTCTCTCTCTCAACTGAGCACGTAGCCTCTCCTTCCATTCTTCCTCCAGGGGATACTCTCCGAAGTCAAATTGTAGTGCCTCGGGCTCTTCTCCCACATGGGCAGTGTGGACGGTCATTGTGTCATCCACAAGATCCACAGGATAAATTCTACCCAGCCTTTGTCCTACTTCAAGCGGCACGGTATGTAGAGACATGTTCTGGATAGACACTGTAATCTTCCTGGGGACATTAGATGGCCACTCCCATACTTCAGGTATCATTCGGTAGCCCCAATGACTCTCAGACTCGGGAAGAGTCTCCAGCGAAATGTATCTGTCGTTTTCGTGCCGACTGGGGTACTTGATCAGCGCGGTTACATGCCTCACTCCCCCTGATGGAATCTCCAATAACCCTCGCTCTTGATTAAAGATTTCACCATACTCTTCTTCATACGCCACCCTATAGCATTCTTCCCGTAGGCCAGGGGCTATATTCAGGGATGACAATGGTAGCTCACCGGCTTCTTGCAGGAATGAGCGAATCACCGACCTCACTATATCTGCATTCGTGCCCAATATGATGGGGGCACTGGGATTTTCTCGAGCCTCCAGGCAGACAAAGGCTTCCACCAGCATGGGGTGTGACTTGTTAGTGTTCAACTGCAAGATATCCAGCTTGACTGGCACTATTCCGTCTATGGGGTAATCATCTTTACTCAGTCCCCACAACTTCATCTTTTCAGCTGACTGCAAAGGAAGATGGCTGAGGTGCTGGTCGTAGAATGGATGGTAGATGATGGTCACTTGTGACCCAGTATCCAGAAGTGCTGAAGAGTAGATACCCTCCACGATGACTCTTATTATAGTGGTGGGCCCTACTCGGCAGTAGGCATCTGGTTGGGGCGTCTCCTATATGGGAGGCCTCCCCGACTCTTCGGCAACATCCTCGGGTATGGCTGATAAGGACGAGAGTGCTTTCCGCACTGTTACGGTGTAGGTCTGTGCCTTAGTGGGCTTCTTGGGGTGTGAACAGCTCCTTTCAACATGGTCCTTCTCGCCACAGTTGAAGCAACGGAAGTCTGGACGGGGAGCCGGGCTGTCAGGTGACCTGGGAGCGGACACAGGCACCTCCGGGGTGGCTACATCCTTACCGCTCTTGCTTCCCTTTGCTTTGGGCACTGTTGTTTCCTTGGTCTCGTCCTTGCGAGGGTCTTTAGCCTTCTTGGGCGTATGCAACCTAGTATAGGCCTCATGACTCTTCACCTCGTCCAGTAGGTCTTCTAGAGTAGGGGGGTCCCCCTTCCATAGCGCGCATCTGATCATTACTACGATATGATGAGTGGGTATTGCTCCCCATAGGAATTGAGTGCGCCTATACTCATTCACTTCTGTGGCCTTGATGACTTGGCGGGAACGTAGATCCCACAAGATCAATTGGATCCGTTGTATTAACTCTGATAGGTCTTCCCCTCCTTCCTGCGGAGATTGTAATACTTAGTCCATAACTCACTCACATCATCTTCCTTACCGTATGCCTGGGTAAGAGACTCCGTCATCTGATGTGCGGTAACCTCAGTATGCTGATCTTTATACATCTTGATGGTAGTGGACGCAGGCAGGCGTAGGCACTCCATGATTCGTTGTCTTTTCACCGCATCCGGACAGCTCCACTCTTCCAGTACCTATGAAGCATATTCCTTCCAAACATCAAAAGCCTCTTCACCGGTGGGGGTAGGTTTTATCCCTGAAAAGAACTTTAACTTGCGGTATGGCTGCGGGGGAGGGGATTCATGCTTGGGCCCACCCAATTGTTGTATAGCCTGGGCTAGTAATTGGATTTCTCCCATTTTACTGAGGCTGAGGTTGGGGCTGGAGCTCCGCCTACTTGAGCGACAATAAGCACAGGATAATACACTGGCCTCATCCCCGCATATACTTTCTGGTGGGGACAGGGACATGCACATACTAGTCTCTAGCAAGTCTGTAATGGGGCTACAGGGTTCGAGTTTAATCGGCATTTCAGGATATATAACAGGACACCCTGAGCTGAGGGCCCCGGGGAACAGCAAGTTGGATGGGCCTTGCTCTGTGGATAATTCACATCCCCCAGTGATTAGTACTGTGCACCATGACCCGTCTGGGGCGGAGCGGCGACCCAAGATTCTGGCATCTTCTAAGCCTGGATACTTCATTAGGATTAAACATAGTTCATAGGATGAGGCATCGGTGGGAACTTGTCCTACAGCAAGGGTTTGTGAGGGCGGGACTTGCCTTTTTACCGCCCACGTGTACACCTCTTGGCGGGAAGGTAACGTGTAATCTAACAACATTTTTACTGAGTTCGGGCACCCCAGGTCTGAATCTCAGCAGTGCCTCCAAATGTAGCGCTTGTAGCCCTGGGATACGGTAACTACTGATGCTGCTGTCACCTGTGAGGCTAACAAAAGGCCTGAGCCTCCGCCACTGGGAGCCTGGGGTTTACTTACACTAGGTGCAGCGCCTCCACTGATGAGGGATCCCAACTTGGTGGGAGTGTTCCCTTATCAGAACCAACATATACAGTAACCACACGCAGTTAGATAAAACAGTATTTACTTCGCATAATAATAATAACCCTTGCATAACGTTTCATACATAAACAGCATGACATTCCCCTGCATGAATATCATCACATCAACCCACACATGTAAATGGTTGCACCACTTTAGTGTCAGTCTTTAAATCACCCTAGTCCTTGGTGTACCAATGTGCCAGGGCACTTAACCTCTTAGTGTCCACCAGCTATAGATTGGAGTGTGTGTCTGAGGGACAGCGCTTCCCTGTGTTGGGGCCCGTTGGTGCACTTTAATATAATACCTTCCTGGTTATGGTCCTAACCAGGAGAGTCCTTGATGAGTCTGCAATACCGCAACATGATCCCACGTAGCACTGCACTGCTCTCTGCAGAAATGTATGCACACGCTGACTCCACAGGGGAGGGATTCCAAGCCGGATTATCCCTTTGCAAACAGTCTGTATTATGCAATCAGAGTCACTTCCTGCTACACGCTGTACTGACAGTCAGGCACTGTCCTGCAACATCTTTCTCACTAGGAGTACAGTGAAGGAGTCCCTGTCTTAAGGCAGTTCCCTACACAATACAGTTATTTCTCTACAGTGACTCAGGGAACTAACTGGGCCCTGGGGATTTACTTCTGACCTAATTCTTGGAGCACTGCTCTTTGGATCTAACCTGCAGCTTCAGGCTCCTGGTCTTCAATGACTGCTTCCGGTTCCAGCATGCAGTAGTCTTTCCTGCTATTCCAGCAGAATCCTGCAGCCCTACTGGCTCCCTGGTGTCAGGTGGTGTCACTGCCCCTAAGCATCATGGGGATTGTAGTTCTATCTGCAGCCTTTAACATAGGGAGCCTCATGCTCTCCCTCTAATGGCTGCTGATCTGCAGCTTGCACACGTGCGCCCCCTGAAATGGCCGCCGCAGAGTTGCCCTGCTCATGCAGAAACTCGCCGCGCGTGTGCGCGCATATACCAACATGGCGGCACCCTGCGGAGGGAACAGCCAGCGACTCCGTCACCCTGCCGCACATCTCTGATGGTAAGGAGAGGGGGGGGGGAAACCGGGAGCACAGGGAGACCGGAGGGTACCTGGCTACATGTATTATAGATTGTAAGCTCCACGGGGCAGGGACCGGTGCCTGCAAAATGTCTCTTTAAAGCGCTACGTAAAACTAGCAACGCTATACAAGAACATGCTATTATTATTATTATGTTGTTGCTTGGAGGTGTGGCCCCTCCTCTCCATAGTTTAAAGCTCCCCTGCCCCACTTACCAATTAGCAGTTTTCTCATGATCCTGTGAATCACAGACCCAGTATGGTCTTTCTCCCTCCAGCAGAAAAGAGAGGTACATGAGAATTGTGCCAGGTAGTGTTAGGACCTGCAGATTGGTCATGCCATGAAGTGGCTTCAGGCTTATAACCTTTTAGCCAAAGGGTTTAACTAAATGACCCTTACTCATGAGCAAATAAGCACTGAAGTATTGTACTATATGTTGTGTCATTTTGTACTGTATGTTGCGCTTGCCTTTCTGTTTTTGTTGTTTGAGTTCTGTTTCGAACAGTACATTAAAATTTGCAAAGAGGCTTTTCATTTCAGTGGATGTAAGGATTGTCTAGCTGCTGTTCTATATCTGCTTCCGAGCCATGTGACTTGCTGCCATTTTCCTCTGTCTCGATGCGTGGTCCTTCTTTTTGAATAGGTAAAAAACCTCCTGTGAGGGAAGTGTTTTTCTTGCTTTTGGAGGCATTTTCTGTTTGCCTGATTCTGATATGGTCGGTATTATGGAAGAATAATATTTTCACATTATTTCTATGCATAGCCATAACTAGGCCTATGTTTTCCATAGCTATAAGAAGAGTCATGCTTTGTGTTTCATTGCATTATGGGTTAAGTGAAATTGTGTGTGTGTGTGTGCAGAATAAGGTTTTTCTCTTTGAAATTTCCTTAATGCTGAAACTGTAATTTCTTTGATTAGCTAGGCCCCTCATCTTATCTATTAACCCCCCTTGTAGAGTCAGAGAGAGAGAGAGAGAGATGTCCAGGCTATTGGCCTTGAGAAAGATGAGGTAGCTTAGCACATGAATTTTCCTTTTTTCTTAATCTGCTAAAATATATTGCAAAATGTATAACCAAGTAACTTCAAGAAAAACAAGATAAAGAATAGTAGGATGCCCGAAGAAGTCATATGGGCAGACATTGCAAAATGATGTACTGTATGCCTGCCCCTTTTTCTGGTATAAGTTAATTTACTTAGAGTTTATTGTTCAGTGCCTTTGTGTTGAGTCAGACAGCAATGTTTTGATTTGCATTAAATGCACTCTTGCAATAAAAGTCTCTATTCAAATTACTTACCAAGAAGGATTAAGCGTGGGACTGAGTTTTTCCACGACAGTATCATTGTTATTATTTTGAAGTGAGGTATGGGTGATCGCTCTGGTAAATTTGAGCCACATCGAGCTGATTTTGATTCAATTTTCTTCCCGGTTCAATGCTTTGAACAATTTTGAAAATGTTGCTGTGAAAATCTTGGTGAAATGGTGTCCCCGTGCCGCACACCCTTGCTAATCCTTATCTTGTGTATATGTTAATCTAGTCTTATGATTGATATAAATGTTCTTTATAATATCAATGTACCTTTCTTCAACATTTAGACTTCTTAATACTGTACATTAAAAATGTAGAGAATCAAATGCTTTTTTTAAACTATGATTTGTATGCTGAATATTAATTATTTTGGGAAATCACTGTGTATACTACTTTGATATGGTCCATTGTGTTGTATCCACTGCGAAATCCCGCTTATTCTCTTGGCTGGGTAAAGTCCAGGGTCTGATGCAGCCGATTAGTGAGCATCTTTGTAAAAATCCTGTAAGTTATTGGAAGTAAATAACACACAGAATAACCTTGCTCGCCATACATACAAAAGAAAAAAAATGTGTAAACGGTGCAGAGGGAAAATAATATATGACACAGAAAAGTGGCCACAAGGGGTCACTGAAAGTCCCTGACAATTGCACTCAAAACACAATGTTGTACTGTATACATAAAGTACTAGTTTAATAACTAATACCACTAGTTCCAAAATAAGTCCAAGTTCAGTGACCTCTTGTGGCCACTTTTCTGTGTCTTATAAATTATTGGAAGTAGACTGTCACAGGAGACCAGAAGTCTTTCACAGGATTAAGCACCAGATAGAACACAGAGATCAAATAAACGAGTGTCTATTTCGGCCAGAGCCAACAGACGCAACACAATATCAGCAACAGAGCTATACTCACTCCAAACAGGGAATACAGGGGAAATCCTAACACTCCTAGGGGCCAGGCATCACTGAAATGCTTTAACCGGCACAACCTCCACTCCTGTGGGATATCAGGAACTCCAGGCAGCACTGGCTGAAAGATGCAGACAGGCAAGTTTAAACTTCCAGAACAGAAAGGCACACAGCCTCATCTTTGGTTGTCTCCGGCACAACATTAGAACACTGCTTAGTCCATCTGCACGCTAGCCTGTAACGATGCGCGGAACACGCCCCCTGCGGTGTGTTCCTTCCTTACCTGTTTTCTCCTGATCGCCGCCCTCTAGCTGCGAGTCAAGATCTTGTGTCTTTAAGGATTCTGAAGCAAGCAACACCATCTTGCTTTCTGGCAAACCCTGCCCTCTTCCTCCTGACAGGAAGTCAGCCTCTCTTTGACTTTCTCTCTGCTATTAGTCTTTTGCTGCCTGCCCTGGTGCCTGCTGGTACTCATCGCATACTATTCCTGCCTGAACCTCCTTGGGACCTTTACTTATCTCCTGTGGATTCCGGAAGACTGGGACAGTCACTCTTATACTACTGAGGTTAGTTTATCGTCAGGTAGTGTAGGTACGTGCTTAGTAGGGTTCACCTTGACGTGGTAGCAGGCTTATAATTCCTTGGCCAATGGATTAGACTAAGAACCTTTATGTTATGTTTAGTTTCGCTGCACCTTGCTGTTTCTGGCACTATGCCTTTAAGAAGTCTGGACGTTCTCCTAGAAGCAATCCTTCTCTGGATGTTACCTTGTGCTCTGGACTCCATGCCCATGTTCATGTTCCTGGTTTCTGTTTCCAGACTCCTGTGCTGAAGCGTTGGCTTCACAGCAACCCCCGCGTTGGTGCCTGAGAACGCGCGCAATCCCGCTCTGCTGTCACAGCATGCGCGCACATGCAGCTGGATCACTCGTGTCTCTGAGTAGGCACCTCACCTCCGGATGTGTCGCGCATTCTCATGCGCGCGACGCGGTCATGTGACTACATGCGCCGATCCCCAGCTGCGCGGCAACTTACTCCCTTCGTATCCCCTGCGGCCTCCCCACCTCGCTAACGGGTCCTTCCCCTTTTCCCTGCGCTTGTGAGGAGAGCACAAGCGTGACATTATGCTCGGCCAAACAAACGGACCCCCAGAGGTGGCCCCGCCTTCCTGCATGTTCCATGCATTCTCTCACGCGTGGCGCGTACACGTGACAGCGTGCGCCGCCCTCCAGCTGCGAGTCAACTTCACGCCCCCTTGTGGCGTATTCTCTACCCATGCCTAGTTTCTCTGATGTCTCTCTGTATGGCGTGCACCGCCCTCTAGCTGCGAGTCAAGATTCCCTGTTGATTCTCTGTGTGGCGGGCGGTGCCCTCTTGCCTAGTTTCCCTGATGTCTCCCTGTATGGCGTGCGCCGCCCTCTAGCTGCGAGTCAGGATTCCCTGTTGATTCTCTGTGTGGCGGGCGCTGCCTCTAGATGCGAGTCTTCCTTCCCATGCATCGCTGCCCCTTAGTCTCTTGGAGCGCTCGGAGTTCGATCCTTAAGAGGGGGGTACTGTAACGATGCGCGGAACACGCCACCTGCGGCGTGTTCCTTCCTTACCTGTTTTCTCCTGATCGCCGCCCTCTAGCTGCGAGTCAAGATCCTGTGTCTTTAAGGATTCTGAAGCAATCAACACCATTTTGCTTTCTGGCAAACCCTGCCCTCTTCCTCCTGACAGGACGTACGCCTCTCTTTGACTTTCTCTCTGCTATTACTCTTTTGCTGCCTGCCCTGGTGTCTGCTGGTACTCATCGCATACTGTTCCTGCCTGGACCTCCTTGGGACCTTTACTTATCTCCTGTGGATTCCGGAAGACTGGGACAGTCACTCTTATACTACTGAGGTTAGTTTATCGTCGGGTAGTGTAGGTACCTGCTTAGTAGGGTTCACCTTGACGTGGTAGCAGGCTTATAATTCCTTGGCCAATGTATTAGACTAAGAACCTTTATGTTATGTTTAGTTTCGCTGCACCTTGCTGTTTCTGGCACTATGCCTTTAAGAAGTCTGGACGTTCTCCTAGAAGCAATCCTTCTCTGGATGTTACCTTGTGCTCTGGACTCCATGCCCATGTTCATGTTCCTGGTTTCCGTTTCCAGACTCCTGTGCTGAAGCGTTGGCTTCCCAGCAACCCCCGCGTTGGTGCCTGAGAACGCGCGCAATCCCGCTCTGCTGTCAGAGCATGCGCGCACAGGCAGCTGGATCACTCGTGTCTCTGAGTTGGCACATTCTCATGTGCGCGGCGCGGTCACGTGACTACGTGCGACGATCCCAAGCTGCGCGGCAACTTACTCCCTTTGTATCCCCTGCGGCCTCCCCACCTCGCTAACGGGTCCTTCCCCTTTTTCCCTGCGCTTGTGAGGAGAGCACAAGCGTGACATAGCCTCAGTAAGGTCTGTGGAGCTTAGATCAGCTGTCTCTTTTCTAGTTTCCCTGTCTCCATAGGAAATCATGGAATAAGCGACCAACATAGAGCAGATGCTGTGGGTTTAGCCAATCACAGCGCGTGGACTTGTCTGTGTTGGCCAATCTGAGCTAGCGAGTGTGACGGGGAGGCTGAGGCAAGGAGGGTGGGCATTACAAATCAGTCAATGAGAACAGTGCCTACCAGCCCATGTTTTCAATGCTGACCTGCAATCACTTGATGAAATAGGTGCCTCTCTGTTTGGGGTAGATAAAGCTCTGCTTATTGGACCAGCGTCTCCCAGATAGGAGGCCGGCACCTCTCCACACTCCTTTGTCCTCAACCCCCTCGTGGAACCAGCTAAACCTGGATCTATAGGTGTGTATGCTACGTAAGTGTGTTACCAGCCTAGCATGCCAAAGGAACAAAGAAACACACATATGCATAAGCACAAATACATTTCACAGAAAATGAAGGTTTAAACATATACATTCATATATATAATATATATATATATATATATGTAGCCATGTGTAAAAACGGGGTGCATCTTTTTCGCATGCTGGCAGTAAGCCTGGTAAGTATGGAGGGTTGCCAGCAACAATCATGGAGGTTTGCCCTCAAACCCTGGTGAGGTGTCATATGTAACAAAGGAAGTGACAACATGCTTTGTGTTCACTGTTAGTGACATAGAGTTGAGTCTGTTTCTGGAGGTTATATAAGACACATCACTGCCTAAAGTTAGCGATTCTGTCTAGTCTAGTTCAAGGAGAAGGTCTGCAGCAGTTCAAGGCTGTCAGAGTCAAGTACAAGCTAACTACACACTGCATTCAGGGTCCTGGCACAGATGGTGATCTCCCTTAGGGGAGAGGTGAACCAACTCTATTAAGAGAGGAGGAACCTTCTGAAGGGGGGGTACCTCAGCAAAGATGAGCGGCTAAGCACGGCCGCTATGAGGGGCAGTCTGCCTATGATGATCACATTAAAGATGACCTGTTTCAAAAGATCCCTTCTGTGTGAGAGTGAAGTTATTCCACAGAAGGATGCACCAAGGAGTTCCCCATCAGATACTTCCCCTGCTGCCGCAGAAATCCTGATGGGGTGGAGGCGCTATAACCGAATGTGAGAAGGACTCTAAGCCAACTACCTCAGATGCCTGTCATGGTGATACTTCCCCATTACATCAAGCGGGAGACTCAGGAGTCCTGTTGCCAGCAGGTGCACCACTCATCACACAGACATGTAATGGGGCCAGTAGACCACAGGGGCCAATGTGAGATTGGGTGGGGGCCCGTAGAACCGTTACATATATATATATTCAAGAATTACAGACCTATACGTCTGTAATGATAGGTACAATGAGGTTCTTATAATAAAGGTGAAGCCCAGCCATTGCCCTATCATCTGGATTAATATACAGGGTTGCCCTGTATATACATACTATTGTGGCTCATCTGGCCAAATATATATATATATATGAATGTATATGTTTAAACCTTAATTTTCTGTGAAATGTATTTGTGCTTATGCAACTGTGTGTTTCTTTGTTCCCTTGGCATGCTAGGCTGGTAACACACTTACGTAGTATACAACCTATAGATCCGGGTTTAGCTAGTTCCACGAGGGGGTTGAGAACAAAGGAGCGTGGGGATGAGCCGGCCTCCTATCTGGGAGACGCTGGTCCAATAAGCAGAGCTTTGTCTACCCCATATACCCCACTATATATATATAGTTAAGTTATCGTGGGTAAAAAAAAGTGAAAAAAAAGTGAAAAAAAACCTCCACAGCAAAGCAAATAGCAAATGGAAATATTACTGTGTGCTCATTTGCATGTCTTACACTGTGTGCTCGTTTGCATGTCATTTCCCAGAATCCCTTGCTGCAGTGGAAGTGCTGTGTGCTGGGTGATAATGGTGAAAGTTGGGGTTGCAGACCTATCTAAGACATGCAAATGAGCATACAGTAATATTTGCATTTGATAGAGATATATATATATATATATATATATATATATATATATATATATATATATATATAAGAATGGTTTTTTGCAAGTAAAAAAAAGTCTGCCTATATACTGTATATCTTGGGAGAAAAACAGATACCCAAAGTGTGAAGTGTGAATGCCATAATACCCAAAGATGAGACTGAAAATTACTGAACTCAGGCAGAAAACCAAATTCTGTTGCTGAAGCGAAGGGATTGCACCTAGCAAGAAAATGGTGTAAAGCAAATAGACTTTTTTTACCTAGCAACTGCACATCTTGTATACCTGATAAGAGAAAATGCATGCACAGTACTGAGAAGATTTTCCCTCCAAGAACCAAATAAGACTTCTAAACCCACGCAGTAATCAGTGCCAACATTTCAGGGGTGAACGGACTGGTAGCCGCAGCAACCAGTACCCCTCCTGTTGCACTGCTCCCGGGAGGTGCACTCGTTCCCTCCCCGAGATTCCGCCGCCCCAGCACTGGGTTCCTTCCCTGATCTCCGGGTGGCTGTATAAGGGCAAGCTGAGCCATATACTGAGGCTTTGCAAGCCGGGCTTCATAGTCACCGATTGCGTCAACCATGTCTGCGACCTCCTGGTTCTCATAGGGCAGTCCATATTCACGGCACTTGTCCTTCAGCTGAGCTCGGGTCCTCATGTTGGATGAGCCTTCAGCCTCACTCATGGTTCACGGTCGCAGCAGTGAGGTGGTGTTACAACTTGTGTTAACTGTTGCACTACTGTGTGTTCAATATCTTTAGTCCCAGGAACTCGCAATTCCCTTCGAGGTCCCACTATATTACAGGGTTCCACAGAACACTGTAATACAGGTTCAGTTCAATCCCGTCACTTGCCACCAGTTAATTATAGAGCTTGTCACGGTAGCTTATGACAAGATATAACAAACACCAAATATCTGGGTTGAACTGAACGAGGCTTAGATATAATAAAATATATTTATTCCTTAAAAAGGTGAACACAGCAATATAGTACAATTAACAGGCAAGAAGGTAACACTTACTTAGGGTTGGGGAATGGAGAAGTATCAGCTAGCAATTCTCCAGCAATCCGGTGACATTCCAGGTGGAATCAGAAGAACAACTCCTACAAAAAACTGTAGGGTTGACACAGTTTATATACCTGTGTAACCCTATTCTTAACATTGAATACAGACTATTGGTGAACAATTATCTGTATCCAATCCCTAATGTGGAGACACAGTTTAAACCATGCCCCCCAGATAGTTAGCCCATGTGTACTGGGACTCTGAGGATCTTATTTCTGTAGCCCCATAATTAAATCAGGGGCGACGATCAGTCTACAAAATGAAGTATCTGGCAGGAGGTTCATTGTTTGTAGGTGTAGATATACCACTTACAAACTACTCCAGTTTGATGTTCCTCCGCCCTCAGGTAACAATTAGAGTGGCAGAGTCTTTTGATCAATACTTGGTTCCTAGTGCAAACAATCAGGGCAGTTAACTTTTGATCACATGGCTTTATGTTAAATCATCCGGCTGCCCTTCCTGACCTATTTAGCATAGCAGATGGAATCTGCATTTTCAAAGCAGATCCAAAACCATATACACTTTAATATTTTCACATATTAATACGTTCCATTCTAGTGGGTTCAGTGGGTCGAAATTTGCCAGTTTCTAATGCCTACAGTGACGCTACACATTGGCCAAATTTCAACTCTCTGCGACCTCTGGAAACGGAGATACAGAAATGCACTTTAAAATATTAAAATACAGGATTATAATGAAACATGGGAACAGGGGAACATACATTTTACTGACATGACAAGGTGTAAGCCACATTCCTGGACCGCAGTCCAGTCAACCCCTTGCCTCCCTGGTGAGGTCTGGGGGTGGCAATATGGGGTGCAACCCCTTTAATACCGGGCCAACCCCCCTTTTCCTCTACAAAGGCATATTTAAGTGATTGGTCACAAAGATGCAGTGAGGCTTAGCAATGTTAAGTAAATCTGGGCCTAACCTGGTGATTATAGCATAAGGATATTACCATAGATCATGTCATACAGTATATCATAACAAAACTGACCCAGACTGGTTAATATAGTGAGGCATTTGAGATCAGATTAATTTGATAAACATCAGGTGATCTTCTGGTTGTTAATGATTTGCAGATTGGAAGAGGGACATATTCTGGAGAATAATACTTTACCCAAGGTACGAAATCTATTTGTTTTCTTTATATTGCCTCTCCCTGGGTGGCCCTTCTTCTATCACTGAGCTACAGGAGGACATCGGAAGGCCCATAGGCAGGAAGGTGAGGGGTTCACACACAAGAGACTTGGAGTATGTGTATTATTGTTGTAGAACACAGGTCAGTATATCTGGCTGAAGGGAAAGTTATATATCAAATTTAAAATGGTGCATAAAGAGCACCAGTTTTATCATTGATCACCATGGCTTCTTTTCTTTTAATAATTTGTTTGTTTTCTGCAGTTGGAAGACTTTACTACACAATCCCTTCATATGTATAAGGCAGCAGGTGGAAGGTTTAGTGAACTGTAGTAGTTGTAAAACATGGTGGCTTTAATACTTATACCTATCCAATCATACTGATATATTACTACACCTGGTCCGGATCTCACTGAGGGGACTTTATTCACATTGAAAACTATTCACATGTATGTCCCTTTTAAATATGCATTAGATGTTAATAACATTTTATCATTTTGTTTTATACTTATGGGGTCTCACGCGATCTATGTACTCCCTTGTTGTTGTGACATGTTCTGAGTATTTACTCTGCAGACATTTCTGCAATACTTACCATACATAGGTAGAGTGCACATTAAGAGGAATTCTTTCATGTGATACCCATTGGATCTCACATAGTTGATACATTATAGTTGTTTTCTTCCCTCATGCACCACCTTCACATTTCAATCATATGTACAGGTTATACAATATAGGTTGAGCGGCAGGCCTTGTGTATGTTCGTGTAGTTGTAAAACAATTAGAGTGTCATGTAAGAAAATATGTTTATAAATTTGTACATGTTTAATAATTTCCTGAGTCATTTCCTATTGTGTCTGTTTGCATCCAGGTATGAAGTTACTTTGTTTTTCTCTATATGCATTTGTTCGCAATTTGGAATGTTACTGATGTGTTCAATGATGCACATATTTTTACTATATATGCATCAAACTGTATATCTGGGTCATTGTTTTTGTCTTGCCTTTTCATGGGTTGCAGCGTAATGTTCAGAGAGCAAAGTACATTGATACAGAGTTAAAATGCCTCAAGGTCAATTTAATTGCCAATACTGTGTATCCCCTTTGCCCCCACCCTAAGTGAGATTAGGTCTGCTACTCAATATTTGCTGCAGTGTGGTGCGTATCTGTGAGGTAACAGGAGGGCTGAGCACTTCCGCTGTGGTGTGGAGAATCATCAGGACAGGTGTACAGGGTACCTTTGTTCATTGGTTGCAGCACCTCCAGTCAGCATGGATCCTCTGGAAAGTAGTAGGATGGCCCAGTCTGACACCTTACTTTAGCCCAAGACAGTGAATCACTCTGATAGATGTCTCCATGGTATTTGTTGCATGTTCAGAATCTTACAGCAGTGCATTCCTTTCCTTGCTTCCCCTACTGAAGGTATCACTGATAGGGCTTGAGTCCTATACCAGGCCTTCTGCATGGTGCTCCTCCTGAGGCCTCAGAGTGAGACCCAGGGTAGTTGTTGCTCACTCCACAGAGGGAGGAAAGAGACACACCCACTTTTGGGAAAGTGCAAATATTTATACCCTTGGGTTGTGATTGTAATCCTGCCCCATAACAGTGCAGGTCTGGATACTGACAGGCCATCACATCCAGCATGTGACCCATCCAGTATCCACCCCTCAGGCTGACACTTTCTGGCTGTTGCTAGGCCCGCCCTTGGATACATCAAATGTATCTAAAGCTGCAATAGCACACATGGCCTATCTGAAGGAATTAACCCATCCACTGCCTGCACCTAACAGGACTGGTAGGGCCCAGGAAAATAAGTAGCTGCCAGGAGGCTATGCTACAACTTTATGCCCTTTTCTGCTTTGCTTTTTTGGGACAATATTCGACTTTTGCTCTCAGAGCAATTTTCATGCAGAACTTTGTCTCATGATAGGTATGACAGGTAATTCCTCCTATTGACAATTGCCAAATCATAAAGTAGCGCATTGATGTAAAAATTAGCAAGATGAAGAAGTCTCTCCTTGTCACTGTTTTGCCTTGATACATAGGGGCTTATTCACTAAACTTCAAAAAGTGACTTAACGGTTGTTAAGTGCACATTAAAAGCGATTTTGCATGTGTAGCTATTCACAAAGCTTCAATGACATGATAAAATCGCGTGTAGACAGCTTTTTAACAATTGTTGCAATAACAACAATGCGGTAGCTCAAAAAATGCTGATACTTGCATTTTTTGGAAGGTCACTGCTGTTCACAAAGCTCCGAGATGCAAATCGCAGGTAAATACTCGCTTTTTTTTGTCATCACCTAAAGGGTAGAGAGACTGGAATTGCAATTTGCATCAGACGGAGTTTCTTTAATTTTTACTACATAGAATTGAAGCCGGGGGTCTCCGGAGCTGAGAAGCATTAATATCAGCTCCAGAGTCCCCTTGCTTCAATCCTATGTAATAAAAGTGACGTAACAGGTGACCTTCATTACCTTAGTGGCTAACAGCTAAGATAATGAAGGGGTTAAATAGCAGTGCCCGGTTTGCTGGTGGTAGAGGATGTGGGTTAAGGTTGTAGTTGCCCCAGGGTGGGGGTTTAGACCTCTGGGAGGGTTGTATGTATGTACAGTTGTGTGAAAAATAAAGTGCACCTTATTTGAATTCTATGGTTTTACATATCAGGACATAATAACAATCATCTGTTCCTTACCGGGTCTTAAAATTCGGTAAATACAACCTCAGATGAACAACAACACATGATATATTACACCGTGTCATGATTTATTTAACAAAAATAAAGCCAAAATGGAGAAGCCGTGTGTGAAAAACTAAGTTCAATAGCTTGTAGAACCACCTTTAGCAGGAATAACTTGAAGTAATCGTTTTCTGTATGACTTTATCAGTCTCTCACATCGTTGTGGAGGAATTTTGGCCCACTCTTCTTTACGTTGCTTCAGTTAATTGAGGTTTGTGGGCATTTGTTTATGCACAGCTCTCTTAAGGTCCAGCCACAGCATTTCAATCGGGTTGAGGTCTGGACTTTGACTGGGCCATTGCAACACCTTGATTCTTTTCTTTTTCAGCCATTCTGTTGTAGATTTGCTGGTGTGCTTGGGATCATTGTCCTGTTGCATGACCCAATTTCGGCCAAGCTTTAGCTTTCGGACAGATGGCCTCACATTTGACTCTAGAAAACTTTGGTATACAGAGGAGTTCATGGTCGACTCAATGAAAGCAAGGTTCCCAGGTCCTGTGGCTGCAAAAACAAGCCCAAATCATCACCCCTCCACCACCATGCTTGACAGTTGGTATGAGATGTTTGTGCTGATATGCTGTGTTTGGTTTTTGCCAAACGTGGCGCTGTGCATTATGGCCAAACATCTCCACTTTGGTCTCGTCTGTCCAAAGGACATCGTTCCAGAAGTCTTGTAGTTTGTTCAGATGCAACTTTGCAAACCTAAGCCATGCTGTTCTTTTCAGAGAGAAGAGGCTTTCTCCTGGCAACCCTTCCAAACAAACCATACTTGTTCAGTCTTTTTCCAATTGTACTGTCATGAACTTTAACATTTAACATGCTAACTGAGGCCTGTAGAGTCTGAGATGTAACTCTTGGTTTTATACCATTTGCAGGGAAAGAGGTGGCATGGAGGTGTGGGTTAGAGCAGATGGGTATGAGAGAGTTCCCAGGTATTGGAGGGTAGGAGTTGAAAGAAAAGGTGTATAAATCAGGAGGCAGTTTAGCACTGAAGATTAAGCAGCAGCTTAGATACTGAGACTATCAATGATTACAAATTGTTAGAGCATTTAGAAAGTTAAATTCTCACAGTTGCAGGGTTGTTGATGAAGGGCAGAGTCCAGTTCTTCTTGTATTCTTCACCTCCAATTCTAACTCCAATATTAACTCCACAGACACTTTATATGTGACACTTAAAATGTTAGTCTGAGGTCCCAGTGTCGGCGCTGCACGCGCACCTGCCAGGTTGGCGGCACATGTAGCTGAGATCCCCGGTCTGCGGTGAGCTGCAGGGGGAAAGATGGAGGATGTGGCTATGATGTCACCCGGTAGGTTCACCCTCATTGGCTGAACCTCCGGGGGGCATATCCAGCGCTCCGTCACAAGTCGTGAACACAGATTTCCTGTCTTCAGAGAAATCGGGTCGCGCAACGCAGCGGCCAAGGTAGGTAGTGGGCCCGACCTGCAGCAGGCACGAGGACCTAGCCTTACAAAGCCAAGCTATACTGACTTAAATACTCTAACCAGATTCAGACTAATAATTAAGGGAGGGGTTTGCCTATTCAACTGAGACAGACATATCAAGGAGATGTTAATTAGATAAGTTCTGATGCAATGGGGTTAAATTGATAGAATAATAATTCTACAGACAGACATACCTGTGTGAAGAAGTGAATCATAATGTTAGTCCTGGTTTTCAGTATGCATCCATGTTTAAAGATATTAAAAGATATAGAAAAATCCAGAGATGATAACTCCAATATTAACTCCACAGACACTTTGTATGTGACACTTACTGCTGCGGCCGAGTTTATTCGAGCATTTGCCCGGTCTCGGCCGCAGCAGTAACCTGGCGCGCGCCGGAGGGTGCCGGGCGCGCGCCGAAGCCGCGGAGGAGCGCCCTCCGATCGGGGCTTTCTCCCTCCGCTCGCCGGGTCCGCCGGAACCCCCTGCCGCCGTCCCCCACATCGCGGGACACCAGGGCTCCCTCGGGGAGCCCTGGACGCGCGTGCAGGGGGCGCAGGCTCCCGATGACGCGTGACCGCGCGTCGGTGACGCACGGCACACCAAGGGAGTGGGGCTAGCAAGCCGGGACATGTCCCGGCTTGCGGTACTAGCCCTACTCAAATTAAACATGTCGCCAGTGTAAGATGTTACACAGCCCACATTTCCCAGGTATTGGAGGATAGGAAGAGTAGGAATTGACCGAGAAGGTGTATAAATCGGGCCTTGCAGGGCAGTGTAGCACTGAAGATTAAGCAGCAGCTAAGAAACTGAGTCTATAGATGTACAAATTGTCAAAGCATTTAGAAAGTCAAGTTGTCACAGTTGCAGGGTTGTTGCTGAAGTGCGGAGTCCAGTTCTTCTTGTAGTCTTCTAACTCCAATTCTAACTCCAATATTAACGCCACAGACATTTCATATGTGACACTTAACATATTACACAGCCAAGATATACTTACTTAAATACACTAAACAGATTCACTTGAGTAATAATTAAGTATTCAACTGATACAGACATACGAAGGAGATGTTAATTAGATAAGTTCTGCTGCAATTGAGGTTAAATTGATAGAAATATTCAACTCAGACAAACATACCCAGGTGTTAGCAGTTGAAATTAATAAAACATGCACAGCAGAGGGTGAGTTGAAGACAGGATTAAAGAGGTCCTATTGGAGAAGAGAAAGATGCAGTCTGTTAGAATAAGAGATGAGTCCAATAATCTTCCCTGTTAAACACCACACTGCGTGCCACTTAAAAAAGGTTCACTTTAAAGATGGGCTGCTTTACATGTAGGCTGCTTCCCCTGCAGGGTTGTGGGAGGGGTTAACCCCTTCATTACCTTAGCGGTTGTAACTGCTAAGGTAAGGGTGGTGTTAACCCCTACCGAGAGGCCCAACCACCCACCATGGGGCAGCTACAACTTTCACCCACTTCATCTACCACCAACAAACCAGGTGCTGCTGTTCAACCCCTTTATTACCTTAGTGGCTACCCGCTAAAGTAATGAATATCAAACTGTATTTTTTACATAGAATTGAAGCAGGGGGTTCCGGGAGTAGAACCGCATTACTTTCATGTCCAGGGACCCCCTGCTTCCCGAGGTACAGGCCCGAGTATGGGGTGCTGGTATCTCCTGCAAGTTTAAATGTCCCGGTCACGTGGGCCATGACGCGGGACATTTAAACTTGCAGGAGACACCGAAACCTGATACGAAGGCCTGTACCTCAGGAAGTGTGGGGTCCGCGGACCTGAAATTAATGCGGTTGAACTCCGGGGACCCTTGCTTCAGTTCTACTGTATGTACAATAAAAATAAAATTAAACCGTGGGATTGCCCGTAAGAGCTGTGCAGGGACATGCAGCTTCTCTCTGTGCAGATCTTCCAGGCTGCTGGAGCGAAATCAAACATTAAGTTCATTTCGCTCGTAAAGCAAATACAAATTAGTGCAATATGTCATTTTGTAATAAACGGTAAAAAAAATGTGATTTACTTTAGTGTACTTTAGTTTTTACACAAATGTCATACCAATTTGATAAGAACATGCCAACATGTTTGATGTTGCAATGCACTTTTCGAAGTTTGGTGAATGGGCCCCCTAGTGCTAGCATAGACTCCATGGTTATTTATTTCTGGTTGCAAGATTAGAGCACTAAAATAGAACCATATTTAACACAGCATAAAAAACTATGGGGTAGCATAAATTAAACATTCAATTATATAGTGTGACAAACGCCCCTCTTTTGTAGTGCTGACGTCTGTCTGGGTTCTTCCCGACACAGTCTTCTAGGGTTAATTATACAACAAACAGGATCATGCAAAGTATTATGCTGCTTAACTCAGGCTTCTGCCTGCTTTATTTTCATCCAAGTAAGGTACTGCAGCTTTAACATGTGAAGGTTAGAGGTACTCAGATACTTTCATTCAGCAGTTCACATATTTCAGTGTTACAATATTTCCCACACTGTTATTTCAAGAAATAAAACCAAAATCATATAAGCAAAATCCTATCCCTTTCAGGGATCTAACTACACATCAGAATCAGTCTCTCTAACAGCTGCTGGCCAACTAAACTGGTTCCCCAGCTTAAAACAATGCTCTCTCATTTAGGGTCACAAGATACAGCACAGTCTTGTAGCAACAGCAGTAACCATTTGTTTTGTCTTATCTGTATGTGGTGTCCAGGCAAATCCTCTGGTACTGTGATACGTGGCGGGCCGTCAACCCTGACACTGGAAACAGGGGAGCAGCGATACCCCCAGCCTCCAGGCTCTAAGGAGAGAGAGTGAAATGCAAAACCTTTCTGCTCTAAATACCTGTGCATGTGATTAGAAGAGCAGGTGAGGGAGAACTAGAGCCATTGTAATCTGTGGTCTGGATTTTCCATCCAGCTGCCTGAGTTAATGTGAAGCTGTGGAACGGATCATTTTTAGCTATTCCTGCACTTTCTGCTCTAAAATGGGGCAGAAAGCTGCCTAACATCTTTGGACTATGTCACAATAGGAAGAGCATTGTTTTGCAATGTGTTGCAGACAATGCTGGCAAAGAAGAGATTAACCAATCGCTGTCTCATTTGTTTTGTACAAAATGCCTTGTATATTTTTTATTTTAATCAGATACTGAAATCAACCAGTACAGTTTTATACTTGGCAGATATGTTACATTAAATATATTTTTGCATGCCCTTAAAATCTTTTAAATATATATATATATATATATATATATATATATATATATATATATATATATATATATATATATATATATATATATATATATATTTTTGCAGGCAATTTTAAATTATGCCTCTTTTTTTTAATATAGTGCTACAAACATGTTTTTTATTACACACCTGAAAGAGAACAAATAATTTAACACCTCTACACCTTGCCAATAGAAGAGGGGCCACAACAAACTATGTTACTACGGTATTTCCTAAAGTGAGATTTGTTTTGTGTGTTGGTGATATTCAGCGGTTACCTTAAATCTCAGGGTGCTGGAACCTCATGCAGGGCTGGTATGGTGAGCAAAAATTGAACAAAGTGCCATTGACTTTTCTTAAACTTTATTAACAATCTGAACTTCAGGCCAGCAACAGGACTGGTTTTCTTAAGTTACTGTAGACACACTCAGGTTTCCTCAACCATGAGGTTTGTAGGTAGAGCAGCTCTTTTTCAAGTCTTTTTCTGCTGCCTAAAATAGAGCTGGAACCTTCTTCCTTCAATTTCTAGCAGCTCCCCCAGGTCTCCTCAATGATCCCCTGTTGTGAATAACCTACTCCCTATTGTGGCAGGATCCCTTTCTAGTGCAGTGTCTGAAGGGCCCCTATACTGGGAGACTTTCCCTAAAGTAGAAAATAAGAAAAGTGGCTAACCCTATTACAGGGATAGGAGAGCCCCTCTGTGTTGGAAAAAAATATGATCTCTGGAAAGATATCCAGGCCCAAACATGTATAATCTTGTCCCAAACACGGTTGCTGGGTAGGAAAAGAAAAGGCTTTACTCATCTAAGTCACCCCCTAAAGCAGCGGTGCGCAAAGTGGGGGGCGCGACCCCCAGGGGGGGCGGGAGATTGTGCTGGGGGGGCGCGGGCAGTTGCAGAGGCCCCGCGCTCTTCCCCCAGGCATTTAAATTAAATGCCGGGGGATCGCGTGAGGCCCCTGCAACTGTTTACTTACCGGGATTCAGCCGTCTGTGTTGCGTCACCATGGCAACGCGGCGTCAATAGACGCCGCGGCACCATGTGACCTGACGTCACACGCCCACGCAGCGTCATCTGACGCAGCTGAAGGAAGGCAGGGGGGCGCGAGAGCCGGGGCAGAGAGACAGGGGGGCGCAGCTCAAAAAGTTTGCGCTCCCCTGCCCTAAAGCAGGGGCGCGCAAAATTTTTTGTGGCTCCCCCCTGCCTTACCTTCCCCGTTGGCCGCCCCTCTCCTCACCACGCGTGGCGGGGTCACGTGACCCGCGGCGTCATTTGCCGTCACATTACCATAGCAACCGTGACGTCATTTGATGCCGCGTTGGCATGGTCACGCGTGCTGAAGCCAGCAGAATTCCGGTAAGTAGAGGTTGCACATGCCTTGCGCGGTCCCCCGGCATTTAATTTAAATGCCTGGGGGGAGAGTGCGAGACCTCTGCAACCAACCGCGCCCCCCCAAAAAAAATATTGCGCCCCCCAGTTTGCGCACCGCTATCCTAAGGGGCTGATGTTTCCAGTCCATTCTGGAAACAAATAAACTATACAATCACCATCCTATGTGACTTGCAACATGAAATAAATTACATGAAATTGGTTACTTATCAGCTACATGAACTGGGACATGGATTTACTAAGAAAACTCTAGCATACCCCAAGGGTGTTACAATATGGACAAGTATTAGAGCAAATCTCTGTAAAATCAAACTAAGGCTGAGTTCATAGAGGGGGAAGCCGCGCTCCTCTGCGCTGACACTGAGGCTCACCTGCTCGGTCAGGAGTGATTCCATGGACTGGTAGGTGAGCCAGCGTGCGCGATCGGGAGGCGAGGGGAGGTGGGGCAGTGACGTCGCTGGGCCAATAGCCTGTGAAGAACCAATGTCACGGCATCGACGTCATGACGCTGCTTCGCGCTGGTTGGGTGTTTTCAGCCGACAGAGCGCTGAGAAACAGGTTCTGCTGTCGGCTGAAAATCCCAGCGCCTCAGCACGCCTGCAGACACTCGCGGGAGCCCCCTCTCAGGACATCCTCATTGAGAATTACGGGGCTCATCGCGGAGCGTCCGCACGGCTCACCGTGGCTCCCCCCTCTATGGACGCAGTCTTAATTAAAACACTGCAACACTCATTGACAGCTAGAAAAGTTAATTGCAGTGACATTGTTAGCCTATCCAGAATGTACTGTACTCTACACACCATTCTGCCAATCCCTTCATCTGTGGTGTATACAAATACTGTGCAGGCAGCAAAGGTTATTACACATACTGCCCTCCTAAGCTTCTCTGACCCATGCAAATTGAAGTGCGTCTATTTTGACTCCTTTCTGTTTACTGTATATTACAGTGAGAAGCTGCTGCCCGCATCATGTGGCTCCCTCTGCTGGTGCTCTTTGCTCTGATTTTCCTGTACAGATGGCACAGGCAGAGACAGACACTGCAGAATCTCTCAGATAAATATGTGCTGATCACTGGATGTGACACTGGATTTGGGAACCTGCTGGCGAAGCAGCTGGACCGGCGGGGGCTGCGCGTGCTGGCAGCTTGTCTGACAGAGAGAGGGGCAGAGGACCTGAAGAAGGAGACATCCAGCAGACTGCAAACAGTAATCCTGGATGTTAGTGACAGCCAGAGTGTGACCTCTGCTGCCAAGTGGGTCACTCATATTGTTGGGGCAAAAAGTAAGAATTTACCCAATCCCTTACATATGTATAGCTGTTATTGCAACTCAACACTGCTTGAAAGACCAGCCTGGTATCCCAGCACTGACATGTACACACATCAACAGCACTTTACCTCAATCCTGCCTCCATACTATTCCTGTGTTACCCATCCCAACAAACTCACACAACTCTGCTTTTTCTTGTCAATCCTGAAATAGAGTTCACTTTACTAGTCCAGTACTGATTTGCATAGCTCTACCTCTCTCCCTTTCCTGCAGAATTCCCCTCTGATCAAACACATTGTGAGCACAGCTCATCAGTCCTGCCTCTTAACCTTCCTTACTGTATTTCTACCTCCTCGCCTGGTTTTAGGGCTCTGGGGCCTGGTGAATAATGCAGGGACTGGCATGCCAGGAGCACCCAATGAGTGGCTGAGGAAAGATGATTTTGTCAGAGTGCTTAATGTGAACCTGCTGGGGACTATTGATGTGACACTCAATCTACTGCCCCTCATCAGAAGGTCCCAAGGACGAATCGTCAACGTATCCAGCATTGTGGGACGCGTGACTATCTGTGGGGGTGGATACTGCATCTCTAAGTTTGGTGTTGAAGCTTTTTCAGACAGCTTGAGGTAACACGTTTAATGAGAGCATGATAATCTTTTCTACATAACATGCATACACTTGCTACAATACCTTCTAATCCGGATATACAACTGCAGTGCTATTGTCTTTACCTCACATAATGGACATTTTATAGAAAACAAAAGGGGAATAATATATTAAAATGGTAACAAAAAGCATATTATAACAGATAGGTAAATGGAGAACAACACCAGCTTAGCACAATGTTGAACCCCAGTGCGCGTGCGCAGGGAGACAAGTTTCCGCATCCTTACATTAGACTACAGCTCTTTATAAATATTGTGAAGGAAAGCATTCCTTAAAGCATTATATATATATATATATATATATATATATATATATATATATATATATATATATATATTGTGACAAACAGCTTACTCCGGGGCTCCGCTGCTTGTCCGGGACGGTTAGAACACGGTCTTTTGGGGTAGGTTAAATGAGGAGGCGTCACGTACTGTTCCTTTAAACAGGCTGTGCCTGGTTTATTCAGTCCCAGGCACTGAGACTGCCACAGTGCATACAACAAAACACATCAAAACAAAAGCTGCTCACCTGAGCGATAACTTAACTTAGATTTCCCTAACTCAGGGTGGAAGTGGCTTTTCCACTTTCCAACAACAAAACAAGGTACTTTTGCAGAGTTAGCCAAATGAATAGAACAATTGAACCTGTGTGGGGAAGGGGCTTCTCCCCACTGTGTTCAGCAGCCTTCCAGGCTCTGGAGAAGAGACAAGAGCAAACAGGAAATCAGTCTTACATACCTGATTTCTAATTAGCATGACAGGTGACAGAAATCCCTCAGTTCCAGCGCTTGCCCAAAACTGTGGGATGGAGTGCATGTATTATAAGGCTGCACTCCCAGGCCAGACAGGATAGAAACTGTTCAGTATCCTGGGAGCCCTATATATGGAATTTATTACCATCCCCTGGTTTCTGTCACATATCCTCCCCCCCAGCTCAGACCCTGAGGGATGAGCGACCATGGATATTAGGGAGTGCATCCTTGACAACCCGTCAGCATTGCCATGTTTGTGCCCTGACCTGTGTTCCACAGAAAATTTAAAGGGTTGTAGGCTTAGGAACCACCTGGTCACTCTAGCATTCTTTTCCCTGTTTTGACACATCCAGGTAAGGGGTGCATGATCTGTGACCAACCGGAATTTTCTCCCCAACAGGTAGTATTTGAGCGTCTCTACAGCCCACTTTATTGCGAGACACTCTTTCTCTACTATGGAGTAATTTTTCTCCTGGGGATTTAGTTTCCTACTTAAATAAAGGATGGGGTGTTCCTCACCTTGAGACTCCTGGGAGAGTACCGCCCCCAGCCCTACCTCAGATGCGTCGGTTTGGACTACGAACTCTTTGGAGAAGTCAGGTGTGACCAACACTGGTTGGGCACAGAGAGCTTCTTTCAGGCTTCTAAAGGCCTGTTCGGTTTCGGGGGACCACTTTACCATAAGTGGTCCTCTTGCTTTTGTGAGGTCGGTTAGTGGGGTTGCCTTAGTCGCAAAATTGGGAATAAACCTTCTATAGTACCCAATTAACCCCAAAAAGGTCCTTACTTGTTTTTTTGTAACTGGCCTTGGCCAACCTTGTATCGCCTCCACTTTGAGTGTTTGGGGTTTGAGTAAACCTCTGCCAATAGAATACCCCAGATACTTGGCCTCCTCCAGACCAATGGTGCATTTAGCGGGGTTAGCAGTTAGTCCAGCAGACCGAACTGCGTCGAGCACAGCTTGGACCTTTGGAAGGTGGGATTGCCAATCTTCACTATGGATTACCACATCATCCAGGTAGGCAGCAGCATACCGAGCATGTGGTTTTAAAATTTTATCCATCATTCTTTGGAATGTGGCGGGAGCTCCATGTAAGCCAAAAGGCAGCACCCTATACTGAAAGAGGCCGTCTGGGGTTGAGAAGGCTGTCTTTTCTTTTGCCCTTTCTGTGAGGGGAACCTGCCAGTACCCTTTTGTTAGGTCTAGGGTTGTGAGATATCGGGCTTTGCCCAGTCTCTCTACAAGTTCATCTACCCTGGGCATAGGGTAAGTATCAAATTTTGACACCGCGTTTAGTTTCCGGTAGTCATTACAAAACCTTGTTGTACCATCTGGCTTTGGGACTAAGACTATAGGGCTGTTCCACCCACTTTGGGATTCCTCAATTACGCCTAGTTTTAGCATTTTTTTAACCTCTAAACTTATAGCCTCTCTTTTGGCCTCTGGGATTCGGTACGGTTTAAGGTTAACTCGGACCCCCGGTTCAGAGACTAGGTCATGTTCAATTACGCTAGTTCTACCTGGCTGTGTAGAGAAGATTTCTTTGTTTCTGCTCACTAAATTCTGAACCTCTTGTTTCTGATGAACGGACAGGGTTTCAGCTATGCTAACCTCTGGGTCAGTTTCTTGACTCTCTGACGGACCTGGGGTTACTAGGGTTGACAAGACTTCTCTATCTTTCCAGGGCTTGAGTAGGTTTATATGGTACATTTGCTCAGGTTTCCTCCTACCTGGCTGTCTTACCTTATAATTTACTTCTCCCACTCTTTCCAAGACCTCATATGGCCCATGCCATTTAGCAAGGAATTTACTTTCCACGGTGGGAACCAGAACTAGTACCCTATCACCTGGAAAAAAAATTCTGACCCTAGCACCCTTATTATACGTATTCCTCTGTGCTTCTTGAGCTTTCTCCATGTGTTCCCTCACTATGGGTAGGACTGCAGCAATGCGGTCCTGCATCTGGGCAACATGCTCTATTACACTTCTGTAAGGGGTAACCTCGTGTTCCCAAGTCTCTTTGGCTATATCCAGTAAGCCCCTTGGGTGTCGGCCATACAATAGTTCAAACGGGGAGAAGCCTGTGGATGATTGGGGAACTTCCCTAATGGCAAATAACAGGTACGGTAACAAACAATCCCAGTTTTTCCCATCTTTATCGACCGCCCGCCGTAACATGCTCTTTAAGGTTTTATTGAACCTTTCCACTAAACCATCTGTTTGTGGATGATAGACTGAGGTTCTGAGATGCTTGATTTTTAGGAGTTTACATAACTCTTTTGTTACTTGGGACATAAACGGTGTTCCCTGGTCAGATAGAATCTCTTTAGGAATTCCAACCCGGGAAAACAGAACTACTAACTCTTTTGCTATGTTTTTGGCAGAGGTGCTACGTAGGGGAACTGCCTCCGGATATCGGGTGGCATAATCTAATATTACCAATATATGCTGATGTCCCCTAGCAGACTTTATTAGGGGTCCTACTAGATCCATAGCAATCCGGTCAAATGGTACCTCTATTATGGGAAGGGGTACCAATGGGCTGCGGTATGCCTTGAACGGGGCGGTGATCTGACATGCTGGGCATGAGGAACAATAATTCGTAATTTCTGCCAGAACCCCAGGCCAATAGAAGCTTCGGAGAACCTTTTCTTTTGTCTTTTCCACCCCTAGGTGTCCCCCCAATGGATGACTATGTGCGAGGTGTAATACTACGTTACGGAATGTCCGTGGTACCAACAATTGTTTAGTTGTAACTGATTTTCTTTTATCAACCCGATATACTAGGTCGTTCTCTACCTCGAAGTAGGGGTAAGCAAGCGACCTATCTGGTTGGCCAAGAGTACTATTCAGGTCCCGTATATTTCCCCTTGCTACCTCTAATGTGGGGTCCTCCCACTGGGCCTTCTTAAAACTCCCAGGACTGACCTCTAGGTCAGCGAGGGTCTTATCCGGTTCTGGGGTGGTAAGTGTCTGATCAACATCCTGATTTGGGGTATTCCCTACCAAAGTAGTGATGGGGAAGGGAATTTTACAGCACTCCTCCATTTCCCCCTTCTTATTTGGGCCCTCGTCAACCTCCATTTCTGAAAACGGGAAAGGATTTATTTCTTCTAATACTTCGTTATGGTCCGCTATTGAACTCTGGGCGCTATTCTGAGCGGGGGACCACATTTTTAGAAAATGGGGAAAGTCGGTCCCTATTAACACATCATGTGCCAGTTTGGGTACAATACCCACCTTGAAATCTAAAGAACCAAACTCTGTTTCAAAAAAAACATCAACAGTGGAATATTCATGATTATCCCCATGTATACAACAAATTGCCATTCTTTGTGAACTGTTTCCCTGTTTCTTCTTAATGGGCAAGAGGTATTCGGACACTAGTGTGACCATGCTCCCAGAGTCCAGAAGTGCCCGAACCCTCCTACCATTAACCTTTACAAATGCCCACAGATGGTTATTCAAGGGGTCCTCTGGGCTAGGGCGCATACATTGGGACAACAGCGAATAAGGTTCCACGCTGTTGCATTGCATGGGCTCATCATTTAGTGGGCAGATTTTTGCTGTGTGGCCCCTCTCATGACAATTTACACATTTAGGTACATAGTCTGTGTCCCACTTAGAGCCTTTTCCCGGCTCCCCATGTTGGCTATTGCCCTTAGTGTGCTGGTGCTGCGTGAAGGTGGTCGCCGCTCTTCAGCTCCCCTTAACCCCGGTACCCTTTTACCGTCTCTGGAAGAGTCCTGGAACCTCGGGTAGTGGGGTTGCTCCACGACTGGGGGTTGCGGGTGCTCTCCTGCTGCATTGTACCTTTCTACGAGGGCCACAAGCTCATCCGCATTGTGGGGGTCACTCCGACTGACCCAATGGCGTAAGGCAGAGGGAAGTTTCCTCAAGAACTGGTCCATGACCAACCGTTCCACGATGTGGCTTGCTGAGTTGATCTCGGGTTGTAGCCACTTCCGGGCGAGGTGGATGAGGTCATACATCTGGCTTCGGGTGGCTTTATCCATCGTGAAGGACCATGCGTGAAACCTTTGGGCGCGAACAGCCGTGGTTACGCCGAGGCGGGCGAGGATCTCGAACTTCAATTTTGCATAGACGTTAGCTTCGGCTGGCTCTAGATCAAAGTAAGCCTTCTGGGGTTCGCCGCTTAGGAAGGGTGCGATTAGACCAGCCCACTCAGCTTCTGGCCATCCCTCTCTCTGTGCCGTGCGTTCAAACGTGAGAAGATAGGCTTCCACATCATCCGAGGGTCCCATCTTCTGAAGGTAGTGGCTTGCCCTGGTCATTTTCGGAACTGGGGCTGCCGCTGCCAGTGGAAGGTTACTGATAGTCCCCCTCAGGATTTCGAGTTCCTGCTGTAAGCCCTGAGCGAACCGCTGTTGCTCCTCTCTCAGCAAGCGGTTTGTCTCTTGCTGGTTTGCATTCGCCTGTTGCAGGATTGCATTAGTCTCTTGCTGGTTTATTAACAGCTGTCGCTGGGTTTCACTCGCCTGTTGCAGGGCTTCATTCGCGTCTTTCTGGACAGCGACATTGCGTACCAGCGCACTCACCACGTCTTCCATCTTGTTTGGAGAGAGAGAAAAAAAACTTTTTTTTTTTTTTTTTTTAAAGTTCTTTAACCCCCAGACCTTTTAGTGTTCTGCCCGCATTCTCCACCATATGTGACAAACAGCTTACTCCGGGGCTCCGCTGCTTGTCCGGGACGGTTAGAACACGGTCTTTTGGGGTAGGTTAAATGAGGAGGCGTCACGTACTGTTCCTTTAAACAGGCTGTGCCTGGTTTATTCAGTCCCAGGCACTGAGACTGCCACAGTGCATACAACAAAACACATCAAAACAAAAGCTGCTCACCTGAGCGATAACTTAACTTAGATTTCCCTAACTCAGGGTGGAAGTGGCTTTTCCACTTTCCAACAACAAAACAAGGTACTTTTGCAGAGTTAGCCAAATGAATAGAACAATTGAACCTGTGTGGGGAAGGGGCTTCTCCCCACTGTGTTCAGCAGCCTTCCAGGCTCTGGAGAAGAGACAAGAGCAAACAGGAAATCAGTCTTACATACCTGATTTCTAATTAGCATGACAGGTGACAGAAATCCCTCAGTTCCAGCGCTTGCCCAAAACTGTGGGATGGAGTGCATGTATTATAAGGCTGCACTCCCAGGCCAGACAGGATAGAAACTGTTCAGTATCCTGGGAGCCCTATATATGGAATTTATTACCATCCCCTGGTTTCTGTCACAATATATATATATATATATATATATATAACACTGGTATCCCCCCACTGGTAGATGTACTGCTGTTACAGGTGCATGTGGTGCTGGAATACCTGTAAGGGTCCAGGAATGCTGAGTGGTCTGCAATGTTGTGGGGACCAGGACAGGCTTTGGATGATTGTGATGTTCCTTAGGGTGTCAGCGCCTCCAGCTTCAGTGGGCTCCAGGATATCCAGAGTCAGTCCCCACCAGAGCAGAATTCTTCCCCCCCTTGCCCAATGGACTGAACACTCAGGCAGGGGTATACAGAAGCAAAACATGATGACAGATTCCCTGTAGCTCATCATTTCATGAACTGTCCTCAAGGATCACTTAGCACATTAACATATAGTGCCCTTGAGCACATTACCACTGACATTAGAGGAGGAGATAGGGAAGCTCTCCTGAATTGTAGAGAGATGTTCTGGATTTATGCCCTTGGGACGTTAGCACCCAGGGGCACGAACCAGGACTGGGAATTGAAACATTTTTTAAAGTAAATTTGGTTTCTATATTATAATCATTGTCATTATTATTGAATATGATATTACTTATTTTTATGGATATAGATATACCTGTCTTTTTATGTTAGTTAATTTTATTATTAATAGTAATTAAATTTATTAATATGTTTTATTAATATACTGCACTGGCCCAGAAAATATATTCGGTTCGACAGCTATATACTATAGATCTTATAGAAGGTGGAACATCTGTAATATAACCCCATCCATGCCCATACTTTAGGGATTATCAATACCCTGTATGAGCATCCTCACCACTTTGAGTGACTACCTGATACGTCGTGATCACAAATGGCTGTTATTTATTTTGTCATGTATGCACTTTCTATAGATTTTAATGCAGCATCAAGTTTTACTGCAACCTTCTTACAGCCTCAACTGTAGATATTTAAGAGGATTTTTGTGCTCCGAGTCTATTTAGATGGTCTTGGAGTTTATTTTGAAAATAATCTACAGTATAGTGTAAACATAGACTCTGCAATATAGGTACTATCAATCACCAAGTGCCTGATTGATTCACCACATAAACAAATAATTTGTTAAAGGTCCACTACAAATATTAAGCGGTTGCAGTCTATTATCTGCATTTTATTTACCAATATTTGTGTCTACAGGTATATCTCTGTTGCCCGTGGATTGGCCATAGATTCTATCATACCAATCCAGAATTATTTTTATTTTATTGGATTAAAGGTTTTTATTTATTATACCATTACACTTACTTATTTGAGTGCATTCTACGGGGAATCTGTTCTTTCTTGTTTGCAATTTCTACATTGTCCCTATTGCACCTAGATACTACATATAGGGCCTCATGCAGAGAGCAGCGCTGGAAATAATTGGAGATGTTAATAAATTGAACTTTTATTGGTGTTATTTTATCTCCATATGCAGAAAGGTCCGAAAACTGCATTTAAAATTCTGTCTGCATATGGAGAGTTGCAACCGGCGAGATGTGCGCTGGTGAAACATGTTTGAAAAAAAGCGCCTTTTTTTTGTATTTTCCCTCTCGCTCCAGCTTCCTGACAACTTTTTTTGGCGGAGGTAATTGTAGAATTTCTCTCCATGTTATTGGCGCGAATAGCCACTAGATGGCGATCGCGCCTTTCTGAATAGGCACATTTTTACAACTGGAGAGATTTAGGTTCTCGCCGGTCGCGCGGCGAGTTTCACAAAAAAAAAAAAAAATGGCGCTTTTTTAAAACTCGCCAGTACCTGCCTTTCTACAGGCATTTTTCTCCAAAAAATGCCGCTATTCACCTTACCGCTGCTCTCTGCATAGGCCCCTTAGACTTTTTACATATGGGCTGATGCGCAAGTTATTTCCCCTTCCCCATATTCTTACATAAACTCCCTAAGAGCAGGGCAGGGAGGGTTACGATGTATACCCATAATTACATGTTCTGTGCAAGCTTTTGCCGAGCAAACACACAATACTGTACTGTTATATTAGGTTGCGGCCAGGGTGGAGCGAACCGCGTGGGCACGCTCACGCTCGGAACAATCAGAGTTATAACTCTGAATGCTCTTGTCCAGGGTGAGGGTGCGTGCCCGTGCGCTTGCTGCATCGTGAGACAATCTAATTTGATTTGGCTGCTCGCTGATACGTCACGTGAGCGGTTCACCCAATGAAGGCAAACCAGCTAAGTGCCGTCATGGCCGCACCCCCAACACGGCCCTCCTCCAATGCAACTAGCTGGACAGAAATCGCCCGGTCGAGCAGAGCGCATGACGTCACGGCGCTCAAGCGCCAGCACGCACACTCCCAGCCTGGCCGCAGTCTTATGGCACAGGGTAGGTTCAGCTTAGGCAGGGACAGTGATCAGGTATGCCATTTACATGCAGTATTCACCCAAATGTCTCATTACAGGCGTGAACTGAGACCCTTTGGGGTCAATGTCTCTATTATAGAGCCAGGATACTTCAAGACCCCACTAAATGATTTACAGCACATGAAGAGCAACCTTGAGAACATCTGGAGCCACGTCCATCCAGAAGTACACCTGAGCTATGGACACCAGTACTACCAGGAATGTGAGTCCTTGCGCTTCATGTATCATGCTCCACAAATGGCTGTTTTGGGTTAAAAATTAAGCTTTTTCCATTTAGTGAATCCAACTTCGAAAAAGACAGTTTGGACATATGTCTCTTTGTGTTAACTTATTGAGATATTTTACCTTTAATTAGCATCTTATGTCAATAAGCAATTTGAGGAGAAGATACATTGAGGAGTGTTTCATCCTATTGGAGATACCTACTGAGATAGTGAATGTATAACATTAATTGGCCCCACAGTTATTAAGAGAGTGGATCTACAGTACATCCAATATAAAGTAAGGTTATTTTTTTTCACTTCTTGTCTTGCTGCAGATGTCACTGATATGGAGAAGACCTTCCTATCCCTATGCAACATGGACCTCAGCTCTGTCACTAACTGCATGGAGCATGCACTGACTGCTGTGCACCCCCAAACACGCTATTCAGCAGGCTGGGATGCCAAACTCTTCTTTATTCCTATCTCATATGTCCCCACAATACTAGCAGACTACCTACTGACCCGCACTGCTCCCAAACCAGCCAAAGGGGCTGCCCATTAACTCTTTCACATACAAAACAACTGTAATAGGATCACTACTGTGGAATCTGCTACGATAGCCCTGAACTCTTACTGCCATGTTATCTTTGACTTACTTTGCTGAAGTTAATGTGTTCCCTTAAAGTGACGTGCTGAGGTAATTTACTTATAATGCCAGTTCAGTAACACTTTCTGTTCAGAGTAGCCTGCAAATCAGTGCAGGATGTGGCTAGTCCATCTGACACTAAAGGGGTTAAACACAGCTCTTCCTTATTGAACGCATACCTTTGTTTAAATCTCTGTACAGGCCTGCTTCTTTTATGTTCTCTTTGTCTCTACTACTCTCTTGAGCTTAATATCTGATGTAAGGCCTCACCTTCTCTTTAAATTGTACATTTCAATCTTTTTCAGTTTGTCGTTTCCCAAGCATCATAGTGTATTATTGACAATTACATCTTTATGGTGGAGGCCGAGGTATTGGTTAAGAAAAATTTACTAATGTGTTGTAAAAATGAAATATTCACTAAAGGTGACACTTCTTTAATGAGGCCAATAAGAACACAATTGTTGAATTTCACCAGAGAAATATATACTGGGGAGGACTGGGTGCCAGGGAGGTAGGGATAGTTGGTATGAGGGGAAGAGAATGTATGTGCCCAGATGATGGGGGAAAAATTTATGGGCTTAGAGGGGAGGGGGGGGGGTGGAGAAGGTATGGTTCTGGGGGTATGTGTTTTAAAATTGTCACATGTCTACCTCGTACAGCGACAATGAGGGTTTTCACTGAGAGGAGAATGTAGCATCCTTGGGGTATGCTAGAATTATCTTAGTAAGTCCTGGTCCCTACAGGGAGTTAAGGGGTTAAATCTTTACATGCCCTAGTTCATGTAGCTAATGTTACGTAACCAATTCCAAGTAACTAAAGTGAAATTACTTATTTCATGTTGCAAGTCACTTGGTAGTAAGACCTTCTCTTTACCTGCCCAGCAACAGGGGGCAGGGAAAAGGTTATAAATATTTGTCAGCCTGGATCTTTTTCCTCGGATCCCAGGAGAAAGCAGAGGAGGGGGTTTCACCTATAAATATCTTTATAATCCTGTAATAGGGGTAAGTAGCCTTTCTTGTTTTCTAGGTTAGGGCAAGTCTCCCAGTATAGGGGCACTAGAGACACAACACTAAAAAGAGATCCAACCATAGATGCGCTTATAGAAATGGACAGCTTTATTGGTGTCGACGTATGATTTATACCAACCGACTGAATCAGACAAGCAGCTTTCTTCATGTTTCAGTACTGTCTTTGTTGCTGATACCTTTTAACATTGAACTCAAGTATAATCACACATTGCCTCAGGTGTTCATACTTCTTTCCTTACTGTTGCTTTCTCCAAATCAACAGATCCACGCCAGCTGCATTAATCTGACAAACAAAAGACAGAGGTGCCCAATGCTACATCCAATTGACAAAACATATAAAATAATAAGTATAAAGTTTAAATACTTCAATAATCATAATATTTACTTGGTTATTTAGTTAAACCCTTTGGCCAAAGCGTCATAAGCCTGCATACCATGTCAAAGTATAACCAAATTAATGCAGGTCCTAACACTAAACTGTGAACCCTTCCTTTTACCTCTGTATGAGGGGAAACAACCACAGAGAGTCCTGTCCATTCAGCAAAATGCTAGAACCTCCCAAGTTAAAAAGGTGGGGAGGGGTGAGCTCTGGGAGGAGGGGCCACTTACCTCCAAACAACTGTTGCCAGTCAGGAACTAAATTAATCCGACAAAGCTGGCAAATTTTCATCTCACTGCTAAAATCGTATGTGATGGATTGGCCTTGTAGTGAAGGTCAGTGAGGAGTTCACACAGTAGTGTCTCGCCAAAATAAAGGATAATAACGGAGAAAAACATGTCAAAAATTAACTTATGCAGCAGTGTAAATTATCAACAAAAACAACATAAAATTGCTATTAACAGTAGTTGAGAGTCCCAGCTGTTCACAGGCACACCTTCTGGGAACTTGCTACCGTGCAAAGTGGGGAGCTTTTGGTTCTAGTGCTGGTCTGTGAGTCCCAGCTGTCTCCAGGCAATTCTCTGGGAATCTGTTACCGCATTTCCTTTTTGGATCTTTTGAAGTCTTAGAAGGCGCTCTCTTGCAGGTTGTAATGGAGTGCTCACCACAAACAAGGTGCGACCGCAAGGCCGAGGTGGGGATTGATATGAATGCCACCCACAGCCGCGTGAGTGCGTCTGGAGTGTAGATTGGTCGAGGTAGCCGGGTCGGGATAGGAGAGGTCAGGGGAGTCGTAATACTTGCCGAGGTCTGGTTTGGAGAGTAACGGATTGTTGCAGGTACTATTAGCCGTGGTTAGGATTGGAGAGAGAAGAGTAGTCGTGGTTAGTTGCCGAGGTCGGGATTGGAGAAGTGCGTATCGTCGTACGTAGCCGGGGTCAGGAGTATAGAAGAGCAGACTCTGATGGAAAGCCGGGGTCAGGAACTGAGAGCTAGGAACAATGGTACAAGACAGGACTTCAGTGTCAATGAAGCAGTGAACACTACGTAACATAGATTTATGCTCAGCCTAAGTGCAAGTCGACAGCTGAACATATAAGAGAGAGAGGAACCAATGGGAAGAGAGGCGGGGCAGAGGTATATTAGCTGTGACAGTCGTGATTCGCCATTCCACTGCAGGAGGCAGGTGTAGGTAGGATCGCTGATGCGGCGAGATATGTGTGTTGTGTGCGCTCTGAGCGCTGACGTTACTGCGCGTGCGCAAGCCAGAGGCGGGGACAGAAGACTTCACACTGAGTTGCAGATGGCATGTTCACGTGCACGCAGTACTGCGAGTGACAGCAGAGGTGCCAGGAGATGTGCTGCAAGGAGTGGGTGCACTGAGCATGGACCTGGGTAAGATGGGAGTGTGCCGAGGGCCGCCTGACTCCTGGATCCTTACACAGGCTTCTAGAACTTGCAGTTCTTGTGCTTCCCAGGTAAATCCTTTTGGAACTTGAAGCCTTGATTCCCTGAAGGCTTGGAGCTTTGGCTTGATGCTGGGTGTGAATCCCAGCCAGTGAGCCAAATCCTTCTCAACATCTGCATTGCTGCTGGTTCTGCAATAGTGACAGGGAGTATCTGCCGCCTTTTAAAACCTGCTTTAATCAGAAGTTCCTATGTTTGGACCAGTGATGGAGTTAAGCTATTCACTCCCTCCCAGGGGGTTATAGGGAAAAGGTATGGGCCTGGGTGTTCCGGGGAGGTAAAGGAAAAAGACAGGGCAGGGTGGAGGGTGTTGGTATGGACCTGGCAGTTACTATGGGCCTGGAGGAGGGAGAAAACATGGGCCTGGGGAGTAGGCAAGTTATGGGACCTGGTGGGGGGTTTAGTGTGGCCCTAGAGGGGCATGTGGACCTAGGGAGTCCTGCAGAGGCCCCCTTATTTAGGTCCTGAAGCAGAGTGTCATATAGCCCCATGGATTGGGCCCATGAAATGGGGTAAAAGGATAGAGTATGGGCACAGGGATAGACACTAGTTCATTGGTGGGCGCATTCCCCCTTCAGTGGCTTCAACTGCCTCCCCCCATCTCTGGGCAAGCTAGAAACCCACTCTTCCTTTTTTCTCAGTACAGGGGGAGCGGAAATGTTGCTGGCATGGATTGCAGCTTCTCCCACTCCCTCAGCTGCTTAATAACAGAGCACTGATAAATACTGAACTGAGCTACTCCACTCCTGTGTTAATCACTAGTTCCCTGTTTAAGGAAACGAGTGGAACAGTAGTCACCGTGCACCATATATCATCAAGGTATCATATAAATCAGTGTAACATCACATACTGTAGCTTTTAAACTCTCTCTATAAGACAAGCAGATACATTATAAAATAGATAAATACCAAAATATTACTCATCAATTAAATATTACCTGTGATTTTAACTTTATTGGCATACCATGTGAAATTCGGAGGTTTTCATAGCAAGTTTCACATTATTTATTCTCAGAGAAAAGTAATGCAGCAAAGATTTGTGATTGAAAAAAAAAAGAAACTAAAGTTTTTTCGCAAATCAGAGAATTTCAAAATATACTCGCACAAACGTTTCTGAAACACACACATTTCTCAATACATTCACATGAATGTTCCCAGAATGTCTACTCTGCAGATCTTAGATCACTATGACACAGTGGTGACATCACAGAGGTTGATGTCACAGAACTTAGTGCACTATATACTGTAGTCAAGCAGGCAAACGGCTTTATTTCAGTGGCAGCAGGACAAGGTCAAGTTTGCTGTTGAGCCAATGTCCTGAGGAACACAAATATTTGGATGTACTGGGATGGTAAGTAAATACAATTAAAAAAAATGTAGGAAATAAAAGCACGTTAAAGATGGACCAGAAATTACAATTTAAATGAAATGTGGGGATATTTATTAAAATGAGAAGAAAATGCCAGTAAGAAAGGAGTTACAGTATATTTATTTTTATTTATTTATAAAATATCTTACCAGGAAGTAATACTGTACATTGAGAGTTACCTCTCGTTTTCAAGTATGTAATGGGCATAGAGTTAAGACAAATAATACATGGTTACATAAGTGAACAGGGTTATACATTAGGTATATGTAAGACATTGCATGCACAGTTAAAGAAAATATATATTATAGGCTTATGTAACAGTTACAGACCAGATTAAAATGTGAGACAGCCTTAGTTTTGAAAGAACTTTAACTGGTGGTGGATGTGAGAGTCTCCGGTAGGTTGTTCCAGTTTTGTGGTGCACGGTAAGAGAAGGAGGAGCGGCCGGATACTTTGTTGAGCCTTTGTACCATGAACAGTCTTTTGGAGTCAGATCTCAGATGATAAGTAACATCTGGTGGCTACCCAGCCTGGTTACTAACCTATTTAGGGACAGTAACGTGAATACTGCATTTGAGCCTCCACTTTCTGTGGCTCTTCTTTCTGAACCCTCGAGTCTTTTTTAACTCCCTTTATTTTAATATTATAATTACTAATAAACTGTTTTTACATTATACATCATATCACATTATCATACGTTTTGGATGTTCTGAGTTCTGTCCATTTCCCTTATTTGGGTTTACCTGATTATTGCACTATACTATGTGATCGAGTGCTGATATATAAAGGGATCTCACTGGTCTACCAGCCCTTCTTGGGTCTGTTGCTTACCATTAATTGTTGTTCATATCTAGGAAGCACTGTCAGCAATGTTCTACAGAACAATGCCACCCTCCATGTGGAAGGAAGCAATCTAGGGGGGAAAGACACAGGACATGGTGGCTGAACTGGTCAGCTGATGGTACCACATGAGCAATTAATTTGAATGAAAAGGGAATGCATAGCAATGAATATAAATACTTTGTCATTCCATGTGGAAAAATGCAACTAAAGAAATAATAATATGATATAGCTGAAACTTATGTCCTCAAATCCAACATTTAGTGGATCTATCCCTACTGAAGTTGTAATGTGACTTTTAGTGCAATTAACTTTGCCCTCTATCGAAATTTGATCAAGCAGGTGGAGCTTCAGTGTTTTATACTGTGTTTTGTAAATACAGTACAAAGCAGTTTGCTAGTGCAATTGTAAGTCTCCACAATTCATTAAATTAACTTTATGTAGTATACAAACAAGAAAAGAATCTCAGAGCAAAAAATAGATATTTATTGGGCTAATGGTAGGATTGGCTACTCCCCAGCTAATAAATACATCCCCAACACACCTCTGCATTGTAGCTGTAAATCAACCTTCCTTCATCAGCTAAAACTCATATCCCAAATAAAGATTTTAGTTTGCCAGTTTTTGGTCAATCACGTCTCCCTCTCACCCCATGAACAAACACAAAACCTTTTGAGGTAAATGTTCATTGTTTCTGCAGAGTGCTACTGTGTGTAACATTGTGTATACTGGGAGCATTACATTACACTAAGGAGGAGAAAAAAAAAAAACACAAGAGATTGTATGTAAAAATATTGTTATTATTGAATATGGTTTGTATCACTGTATCTTGAAGCTACACATGACTTAAGCATGGTTGATAAGGTGAGAAGAACAGAGACAAAGCATTATGCGTGATCTCTACCAAGGACGAAATTTAGAGAGAAGGGCACAAGAGGATTCATCAAAATCCAAGTCCATTTGCCTACTCCAAGGGTACCAGTACCATTGCCAGACTGGTCCACCGCAATTTCTACAGCTACATACCTGTCTCCGGGTCAATGATACAGGCCAGGCATTCTTCAGTTGTTATTCTATTATACCCAGGCAAACATCAATACAAAATCAATGCTGGATCACTATCTAACTGTAGACCTGGAGTGGTTGAGTGTGGAAGTGGTACCCATGCAGATGTTTCCAGGGTCAAAGGAGCACAGAGTGGAAGGGATGATAGGGGAAAGGATAAAAGAAAAGGACAGGGTACAAGGAAAGTAAGGAAGACAGCAGAAGGAAAAACAATGGGGGAACGAGGGAGTAGTTGCAGAGGGGGAAATTAATCTAAGTATTCATACATTCGTGTCACTTGCCCATCTATTTAATACATGGTGTTGTAATGACTTAGCATAATGGACACACAGCTGGACAAAGGTGAGGATAGTGTGATAACTCGCAAGGCAGGTGGGGCTTTTATCCGTGGTACAAAAGACGAATTCCAGCGTGTTTGGCATCAGACGGTTGGGGAATGTTGAGGTCCAGATGACTGTCACTCTTTGTCCTAAACTGAACGCCTGAACCTGCACAAGAGAGAAAATGTATTTAAATTAAATTTTTAAGTGCTAGGCTTTTTATCCATTCTCCAATCTCTGCATTTATGCACCAATTAGTATTTATTTATTGGGGTGACAGTCTTTGTTCTTCAGTGTATCCTAGACTGAGACTGGCTCACTATAATAAAATTTAGTACCCTAATGAATAGACCATGCACCTCTATATGTGTCACTTAAATCCCTTATCTCTGGAGGTTCCATGTTACCCTGAGCATTCCAGCCCTCAAGATGCCAACATTTCTATCTCTGCATTTGTCCCCTGAGACATTTAACTGTGCAGAGCTTCCTTCTCATCTCACCTCATTCTGCACTTTGTGGGGTATCTGTGGGGCTTCCTTATCCCCGTTTGCACGATTCCCTGGAGAAAGAAGCAAGAGGTTTATTGTTTCCTGGTGCCAACATATTACATGCATGTAATCTTTCACAGCACAAATAAGAAGGGTGAATAATTTTGTGTGACTGAAGCATATTTGGATCAGTGGTCAACTTTTTTTATTTTCACCTCCAGAGTACTACTACTGTTTTATTGACAAACAAGTTCTTTTTAAAGATAGGGGGGCTTTTTTTTAACAAAGCCTTATTCCTTCTGTTTTTTTACAGAATAAATATTGCCAACGTCTTTAAAACATTCTGAGCTCCAGTGTTTAATGTCAGGCACAATGCTGCCACATTTTGTAGTCAATGTGGCCACTGTTTAGGACCAGGGCCGCCAACAGAAATTGTGGTGCCCGAACAAACATTTTAAGCAGGCCCCCCGTGTCGGTGGTATTGAGAGCCGCCCCCCCATTTCACACCTCATGAGCCCCCTCTCTTTCCCCACCCCCCTTTCCATGTATTTTTCTCCGTTCAGTCTCACCCCATCTCACTCTCCCGCCTCGTATGTATTTCTCTCCCTTGCGTCTCACTCTTACTCTCTCTTTTCCTCATTCACCCTCTCCTCTCCCTCCGTCAATTACCCCACGCTCATTCACTCCCCTCCCCCACACAATTCCCCCCCACCAAGATATAGACTAAAAAACTTCCCAACCCCCAATGCAAAAAACTTCTCACCCCCAAATACATAAAAAAAATCCCCACCTCCAAATGCATACAATAAACCCACCTACCCAACACATATAAAAAAAAAACAATACATATAACCCCCCATACATACATATACAGTATATATTGACCACAAATACATATAAAAGAGCCCGCCATCCCCAAATACATATAAAAGAGCCGCCCACCAAATATATATAACCCCTCCAGCCCCCAAATACATACTGTATGGAAAAAAAAACACCACCCATATACATATTTACAAAAATACCCCCCAAATAAATGTATCTACCTTGAGGATGATCATGCCGGGGCCGGTGGCTGCGGGGGGCCTGGTAGCTTGGGGCTGCGGGGGGAGCGGCGCTGCAAGTTAGGCCCAACCTCTGGCCGGGCCCAGCTGGCTGTCCTGTTTCCACCTTTCCACGGCTCTCCCCAGCTGCCTCTCTCTCACTCTGTCCGACGCCAAGCTTGTGATGCTGGCGTGCGGTAATGTGTGGCACCTATAAGGGCTCAAGAGCTGCACATGAACATGGGTAAAGAGTTAAAGTGGGTGGCCAGTTAGGCAGTGATTACAGAAGTCGAGTAAGGAGATTATAAGGGAGGGAATGAAGACTTCGGTTAAGTCTAAGTTAAGGAAGGGATTCTGGCAATGTTGCAGAGATGGAAGTTGATTAACACACACACACATTCCCAGCTAGCTCAAACTCTTACACCCACCACATCATGAATATATACTTATGCCAAAATGAGTTCTACTGAGCGTGGCAAATGTATTCAACAAAAGACAGAGGTGCCCAATGCTACGTTAAATTGACAAAACATATATGGTAATAAGTATAAAGTTTAAATACTTCAATAATAATAGTAATTACTTGGTTATTTAGTTAAACCCTTTGGCCAAAGCGTCATAAGCCTGCATACCAAACGTCAAGGTATAACCACAAATGCAGGTCCTAACACTAAAACTGTGAACCCTCCCTGTTACCTCTGTATGAGGGGAAGTTGCATGATTTAATGATTGGATGTTGGAAATGAAAAAGGTGTGAAGAAGAACACCTAGGCAGCGATCTTGGGATATGGGTTGAATAGTGATGTCACCGACAATCATTGAAAACTTTGGTACGGGGGTGTAGTTGGATGTTTATAAATAAAAAGTAGTGGCACTCTGTGTAAAAATGAAGTAGCGCTCCTCTCTACCCCCTAGTACCAGCACACTTCAATCACCGTTTTTTGGGATTCTTCTCCTCCCTGGTTCCCCTCCATTGCTACTTTCTAAAATCTATACTCTCATCTCTTACACCTTTGCTGAAGTCTTGAAAAGAAGAACATGCGTTATTTGTCTCTACTGGCACTTCATGACCAAATGCATATTTTCACAACTCCTAAGGATTGCTTTCGCACAACTAGGGTCCACTATTTCCATCTCCATGTTACAGCCACAAACTGCTAACATTTTTTAATTAGCATCCAACTACTCTGCTTTCTTGCAAATTTTCTGGACCCAATAACCTTTTTTTCTTCCATTCACTGTACTATACCAAATGGGTGCAGACATAGGGCCATATTTAGTAGGCAGTGCAAAGCCATATGGCACCTGAGGGCCCATTTAAGAAACTAAGCTGAAAGATGCCTCAGACCTTGCATCATTTAATAAATATGACTCTTACTTTCTTCTTCAACACAAAATAAGAGACATGTATGTCAAAATCATATCATCAGCCTGGAACCTAATGGACAATGAGGCCGTTAGAGTATTAATTCTCATGTCACATAGTTTGCATTTATGTCTGGAGCGCTAATCCCTGCATTTGTATTATAACATACTTTCTGCACACAAATAGTAATAAAGCAATGGCATACTGTCAGGGAATAAAAAGTTACAACTCAGCACATGGTACTGTTTTAGCCAATAAAATAAGATCTTCATTCAATGCAGGCATTTATAGTGTTATCTTTGACTTTGTCAAAATTTACTGTCATTGCTGGATTACTGTGAAATAAGGCTGACATTCTGGGATTTGTGTTATTTACCTCCCCAAGGCACTTCCGCTGACACAAAAGATCTTTGTCTGCTAACAGTATGAGCACCTTTGCCAATGCAACCTGTCATCATCACCACAACCCCATTCACCATTGACATGCAAGACATTCCTGGAAGCTCCAAGCAGAGGCTGGTTTAATATCACTGCAGCACATCTCCGTGCTGGAATGGGCAAAGAATAAGACTGGGAACACCTCTCCCAGTATACAGCTCGGCGGGTGTTGGATCTCTCTACACTACAGTTTTATACTTACAGGTAAAAATATGGCAGATATCCTAACTGGGTTTGGTGGTCCTGGGAATGGGCAGAGGGAACAAGAGACTGGTAGGTACTGTATTGAGGTTTAGGGCATTGAAGCTGCAAGAAAACAAAGGATTAGGTGACACCAGAGTGTTGCATTGGCATAGAGAGGCAGAAGTGATGGAGTGTGAACAGCTACAGTATCATAGGCTCAGGGTTCCAAAATTGGACAGTACTTGTGCAAAGACTCCATGAGGCGGTGACAGCATCAATCAAAGTCTCCCAACTGCAAAACTGCCAAGGATTGCACCAGAATTATATTAAAACTTCCTATTGAAAAATGTGATAAATACTGTATGTGGCTGTTTTTTTTGTTTGTTTTTTTACAGTTAGCAGACTTTGATAAAGTCTGTCCAGAAGAGAACTACAGTAAATGGAAGTCAAGATACATTTCTGGATGGAATATTGATACAAAAAAGCACATGGTTTATCAAAGAATGAAACCTGTTGCTTTAAATAGGATTATTTATGTAAATCTGATGAAGATTTTTGCCCCATTTTCCTTAAATTTGTAGCTGGCAGACTGTTGATAAACAGATCCTTGTGTATTTACGTAACTTTGTGACCAACAATATGGGTATAATAACAGAGTTTTAAAAGCAGTATTAAATAAACTGTATGTCTCAAGGGTGTAAAATCTGAGCTAAAAAAAACACCTTTATCAGATAGATAGATAGATAGATAGATAGATAGATAGATAGATAGATAGATAGATAGATAGATAGATAGATAGATAGATAGATAGATAGATAGATAGATACAAGTCCCATTTAATAAAATGTTTTTTTTCTTTGATATTTCAGGTGATGTTTTTTTTTTACCTGTTGTGCAACCTGACAAAAGGTTCTTGACAAACAATGCCTGTCACTAGTGCTGGATAGCTAAATTAACATTCAGAAAACCTTTTTTAATGGATTTTGAAACTGTAATTATGAACTACTTTATGACTTACTGTGTGTGCATACTGTATGCAGTTTATGCAATTGCTTATGCTCCCAACAAACTCGGTGCCTGCTTAATAAATCTGATACGTTAAAGTTAGTCGATTAAAATGTAACTTGTGTTTAGCGCAAGGACCTTAAATCTAATTCTAGTCTGTGTGTATCTTTACACTCAAGGGTTGCAATGTTGTTGGTTGGGTGGTGGGGGGGGGGGATTAAGAGGAAACGAACAAGCTAAAAACTTTCATTTACAACATTTAGTTTATGCGTGAAATGGGTAAAAAAAAATATTTTAGCCTAATTGGTAGGAGCACAGGAATCATTCTTTTTGTTTTTCTATATGTAAGGCCTATCTTTTTACCAGCTGCAAACTTCTATAGGGAGGAGCGCGGTAATATGTACAGTCTTACACAAATATTAGGCCAATCCTTTTCCTTGCTGCATACTCCATAAGAGCATTTTAATATAGTGTCACTGAAACATCATAGGGGTAGGTGTATTGGCTCATCTGCTTTACATAGCAGTTCCTTGGAGGTGTATGTCTCCTCCCTTCAGGACAGAGCCCCTACCAATTTTCCAATTAGTACAGGTATATTACACTTCAGTGTGTCAGTTTGCACATCACCCTCCAAGAGTAGGTGAATGTATAAGGCCAACAGAAAGATATATACAGTATGTAAGTTTTATTATATTCACACCAAGGAATTTCTGCACCCACAGTTAACCTCTATAGTAAGGTAACTATGATACTGGTTTTGGACAGCTTTTAATGGCACTACTCAGAAAAGCATATACATTATTTAACCCCGTTAGGGTTTTCTCACATTTTTTAATAGTCCATGGGACAATAATTACATATATTCTGTGCAGGTACCTGCACATTTGGTTATGCTGTGACGTTTGCTGCAGGCTTATAACTCTTTGGCCAAAGGGTTTAACTAAATAACCCTTATTTATGAGATCACTACTTTATTTTAGCCTAATTGGTAGGAGCGCAGGAATCGTTCTTTTTGTTGTCCCCACTGTATGTATTAAATATAACTCTAATGAATAATTCTTAAACACTTTGCCTATATGTACTGTATCTGTATTACAGTGAGAAGCTGCTGCTCCATCATGTGGCTCCCTCTGCTGGTGCTGCTGGCTCTGATTTTCCTGTACAGATGGCACAGACAGAAACAGATACTGCAGAATCTCTCAGATAAATATGTGCTGATCACTGGATGTGACACTGGATTTGGGAACCTGCTGGCGAAGCAGCTGGACCGGCGTGGGCTGCGCTTGCTGGCAGCTTGTCTGACAGAGAAAGGGGCAGAGGACCTGAAGAAGGAGACATCCAGCAGACTGCAAACAGTAATCCTGGATGTTACCGACAGCCAGAGTGTGACCTCTGCTGCCAAGTGGGTCTCTGGTATCATCGGGGATGGAGGTCAGTTGGCGGTACAGCTCATATTTTTGTGCCCTTCTACCATGGTTGTACATACTGTACAATAGGGGCTTCGCTTTATGGGCCAATACAGGGAGCTAAGAGGGACTTTTTTGATACTCAAATGGATTCATCAGTTGTTGTTTACTTTGTAAAAACCACTAAGTTGGAGCGCATGTTAAATTTGTCCAGCTATTTGCATCAAATATATAAAATGTGCATACTTGCAATTACATTTGATGCACATAATAAAAACACAGACTGGATTGTTACTCACATGCTGTACAGCTAAAAATATTTGGGGGTCTATTTATCAATTTCTTGAAATGTGTGTCTTCACTCACATCCAACCTCTTTTTTTTTATAAATGTAAAAGTTGTGTGTTTCCTATATCTGATGTAGAACTGAGAGCTGGAGACATTACTTACATCCCAGATATGGCAACAACTGTGTGAAAAGAGACCATACCGTATGACCAATCCCACAACTAAAAACTGATGTATAATGTTTAAGCAAAGCCCCACAGATTTACTATTTCATAATATCTGCAGTGCTACTTTGCAGTCATTTAACTTGTGGTTACCAATAAATAAATATTTTAGTGATAGCAAACTCCCCTCCTCATCTGTTCACAGGGCTTTGGGGCTTGGTGAATAATGCTGGTATTTCGACTCCTATTGCTCCAAACGAATGGCTGATCAAGGAGGATTTTGTCAGGGTACTGAATGTGAATCTGGTGGGGACAATCGATGTGACACTCAGCCTGCTGCCCCACATCAGAAGAGCCCAGGGGCGCATAGTAAATATGTCCAGTGTCCTGGGTAGATTAGCCTACACAGGTGGTGGATATAACATTTCCAGACATGGCGTGGAAGCATTCTCTGACTCCTTGAGGTAACTCTTTAAATCAGGCTATATCTTAAACATGTTAAGCACTCTTGTTCTATTTTGAAAAATACATTGTGTTCATGTTTTTTTTTATCTTTTCTTTTAAAGCATATTGAAATTGAAATATATATATATATATATATATATATATATATATCTGCAGTGGAAGCACTGTATGCTGGGGATAAAGGTGAAACGCAAGGTTGCAGACCTGCCTAAGACATGTGAATGTGCTCACAAGTGATTTTTTTATTTGCTATATGCAATACGGTGGAGGTTTCTTGTTGCCTTTTTCACCCACCATAATTTAAAACGTGATGGTAAACCTTACAGTCTAGAAAATTGCAAAGCCAGCAGTACAACCAACTTCACACTGATGATACCCATTAAGGTTATAACATGTCTGAATGGTTTCTCTGGTTTTGCATCTGCTTCCGATGCTGTGCTTTAAAGCTGTGTTAACAGCGAGCATTAGCTTATATGGGCTCCATGTAACAATGGTTTTTGAGGCAAAAGGTGACACATTGTGAGCTCATTTGCATGTCATTTCCCAGAATTACTTACTGCAGTGGAAGCACTGTATGCTGGGGATAATAGTGAAAGGCAGGGTTGCAGACTTGCCTAAGACATGTGAATGTGCTCACAAGTGATCTTTTTATTTGTTATATACAATACGGTGGAGCTTCTTGCTGCCTTTTTCACCCACCATAACTTAAAATATGATTATATATATATATATATATATTAAAAGCGGAAGCCAGCCCTCCGGTAGTAATATTCAAAGGGCCTGGTACTAGTCCCATAAAATAATACTAGAGATACGTTACCTTCCGGAAGAATGGTAATGAAAAGACAGCACTCAGTTGGAAATAATCACAATATATTGAAAAGACACCAATTCCGCCTTTTCGATCCACACAGAGGGATCTTCTTCAGGGGTGTGTCCCTGGTCGTCATAGCAACGAGAGTGCGTACTACAATAGTGCGGCAGTCCATCGCATGAATAAGCTGTTACTGAATCCTCTCGTTGCTATGACGACCGGGGACGCATCGTAACAGCAGAATCTACAAAGGCACTCACCTCCTGAATTTCAGAAGAATAAAAAAAACAGGCACTTATGTATTACGTATTGCATACAGGTGCAAACTTTCATTCCTAATGGATCTCCGCTACAGATCCGGGACCATCGATACTAACGTACTGTGTCTCACATCAACGGAAGCTGACAGCATCTAAAAAATCCAAAACGCATAGCCCAGCCTCAATATAATGATACTGCAGAGTAACTGACTGCATAAAAGCTCAAAAATAGAAAAATCTCAGATAAAAATATACTATCTTTTATTGTGTTAAAAAAAGTGAATTGTTCAAGGATCAGCAACAGCTACAGAGAGTGCTGAACCCGCAGAGAGGTCAGAATTCAACTTTTACCATCTCGCCAAAATCTCCCGCGAGCTAGAACTGTTCTGGCCCTCAGATCCCTGTAGCAAAGGAGTAGGATCAGGCAGTTTAACACGTCCCCGTTAAATGCACACAGAGTCCTTCTATATTCTGCAACTTTATTGGAAGGGATATACAGGAAGATAGAATAACTGTGGGTGGCACTTGTGAGTAGGGTTGCCATGTGTCCGGTATTGAACCGGACTGTCCTATATTTGGATACTCTGTCCAGTAAAAAATGAGAGGTACTGTAATACTGGACATGTATGTGTCCGGTATTACCTCCCTGGACATAGTGACCTGACGCACCTTTCACCATTGAGTCCAGTATTTTTGGAGAAGCCACCTGACAACCCTACTTGTGAGAGGAAGGTAAAATATCAATGCCTTCTTCTGGGAGAAGCAGTGAGAAAGGGGATGTTTACTCACAGGCTGTTGATTCCAAAAGAAAGTACACTTGCATGTCCAAACAGGAAATATGACCAGGGGAAACCATACAGCCAGGGGTGCTGGGAGATACCAACAGGAGCCTGTGCTGTAGTTGCTAGGCAACAGGCAAAAAAGGAGGGAAAGTAGTTACATTAGTAACAACAATGCACAGAGAAGTGACAGGAGTCACAGGGCGGGAGAAATACGCAAACTGGTTCCAGGACAAGGACCCAATCCAAAATGTATTAAATCTATCGAGTGTTTACAATGGAAGAGATGGGACTTTTACAAAAGGTCCATCATTCCTCACCACAAGTGTCGACAATATTACGAATATGAATAAAAAGTGTTTACATTTTTAGAGATTTGCAACTTATATGTTTCTTTGAATCAGAAATTAATTCTAAAAAATCTGAGTCTCAAGAGAACGTTGAAGTTAATCAAGACTTTAAAGATCGAAAAAGACTTTTGAAAAGTTTGTGTTTAAAGACATACTGTACAGTAGATACATCTTTTCAGAAATTTAGAGATACATGTAAATTTGAGAGAGGAGAGAATCTTTGTAATAGAGAGATTAAACAATTAAAACAGGATACATTTATTGTTTTGAAGAAAGTAGGTAAGGAAAGCTCCTTACTCATCCATAATACAAATTATATATAGCTAAATGGCTTGGACAATGCTCTAATTATGGGGTGCGCAAACTGGGGGTATGAAATTTTTTTTGGGGGGGTGGGGCTGCAGCTGTTACAGAGACCCCGCGCTCTTCAGTGTGAGGCCTCTGTAATTCACTTACCTGAATTCAGCCGGCTTCGGGCATGACAGCGCAGCATCAAATGACACCGGGGGGGTCATGGGATGTGACGTCACATGACCCAGCGCCATGATTTGATGCCCATCGCCATGGCAACACGGCATCAGGTGACGTCACATAACCCCGCTGCAAGATTTGACGCTGGATTAAATTTAAGGGAGCGCAACACTGGGGGAGCACAGCGCCGAAAATGTGTGCATCCCTAATCTAATTTACAATATGATGTTCTGTTACAGATGGACCCTATCTTAAAGGCCAACTGTTTGGCAGCTGATACACTTGATAAGGCAATTAAGAACTAATGGCTTACAGCGAAAATTGCAGATCATTTAAGAGTTACTCACCCTATTATATCTTTTTATTTATTTTTTAACATGGTTATTAAGGTGCATAGAGCTAAACTGCCTTCATCAGGTTGAGTATAGTGGAGGTATAACTAATAGATCGTTCAACACTCGAACCTTTAGTACAATATAGTTTTTGTTTTATCAATTGACATCACTTCCTGCCTTTGGACGTGATTCTATGCATATTATGAAAAAGCTAAGTACTGTTGATACACAAACTATAACATTCCTCTATACATTTGATATTAAGGCGCTATACTGTACTAATATTTTTCATCAGCAAGCATTAGATATTATCACAGGAGTGCATATCCTCCCTCCAGCTTTCTTTTCGAGATAATGGAAAATGTTTTGATGAATAATTCGTTTTGTTTTGAAACTCGTTCAAACAAGTGTAAACCCTCCTTGCCCGGCTCCCACTAAGGAGGGTTACAACTAAGTGAGGCGGAGTAGGTTTAATGCAGGTGCTGGTGCTTAAACTCTCACACCTTTTTCTCAGGGTCCTGGCGTCCGGCTGGCTGTTATTATGTTAATTTAAGAAGGGCGCCAGGGATTTATTTGACAGACTGGTTACTTTATTGGACAAGACAAATTTAATACATTCTTCTTCCCTAGGAATTCAGATAGTTCCCCAGGAGGTACACACGACTTTGTCACCTTCCCTTGCCCGTGAGAAATTGAAATCTCTGGCTCCAGTGAACTGGAGTCACTCCCAGGTACCATCCAAGACTCTGTGTAGGGTGTGCTTCTATCAAGTTTTTTAGCTACAGTACCTATTATCCTTATGTAGCCCATTGCCCCCCCCCCCTGACCTCATATCGGGTACCCTAGGGTGTTTCATGGTCTGGCTACATGTCTGAGTGTGGTGCATACCTGCTGGCAACAGGAGGGCCTGAGTCTCCCACGGTGACATGGGGGACAACAGGACAGGTTTCTCGGGTGGATGCCTTCGTTCTCCTTCAATGGTGCAGCGCCTCCATCTGTAGAAGGCCCCAGGGATACGGGGTGGAATCCCTACTGCAGAATCCCCTCCCAGGGATGAGAGATTCCAGTCTCCACACTCTGTCTCTTTAAGTAAAACTCTTTATTGCTTCACAGCAACAGTAAATCAGGAACAGACAGTATACAGCCAGCCAGCTGTACTCCTTCAGGATGTCCCTGCCTCCACTCTGGGCCTCAGGGCCAACTAGAGTGTGGCTAGCTCTTCGCTCACCCCCTAAGCAGGGTGAGTGGTACTTGGTCCACCTATCTATATCTATCAGCTCTACTCATCTGGATCCTAACTCACTACCAACTCACACCACAACTAGAACCAACTAAATAGGAAGTTCACTGCCATAAGTAGATTCAGTAGGCACCACCCCTGTGCCTCTTGATTCGACACAGAGTCAGGTGACCTCCCTTCACTATCTCAGTGTTTGAGGTGGGGGAAACCCATGATAACTCCTGGCAACCTGCCCTTACACAGGGATTACCACCAGGAAGAGAGTAGAAATATAGCCCATAATCTTACCAGGGCTACACTCTCCCTCAGGTGGAATCCAATGGTCCCCACTTGGACCTAATTTGCTGGGCCATCCTGCAGGTGAACAACCTGTGAACATACAAACATTGCAGTTAATACATTGTGTACACAGAGCTGTAACACCCAGATGGTGACATAAGCAGCAGGGAAACTCCCAACATGGAGAACCCATAACCCAGTAATAATGGCGGGGGTCAAGCTTCCTTATTTCCCGTCCATTATGATCCACAATCTTAACAATGAAGGGCTGAATAGGCCCATTCTCCGGCCTGTACATTATCTTGTGCTTGTATATGTTCCTGCCTGTACTCCAAACTCTCATCAAGGAACATATCTTGTCTTCCTTCAGATAAGCAGAGTTACCACACTTAAAGCGTAGTTACTCAATGACTGCATCTCTGAGCCAGGTGTCTCTCTGATCCTCAATCTCCTGCATGATTGGCTCTGGTACATATGGGAACTCATACCCATGAGACTGTAGGTATCTCGCCACTATGGCTCTATCTGCTCTGCTTAATTTAGTAAGTCTCCGGTTCCCAGCCTTTCCTTGCAGTACCCAGTACTTAGGCTCCTCAGGCGCAATGTCATTATATAAGATGGATGAACCTTTGGGTGTTACTACCTTCTGCATGATCTCTCTCCATCTATTGTCTAGCTCTCGGCAACCTCCTGTTTACAGTAAGTGCCTACATCCCACCAGTGATCTACTATATTGTTCTTTATTAGCACAAACCTTGTACGGTCCATCCCTTCATCATACCCTGTGAATAACCATGCCCACCATTTGTCTTGGTGCTCATATGAGGATGACACACTCATACATTCTTCTGAATCAGCTCTCGAGGTTACACCAGATGTCTCTCTCTCAGTAGAGTGCGAGCCTTTACGCCTCTCTCTAATGACATTTGTGTATATTATGGGATTCATTTTGGGTACCTAAGGACTTGCAGGACCTGTTTTAGCAGACGACTGGGACGCTCGGGCCCTACCTCTAGGTACAGGATTAAACACAGTGGGGTTAGGTACAGGTATAACACACGACAGTGGTATCTCCCCATCAGAACCCTCATCACTCGAGACCCAATCCCTCCAATCAGTAGAAAACTTGGGTGTCTTACTCGGCTTAGTCCCACTAGGACCCGGTGGCATAGAACGTGATGGGCAGTGGCCGGGGCAATGGCGCTGTGGGCGGTGACCATAGGATCGCCATAGTCCATCACAGTGTCTCTTAGTCAGACGGTGCCACGACCGGTAGGTGCTCTCTTACTGTCTCTGGCTGGAGCGTGCCCGGCTCCTCGCTTAGCCACTTGTGCCTTGAACTTCTCAAACTCCTCCTCCAGACCGGCTCTCTTCAATGAGTCGATTAAGGCTTCCGGGCCTCTGCTCCATGTCGACCCGGAAGTGACGTCATCATGGGTCGTGGCAGAGTCTCCATCCGCCTCTGGGTCCCGCACCGGAAGTGCATCACTCACCGGAAGATGCAGTGGTGGACCGTCATGATCGCGGACGGGCAGGTAGGCCCGCAGCCTCTCTCTCTCCACAGGTTCCTCCTTCACCTGGCGGAAGTAAGGGGGTGGTGCAGTCATCTTACCGTTCCGCTGCCTTGCAATGTTCTGCGGTTCCTCCGGAGCCTTCTCGGGTCCCATCTCCGCCACACTTGGAGTCGCTACGGCTGTGGGACTTCTACGCGGTTCAGGCCGCACCAGTGCTCGCCGTCGGGGGGGCTCCGGACTCATCTGCTCCGTCTCTTGGGTAAGTGGACTCTGTCTTTCAAAGCTGGGGTGGTCTGCCGGCCGGTGCATCACCACCGATGACAGGCTTCCTCTCTCGTCGTCCGATGAGGACGGCAATGGCACCTCTGCTGGGGAGCCACATCTGGTCCTTGCTGCACTGTCAGTGGGTATAGGTATGAAACGGGCCCGCTCCGGTACCTCCACTGTGGTTGCTCATCTCTCCGTCGGGACACTTCTTAGTAGCTGGGCCTGGATCCCTACCGCAGGGGTGATATATGGGATCAGGGCAGTCTTCGCATCCGCCTCCTCCACTTCGATCAGCGTTGCTGGAGAGGCCTCTCGCGGGGTCACCATAGTAGGGTATGGCTCAGTAGGCCAGAGGTAGAAAATGCCACACTGTTGGCACCGTGCTGTAGTACTTGGGGCCGGTCCAGGTAACCTGCATTGAATGCACAGGCACCGTAGATACTCACGGCCATCAACCTCCACAACCAGGAATCCTCCTGGAAGCTGATAAGTATTTATGCTTAAGTCAGCCATCTTTTGCGCAGGGGTTGATTCAATCAGCTTGCTTGTTCGACAAGTAGCTCCTTCTCTGTTGCCAGTCAAGCAAGAGTGAGGTTCCTCAGTCTCACATCCTGTCCCTCCTTCCGCTTGGGAGGACAGTTGAGATTGGTTCTCGGTGTGCCTCCTCCTTCTGGTGGATGGTAGAGGTGGGGCACTCTTTCTCCTTTTGTGACGTGGGCTCATTATTTGGCCAGTCACTGCACAGGTGGGCACGGTTACATCTTTTGCGCCGCTCCCTTCTTTTAGCTGGGGTTCTGGTTATGGCGCCAAACCCTTGCACATTTCTCTCCACATCTCTCGCATAGCCTGCTTGCACGCAGCACGTGCACGATCTAGACTTGGTGGGAGTCGCTATTTTGGATTGGCTGCAACACGCGTTGCAGTGAATGGCACCGCAGTCACAATTTTAACCTCCTCCATGCCCCGCAGAGCACATGTATCTATTGCCGCCATCTTTAGTGAGCCCTCTAAGCCCACGATAGCGCTACTCTCAATGTCTGAAGTGCAACTCGTTCCTATGCACTCACTACTCTCAATAGTGCTATAACCAGTGATAAAAACGTATGGCATACCCCAGGCTAGGCAGAACTCTCTCCTTGTACACCGCACTCGCTGACGGTTCATTACAAGCACTCTGTGGTGTGTTTTCTGGATACTGGCTAGTGTACTGGGACTTCTAGCAGTACTTGGCGTCAACCTACTTTTGGCCACTCTTAATGCAGATCCTATGCTGAAGTTCCTGTCCCAAGTTAACCAGGCTACCCCCACAGGCATCCTACACTATCTGCCTCAAGGTGACTAGGACAGCTATAGCCAAGTGTACCCAAATCTACATCACCCACTTAGAGCACCTAGGGTGTATCTAGCGAGAGAACAGTCCCTTCTGACTACCCTTAGTCTCCAAAAATGCCCATCTTTCTGCAGCACTTGCTCTGAAAGTGTACATGTTACTTTCAGCTCTGCTTCGCTGAAAACCTGTCCTGATTATCTCAGCAGTGCCTCCAATTGTAGCCCATCGACTCCCCCCCCCCCAACCTCTTATTGGGTAACCTAGGGTTTTTCATGGTCTGGCTACATGTCTGAGTGTGGTGCATACCTGCTGGCAACAGGAGGGCCTGAATCTCCTGCGGTAACATGGGGGACAACAGGACAAGTTTCTGGGGTGGATGCCTTCATTCTCCTTCAATGGTGCAGCGCCTCCATCTGTAGTAGGCCCCAGGGATACAGGGTGGAGTCCCTACTGCAGAATCCCCTCCCAGGGATGAGAGATTCCAATCTCACACTCTGTCTCTTTAAGTAAAACTCTTTATTGCTTCACAGCATCAGCAGTAGCAGCAGTAAATCAGGATCAGACAGTATACAGCCTGCCAGCTGTACTCCTTCAGGATGTCCCTGCCTCCACTCTGGGCCTCAGGGCCACCCAGAGTGGGGCTAGCTCTTCCCTCACCCCCTAAGCAGGGTGAGAGGTACTTGGTCCACCTATCTATATCTATCAGCTCTACTCATCTGGATCCTAACTCACTACCAACTCACACCACAACTAGGACCAACTAAATAGGAAGTGCACTGCCATAAGTAGATTAAGTAAGCAACGCCACTGTGCCTATTGATTGGACACAGAGTCAGGGGACCTCCCTTCACTATCTCAGGGCAAGTTCTTGAGGTGGGGGAAACCCATGATAACTCCTGGCAACCTGCCATTACACAGGGATTGCTGCCAGGAGGAGAGTAGAAATATAGCCCATAATCTTACCAGGGCTACACATAAAATACCCTAGAATTTCATACTATGGCAACCTGGTGTGTATTTGCATACAGTTGGTGTTAGAACAACTCTAGCTGTGATATTTCTCTGACCCTGATTTAGGGATCCTTTGTCTTGAAATGTCACGCACATCCTCCTTGAAGGAAAAATAGCAGTTACATCTAGTACATGGTTGAGAGTGCCACCTAAAGGTAATTATCACTGTAGACATTGTGTTGAATGTCAACACACACACACACAACATATAATATGCGTTGTTATTATTATTATTATTATCATTTATTTGTAAAGCGCCCAACATATTCCACAGGGCGTGTTACATCTTTTACTGGTAAAAATATTCTTATTAATCAAGTATTAATTATTATTTACATGTTTACATGTCCCTGTGCATATTTTTTGGGTGGGAGGTGTGGGGGGTACACCACATGCCAATGAAAAGATCGAATTAGGGAACACAAATCTGACATAAGAAATATTGATAAAATAATTGATACAGATAAAGCAAGAGATCATTGCAGTTCATTTTTATGAGGTTAGACATTTTCCCCATGTTTACTTACATTTATTCAATTTAAAAGAGTAATTCGCACAGGAGCAGTAGTAATATTAACAAAGAATTTGCATCAATGTGAGATCTTTTTTGGATGCAAGAATTTGAAGCCTGGTCAAAACAAGGTGTCAATAGAGAATGTGATTGGAGTGTGTTTCTTTAAGTCTTGAAATTGAACTCAATATGGGAATGTATACAGGTGTCTTTTATGCTTTATATAATCTACTATGTAATATCCGTTTACCAGACCCTCAAGAATGGAGTGCTTCACTCTGATACCGGTCGCGCTGTAGTTGTTGCTGATCCTATCCTCTCTCTTGAACGATTCACTTTTTGTACACAATAAAAGACTGTATATTTTTAATCTGAGATTTTTCTATTTTTGAGCTTTTATGCAGTCAGTTACTGTGCAGCATCATTATATTGAGACTGGGCTATGAGTTTTGTATTTTTTAGATGCTGTCAACTTCCGTTGATGTGACGTCATCGGGAGAGCCAACACAGTCCATTGGTATCGATGGTCCCGGATCCAACGCAGAGATGCACAAGGAATGAAAGTTTGCATGTGTTGCAATACGGAATACTGTATGTGAGTGCTTGTCTGATTTATCTATCTAAGATTCAGCAGCTAAGTGTTATGCCCAAAAAGGATTCTAAACAATCTTTAAGTGGCCCCTAATAGTGTTAATAAATGGTTCTTCTCACAGGTAGTGCTATAAATAACATTGAATATGGCAGCACACAGAGTAAAAACCATGAAGTCCATTACTTAAGATGTTTTAGAGTTACTATTTTATTGATATTTAATATTTTATTAATATGCTAAACATTCTAAGCTACTACTTTAAATGAAAATATTCAGACTAACCTTTTTCTTAATTGGCATGTAGCCTGATTTTATAGGGGTAGTCTCACATAGCAAAAAAATGTCTGTAACCTATAAATGTAAAAAGCTTTATATATATACAGTATATATATATATATATATATATATATATATATATATATATATATATATATATATATATATATATATATATATATATATATATATATATATATATATATATATATATATATATCAATCACCATTAAAGGGAATTTTGCACTGTGTCCTCTAACGAAAATGAATATCATTTATTACCAAATCTTTGTATTGATCATTTGCTTGCAAATAATCAGTTTCCCAAACAGTGTTAACAGGAAAGAAATTAGGTAAAAATCATACAAACTCTTTCTGAAGCATTGGATGCCACCGAAAGTTTTAAAAATGGCTTGATAACACTTACACCATTTTTGAATAACACATATTTAGAAAGATGTACAGTATATAATTTTATGCTATTAAAAACAGCGGGGGGAAACAAACTTTTTTTTTTTTTTAAAGAAAGTGTAACTATAAAAATGCTGGTGGTACTTTGTATTTCTAAATGAAAAAGCAGTGTTATCATCACATTTTAACTACTGACTAAATTTAAGCCACTATTATTTGTTCATTATTGTCTTAAATCGGACTGTGGTGCTGATTCACTAAGCAGGGAGCTTTTGCGCCCGATTAGGAAATTTGTAATCCCACGATAAAAAAAATGAAGCCAGGCGTGGGATTCACAAAGAAGTGAAGCGCATTGGGTTGGGTGCGGGCAAAAATATACCCGATCGCGCGAGCTGTTTTTTTTCCCCTGCTATCGTGCTTACAAATTTAAAGTGCGATAGCTGATAGAAAAAAAAGCAGCCTGTAATATCTGCATGGAGACGCTGCGTCTCCATGCACGGCTCTTACAGGCGATCGTACAGTACAAATATTCATTTTAATACTAGTGTACATATGCAGGGGGTCTCCTGAGCTGAACCGCATTGGTTTCAGCCTCGGGGACCCCCTACTTCATGAGATCCAGGCCCTGTTATGGGGTGCTGGTATCGCCTGTGCTTTTAATGCTCCCGCATCACTGGACGGGGGTATTTAAATTCTGCAGGGGGATACCGGTATCCCATAATGGGGCCTATATCTCATGAAGTAGGGGGTCCCTGAGGCTGAAACCAATGCGGTTCAGCTCAGGAGACCCCCTGCTCATGTTCTATAGTATCAAAACACACATATCAATAACAAATAATTCATTACCGTAGCGGCTATCCACTATGGTAATGAAGCTGCATGAATGGAATTTTTATTAATAGTGTGCAGGAGCAGGGGGTCTCCCGAGGTGAACCGTATTTATTTCAGCCTCGGGGACCCCCTGCTTCCCGAGTTACAGGCCCAGATATGCGGTGCCGGTATCTCCTCCATTATTTAAATGTCCCGTATCATGTGTCGCAGACGCTTTAAAAATGGCGACGATACTGGCATCCGATGCCTCATACCGGGGCCTGTAACTTGGGAAGCAGGGGGTCCCTGAGCAGAAATCAAAGCGGTTTAGCTCAGGAGACCCCCTGTTCCTGCACACTATTCAAAAAAAATACATTACAGCAGCTTCATTACCTTAGCGACTAGCCGCTACGGCAATGAAGGGGTTAATGCCAAATAGCAGCTTTAATGGGGGAGGGTAGTTGCCTGGGGAGGGTGGTTAGGCCTCCTGGGTGGGTATTAGAGGGTGGGTTAACCCCTTAATCACCTTAGTGGTTAGTAACCGCTATAGTAATTAAGGGGTTAGGGGACATTAGATTGTATTTTTGCTTGTACTGCATTGTTTGTGGCAACGGAGGACATGGATGGTGTTGAGGATGAGGACGGCCTTCACCGTGGCAGCCTGGCAGGGGTGAGTGCAATTTTATTTATTTTATTTCTGCTTGTTAATGGAAGTTGTTTTATTTTAATGGGCAAATTCACTATTATCCATATCTGCCTAATAGTAATTTTGACCATTATTGTACTGCATGTGTTAGTGGGTAGGGGGTGAGGGGTGTATTTATTTCAAAGTATTGTCTGTTGTGTTTTTTTGGGCACAGGATTAGTACCGCAGGCCAGCGGGGACCCCGGACTCCCACGGAGATCATTAATTGTGTGGCGAAAAAAACCGTCAACAATGATTTTTTTCATGGCTCCATTTCTTTTGCACCAGCCTTTAGCTGGTGCATAAATCTGGTGTGCTTTTAAAGTACGATTCACTTATCCTTGCTTAGTGAATCGCGCTGACTGGCAAAAAACGCGCGTTTGTTGTTTTTTGCCTGATCAGACGTATTGTTTTTGCCTGGCTGAAAAAATACCTTTTACGGTCGATAAAGCTCTGTTATCACTGTTTAGTGAATCACGCAGCAGGCTGTATCGGTCTTAAAAGGCATTTATCTTACATACTTAAAAGCAGTTATCACTGCTTAGTGACTCGGCCCCTGTGTGTTTAACTGTTTTTTGTTTTTTTACCTTTGTAAATATACTGCTAGAGTTGATCAACCATTAAATTAGATTGCATTTGACAGTGCTGCTACTGCACATACAGTAGATACAATATAACAATACAGCTATGATGGAAACCTGTGCTGGATATCATTTCACACAAGGACTATTACCCTTACAAGTTTAAATGAAGAAAAACTTTCTCTTCTGCTAAATAATTACATAACTTGACTATATCCTAACTGTTTCATTGCATAGGTCAAAAACCATGCAATGGTTAATCCGCAATTCTGAAACTAACAAACTTTCTGCCAAAGTAATGAGCCGTGCAATATGTTGCCTTCATGGCAGGGTGTGGGTTTATGTTTTAAATCATGTTGGCACAGACCCCAATTGTACTGTCTTCTCAGGCGTGAACTTCGACCTTTTGGTGTACGAGTTTCCATCATTGAACCTGGTGCCTACAAAACCCTAGCGAATGATCCACAGACCATACTGCAGAGTATCCAAGCGGTCTGGAGCAGAGTCCCACAGTATATCCAGGACAGCTACGGGCAGCAGTATTTTTGGGACTGTGAGCATCCTCCCATCTATCATTGGGTTATTTGCTGAATAAGTCTGAGGGAAGTATGAAAGATACTGTAGAGAGGTGTGGGATTAGGGAACTATTCATACAGCCAACAAGCAAACCTCAGTGCAACACAAAATAGTTCATTTTATGTCATATATTTGTGTTAAATGTCTAAAGGTCTCTGCCAAACTGTACAGTTGCTGTAGTATTAAGAGCAGTCAAGGGAATGGAGGCACACATTTCAGCACTAGGACAACCACGTACAATAGCAATAATAGGGGCAGATTCACAGAGCTCCGTAAAATCATAAGTTCATTGCCATGTTAAGTTAGCCCTGCCTTGCCGAAGCTTCAAATATCATGGTGTTAAGTCTGTCTTACCCAAAGTTGGCGTTACTACCATGGAGACCCTGAATAGGTGTTTAATGAAAGTTAAAAAAAAAAAAAAAAAAAAGAAGACGGGAGAGGAAAAGAGCCCTGTAATAAACAATATGATAGTTTTAACTTAATTGGGGTCATACACTTAGCCAGACCCTGTAAAAGACATATTTCAGGGTCCGGATGGGAGTAACGCCAAGTTTAGCTCTTTTTGCATATAATTAGCACTGACGTGCAGTAACGCAGGGGCTTGTTATGGCTGAAAATAGCACTTAGAGCATTGTTAGTGAGCTTTGAAGATCCTCCTTTGCCCTTAACGAGATGTTAACGTCTCATTAAGTGACTAAAGGAGCTCTGTGGATGTACCCCACAGTGCTGTATTCTTCTATAGTGCTGACAATGTACAGTATGCAGTGCACAATAGACAATATGCATAGATACACAGGGTAATTAATGGTCTTGCCCAAGGTCACATAACATTGACCCTACCACCCAGGGCTGTCCTGACAAATAAACCTTAGAGCTTGAATCTATGACTTTTTAAATCAATATGTTTGTGTGAGCATGTACCTGTTATTTGCAACCAGCAAACCGTGTGCATCATCTTGTCGATAAAGTTTATCCTCTGTAGGACTGACAGGCTATATATAATGACCAATAGTATTTGCTATCAACTTCTTTTGAGATAGTGTACACATAATGTGTAATTACAGTACACAGATTTTCAGTTGTGAGGGCGATACATACTGTAAAGTGAGTATGTTACCCGACTTGGGCAGCTGACGGAATAGGCATGTATAATATAGCCGCCTACACCCTCTATTATGTCTTAAAAAGTGCTCAAGTCAGGCCGCGTCCATGGTAATCGAGACCGTGACCACGGTGCAATCAAAATGCCATAAAGGCAATGAGCGCGGCCATAGAAATTTGATTTCACCGCGCGACGGCCGGGTCATGTGCACGGGTCAGCCAATGAGGGCGAACCTCTCACGTGATATCACGGAAACACCTCCCGTCACGCCCTCCATCTTGCAATCCTACAGGCCATTGATCACTTCAGCTACACACGAGCGTGACGCCGCGGGGGCACCATGGACGCAGCCTTAGGGACCTGTGACGAGATGTATAAATGTCTCTCATAATATTTAAGAAATGCCTTTATTTTCTCTAAACTGTTAGTTGAATATAATTTACCAATTAAGTTTCCGCAAAAGCATAGGGAGCTTAGGGAGCTGGTTGATTGTTGAAACATGGCACTGTAATTTAGAAAGGAATGAATCTAAGAAACCCATTAACACTGATACTGTAATTATTATAATATATAACTACAGTATAATAAAATGTTGTTTGGCTTGCTGTGTTCCCCTTTAAGTGGTGTTACAACTTCAGTGTAAAGGGTATATAGTTAGAGTAGGGTTCTTTGATTCCACTCTTAAGAGATCTGCTTACTATAGCCTGGATGGCCAGCAACCAATAGCTGGGCAACCTTTCCACTATGGTGCTGCTACTGCTCTTTTTGTCACTCTCAACAACCCTGCTAGTTTTCCCTACTACTGTGGAAATAGGGGGAGATGATGGTGCTGCTGCTGCTGCTAAAACACCGGATGACACTGGATTTAGCAAACACTTCTTATTTTTCCCAGCCACCTACTCCTTTGCCACTGCACATTTGTATTTCACTACAGATGTAGCCTGACTTAATGTTTTCGGTGCCGCACAAAACCAAGTGTAAATCCCAGGCATTTATTTGCATGTTACAGCTCCACAACCCCGACTGCGCCGCGACCAGAAAAAATGTGCGTTCTGCGGCAGTAAGGATAGGTGGGTCTATAGGTGGGTCTAGGTATGTCTTTAATCTAAATACAATGTAATTGTAAGGGAGTCAAGGGGTTAAACTCCCTTTAGAGGGCAGGAAACTGCACTGGTGTCGGGTTTCCTGCAGGTGATATGTAAAACTCCTGATAAAAGGCAGGAAATGAGAACCTGTCACTGTCCCTGTTTGGAGTCTGTTAGGGGGCTCACAGATAGAGCTCCTGCCCGCAGGGATCCAGGCTGGTTGACCAGAGGATTTTACCTGGCAGCCGTGAGGAATCCAAAGTCTCACACACCAGAGAAGCCTGTGCACAAAGAAGGGCAAAAGACTTCCTGGGAGCAGCAGGACCTCAAAGCCTGCAGCTGGAGAAATTGGAGACGCCAGACCAGCATCAATGTCAGATTTTCAATATTGTTCCCTGTCTTGCTAATATTGCTTATATGTTTTGGAGTTGGTAACCAGTTTAGTTGGCCAGCTGTCGTTAGAAAGGGCTGCAGCAAAGTGTAGATATTTTTCTTAACGGGAATAGGTATTTTATGATTTATGTTTTGCCTTAAAGGGGCAGTAGCCTCAATGTTTTATATATTTTTTGTGGCCAATAATATCACTCAACGTTTAGTTTACCCTAAAAATTGCATGTGTGGAATCTAATCTTACCTCACCTACAGGCTACTCCGTCACAGTAACTCACCCGTTATTCCCATTAAAAACTTCAGATGACTAAAAAGTATTTTTAAAGTATGACATTTTTATTAGAGTAAATTAGAGCCTAGAGATAAAATACAGACTTAGTGAAATGATACTATCTTCTTACAATAATACAATCTTCTTCAACCGACATCATCTTCAGGCTGTCTCTAGTACAGTTTTTTTTTTTTTACAGTGCAAGGTCAGATTCAACGAAGAAAAACTGTCTCAACCAGACATTTCTTTCTGTTTTGTTGTATTACATCTTGTATAGTAACACGTGTGAAGTTTTTGGCAGGTGCAACATAGCATGAGTATAGATACTGTATTCAGTGCACCATCTGCCGTATGCAATAAAGGAAGCATACAGGACAGCGCATGCGTGGCCATAGGCAAAAATATTCAGTGCGCCATCTGCTGGGCATTTACTGAATTGCAATTACACAAATACCCCCACAAATAATTCTGCCGGCTAACCGCGACCGGCACGCGGATGTGCTACGGTGAACAAATTGTTCACTCAGCTGTAATCTCGCACTTTGTCACAGTACCAAAAAAAAGTAAGTCTTTCTACATCTGTATATCACTCTCCATTCTAGACAGAGCTTCAACACATGAACAGTTGGTTGGGAGAGGGAGACCTATTTTAGTAGTCTCATGCACTATGCTGTATATCCCCTTAAACCTCCCTCCAAATAACACATGGAGAGACACATGTACTCACAAAGAAGCACACCTTAGATACTGGGAGATATGCAAACTGTATTTAAATGACTCACAGCCAAGGGTGTAGCTAAAGCTCGGGGGCTCTTGCTCTTGGGGTTTCCGCTCTCTCACCCCTGTAGAAAAGGCGGAGGAGATGAATGTGGTGGCAGTGGGCCCCTCGGTATTAAAGAATAAGCCGGTAGAAGAATCAGCACTTGAGGCAGAGCAGGATGGCAGGGCAGGAGCACGCTCTAGCAGTCTGATCCGGAAGTCTTTCTTACTTCCAGTGTCTGCTGCTAGAGCACGCTCCTCACCTCATGCTGTTCTGCTCTGCCTTAAGTGCTGATTCGTCTATTGGCTTATCCTTTAACAACGGGGGCCCACCGCCGCATACCATGTCCCTTCACCTGTCTCCATTACCACATGTAGGCATGGAGGAGGTGGAGGGGAGATCTGATGGTGGGGACTGGGGGAAATTGATGATGGGATTATCTGATGATGATGAGGGGGATATCTGATGATGATGATGATGATGGGGACTGGGGGAGATCTAGTGATGATGAGGGGGATATCTGATGATGATGAGGGGGATATCTGATGATGATGAGGGGGAGATCACAGGAGGGGGAGGGATGATGAGGCGGATAGATGAGGAGGAGGAGGGGGAGAGATGATGAGGAGGAGGATGAGGAGGGAAGATGAGAGAGAGGATCAGGGAGAGGGAGATAAAAAACTGCAGTCAGTATTAATATTAATGGGGCCCTGACCCTGTGCATCTCTAGCTACACCACTGCTCACAGCCCACACCTCTTAAAAGGATTTCCATAAGACCTACAGTATACTGACAATCCTAAGGCCCATTGTGATGAAAAGTGTAATGGTATCAAACCAACAGGATCAGAACCCACAACCTCTGCTATTCATGGCAGCAGCTCTAGCAACTCTCTCGGACGCTGGATAACTCCATCGTAACAGCATACTTTTGAGTTCTACTGTTCACACCTGTAGCTAATCATACTCGTGGACGCTCTCCTGTCTTCCACTTCCACGTTGCCAGTTCAATGTGGTTCAAAAAGGAGCACACCTGAGATACCTGGGAGATATGCTAATAGATATACAACGTATAGGAAGGAAGCCAGGGTGCATACTGTCCACGAGTATGATTAGCTATCTAAGCTGTGTTCCTTTTTGAGCACAGGTGTCTCTCAATATGTTATATGGAGAGAGATTTGAGGGGATATATATATATATATATATATATATATATATATATATATATATATATATATATATATATATATATATATATATAGGAAAACACAGGGGGTGCTCAGTGCTACATCCAAATGACAAAACATGTATGTTTTGTCATTTGGATGTAGCACTGAGCACCCCCTGTGTTTTCCTATATTCATGTGCCACAGCCCAGTTGCACTCTATGTGGCATTACATATAGTCAATATTAGGAGGGTGTGGGCGTTTGATCTTGCTGGGTTTGTGTGTTTAATATATATATATATATATATGTACATATATAATGAATACACACACACACACACACACACATCTTGGGACTCTGTTAAAGTAGGTCTCTTTCTCACTATCTCCTCACCAGCCCAGGGGTGGGGAGAAAATAAATCTGTGAGTTATTTAAAATGTTAGTGGGGGCACAAAAGGTCAAGCTCTGCAGAATTGCACTCGTGAGGTGAATGATTTAAAACTTAGATTTTAATGGTATATCGCTGAAATAATTAATGAATAATGAATACACAAATGAATTAAACAATAATTCTAAAACAGTGGTACTGTGCCCCTCACAGCCTCACATTATACTGAGGGCTAGGATAATACCGACCCAACACACTAGATCTGTCTTCCCAATGTATAGTCTGCATAGTATTCCCTCCAGAATACCAGAAGCTCAAGGGCATTAGATGTCAACGTGTACTTCCTCATACCAATATATTAATAAAGACCACAGCTACACTGGGTAATACACCTGGCTGTCACTGACTCCAAATTCTAACTATCCGGAACAACTATGGTACAACTTATATGATACACTGTGACCAGGTAATAAGGTGCATTCATCTGGGTCCAGTGTAATACCTCTAATATTAAGTCCATAGTTCCCAACTCAGACCCACACTGGACTATTTTACTGAATGTTTGTTTGTCTTTTCTGTGCCAATTTATTTTAGTGATATACAGGTAAACCCCGTTATAGCGCGACCCGTTATAACGCAAATCGGTTATAACGCGGTTTTCCCGTGGCTCCCGTTTAAAAAAAAAATGTACATTTAAAAAAAAAAATTTTTTTGCACACACTGCACACACTGCACACACTGCACACACTGCACACACTGCACACACTGCACACACTCTCACTGCACACACTCTCACTGCACACACTGCACACACACACTGCTCACTGCACACACTGCTCACTGAACACACTGCACACACTCTCCCAGCACACACTGCTCACTGCACACACTGCTCACTGCACACACTGCTCACTGCACACACTCTCACTGCACACACTGCACACTGCACACACTGCTCACTGCACACACTGCTCACTGCACACACTGCTCACTGCACACACTCTCCCAGCACACACTCTCCCAGCACACACTCTCCCAGCACACACTCACTGCACACACTCTCACTGCACACATTGTCATTGCACACACTCTCACTGCACACACTCTCACTGCACACACTCTCACTGCACACACTCTCACTGCACACACTCTCACTGCACACACTCTCACTGCACACACTGCACACTGCACACACTGCACACACTGCACACTGCACACACTGCTCACTGCACTTACTGCACTCACTGCACACACTGCTCACTGTACACACTGCTCACTGCACACACTGCTCACTGCACACACTCTCCCAGCACACACTCTCCCTGCACACACTGCTCACTGCACACACTGCTCACTGCACACACTGCTCACTGCACACACTGCTCACTGCACACACTCTCACTGCACACACTCTCACTGCACACACTCTCACTGCACACACTCTCACTGCACACACTCTCACTGCAAACACTCACTGCACACACTGCACACTGCACACTGCACACACTCTCACAGCACACAGCACTCACAGCACACTCTCACAGCACACAGCACTCTCTGCACACTCTCACAGCACACAGCACTCACAGCACACTCTCACAGCACACTCTCACAGCACACAGCACTCACAGCACACTCTCACAGCACTCACAACATACTCTCACAGCACACTACACCACACCTCCCACTCCCCCTCCCTACCTTTGGTGTCGGCTGCTGAGATCGGAGCGGAGCTGGCATCAGGAGGAGGGGGGGGGGGGTGTCGGGAGGAGGTTATAACTTACCAGTACACATGTAACCCGACTAACACTACTCTGAGCCATGGCAAGAGGCTGCATTGTGAACAGAGCGACGCTTTCCCTGCCGTCTGGGATTGCTTCAGTTGTTTTCACTCTAACCCCCAACTGTGCAGCAAGTTTGGGCTACATTATAATGTGGCAGGCATTCTCGTTGTCTTTAACCCTATCAGTGCCATGTGGCTTACTCTGTAAGTCATGAGGGCTGGCACGACATGGTGCGTCATGTTAAAAATGCTGGTTTTCTAGGGAGATTGGATTCACGCCTCCATTGGAAGCTGGGAACACCATTGGAACTGGAATATCTTCCACTTCTGTTCGCGACATGGGGAATCTGCCCACGGCCACGTGATTGCTATACGAAGTGATCACATAGTTCAGGTTTTCCAGCACTCAAAGGGTTCATCTTGTGGGATCCTACTGGTTCTTTCTCATGCAGTGAAATAAATATTTGAGATCCTATTCAGTCGGGAGGAGGGGTGGGGGTGTTGGGAGGAGGGGGGTGAGTGAGGAACAGGCTGGGACTCGGAGGGCCGCGTGGGCTATGCCGAGGAGGGGAGGGAGGGTGTGGGAGCCTGGGGGGGGAAGGAAATGGATGCCGGTGGTGGGAGGTAAGGAGCAGGTTGCGGCTGGACTCGCCGTTGCTAGGGGACGTGTAGGGCTTCCGGCCACCTCTTCCTTCCTTCCCTCCTCACTCCCTCCCTCCCGATCAGGCACGCAGCGGCCATTTTTTTTAAAATTAGCGCGACCCCGGGTCTAGCGCGGTCATATCGGGTGGCCCCCGAGGACCGCGCTATAACGGGGTTTTGCACTCGTGAGGTGAATGACTTAAAACTTAGATTTTAATGGTATATCGCTGAAATAATTAATGAATAATGAATACACAAATGAATTAAACAATAATTCTAAAACAGTGGTACTGTGCCCCTCACAGCCTCACATTATACTGAGGGCTAGGATAATACCGACCCAACACACTAGATCTGTCTTCCCAATGTATAGTCTGCATAGTATTCCCTCCAGAATACCAGAAGCTCAAGGGCATTAGATGTCAACATGTACTTCCTCATACCAATATATTAATAAAGACCACAGCTACACTGGGTAATACACCTGGCTGTCACTGACTCCAAATTCTAACTATCTGGAACAACTATGGTACAACTTATATGATACACTGTGACCAGGCAATAAGGTGCATTCATCTGGGTCCAGTGTAATATCTCTAATATTAAGTCCATAGTTCCCAACTCAGACACACACTGGACTATTTTACTGAATGTTTGTTTGTCTTTTCTGTGCCAATTTATTTTAGTGATATACAGGTAAACCCCGTTATAGCGCGACCCATTATAACGCAAATCGGTTATAACGCGGTTTTCCCGTGGCTCCCGTTTAAAAAAAAAAATGTACATTTAAAAAAAAAATTTTTTTTTTGCACACTGCACACACTGCACACACACTGCTCACTGCACACACTGCTCACTGCACACACTGCTCACTGCACACACTCTCCCAGCACACACTGCTCACTGCACACACTGCTCACTGCACACACTGCTCACTGCACACACTGCACACTGCACACTGCACACACTGCACACTGCACACACTGCGCACACTGCTCACACTGCTCACTGCTCACACTGCTCACTGCTCACACTGCTCACTGCACACACTCACTGCACACACTCACTGCACACACTCTCACTGCACACACTCTCACTGCACACACTCTCACTGCACACACTCTCACTGCACACACTCTCACTGCACACACTCTCACTGCACACACTCTCACTGCACACACTCTCACTGCACACACTGCACACACTGCACACACTGCACACTGCACACACTGCACACTGCTCACACTGCTCACTGCACACACTGCTCACTGCACACACTGCTCACTGCTCACTGCACACACTCTCCCAGCACACACTCTCCCAGCACACACTACTCACTGCACACACTGCTCACTGCACACACTGCTCACTGCACACACTCTCACTGCACACACTCTCACTGCACACACTCTCACTGCACACACTCTCACTGCACACACTCTCACTGCACACACTCTCACTGCACACACTCTCACTGCACACACTCTCACTGCACACACTGCACACACTGCACACACTGCACACTGCACACACTGCACACTGCACACACTGCACACTGCACATACTCTCACAGCACACAGCACTCACAGCACACTCTCACAGCACACAGCACTCACAGCACACTCTCACAGCACACAGCACTCACAGCACACTCTCACAGCACACAGCACTCACAGCACACTCTCACAGCACACTCTCACAGCACACAGCTCTCACAGCACACAGCACTCACAGCACACTCTCACAGCACTCACAACATACTCTCACAGCACACTACACCACACCTCCCACTCCCCATCCCTACCTTTGGTGTCGGCTGCTGAGATCGGAGCGGAGCTGGCATCAGGAGGAGGGGGGGGGTGTCGGGAGGAGGTTATAACTTACCAGTACACATGTAGCCCGACTAACACTACTCTGAGCCATGGCAAGAGGCTGCATTGTGAACAGAGCGACGCTTTCCCTGCCGTCTGGGATTGCTTCAGTTGTTTTCACTCTAACCCCCAACTGTGCAGCAAGTTTGGGCTACATTATAATGTGGCAGGCATTCTCGTTGTCTTTAACCCTATCAGTGCCATGTGGCTTACTCTGTAAATCGTGAGGGCCGGCACGACATGGTACGTCATGTTAAAAATGCTGGTTTTCTAGGGAGATTGGATTCACGCCTCCATTAGAAGCTGGGAACGCCATTGGAACTGGAATATCTTCCACTTCTGTTCGCGACATGGGGAATCTGCCCACGGCCACGTGATTGCTATACGAAGTGATCACATAGTTGAGGTCTTCCAGCACTCAAAGGGTTCATCTTGTGGGATCCTACTGATTCTTTCTCATGCAGTGAAATAAATATTTGAGATCCTATTCAGTCGGGAGGAGGGGTGGGGGTGTCGGGAGGAGGGGGGTGAGTGAGGAACAGGCTGGGACTCGGAGGGCCGCGTGGGCTATGCCGAGGAGGGGGGGGAGGGTGTGGGAGCCTGGGGGGGGAAGGAAATGGATGCCGGTGGTGGGAGGTAAGGAGCAGGTTGCGGCTGGACTCGCCGTTGCTAGGGGACGTGTAGGGCTTCCGGCCACCTCTTCCTTCCTTCCTTCCCTCCTCACTCCCTCCCTCCCAATCAGGCACGCAGCGGCCATTTTTTAAAAAAAATTAGCGCGACCCCGGGTCTAGCGCGGTCAGATCGGGTGGCCCCCGAGGACCGCGCTATAACGGGGTTTACCTGTACCATTAAAATCTAAGTTTTAAATCATTCACCTCACGTCACGAGTGCAATTCTACAGAGCTAGCCCTTTTGTGCCCCCTCTACCATTGAATCTCCAATCATGCACCTTGACATCTACTGCAGACACTTCTATCAAGCTGAGCAGGAGTCTTGTTCCTAGTACTGCATTTAGTTATTTAAAGTGGCTTAGCCTTTTTACATAAACGGAGCAAGAGGACTCCGGCAAGTTTGAGCTACTTTTGTCATACTGCTCAGATTTGCAGAGCTTGAATGAAACCACTTCTAAAAAATAATAATAATAAAAAAACCTCTCACATGGCTTGGACATGCAAGAAGGGCTTACACAATACTAAAACCTGCATATCAAAGTGCTATTTCCACACTTTTGCCGCTACGAGAATATCCTCCAGAGTCTCTCCAGTGAATGAATGAACATTACTGATTATTTTTCTCTTTCCAGATTGCAAAATCATCCAGTACAAAGCGTCTATGTGCAATCCTCATCTGACCCAGGTTACTGACTGCATGGAGCATGCACTGACAGCAGTGCACCCATGGACACGCTATTCTGCCGGCTGGAGCACCAAACTCCTCTATCTTCCAGTATCTTACCTCCCTACTGTTATATCTGACAATCTGCTTACCCGTGCTTTACCAAAACCACCCGTTACACATGGTGACCCAATATTTCCCAAAAGTACAAGTTCCATCACTTGACACATCCATGCTTAACAGCAGCAAAACAATGTGCTTCTGAAATGTTACTAATGTCTGATATTGCAATTATTATGAATCAGTCACATTTCAAATATGACTGCCCTCAGGCTCCTAAAACGAAATTAAGGATATATTAAACATATATATTAGATTTGTTTTTGCATAGATAAATACATGGTCTCTATGTACCGAGTATTTGTACGCTGACGCAGTTCCATAAAAAAATTATACCTCAACCGCAACATATTTATGAAGGCAAATATGGCATACAAGGGGTTAATACCTCCCCATAGCCCCGCTGGGCGGCCTCAGCTCTCTCCGCACGGCTGCTACCTCCATAAGCCACCGCCCCAAAAAACCTAACCCCCCTTCTACAGTATCGGCCATTAGCCCTACTAGCCAAAGGGGGCTAATGGTCAACATCAACAGAATATATAATGACATCCAGGCAAAAAAAAAGAAATACAATTACACATGTACTGTATATACACTGTTCAGAAAAAATGTCACTCCATCACATTACTCCATTTTTATGTAAATGTGAGTAAGTATAGATCTGAAACAGTAGATTATAACAGTTAAGAATTATTTGATTGATGAAATCTGTGTCCTTGCCATTTCTCCTGTGTTTAGAAAGTAATAGACAGGAAGTTCAACGAATATTTTCAAATATAATAAACTTCACTTTAAGTATTTGGCGTCCGGCCAAATAAAAATGTAATTTGATCTCAGTTCCCTCTAAGTTGGTACTTGTATTTAGGCATCCAAACTTCAACCCAGATTCCAACGCTACTCACCACGATAGGTGGATGTCCAAAAATATTTTAGATGTTGGAAACCTAATCTCAAAAAGGAAGATCTTTGACTTTGCAGAATTTAGTAATAAGTATGGGCTTCCAGACTCAGACCTATTCTTCTATCTCCAAATAAGACACTTTATTACGAGCACTGGCCAGGGGCGGGAATATCCTGAGACAACACTATTCGAAAGATTACATCGAAATAGGGAATATGTGAAGGGTTTAGTATCCATTTTATTCAGAGAGCTAGTAACATTCGGTGACTGATCGGTTCATAATTACATTACGAGATGGGAGTCTGACCCACAAACAGACATGTCAAGGGATGACATATGGGAGGCAGCCTCCAAACTCTCAATCTGTACCACAAGGAAAGAAAATATATAAAAAAATATTATTTTGTTGATATTTAACCCCAGACAAGATCAATCATATGTATCCAGCTGTCTCAAAACAGTGTTGGAGGCAATGTGGTCAGGTGAGAACTCTTGCCCATGTCTGGTGGTTTTGCCCAACAATCCAGACCTTCTGTAAAATGGTAATAAGATTGATTAAAGAAGTTACAGAAATAATGATCCCACTCAACCCAGTGACTATACTTAAAATACTAGGCCCTCGAGGGGCGCATGCGCGACGGCAAGGAGTATGGCAGCCTAGTCTGATAGCTCCCTGCCTCGCTTCCCAGAATATAGCGCATAAACCACTGAATTTCCCACCAAACAGCACATAAAAACACACCAAGGTCGAATAGATACCCAAAATGTCGCAGAAGACCCCCAAAACCACAAAAAAACGAGGGCTACCGGAGTATTTTGGCAGAGCAGGGCCGCGCGGTGCAGGCTCAGAAATGGCGCCGGTTTCAAACGCCGGCTCAGAGACAGAGCCCGATGGAGGAGGAGGAATTAAGCCTACAGGAGCAAATGCCGGCAAGACAATGTGATATAACCAGACTCTGCACGGACCTTAAAGCATTTTTTCAAGCTGAAATAAGAGAGCTGAAGAGGGAAGTGTCTGGGCTGGGAGAAAGGACAGGAGTCCTGGAAACCAAAGTGGATCAATCCATAAGGGCAATCCGGAGACAGGATAAAAAATCTGCAGACCTGCAGGAGCAAATAAATGAACTAAAAGAGCGTCAAGAGGACGCTGAAAACCGCGACAGGCGGAATAACCTCAGGATAAGAGGGGTCCCGGAGAGTGTACTGGACTGTGAGGAGTACATCATGCACTGGATGGAAACACTGCTCCCTGAGACCCCTAAAGACACCCTGGCAATGGACAGATGCCATAGGGCTCTGCGGGCTAAGCCACTACAAAACAAACAACCAAGAGACATAGTAATCCGCCTGCATTATTACAGAACAAAAGAAGCTATCCTTAATATAACAAGGCCCCTACCGGTTGTGGAACATGAGGGAGTGCGGCTCTCGGTGTTCCAGGACTTGTCTCCAATGACGCTGGCCCGCCGGAGAAACCTGCTGCCCGTTACCAGAAACCTGAGGGAGAAGGGAGTAAGATACCGGTGGACCTTCCCCTTCGGCTTATTAGTGGCTCGGGGAGGCAGATCCTTCACTATCAAGGTCCCGGAAGATGGACCCTCTTTCCTGAACAAGCTGGGTCTGGGGGAGGCCCCCGTAGCTGCTGACCCTGTGAGCCCAACCCCGGACCCCATATGGTCGCAGTCCCCAAAGTCCCCCCGAGAGCAGAGGGATAAAGTCTAGGAGAGGGGGATATAACCCCAGTTACATGTTAAGCAGCTGTTTGGTTGTGCTGCTAAGTTAGATACACCAGGTCCCAAAGCTTACCGAAAAAGGAGACCCCGCGGAGTTGTGCCCTAATGGACTGGTCAAAGTTGCTACACAATGAACATTAAAATCACTTACCTCCTGAGAGTCCAGACCGCACCGAAGAAGAAGTAGCGGATTTCCCCATAGCGCTCAAGATGGACCCCGATGAGGAAGATGGTGGCGACGCACGAGGCAGCTGAAGTCCAAGGTGGCACGCAGGAGCTGGAAGGCAGGTTCGGGCGGGAGCCGGGAGAACGCGCACGCACCTCTGCCCAGGGAGAAAGCTGGATCCAAAATGGCGGCGGTCCGGAAGGACGTCAGCAGGAGGGGGCGGAGCCGGCAAAAGAGACGCCATCTTGGAGGAGGCAATACGCGAAAGAAGGACACGAGAGGTGGCCGAGGCGCGCCGGAGCGGGGAACTCAAAAAGGCCGGCGCAGGCATAAACCGGACAACTATATCTAGTGGCGGGCATTTTCAAATGGGACGCGGTTGCGGAGGAGAGACACAGACGGCATCAGGAAGGAGGAGAAGGTTTGGGAGGTAGCGGGGCAAGGTAGGGGGGAGGAGATGAGGGCAGGAGCCCAAGGGGAGAAGGCAGGAGTAGAAGATGGAGGTCCCAGCTTTATACAGGGGCAGGGGGGAGTTGTGGAGGGCAGTATGGAGGTAGGAGAGAAGAAGGCGGAAGTAGGTGGGATTAGAAGGAGAAGACAGAAGTTTATAAGATAATATAGTGGAAGGGGAAGGTAGGATCGCGGTGGGGAGTGACAGGAGATAGATAGAGGGAGCAGAGGGAGCGGAAGGGGAACAGACGGAGCCTATGGAAGTGATATGGTTAGTGAAGGGAGTGGAAGGATAAAGCACGTCAGAGGAGGGGGGGAACATACTAGGGGGGCACCAAAGGAGGAAGGTGAGAAGAAAGTGATAGAGCAGGAAGGGGGAAGTAGATAAGAGGGACGCAGAGGGACGGAGGGAAGCGGAAGGTATAAGCAAGTAGTATAAGAGAAGGAAGAGAGGGTGGAACCGAGAGCGGTGGGTATTAAGTAAGTGACAACGGGCCTAAGGGAATGTAAGCTAAAGAAAGTGTGCCAAGGAGGGAAACATGACGGTGAGGTGGAGAGAGACAGAGAAAGGGCCTGACGCTAAGAGGAGCGACAGTATAGAGGAGTGTCAAAAGCAGACGTCACAGGGAGAGACAAGTTGGGCACACAACAGGGGATCTTCTCACGAGGGCATTGATAGAGCTACTATAGAAGGGGCAACAAGACAAATGGGACCTGGTTGGTTTACCCAAAATTCAGTGGGTAGGAAGTTAGAGATACTAAGGGAAGCGAGGGGGGGGGGGGCGGCTGGGGGAGGCCTGCTCCGAAGTCTGCATGGCCAGGCGCTAGGGAGGGGGAGAAAAGCCCCTAGGTGTACTAGCGCAACCCTTCGGGTTAGATGTTCAGAGATGGGTGTTAACCACCTCACCCCAAGACTGGACATCCGGCACAAGAGCCACGAACCCAAAGGCGGACGTCTCGGCGAGAGGAGAGATGCAAGAGAATGCCGAGAATTGTTAAATGTTAATGCATGTTGTGTTGTGTATTTGTCTACCCCCCCCAACCCCCGTCCCTTGGTGTATGTTCCCTTTCCCTTGTCCTTTCAGGCGGGTCCGGAGAGACAGGCGGGCGGAATAAGTTGGAGACCCACGAGCAGACAAGTTTGGAAAGACATGATGAAGCTACGTCAGACGGCCTGGCACATCCCTTCTTATGAGTAAGATATAATGTTAGTATCCCATAATGTTAAAGGTCTTAATAGCCCTGCTAAAAGGAGGGTCGCATTCAGAGACTACAGATGCAAAGGTGCAGAGGTGCTCTTCTTACAGGAGAACCCACTTCTCCCAAGCTAACTTCCCCAAGTATTTTGATAAAGACTTTCGGACACACTTCCTAGCCTCAGCTCGGGTTAAAAAAAGAGGAGTCGCCATCCTAATTCACAATCATATACCATTCAGACATGACAAAACATACAGAGATAGGGAGGGGAGATATCTGATAATTACAGGCTCCATTAGAGAGTATCCCATAACATTGGCTACAATCTATGCCCCGAATGACAATGCGACACATTTTTTCAGTAGTTTCTTTGAGAAGTTAAGTAAAGTCGCGAAGGGGAACATAATAGTAGCGGGTGACCTGAACAGAGTTCTCAACCCAAGCCTAGACCGATGCTCGACCACTAACAAGCCACACAGACAGGATGTACTGCTGCGGCCAAGTTTATTCGAGCATTTGCCCGTTCTTGGCCGCAGCAGTAGCCTGGCGCGCGCCCGAGTGTGACGGGCGCGCGCCGAAGCAGCGGAAGAGCGCCCTCCGATCGGGGCGCTCTCCCTACCGCTACCGGGTCCGCCGGGTCCCCCAGAACCCCCTGCCGCCGTCCCGCAGATCGCGGGACACCAGGGCTCCCTCGGGGAGCCCTGGACGCGCGTGCAGGGGGCGCAGGCTCCCGAAGACGCGTGACCGCGCGTCTATGACGCGCGGCACGCCGAGGGGCAGCCACAAGCAAGCCGGGAAATATCCCGGCTTGCGGTACCGGCCACACTTTAATAAAGTGTGTCGGTAGTGTATTAACTCTGATGAAAAGCCTCACAGATTGTCAGCTTATAGACATCTGGAGAGAACAACACCAAGGAGTACGCGAGTACACATTCTACTCCCACCCCCATAATACATACAGCCGGATAGACTACTTCCTAGTGTCCCATAGATTGGTCCCTGGGGTCTCTCGTTCAGAGATCCATGATATTTCATGGTCTGACCATGCACCTATAGAGCTGCGGTGCACATTGGCTCCGCTGGACAGACCTAGAGCGAACTGGAAACTAAATGAGATCCTTTTAAAGGTCCCGGACCTCGGGCGGGACGTGGGGGAACATATTAGAGAATATTTTGAGGAGAACGAGGGAAGCGTGGCGTCACAAGCCACACTGTGGGAAGCCCATAAGGCAACCCTCAGGGGAATATTGATGAATCTGGCCTCCAAACGGAAGTGGGAAAGAGAGAAAAAAACTAAAGAACTGTAATCACAAATAGCTGAGCTCTCTGCTCGGCACAAATCTAATAAGCAGGAACGTACGCTTAAACAACTATTAGACACCAAAATTAAACTGAACCTCCTCCTTACCTCCCAGGCTGAGAAGGAAATGGCGTGGTCTAAGCGTAAATTTTATGAAAAAGCAAACAAACCTGATACACTACTTGCAAATAAGCTAAAAAAGAAGCTTCAAAATTACTCTATTCACGCAATTCGGAACCAACAGGGAGACCTTACCTCCATACCTGGGAAAATCGTAGAGGAATTCAAAACCTACTACGAAAAACTATATAATGGAGACAAGGTCACTCATAATACTAAAACGGGAGAGTTACTGAACACCTTCCTAAAAGACGCAAAGTTACCAACCTTAGGAAGGGCCGAGAGAGAGAAGTTGCAGACGGACTTTACCTTGGAGGAAGTATTGGAAGTCATCAAAACATTAAAACCGGCCAAGGCGCCGGGGCCCGATGGCTTCTCAAATTTATACTATAAGAAATACGCTAAAATTCTAGCCCCACATATGCTAAAACTATTTAATGGTATCCTGGAGGGGGCCTCCTTTCCAACACAAATGCTTCAGGCGTCCATCTCGGTGATCCACAAACCTGGAAAGGACCCGGCAGACTGTAAAAGCTACCGGCCCATTTCACTGATTAATTCCGATATCAAAATTTATTCTAAACTCATAGCGAACAGGGTGGGTAGTGTCCTTCCCAGGTTAATCCATGCGGATCAGATAGGGTTTATCGGGGGTAGGCAAGCGGCAGACAACACCAGAAGAATTATCGATCTGATCGATTTGGCCCAAAAGAAATATATATTCTATGGTGCTGAGTCTGGACGCGGAGAAAGCCTTCAATAGAATAGACTGGCCCTACTTAACAGAAACACTGGGAGCATTTCGCTTTAGAGGACGCCTACTGAGGGCCATCTTGGCGCTATATGAGGGACCGACGGCGAGGGTGAGGCACCAGGGTTTTCCCTCTGAACAATTTCACATAAAAAGTGGAATGAGACAGGGATGCCCGCTGTCGCCTTTGCTGTTTGCCCTTTGTATAGAGCCATTGGCGGCGCACATTCGTAATAGCCTAGATATAACAGGATTCTCAGATGGAGAGCAAGAGTATAAGGCCGCGCTATATGCGGACGATGTTATCCTAACGCTATCTAAACCGCTCACGTCCCTTCCTAATGTATTTGGAATTCTGGGCAAATTTAACCATATTTCCGGCTTTAAGATTAATCAGTCCAAATCAGAAGCCCTCAATATAAATCTTCCCAAAGAAGTCGAAAAACTGATTGATCTCAATTTTAATTTTAAATGGCAACCCTCCGGTATCAAATATTTAGGGGTATATCTCACACAGGACTACAAAACTTTATATAAGGCAAACTTTCCCAGGTTAATAAAGGCGTTGAGAGAGGATCTCAGAGCGTGGGCAAAAGGGGGCATCTCATGGATAGGAAGGATACACTGCATGAAGATGAATCTCCTCCCAAGGATGTTATATCTTTTCCAGAGCCTGCCTATAACAGGAGTTTTCTCTGACATCCTCTCCCTTCAGTCAACAATCATGAAATTCATATGGAATAAGAAAAACCCAAGAATTGCAAAGAGTATATTAAAGAGACCCACAGTAAGAGGTGGGCTAGCGGTACCTTGTTTGTTAGCTTACTACAAGCCGGCCCAATTGGCCCAAATTCTCCAATGGCACACGGACCCAAGCCTTAGGAGATGGATAGAGTTGGAGAAAAAGTGTTGTGCACCGATTGACATCCAGAAGCTGATCTGGCTGGCCAAAAGCAGAACACGCCAAATAGGCGCACCGCTTCAGACCATTGCCAGTTCACTACGAGTCTGGGAGGCCACTAAATTTAGATGTAAATTAACTACAAAAGCATCACACATGACGCCAATCATGGCAATCCAGATTTCGCTCCAGGGCTGAACAGTAAAAACCTGATGTATTGGATACAAGCGGGCATTACCCGTCTTAAGGATCTGGAGGGCAGGATACATATACAAACATTTGAACAAATTAAATCCGCAACGGATATCCCAAATACAGAATTTTTTAGGTACCTCCAGATCAGAGACTTTTACAACAAAACCCCAATTAGACCAGCACACACCAATTTTGAGCAGCTGTGTTCCAGAGATGCGGACACAAGGGGACTCACATCTAGAATGTACAGGGAAGTGGTCTGTCCGGAGACGCCAAACGAGACCCGATTACACTACATTAGACAGTGGGAGACTGACTTAGGGGAGACGTTAGAAGACGAGGAATGGGAGCAGATCACACAAGCGGCAGCAAAAAGCTCCATCTGTACCACACTAAAGGAGAACGCGTATAAGGTCCTGATGCAATGGTACTACACCCCAGCTCGATTGGCTAAATTTGTTAAGGGCTACTCCCCGCTCTGCCCAAAACAGTGTGGGGAGGTGGCAGACTTGCGACACATGCTGTGGTCCTGCACAAAAGTGGTCCCGATTTGGGAACAGATTAGAGATTGGTTACAGCGGATTCTCGATTGGGAGATCCCCCTGGTTGTTCCTGCTGGGCAGACGGATCCAGGGTATGTCAAATGCGACGCACAAATTAGTCGCGCATTTTGCAACAGCCACTAGATGTGAGATTGCAGCATTATGGAAGCAACCAGAAGTTCCAGTTATCCCAAGATTCTAAATAGGATTTGGTACGTTTGCCGGATGGAGCAATTAACGAGTTTGGTTAATGACACCGGCACAAATTTTCTAAAAGTCTGGGCGCCTTGGCTGGCACAGACCAATATCCCCGGGGTGGATGCCACCGCAATCTTGCTTTAATAGGTTCAGGCGCGTTCTCCTTTGGGGGGCAGAGACTAGATGACAAATAGCGACGAACAGGTAGTTGACAGCCCCCCGCGTAGCAGCCCCCCAAAACAAAACAAAACAATGGCGAAAACTCTGTACGCTTGAGATAGAAGCAAGGAGTGCTAACCAAGAAGACAGGAAGCTTGTAAGAGAAAACACGTCATCAGGAATATCCGGAGATGTACACTATGCAGGCGCAGAGGAAATAGCCAAGGGCTGCGCATGCACACATAAAATCGCGTGTCCAAACCACCATTCCTCCTCAGCCAATGCATGGCTACAACCTCCACGATTACAAGCAATGGCAAAAACTCCTTTTACGCATGCGCAATTGCTCATACATTCATTAAACATCTACATTCCTCCTTAGACAATGGCTACACTGACCAACCAACTCCCATGACACAATTTTGTCATGCACATAACTTGCAAATAGTGCCATCACATGTGCACACAATGTATGCAAAGTCCCAGCTGCCACTTGCCACTGTCGCATGCGATCCCACAAGCCAAAACTGTCCTGCATGCGCATACAGGACAAATAACTCCACTGCTTACACTCAAACCTAGTGACAACAGCGCATGCGCAACTTGAAAAATCCAACACTCTCAGTCAGTGCATGTGCACAGCGCACAATAGCGCCAACCCCCAAAATTTGACTATGCAATCGCACCCACACATGCGCACCAATGCTCCTCGCACTCACGCATGCACGTACCCCTTTCCATTCTGGTCGTGAATAGACAACACCTCACAGGCCCCCATAACCAACTTGCTAATGCCCCCAATTATCTCATTACCCTTCCCAACTAAATGGAACTCCCACCTACGGCACTCTGCTCACTCTGTGCAACCAGGACAATACTGGGCTTCTTTATAACGGTTGAATTACAACTCATGAATTTATGTCCAATTCACAGCAACAACAGGAGTGTGAATCCAACAGTACATACCTGTGGCAGAACTATGTGGAAGTTCCAATGCTCAATTCCATCACATTACTGATGTACGATCATCTTAGCACTGCTACAATACCCCACACTATATTCAGCAGCACACAGGCATACTTATTTCTACTTATTTCTTTTCGAATGTCATGCCAGAAATAAATTCTATATATTACACACAAAAACGTATTAAATTGTATAGCACACATCACTATGTTATTTTAATTTCATTTACATCGGCCTAAGAAGTTTCACTTACATCATGTGTGCATGGCACACACACCCTTTTTTTCCCTCTGTCATAGAACTGTCGGATTCACAGCTGTGTTATGATGCGGTTGGCTTATGTTGTTTCCATGGGAAAATAATGTATGTAAGTCTTAGCAAGGATAATGAAATTCAGATTTCAACAGAGATGTATTTTGGACCAAATACGTGATTTCTCTTTCTGTGCGAGTGGTATATGGGGACTGATTTAGGGTAGATATTACTCATTTGAGGGACCTTTGCGGAGGTAAAAAATGTGGCAGCCTTTGAGCTGTGAAAGCAGATGAACCGGCGCCTTAAAGAAATAAAGTTCTGACCAAATATAGTCCAATCTAGACGGCTGGGATGAATTCCAGGGAAGTGTCCTCAAAGTAATCTCAAACAAACAAACATGTAAGACAACAACATGAACGAGAAAAAAAAAGAGAAAAGATCATAGTGCAACAAATAACAAATCACTGATATAAAGTAAGCTATAATAGACAGCAATTTAATAAAAGAATTAAATATTATAAAACAACAAACATATGTTAGTTGGGCAAAAACCACTATTTAAAGTGATGGCATCCAAAGGGGCTTAAATTGAAACCCTACTTACAGCAAAGCCAATAAATATAAACCTGTAGCTCAAAACCACTGAACGCTCCGGTGCCTGGAGGGAAGATGATACCGCTCGATCGCCTGTAAATCCTGCACAGTTAGGAAGCCCAGACGCTGAGGCTCCACGCCGCCAGCCACCACACCTGTCTTCAACGCTGATGAGCTCTGGGATAGGAAGCCGCCCAGGCTCAGTGCCGCCGAAGGACTCCCAGGGATAGTCACGCAGACCAGAAGGATATATATATGTATATCGCGAGACCTTCTGGTCTGCGTGACTATCCCTGGGAGTCCTTCGGCGGCACTGAGAGAGAGAGCAGGGGGGCGGGGAAGAGAGAGAGCAGGGGGACGGGGAAGAGAGAGAGCAGGGGGGCGGGGGAGAGAGAGAGCAGGGGGGCGGGGAAGAGAGAGAGCAGGGGGGGGAGAGAGAGCAGGGGGGGGAGAGAGAGCAGGGGGGGGAGAGAGAGCAGGGGGGGGAAGAGAGAGCAGGGGGGGGAAGAGAGAGCAGGGGGGCGGGGGAGAGAGAGAGCAGGGGGGCGGGGGAGAGAGAGAGCAGGGGGGCGGGGAAGAGAGAGAGCAGGGGGCGGGGGAGAGAGAGAGCAGGGGGCAGGGGAGAGAGAGCAGGGGGCGGGGAAGAGAGAGAGCAGGGGGCGGGGGAGAGAGAGAGCAGGGGCGGGGGAGAGAGAGAGCAGGGGGGTGGGGAAAGAGAACAGGGGCGGGGGAGAGAGAGAGCAGGGGGGTGGGGAAAGAGAGCAGGGGCGGGGGAGAGAGAGCGCAGGGGGGTGGGGGGCGGGGGAGAGAGCGCAAGGGGGCGGGGGAGAGAGAGCGCAGGGTGGCAGGAGAGAGAGAGCGCAGGGGGTCGGGGGAGAGAGAGCGCAGTGGCGGCGGGGAGACATAGCGCAAGGGGGTGGGGGAGAGAGCGCAGGGGGGCGGGGGAGAGAGTGCAAGGGGGGCAGGGGGAGAGAGTACAGGGGTGCGGGGGAGAGAGTGCACAGGGCGGGGGAGAGAGTGCAGGGGGGGCTTCGGAGAGAGAGAGCAAGGGGGCAGGGGAGAGAGAGCGGGGGGGGGAGAGAGAGAGCAGGGGGGGGAAGAGAGAGCAGGGGGGGGAAGAGAGAGCAGGGGGGGGAAGAGAGAGCAGGGGGGGGAAGAGAGCAGAGGGGGGGAGAGAGAGCAGGGGGGGGAGAGAAAGCAGGGGGGGGAGAGAGAGCAGGGGGGGAGAGAAAGCAGGGGGGGGAGAGAGAGCAGGGGGGGAGAGAGAGCAGGGGGGGGAGAGAGAGCAGGGGGGGGGAGAGAGAGCAGGGAGGGAAAAGAGAGCAGGGGGGGAAGAGAGAGCAGGGGGGGGAAAGAGAGAGCAGGGGGGGAAGAGAGAGCAGGGGGGGAAGAGAGAGCAGGGGGGGGAAGAGAGAGCAGGGGGGCGGGGGAGAGAGCAGGTGGGCGGAGGAGAGAGAGCAGGGGGGCGGGGGAGAGAGAGCAGGGGGGCGGGGGAGAGAGAGAGCAGGGGGGCGGGGGAGAGAGAGAGCAGGGGGGCGGGGGAGAGAGAGAGCAGGGGGGCGGGGGAGAGAGAGAGCAGGGGGGCGGGGGAGAGAGAGAGCAGTGGGGCGGGGGAGAGAGAGAGCAGGGGGGCGGGGGAACGAGAGAGCAGGGGGGCGGGGGAGAGAGAGAGCAGGGGGGCGGGGGAGAGAGAGAGCAGGGGGGCGGGGAAGAGAGAGAGCAGGGGGGCGGGGGAGAGAGAGAGCAGGAGGCCGGGGGGAGAGAGAGAGCAGGGGGCCGGGGGAGAGAGAGAGCAGGGGCCGGGGGAGAGAGAGAGCAGGGGGGCGGGGAGAGAGAGAGCAGGGGGGCGGGGGAGAGAGAGAGCAGGGGGGCGGGGGAGAGAGAGCAGGGGGGGCAGGGGAGAGAGAGCAGGGGGGGCAGGGGAGAGAGCACAGGGGGGGCAGGGGAGAGAGAGAGCAGATCGGCGGGGGAGAGAGGGCAGGGGGGCTGGGGAGAGAGAGAGCAGGGGGCAGGGGAGAGAGAGAGCAGGGGGGCGGGGAAGAGAGAGAGCAGGGGGACGGGGAAGAGAGAGCAGGGGGGCGGGGGAGAGAGAGAGCAAGGGGGCGGGGAAGAGAGAGCAGGGGGGGAGAGAGAGCAGGGGGGGAGAGAGAGCAAGGGGGGGAAGAGAGAGCAGGGGGGGAAGAGAGAGCAGGGGGTGGGGGAGAGAGAGAGCAGGGGGGCGGGGAAGAGAGAGAGCAGGGGGGCAGGGGAGAGAGAGAGCAGGGGGCAGGGGAGAGAGAGAGCAGGGGGGCGGGGAAGAGAGAGAGCAGGGGGCGGGGGAGAGAGAGAGCAGGGGCGGGGGAGAGAGAGAGCAGGGGGGTGGGAAAAGAGAGCAGGGGCGGGGGAGAGAGAGCAGGGGGGTGGGGAAAGAGAGCAGGGGCGGGGGAGAGAGAGCGCAGGGGGGCGGGGGAGAGAGCGCAAGGGGGCGGGGGAGAGAGAGCGCAGGGGGGGGCGTGTGAGAGAGCGCAGGGTGGCGGGAGAGAGAGAGCGCAGGGGGGCGGGGGAGAGAGAGCGCAGTGGGGGCGGGGAGACTGAGCGCAAGGGGGTCGGGGAGAGAGCGCAGGGGGGCGGTGGAGAGAGTGCAAGGGGGGCGGGGGAGAGAGTACAGGGGTGCGGGGGAGAGAGTGCACAGGGCGGGGGAGAGAGTGCAGGGGGGGCTGGGGAGAGAGAGAGCAAGGGGGCAGGGGAGAGAGAGAGCAAGGGGGCAGGGGAGAGAGCAGGGGGGCGGGGAGAGTGAGCGCAAGGGGGCGGGGGAGAGAGCGCATGGGAGCGGGGGAGAGAGAGCAGGGGGGGCGGGAGAGAGACAGCAGGGGGGGCAGGAGAGAGAGAGAGCCGGGGGGGGCGGGAGTGAGAGAGCAGGGGGGGCGGGAGAGAGAGAGCAGGGGGGGCGGGAGTGAGAGATCGGGGGGGCGGGAGAGAGAGAGCAAGGGGGGTGGGAGCGAGAGAGCAGGGGGGGCGGGAGTGAGAGAGCAGGGGGGGCGGGAGTGAGAGAGCAGGGGGGGCGGGAGAGAGAGAGCAGTAGGGCGGGAGAGAGAGAGCAGGGGGGCTGGAGAGAGAGAGCAGGGGGGCGGAAGAGAGAGAGCAGGGGGGGCGGGAGAAAGAGAGCAGGGAGGCGGGAGAGAGAGAGCAGGGGGGGCGGGAGAGAGAGAGCAAGGGATGCGGGGGAAAGAGAGAGCAGGGGGGCGGGGGAGAGAGAGAACGGGGGGGCGGGAGAGAGAGAGCAGGGGGGGCGGGGGAGAGAGCAGGGGGGGCGGGGGAGAGAGAGCAGGGGGGTAGGGGGAGAGAGAGCAGGGGGGGAGAGAGAGAGCAGGGGGGTGGGGGAGAGAGAGAGCAGGGGCGGCAGGGGAGAGAGAGCGCAGGTGGGTGGGGGAGAGAGAGAGCAGGTGGGCGGGGGAGAGAGAGAGCAGGTGGGCGGGGGAGAGGGAGAGCAGGGGGGCGGGGGAGAGAGAGAGCAGGAGGCCGGGGGAGAGAGAGAGCAGGGGGCCGGGGGAGAGAGAGAGCAAGGGGGCGGGGAGAGAGAGAGCAGGGGGGCGGGGGAGAGAGAGAGCAGGGGGGCGGGGGAGAGAGAGCAGGGGGGGCAGGGGAGAGAGAGCAGGGGGGGCAGGGGAGAGAGCACAGGGGGGGCAGGGGAGAGAGAGAGCAGATCGGCGGGGGAGAGAGGGCAGGGGGGCTGGGGAGAGAGAGAGCAGGGGGCAGGGGAGAGAGAGAGCAGGGGGGCGGGGAAGAGAGAGAGCAGGGGGACGGGGAAGAGAGAGCAGGGGGGCGGGGGAGAGAGAGAGCAGGGGGGCGGGGAAGAGAGAGCAGGGGGGGGGAGAGAGAGCAGGGGGGGAGAGAGAGCAAGGGGGGAGAGAGAGCAAGGGGGGGGAAGAGAGAGCAGGGGGGAAGAGAGAGCAGGGGGTGGGGGAGAGAGAGCAGGGGGGCGGGGAAGAGAGAGAGCAGGGGGGCAGGGGAGAGAGAGAGCAGGGGGCAGGGGAGAGAGAGAGCAGGGGGGCAGGGAAGAGAGAGAGCAGGGGGCGGGGGTGAGAGAGAGCAGGGGAGAGAGAGAGCAGGGGGGTGGGAAAAGAGAGCAGGGGCGGGGGAGAGAGAGCAGGGGGGTGGGGAAAGAGAGCAGGGGCGGGGGAGAGAGAGCGCAGGGGGGGGGCTTGGGGAGAGAGCGCAAGGGGGCGGGGAGAGAGAGCGCAGGGGGGGCGTGTGAGAGAGCGCAGGGTGGCGAGAGAGAGAGAGCGCAGGGGGGCGGGGGAGAGAGAGCGCAGTGGGGGCGGGGAGACAGAGCGCAAGGGGGTGGGGGAGAGAGCGCAGGGGGGGCGGTGGAGAGAGTGCAAGGGGGGCGGGGGAGAGAGTACAGGGGTGCGGGGGAGAGAGTGCACAGGGCGGGGGAGAGAGTGCAGGGGGGGCTGGGGAGAGAGAGAGCAAGGGGGCAGGGGAGAGAGCAAGGGGGCAGGGGAGAGAGAGAGCAGGGGGGGCGGGGAGAGTGAGCGCAAGGGGGCAGGGGAGAGAGCGCAGGGGGGCGGGGGAGAGAGAGCAGGGGGGGCGGGAGAGAGACAGCAGGGGGGGCAGGAGAGAGAGAGAGCCGGGGGGGCGGGAGTGAGAGAGCAGGGGGGGCGGGAGAGAGAGAGCAGGGGGGGCGGGAGTGAGAGATCGGGGGGCGGGAGAGAGAGAGCAGGGGGGGTGGGAGCGAGAGAGCAGGGGGGGCGGGAGTGAGAGAGCAGGGGGGGCGGGAGTGAGAGAGCAGGGGGGGCGGGAGTGAGAGAGCAGGGGGGCAGGAGACAGAGAGCAGGGGGGGCGGGAGAGAGAGAGAAGGGGGGCGGGAGAGAGAGCAGGGGGGGGCGGGAGAGAGAGAGCAGGGGGGGGCGGGAGAGAGAGAGCAGGGGGGCGGAAGAGAGAGAGCAGGGGGGGCGGGAGAGAGAGCAGGGAGGTGGGAGAGAGAGAGCAGGGGGGGCGGGAGAGAGAGAGCAAGGGATGCGGGGGAAAGAGAGAGCAGGGGGGCGGGGGAGAGAGAGAACGGGGGGGGCGGGGGAGAGAGAGAGCAGGGGGGCGGGGGAGAGAGAGCAGTGGGGCAGGGGAGAGAGAGCACAGGGGGGGCACGGGAGAGAGAGAGCAGGGGGGCTGGGGAGAGAGAGAGCAAGGGGGGCGGGGGAGAGAGAGCAAGGGGGCGGGGGAGAGAGAGCAGGGGGGCGGGGGAGAGAGAGCAGGGGGGGTGGGGGAGAGAGCAGGGGGGGCGGGGGAGAGAGAGCAGGGGGGTAGGGGGAGAGAGAGCAGGGGGGGAGAGAGAGAGCAGGGGGGTGGGGGAGAGAGAGAGCAGGGGCGGCAGGGGAGAGAGAGCGCAGGTGGGTGGGGGAGAGAGAGAGCAGGTGGGCGGGGGAGAGAGAGAGCAGGTGGGCGGGGGAGAGAGAGAGCAGGGGGCGGGGGAGAGAGAAAGCAGGGGGGTGGGGGAGAGAGAGCGCAAGGGGGGCTGGGAGAGAGAGAGCAAGGGGGGCAGGGGAGAGAGAGAGCAAGGGGGGCGGGGGATAGAGAGAGCAGGAGGGGGCAGGGGAGAGAAAGCGCAGGGGGGGGCGAGAGAGAGAGCGCAGGGAGGTGGGTGAGAGAGAGAGAGCAGGGGAGCCGGGGGAGAGAGAGCGCAGGGGGAGCGGGGGAGAGAAAGCAGGGGCGGCGGGGGAGAGAGAGAGAAGGGGGGCCGGGGGAGAGAGAGCAGGGGGGCTGGGGGAGAGAGAGCAGGGGGGCGGGGGAGAGAGAGCAGGGGGGCTGGAGAGAAAGAGTGCAGGGGGCGGGGGAGAGAGAGAGCAGGGGGGCGGGAGGGAGAGAGAGAGCAGGGGGGCGGGGGGGAGAGAGAGAGCAGGGGGGTGGGTGAGAGAGAGAGCAGGGGGGCGGGGGAGAGAGAGCAGGGGGGTGGGGGAGAGAGAGCAGGGGGCGGGGGAGAGAGAGAGCAGGGGGGTGGGGGAGAGAGAGAGCAGGGAGCTGGGGGAGAGAGAGAGCAGGGGGCGGGGGAGAGAGAGAGCAGAGCGGCGGTGGAGAGAGAGAGCAGAGCGGCGGTGGAGAGAGAGCAGGGGGGCAGGAGAGAGAGAGCAGGGGGGGCGGGAGTGAGAGAGCAGGGGGGGCGGGAGAGAGAGAGCAGGGGGGGCGGGAATGAGAGAGCAGGGGGGGCGGGAGTGAGAGAGCAGGGGGGGCGGGAGAGAGAGAGCAGGGGGGGCAGGAGTGAGAGAGCAGGGGGGGCGGGAGAGAGAGAGCAGGGGGGGTGGGAGAGTGAGCGCAAGGGGGCGGGGAAGAGAGCGCAGGGGGGCGGGGGAGAGAGAGCAGAGGGGGCGGGAGAGAGACAGCAGGGGGGGCAGGAGAGAGAGAGCAGGGGGGGCGGGAGTGAGAGAGCAGGGGGGAAGGGAGAGAGAGAGCAGGGAGGGCGGGAGGGCGGGAGTGAGAGAGCAGGGGGCGCGGGAGAGAGAGAGCAGGGGGGTCGGGAGTGAGAGAGCAGGGGGGGCGGGAGAGAGAGAGAAGGGGGGGCGGGAGAGAGAGAGCAGGGGGGGCGGTAGAGAGAGAGCAGGGGGGGCGGGAGAGAGAGAGAAGGGGGGGGCGGGAGAGAGAGCAGGGGGGGCGGGAGAGAGAGCAGGGGGGGCGGGAAAGAGAGAGCAGGGGGGCGGAAGAGAGAGAGCAGGGGGTCGGAAGAGAGAGAGCAGGGGGGGCGGGAGAGAGAGAGCAGGGGGGCGGGAGAGAGAGCAGGGGGGGCAGGAGAGAGAGAGCAAGGGATGAGGGGGAAAGAGAGCAGGGGGCGGGAGTGAGAGAGCAGGGGGGCAGGAGACAGAGAGCAGGGGGGGCGGGAGAGAGAGAGAAGGGGGGCGGGAGAGAGAGCAGGGGGGGGCGGGAGAGAGAGAGCAGGGGGGGCGGGAGAGAGAGAGCAGGGGGGCGGAAGAGAGAGAGCAGGGGGGGCGGGAGAGAGAGCAGGGAGGTGGGAGAGAGAGAGCAGGGGGGGCGGGAGAGAGAGAGCAAGGGATGCGGGGGAAAGAGAGAGCAGGGGGGCGGGGGAGAGAGAGAACGGGGGGGCGGGGGAGAGAGAGAGCAGGGGGGCGGGGGAGAGAGAGCAGTGGGGCAGGGGAGAGAGAGCACAGGGGGGGCACGGGAGAGAGAGAGCAGGGGGGCTGGGGAGAGAGAGAGCAAGGGGGGCGGGGGAGAGAGAGCAAGGGGGCGGGGGAGAGAGAGCAGGGGGGCGGGGGAGAGAGAGCAGGGGGGGTGGGGGAGAGAGCAGGGGGGGCGGGGGAGAGAGAGCAGGGGGGTAGGGGGAGAGAGAGCAGGGGGGGAGAGAGAGAGCAGGGGGGTGGGGGAGAGAGAGAGCAGGGGCGGCAGGGGAGAGAGAGCGCAGGTGGGTGGGGGAGAGAGAGAGCAGGTGGGCGGGGGAGAGAGAGAGCAGGTGGGCGGGGAGAGAGAGAGCAGGGGGCGGGGTAGAGAGAAAGCAGGGGGGTGGGGGAGAGAGAGCGCAAGGGGGGCTGGGAGAGAGAGAGCAAGGGGGGCAGGGGAGAGAGAGAGCAAGGGGGGCGGGGGATAGAGAGAGCAGGAGGGGGCAGGGGAGAGAAAGCGCAGGGGGGGCGAGAGAGAGAGCGCAGGGAGGTGGGTGAGAGAGAGAGAGCAGGGGAGCCGGGGGAGAGAGAGCGCAGGGGGAGCGGGGGAGAGAAAGCAGGGGCGGCGGGGGAGAGAGAGAGAAGGGGGGCCGGGGGAGAGAGAGCAGGGGGGCTGGAGAGAAAGAGTGCAGGGGGCGGGGGAGAGAGAGAGCAGGGGGGCGGGAGGGAGAGAGAGAGCAGGGGGGCGGGGGGGAGAGAGAGAGCAGGGGGGTGGGTGAGAGAGAGAGCAGGGGGGCGGGGGAGAGAGAGCAGGGGGGTGGGGGAGAGAGAGCAGGGGGCGGGGGAGAGAGAGAGCAGGGGGGTGGGGGAGAGAGAGAGCAGGGAGCTGGGGGAGAGAGAGAGCAGGGGGCGGGGGAGAGAGAGAGCAGAGCGGCGGTGGAGAGAGAGAGCAGAGCGGCGGTGGAGAGAGAGCAGGGGGGCAGGAGAGAGAGAGCAGGGGGGGCGGGAGTGAGAGAGCAGGGGGGGCGGGAGAGAGAGAGCAGGGGGGGCGGGAATGAGAGAGCAGGGGGGGCGGGAGTGAGAGAGCAGGGGGGGCGGGAGAGAGAGAGCAGGGGGGGCAGGAGTGAGAGAGCAGGGGGGGCGGGAGAGAGAGAGCAGGGGGGGTGGGAGAGTGAGCGCAAGGGGGCGGGGAAGAGAGCGCAGGGGGGCGGGGGAGAGAGAGCAGAGGGGGCGGGAGAGAGACAGCAGGGGGGGCAGGAGAGAGAGAGCAGGGGGGGCGGGAGTGAGAGAGCAGGGGGGAAGGGAGAGAGAGAGCAGGGAGGGCGGGAGGGCGGGAGTGAGAGAGCAGGGGGCGCGGGAGAGAGAGAGCAGGGGGGTCGGGAGTGAGAGAGCAGGGGGGGCGGGAGAGAGAGAGAAGGGGGGGGCGGGAGAGAGAGAGCAGGGGGGGCGGTAGAGAGAGAGCAGGGGGGGCGGGAGAGAGAGAGAAGGGGGGGGCGGGAGAGAGAGAGCAGGGGGGGGCGGGAGAGAGAGCAGGGGGGGCGGGAAAGAGAGAGCAGGGGGGCGGAAGAGAGAGAGCAGGGGGTCGGAAGAGAGAGAGCAGGGGGGGCGGGAGAGAGAGAGCAGGGGGGCGGGAGAGAGAGCAGGGGGGGCAGGAGAGAGAGAGCAAGGGATGAGGGGGAAAGAGAGCAGGGGGCGGGCGAGAGAGAGAGCAGGGGGGCGGGGGAGAGAGAGAGCATGGGGGCGGGAGAGAGAGAGAGCATATTGGGGGCGGGGGAGAGAGAGCAGGGGGGGGCAGGGGAGAGAGAGCACAGGGGGGCAGGGGAGAGAGAGAGCAGGGGGGCTGGGGAGAGAGAGATCAAGGGGGGCGGGGAAGAGAGAGCAGGGGGGCGGGGGAGAGAGAGAAGGGGGGGTGGGGGAGAGAGCAGGGGGGGCGGTGGAGAGAGCAGGGGGGTAGGGGGAGAAAGCAGGGGGGGAGAGAGAGAGCAGGGGGGCGGGAGAGAGAGAGAGCAGGGGGGGCG